>NC_089271.1:145456089-146171089 GCF_963930625.1 Muntiacus reevesi | reverse complement strand
ATTTCAATATTCTAATCAGTAATAAATATTAAGCATATAGTTTTTAAACCCACATTATACTTAATTAAATTTTAACATAAAAAGGCAGTGATATACATGTCTAAGTTATATTTAAATTTATTTTAACTATTTCTTAATTCTTGAAGTACTTTTAAACAATTTTTAGCACATCTGAAAAATAAAATGTGGTCCATAGTATAGCATAAAGTCATTTTCTTTAACACTGAAATATACAGCTTTGCTGTCTATTATATATAAATATAATAGATACCTATATTTCATACATGCAAGTTTACAGTCATAGTAATTTTATAGTCATAGTAAAATAAAACAGAGGGTCCCTGGACTGTGATTAATTAGAAATTGAATTTTAATAACGACATTCCTGTTTTATGAAGTATAATTTGCTTATCTATCAACTTCTCTCTTAGCAATAGCCTTGCTCTTACCATTTTCTCTCAGAGTTCCCAACACTGAAACTGTATTTCTTTACACAAAACCAAATTGAGTTGCTCTGTGTTTTAAGACACCATGAATTCATACAGATGGAGCAGTAATTCACACACCCCTCCAAATCAACCCTTCCCCAACAACTGTGCACACACAAGGGGTCCTTATAGCAGTAAACAATTCCAACATTTTAGGGAGAAAACAATGTTGCATTTCATTGTTGTATTTCATTGACACATATCAGACTCTGAAACTTTTATGAAGTATAGTATCTACTTTTGAAAGAGAAATCCAAACATCACTGCCAACACAGACTTTCAGGGTGACATCATATACTTATTTATGCAAAGGTCCTAGCTGACAAGCCCCCTGACTGAAGACTTTACACATCAGAGGCGACAGAACATCAACTTTACATACATATACGTCAGAACGCTTCCCTTGAAGACTACTTACTCTGTTAGGACACCACCATCGCTGGTATTCCAAGGACCACAGAAGCCTGACTTTTATGCACAGCTCACCTGTGCAGCTGTAGTTATAGCAACCGAATTCCCAACTTGACCCAGCCACGAGCTCCCTCTCTAGAGAACCACACTGCTCTGTGCATTGGGTATCACACTGCTTCATGGAAGAAACATGGATTCCTTGATGAACACGGAACCAGAGAGAAGGATGTACCAGCAGGTCCCAATATCATCAGGATAGTACAAAACTTCATTGGCTTCATGTCTTTCGTATCTCAGAGTTTCACACATCAACCTAAGCTGATGCTCTCTCAGGTTGGACAAGGCTTCCATCCCGTGTAAGTAGGAATACACTATTTCCAGATTCTGGGGGGTCCTTTCGGCGGGGTTCTTCATCACCGCCTGGCGGAAGCTGTTATCCACGTAGGACGCCATCTCCCCCCGCGGCCCGGGCGGGGCCGCTCCGCGCCCTCGGCCGCCTCCTCCCGGCCCAGCGCCGCCGCCGCCGCCGCCTCCGCCCTGAGCGCTCCGCCTCGGGCCAACCAGCCAAACCGCGGCGGCGGCCGGGCGGCGGGGCCCGGGGCGCGCGGCGGGGCGGGGGGCGTGAGGCCCGAGGGTCCCCGAGGCGCCCGGCAGCCGGGAGCTCTCGCTTCCTCCGCGCCGCGCGGTCGGGAAGGCTCCCTCCGGGCCCTGGTTCGACACGCCTCCCCGACTCCTCTCGGGGACGGCGGCGGCTCCTCCCGGCCCTCTTGGGCCTGAGTTATTTTTAGGGAGTTCGAGCCGCGGTGAGGGGGGAGGCTGGGGCGCGCGGGCCTCCTGCTCCTCCGGGCGCAGGGCCGCCCCCTCCTCTCGGGGTCTCCGGAAAGCACTCCGGCACCGCGGCCGCCGTCTGAGGACTGGCTCAGGTCTGGGCGCTCCGGAGCTGAATCGCCTCGGTCTCCGTCTCCGCCGCGCCGGAGCTCAGTCTACTGCGCTCCGCCGAGCCCCCCGCCTGCTGCTGCATCCCCTCGGGCCGCCCCGCCGCCGCCCCGGCCGCCACCGTGCGCTCCGCCGCCGCCGCCTCCCCCCATCGGCGCGCGCGGAGCGGCCAGAGCGGCCCCGGCTGCGCCCTCGGTCGCCTGACTCTCGGCAACTTTGTTCCCGGTCTGAGGGCGCGGAGGGAAGGAGCCGCGGGCAGCCGGGTCCGGACTCCCGGCGGCGGGCGTCGTGCACTGCCCTGTAACTAACGCTTTTCAAGTGAAGATATGGAATGGTGGTTGATAGCTGCTGGTGCTGGGTTGATTTTTCCTAAAATCCCAAACTCATCGGAGACCTAAAAAAAGTTTGTTGTTTGGTTTTTTGTTCTGTTTGCATCACAGCTGCTCTGTTGTGAGTCTTGTTCATCAATAAAAAAAGTTCCTTGGCTTTTTTCCTGCTCAACAAGAATGAAACTTCGTAATAATAATAATAATAATAATAATAATAAAACAAAAAACGAAGAGAGAACCGAAAGGGGAGGGGTGGGGGCCCCTCCCGGCACTCAAGTTCGAGTCCAAGTGCTCGACACAGCCTGCAGTCTGCTTGTGGCCGATGTTACCCCCCACACTCCTGTGCCCCCCTGCCCCTAAGCAGGGGCGCCCTCCAACACCCCCAGAACGGCCTTCCCTTCCTCCTCCTCACTGGCGCCCTCTTGCCTCAGTCGTCAGAGATGGAGAGGCGGCTGAAGATGGGCAGGCGGCGACCCGGGTCAAGGACGGGGGACTCAGAGCCGTTGAGGTTGCCCGAGCTCAGGGAGCTGCTCAAGTAGCTGTCGCGGTCCGACAGCGAGTCTGGGGGGCTGGGGGGCGCGTCGAACACCAGCGACTCGACAGGCGGCGTAGCAGCTGGAAGCTGAAGGGCGGCGAGGGCGGCGCGGCGGCGCTGGCAGGGAGGGGCGCCCTGGGCGGCGCCGGGGGCTGCGCGGGGGGCACCAGGCCCTGCTGCTGACGCTGCTGGCTGCGATAGGAGGCGGCGGCAGCCACGGCGGCGAAGTTGTGGGTCTGGATGGCGAGCGGTGTGATGAGGCTGCTGAGCTCCGGGCCGAAGGCGAAGGCGTGGTTGGCGCAGGAGGCCGACGAGCAGGTTGCGCAGGGAGCGCCGGGGGCGAGCAGGTCCTCGGCGCCCCCGGTGCCGAACAGCAGCGCAGGCGCAGCACGTCGGGGCGCCGGAGGGCGTGGAGGCTGCCGAGGCCGAGGAGCAGGACTAAGCGGACGACGAGCAAGACGAGGCTGAGGAGCAGGAGGGCGGCGGCGGCGTGCGCGACGTGGGGCTGTCTAGGAGCAGGGGCGACTCTAGGCCCCCAGGAGGCTGGTGGTGGCCCGACGGGAAGCCCGAGAAGCTGAGGCTATGGTGCAGCTTGGGCCGCGGTTCCCGTGGGAAGCCTAGGTGCAGCGTGTCGCGGGCGCCGAAGGCGCGCAAGTCCCCGGAGGCGCCCCCGGACGCGCGGGTCGCCGCTCATCAGCGTTGTGGATGAAGTGGCAGCGCGGCCCATAGGGGCAGAAGCCGACGGTGTGGAAGGTGCGGCACAGCTCGGTCTTGTACTTGGGGTGTCGCGTCAGGCTGCGCAGCTCGTGGAAGCCTTGCGCGAACTGGCACTTCTCGCGTACTTGCAGTTGCCACTCTCCTCGAAGGGTCGGCACAGCTCAGTTTTGTAGCGCGTCGAATTGATCTGGGAGCCGCCGCCCCCCTTCTGCTGTTGCTGCAGGTGCAGGAGGTGCTGGCTGCGCTCCCCATTCTCGCTGAACGAGCGGTCCCGGAATTTGTTCTCCTTGTTCAGCAGGGCGGTGCCGCCGCCCCCCGACGGCTCCTTGAGGGTGCCGTAGGAGGCCGAGCCGCCGGGCGTCGCGCTACCGTTAGCCGCGCCCGGGAACTTGGGCGAGCAACTGCCGGGGCTAGGCGCGGGGTGGGTGACAGCCTGCAGTTGCTGGCCAAGTGCCGTCGGAGGAAGCCCGGCGTGAAGCCTGAGCTGGGGGTGGTGGCCACGGGTGTCCACACTGCCTTCTTGTCCAGCATGTTGTTCAGACTGAGGTTGGCCAGGGATTTCTCCGTCTTGCACAAGAAGTCAATATCGTAGAAGGCGGACAGAAGTGTGGTCGACATGTTTCTGGATCCTCTAATGGTCCGAGCTGCAGACTGGCAGATCTGGAGGAGCCCTCGGGGCGGCGCGGCCGGCCGAGCCACGACGAGTAAGGGGCGAGGGGCGAGGGAGGGACCGAAAGTTTGCTGGGGGGCGAGAAAAGAGGGAGCGTGGGCAGCAGCGTGAACTGGTTTGAGGGTGCCCGGGAGTGCGAAGTTGGGGGGAAAGAAGAGTGAAGCTAGAGAGCTCCTCCGCGCCCCGGGATGCCCGCCCCCCCGCCCCCCCCCCCCCCCCCCCCCCGCCCCGCGGAGCCGACAGAAGCTCGTGGACTGGTGGAACTCCAACCTCTCCTTTTAAGTCTTTAATAGACAGTTAATCTGTGCTTTGCAAAACTGCTTATTCTTCAAGCAAATTCGTAGGCAGGCCTTTTAAACAAGCATAGGTCAGATATATCACTGAATTAGGTTAAGAAATTTTCATCAAACTGGTAGGAGAAGCAAATCTTCCCTCTTGCTGGCAGCCACAATGGATCCTAAGGCTGTCTGCAGCAGAATCAGCAGAGTGACAAGACAGTCTTACAGTGATACTCACCCTTGAAGGGAGAGGGGATTTTGACTGTGCTATATGCTGGTATTTAGGAATGAACAGTGAAAGAGGAACTGTTAGCTGCTTAATTAAGTGAGTTATGAAGTACTGGCTTTGGAAAAACCTGGTTTTCATAAAATACAATGAAAGCCTAACACCAAGGGTTGCTTACGTTGCCCCTTGAAATAACACAGTTCCGTTGAGAACAATCCCTTGGGGGCATGAAGGTCAAATAAGAAAAAGTAAGCAACTCAGGGCAAACGGTGACGCCTTTAGAGCAAAAAGAGGACGGCCCTCCATTACCAAATACCATTTTACCAGGGTCTTTGAGACATGTGTTGTTCTTACCCCAGTTCTGGCACCTTATCACTTTGATGAGAATAACGGAAGGATTGGTTCCTCAGTCAATTGGTGTATATGATTATAATGGTTAGGGTCTCTGTCTGGAATATTACTGATTTTGATCTATGTTCTGCAGATATTCAGAAGCCATGCCCCTCAAGTTACTCATGACCTAAAATAATTTGGTATATTATACTTCTGCAAGTCTGGCTACCAGACAACACGCCTCCCCAGACTGGTTTTCAGGCTTATTCTCCTGCATTCAGATCCAGGCTGGTTATCAGGCTCATTGTCCTGAATTCTTTATACAAAATCTTTCTTATATAAAACTCGAATTGAGGACTTGGAACTTGGGAGTATTTATAACTTGGTATCAAGTCCCCAGTCAAGGTATGACTATGCCCCACTTCAACAGGAAACAGCTAGACAGGTTGTTGCCACATTCGCTGAAAGACTTGGGGAAGGATGAACTAGAATTGGAGGTTGAAACCCAGACACCCTAAACACAAGTTCCTCTGCCAAGTCTAAACATACTCGTGTGTTATCCTCAAGACTGAGGAGAATCAAAGAAAAGGGGAGAATTGTAACAGAACACATTGAGCTCAGCCCCTAGCACAGCAGCCGTTGCTCTGCATTATTACTCCACACCCTGTTACCAGGCAATGGGTCCTGCTGAGCCATTGGTTGGTTCACAGTGGGCCCTGCCCACTGGCAACCAACTGTCAATGAAGGACAGTTAGTGTTCCTGCTCAGCCATTGGTCAGGGTCATCGTGGGTGGAGCCCACTGGCAACCAATTATCAATGAACGACAGTTAGTGGTCCTGCTCAGCCATTGGACAATGCAGCAGTGGGCACCGCCCACAAGCTACCAACTGTTAAGAAAGGACGCTTAGCGACGGGTCAGACAACAGGGGAGTGGTGGTCGGTGAAGTGGAGAGTGAGGTAAGAGGCAGATCTGGGCCTTCTCCCTGAGGCCCTCCAGCTCACCTGGCTTTAGCTGGCACCCCAGAGAACAGGCTGGGGGCTGTGTCCTGTACAGCTCCAGAGCCCTCACCAAGGCCCCCCACTAGTCTTTGAGGCAAGCAGTGAACCTCTCCCCTGTCCCTATCTCTTTGACCCTATAGCAGTGGCAGTCAGCCTGGGTTGCTGTCTGTGGGGCCTGCTCTCTCCCCCTTGGGGAATCCTGAGGAGCCTGAGGGGCCACTTGGGCTGGGCACCTGGCTCCTTCAGTGACGACAGGTGAGGAGGGTCTGGGGAATTGGCCCTGAGGGAGCTACCAGCTGAGCGCTGCCTCCTCTTAGCCAGGCCCGGGACCTTGAAGGGTGAACGTTGCTCCTTGGGACATTGCCTTTTCTTATCAGGACAGAGAATAACATTTATTTGGTAGAGATTTATAGGAATACCTCATCTGACCATGACCTGACCTCAAGAACAGAGGCTCTGACAACAAGAAGTTCATAACAACTAACCATGTCCCTCCCTCAACTAGTGCTTTTAAAAGGGCTTTGATGAAAGCTTTCAGTAACATTGGGGTTTATAGGGCATGAGCCACCCATCTCCGTGCATGGCCTTGTAATAAACCTTTCTCTGTTCCAAACTCCAATGTTTTGAGTATTGTTTGGCCTTGCTGTGTGTTGGGCACACGGATTTGGTGATGTTCAGTGACAATCTACCCTTGCCTCTTTTGTCATACATGAATTGACCATATGCATGGGGCTGTATTTCTGGGCTCTGTCTTTTGTTCCACTGGTCTGTGTGTCTGTTTTCATGCTAGTACCATACCTGTTTGATGACCATAGCTTTGTAGTGTCATCTGAAATCAGGGAGCCTGATTCCTGAGGCCCCTTTCTCAAGGTTGCTTTGGTGATTCAGGATCTTTTGTGGCTGCTCCTACTAAAACTATGTGTTCAGGGCAGATGAACTACTAAGGCTATCTGTTCAGGGCTCTGTCTTCTGTTCCACTGATCTGTGTTTCCATTTTCATGCCAGTACCATACTTGTTTGATGACCATAGCTTTGTAGTGTCGTCTGAAATCAGGAAGCCTGATTCTGAGGCTCCTTTCTCAAGGTTTCTTTGGCTATTCAACCCGTCTTTCTCAAGCTTGCTTTGGCAATTCAGGGTCTTTTGTGGCTGTTCCTACTAAACCTATGTATTCAGGGGAGATGAAGGCTCTAGCTGGTCATCCCCACTCCTCTGAGACAGGAGGGGTGGCAGAAAGTCAGTAGCTTACCATGGAAGTATTTCAAAATGCAACAGAAGGGAGAAATGTGACTCCCACATTGTAAGTGAGATTTAACTAACATTTCTGTTTCAGAGTGGCATGCATTCCAGACTTGGGGAAGGAAGCATGATGAACTAATCCTTGGTTCAGTGGCTTAAATTTCCTATGTGCTTTTGCATTTTCTAGATACACTTTGGAGGTGCTTATATCCTGGGTCTGTACAGTTGATGCTGTTTGACCCCTGAGAGAACTCTGTGCACTTCAGAAGCACCAAGCAGGGCAAAGTGTCTGCCAGACGTGCAGTTCGAGTCTGGGAATCAACAGATCCAGTTCCAGAACCACACCTGCCAAGATCCACATGCCCAGGGTAAGCCCTCCCCGTTTTCCTAAGCATTTCATCTGGCATCAGTTCTCTATGCACCTCTGGATTCCAAGCTAATGCTATTTAAAATAGCAATGTGCTGACACCCAATATATCTGTATGCTGATGATCACCTCTGGCTCCCCTGGGTGCACAGGCAGTGGGGCACTGGCTCCCTAGGAAAGAAAAAGTGAAACATTCTCCTGGAATTGGCCCCAAGGAGCACACAAGTTACAGGATGTCCAGTGACACAAACAAGGTCCCAGTCATGATATGCACGCCTCCCCACACAATTGCCCTTTCATGCACAGTAGTAACAAATAGGGCTTTCCTGGTAGCTCAGATGGCAAAGAATCTGCCTGCAGTGCAGAAGATAATGGTTTTATCCCTGGGTCAGGAAGATCCCCTGAAGATGGGAATGGCAACCCACTCCAGTATTCTTGCCTGGAGAATTCCATGGATTGAAGAGCCTGGTGGGCTACAGTCTTTGGGGTCACAAATAGTCGGATGGGACTGAGCGACTAACACACACACAGTAACAAATAAGGCAAGGTGTTGGGTTTGGAGGACTTATAAAACTCCTCCAGTACATTTGGTATTTTCTCCCCCACGTAACTGCCATGTCTCTAACCTCTAGGTGCATGGATAAACAGCCTTAATACTTCCTTGCTTTCTCTCTCATTAATGCTCTTTGGCCAAGCCTCCCACTTTCACAAAAGGCTTATCCCCCTCCCCCCAACCTGTTCTGACTCTTTTCTTCTTTTCCATATTCCAGTATTCTCCATTATAGGCCATTGAAAGCACAACCTCAGGCATCTTTCGAAGATTGGGGCAGTAAAGCACAGTCTGCACAAGCTGTAAACTCTTTGTAGACCTAGGCAAAGGGTGTGGGCAAGCACACCATTTAAGGGAGACCTGCCGTAGCTGTGGGTATGACGGCCAGACTCCTCAGCCTCAGCTAACTAATCCTTGGTGCCCTAGTTGAATCATGATGGATGCCAAGTATGTCCTATGCGTTTGGAAAGGCCGCTTTTGGCCTGCCAAGGTCTTGTCCAGACCCAGAGCCTCAGCACAACAGAAGAGAAAAAGGGTCCTTTCTCTGGAAGTTCAAATACTCTCAGTAGATGAAAAAATCAGAGTGAAAAGAACAAAGATAAAGACCCTAAAACTGTCCATGATTGAATCTATCGCCACCTCACTAGCAGCCCAGCCAGAGCCCAGTACCCCAGAAGAAGAGGAAATGACCTACATATGCGCTATTACAATGGCCTGGGACCTTCTGAGTAAGAATGGAAATTACACTCCAGCAAGAGTCGTGGGTGATCCAGAGTCCAAGACGCAGTCTCCAAGGAGACTGCAAAAGCAACATCGTAGAAGTCGTCAGGAGCCCAATCAGGGCCTAAGGAGGAGTGTGAGGAAAAGGAAAAGCTCCAAATCACCCGTGGTACCTTCAGAGAGGGAGGATGCCCCATATGGCAACAAGTCACAGGTGTGCACACTCGTTGCCCTGATCCCAAGCAACATGCAAACAGAGTCATCTCAGAGCCCCAGGGTGCATCCAAACTTCCCATCACTTTCAGAAGATGGCCATGAGAAAGAGGGCAAGGAAAAGGGGGACGCCTCAAAAGTTATGTCCTTGCCCTGTACAGTGAAGGAGGTGGGTGTAGATGTTAGAGGTGGATGCGTGCTTCCATCACTTACACCGGGTTTCATCCCCACTGTGCCCAAGGCTCTGGAAGAGGGAGCGCACAACACCTGCCAAAAGTCCCTGGCCGTGTATCCTGAACATGCTACCTCCTCGGGGAATGTTGACCCTGGAGAGGGCACCTGCAACTCCAGCTCGGAAGGCTCAGCAGCATCCTGCAGTGCCCCTAACCTGAGCCTGCGTTATTCACTCCACCTAACAAACAGAAAAAGGAAGCTGCAGGCCCCAGGGTGTGAGGAAGAGTGGCAAGAATTTCAACCCTCAGCTGGCTCAAAGGCTATTAAGCCCACCAGTGCCATCAAGAAGGGCGGGGGCAAGGAAGCAGGAGAGCTGACAAGCATGGTGTTCCCAGGGGAGCCATGTCCCATTGAGAGAGGAATGCTGGTCTGGTTTAAGTTTCAGAATCACCCATTTTGGCCAGCCGTGGTCAAGAGTGTCAGCCCAACCCAACAGACTGCAAGGGTGCTTTTGATTGAGGCCAAGATGAACTGTGAGAAGAGTGGCATTCAAGTTCCTCTTCGAAGGTTGAAGCATCTGGATTATACTGGCAAAGAAAAGCTAATGAAGAGAGCCAACAAAGTATATGGGGAAAGTGTCAACTGGTGTTTCTCACTGATTTCCAGCTACAGAGAAGGGCTTGCTTGCGGGTCTTTTGTGGGCTCTTTCCTGGACTATTATGCTGCTGACATCAGTTACCCCATGAGGAAAGCCATCCAAGAAGGGGATCTGCAGATGGATTTCCCCAAGTTGAATTATTCTGACCTGGAAGATTCTGAGGAGGAGACCTCTGTGGCTGCAAAGAGGCACTGCAAGAGAATCCTCCCTGACCGGATGAGGGCTGCTCGGGACCGAGCCAACCAGAAGCTGGTGGACTTCATTGTGAAAAGAAAGGGGGCCGATTCTCATCTTCTGGACATCGTCAAAGGCAGGAAAGAATCCAAGTGGCTGGAATCATTTCGGAATTCAGAGAGGTATGTGATCTGTGTTGAAACATACCTGGAGGATGACGATCAGCTGGATGTGGTGGTAAGCCATTTACGAGAAATCTACAAACACGTAGACAAGAAAGCGCTGGCTCTGACGAGAGATGACCCAGTGAGCTTCCTTCTGGAAGTTCTTCTGCCAGAAGCAATGATTTGTTCAATTGCTACAGTGGATGGATTGGACAACAAGGAGGCAGAAGCAAAGTACCTGCAAGGGCCACCTGTGTATTACCGGGAAAAAGAACTGTTTGATAAGAAAATCTTGAAGAAATTAACAAAGAGATCAACCAAGAGGTACAAGGCTAAACTCTACCCGTGAGCCCAACAGGGCATCAGGCAGACTTCTCAGCCACGCCATTAGCAACAATCCCCGTCTGTATGAACTGCATGATCCTCCCACTCCACATGGCATGTAAACACCTTCTAGAAATCCAAGGCCTCAGGAACACACTTGAATTCACTCCGGATCCATCTCCAGCACCTGCGAGTGGCATGGTCATCGTCAGTTTCTTCTTCCCAAAACCCTCACACCACTAACTTTTTAAAATATTTTAAACGTCTATACTTCCCTCTACTTGCCCAGATGTCTAGTTTTCCAGATATTTTCTCAACATGGCTTTTGACTCTACCTAATATTTTAAAGGTAGACATGCATTCTTTTATTACACGAAAAACCCCTGTATCGGATACAAAGCAGCAATCGTGTTTAAGATCTAAGGCATGTTTCTTACAGAAAAGCCACATGGGTTTCCCATTCCTCCTGTGGCACATCGGTATCCACAATTGATCGGATTCCTCCTTAAGATAAGCCCTGACTTTTCCCTGCCATGCTTATCCATTTGGAAAAAAAGCCCTGAGAGATGAAGCCAGTGACAGAGATGTTTCCTGTATACTAGCACTACCTTCCAATAGTTCTTGGAAAAGCAGTCTGAAATCCAAACAAAGTTAACAGCTGATTTGCATGTGGTCACTGTGAGGTTGAATGAAACCTCGACGTGCAGTAAGTTTTGTCAACCCCTGCAAGAATGCTCACCCTTGGCTTCCCTGAGATTCCATTTGTGGGAGGAGCTCTTCTTCAGTGACTGAATAGTTTTCCCAAATGAACAGACTCCTGGCTGTCTTCCTATATGACAGTGACTGGATCCCCTACACGCCATTCTCTGTCCCCTTGTGGAAGATGACTACAGCCATCGTAGACTCAGGTTGGCTTGTCTAGACCTGGAGTCCAGGCTGACTGCTCAGAACCCATCCAGTTGGCATAGATTGTAGCAAAGCAGGTGCTTTGCCCTCATCGACCCATGTCCTCCCAAAAAAGGCAGTCATTTGTCCCAAACCAAGCAAGTTTGATCCTTTAACTTATTCATCAATTAGCTCCGACATGTCTCCAGCAGTGTAAGTGCAGACGAGTAAGTCATCCCAGGCTGCCTGAGCAGTAGGTGGACCAGGAGGGTCTGGGAAGTGGGTCACAGAAAAGTCTCCATTCAGCTAAACATGGTTGCTGTCAGAATACAGTGAAAGGTAGTTTAACAGGTAAATTCTAAAGCCCATGGATTGTTATCCTAACTTGAAACAAGATTTCATTATTACTATTTTTTTTTTTTTTTTTGGAGAGGAAGAAAAGTATTAGAAAAGCCAGTTTATTTTGTAAAACCCAATGAGAAAATAAACATTAAAGATTTAACATGAACCTGAGTGTGGTTTTGTTCTTAGAAAGAATCAACTGTCACTGTCCCAGGTTCAACTCAGTTCAGTTCAGTCGCTCAGTCATATCCGACTCTTTGCAACCCCATAGACTGCAGTTCGCCAGGCTTCCTTATCCATCACCAACTCCCAGAGCTTGCTTAAACTCATGTCCATTGAGTCAGTGATGCCATACAACCATCTCATCCTCTGTCATCCCCTTCTCCTCCTGTCTTCAATCTTTCCCAGTATCAGGGTCTTTTCCAATGAGTCAGGAAAAAATTTTAGCCCCAGATTATGGGGATAAAATTACATGACCATGTGACTTTTTTTTTAACTTGCAAAGGTGAGCTGTTTTGATTCACAATAAAACCACTGTGTCTTTCACCTCAAACTTCTGCTTCATCACATTTCAGATTGTCCATAGTTGGAATGTCTAAATAATACTCCTCCTCCTCTAGGAGGAGTGCAGCCTCCTCCTGGCCCACATCACCAGCATGTGCCCTTATCCATTAGTAACAAAGAGTCTATTATCCAATGACTTTCACCTGTGTTTCTCCTTAGCACAAACAAATACATATTTACTTATTCTTTCTCAGCCCAGGTCATTCAATTCAGTGCTAAACCACTCACAATCCACAGCCGGGGTCCTGCACACCTGGTTACCAATGGCTTGTGGTTATCTGCTACTGACCATGTCACTTGTGTATGCTTAGTCGCCCAGTTGTGTCCTACTGTGTGTGACCCCATGGACTCAAGCACACCAGACTCCTCTGTCCATCGGGATTCTCCAGGCAAGAATACTGGGGTAGGTTGCCATGCCCTCCTCCAGGGGATCTTCCCAACCTAGGGATGGAACCCAGGTCTCCCAAATTGCACACAGATTCTTTACTGTCTGAGCCACCTGGGAATTTCTAATTCCAAAGAATTTGAAAATGATGAAACACTAAAATTGTGCTGTAAAATTATATGTGGAAGCTTGGAGTCTTTGTCAATTCCAAAGCTACCTGAAGCTTTCAAAAGCAATCTTTCAAGACCTTACCCTTGTGTTTGCCCCTCCATGACTTTGGAATGGCAGGTTTGCTGGAAATTGCAGCCAGTGTTGACCTGCCAGAGTTTCAAATGTATTCCTCAGTATCACTCTTCCACTGAGACTGAAATGTAGCTTCCAGGGCCCCACCCTTGTGAGTCTGATTTGGGGATCTGGGCTGAAACACTTGTACCTGCATTTTTTTTTTTTTTTTGTTGGGTTCTTCTAGGTTTTTTTTTTTTTTAATTTTTTTTATTTTTCAGTGGGTTTTGTCATACATTGATATGAATCAGCCATAGAGTTACACGTATTCCCCATCCCGGTCCCCCATCCCACCTCCCTCTCCACCCGATTCCTCTGGGTCTTCCCAGCCCACCAGGCCCGAGCACTTGACTCATGCATCCCACCTGGGCTGGTTGCACCTGCATTTTCATATGCCACCTGAAGATCTGGATGCTGGCGGTGCCGGCAAGATATGTTTCATCTGAGATCAGCTCTTGGATCAGTCAGTGTGTAGACTCCAAGGTGCACCGAGCTCACTGAGCCTCCAACTTCCAGGGTTGCACTGCTCAGAGCCTCCAGACTAGCCTTTCTGACTGAGTGGTGACTGGCAGCCCTTCCCGTCACACCCCCAGGCCTCCCAGTTTCTGGACCCACTCCCCACACAAAATGAGACAGAGCCCAGGCACTCAGAGACTGAGGCGAGACCAAGATGGGGTGGGAGCAGAGCAGGACTTTCCATAGCTCATCTGAGAAAACTGTAAGGCTTCTTCCTACAAGAACGCTGCAGGAGTGCTCCCTCTAGGAGGTGATGTTGGGCACATGTGGAAGGACAATCACAGCAGTGAGGAAAAGGAGCGAGAGAAGTGTGCCCACTAGGGTGTGGGAGAGATTGTTTCCCGGTAATCTCATGTCCTAGCTCCAACCCAAGAGCACAACTCATGATCTCCATTCTACTGATGAGGAACCAAAAAGGGAAGGGAATGTTGTTTCTTGGGGCGAAATGGGTAATTACCAAACCAAGTCAACTGAGCAAGAGAACATATTTGAGTGAGCCCAGGTTCATATTGAGGGCAGTCACATGGAGAAGGGTGGGCAAGGGAGGGTATCCCTTCCCCTCAGCTGAGGGCTGCATGAGACCCTGCCTGAATGTTATACACACACTGTCCTAGCCAAGCCTGCCTGCACACCTATCATGGAGATATCTTTACTGTGGCCACTTCAGAGTTGCAGGAAATGGGATTCCAAAAGGTGAAGAGTATTGCTGGGGGTCACAAAACTGATAAGCGGTGGGATTGGACTTAGGCCTCTGTAACTCAGCTTGCTCCTTGCAACTCAGCTTGCTCCTTCCAAAGTCACACAAGTTACACAGTTTTGGGAAAATGGAAACTTAAAACAATGCTAGGAGCTTCCTGCTTAATCAAGTTTGTTTAAAGGTCAGGCACCCCCTCCCCCGCCATGTCCTAACAGCTCTTCCCATTTGCAAAATACCCCTGGTTTAAACTAGCCTATTAACAGTCAGCACTGCCACTATAGTCTGATGTCATGCACTGTCTTTAAAACCTTTGTAACCCCATTGTTCAGTGCTCAGAGCTGGAAATGTCACCTCCTTGGGTCCGCTGGTGTAATAAACCTGAGTTCTCCAACTCTCCGAGTGTGGTGCTTGGTTTCTCGACCATCCAACTTCTTCAACAGTATCTAGTAGAGTGGGGCCTGAGGATTTGCATTTCTGAAACTTTCCAGAGGATGCTGATGTTTTGGTTTCTAGACCTCTACCTCCTCTCACAGCGCACCCTCAGCACTGGAGCAGCAGTGCCTTCAATACTGGAGATCTAGTCCTGCTTCCATGCCTTCAGACACTCCCTTCACCCCATCTAGAATGTTTCCATCCATGGTCACCTTTGAAAAATTCTCCAGGTCCACCCATAGAAGACGGGTTTCTCTGATCCTTTCTCTGCAACAATCCACTCCCACATTCTGTTGCTACTCCTTGTAACAATGACTTCATTGTGGGTTTTGTGGATTATACTTATGTTTGTCTTTATCTGTCCTCCATGCTGAGTTCTTAATTTTCCAAGGGAATGGCCTTGTCCTGTTTTATCTTTTTATGCCCAGCTGCAAGTAGAGGCTTAAAGAAATGCTTGTTCACAAAGACATGCCTCCACGGTGCTAACTTTCATTAGACCGTTAGACCACGCTGGTCTAACCACTGTTTCATTCTGATCTTTTGCCATTCCTTTGACTCCCTGGTGCTGCTCCAGATTGCTTTCCACCCAGTAACAGCATCAGACAGGACAGACAGAATGACTGCATCCACAAATATAAAGTATGATTAATTATAACAATGACCAGTTTCAGGATAATTAATAAATACATTTTCAGGACTCAAGAAGTATGAAGTAACACTGTAGTTCTCAGGCAGAGTCCAGGGAACCTGGGAGTCCTTGAGACCCTTTCAGCTGGAATCTACAGGATCAAATCTCTTTTCATAATGCTGCTAAGATGTTTTTACTCTTTGCACTTTTTCCCAAGGGTAAGGTGGAATTTTCCAGAGGCAACCAAAGTGTGATATTGTGGCAGACTAAAGTCAGAAACAGACATGATTTCCCAGCTCTCTCACATTAAGCCATACATCAAAGAGGGTTACAAAAATGTAAAACAATACCGTTCTTTCGACTAACTTTCATTGTTTTGTATAGATTTTCTTCACAAAATATGTTATTCATGTTAACATGCAATAGTTTTATTACTGTCATCTTTAAATGAATAAATAATATTTTTATTTTCTCATTTTCAATTTTAAGACAGTAAATATTGATATGTATAACCCACATATATAAGAGCTCTTTGAGGTTCTCAATAAAATTTAAGAATGCAAAGAGGTCCTGAGAACAAAAAGTTTAAAGACTGGTTTAATTTGATGCTCCACAATGGAATGAAGTAAAAAATTTTTCAATGTATCTTAGGTTATTGGAGTGGCAGTCTTCACTCTTTAAACAATGATTTTATGTTTTTTTCCTCTTAATGATAGGACAGGTACCACAGAGTTCAAATTTAGGCAGGCAAGCACAGAAGAGTTTTGTAATCCATGCAGAACATCAGATATTTGCACTAACAGTTTCTATGCTTCATCGTTTAAATTTTTCTTTTTTTGTTTATATGCGGGAAAGATATACATTAATAAATGGAATGTGTGTGTGTGTGTGTGTGTGTGAGTCCCTCAGTCATGTCCAACTCGTTGCAACCCCATGGACTGTAGCCCACCAGGCTCCTCTGTCTATGGGATTTCCCAGGCAAAAAAAATGGATTGGGTTGTCATTCCCTTCTCCAGGGGATATTCCTCACCCAGAGGTCAAACCCAGATCTCCCACATTGGCAGGCTGGTTCTTTACCACTGAGCCACCAAGGACAATACTAACATATCCTTCAGGGGGAACTCAATTCAACCTAGTACAATAGACAATGGCACAAGTTAGAGAAATTATACAGAAAAGAAGTATGACTTAAAATCATCGAGCTCAAATCAAAGAAGCTAATTCCACATTTCAGTCTATGATAAGAAAGAGCTGAGGAGGTTATCAGGCCAAAACCTTAACTTCCTTTATTGCATCGTTGCTCTTTGTCACCACGTGCTTGGAAATGTGACTTAGGAAACTGGGTCTTCTGCTCTTAAGTTTCCTGCTGGACCTCACAGGGTCCAGGAGTGCCCGCTGGGCTGGGGGAGCCAGTTCACATTCTTTTAAGTCAGTCCAGTCCTGCTTATATGATGCAGGTGGGGAGAATGATCTGGAGCTACAAGTTTTAAAATACAGTCGTGCCAAAACTCTTGGATAGGAGGAGGGATACAGAGGAGGAGAAAGAAGAAGAAAAGTGGAGTCTTCTGAAATTCTGAAACCTTCTAACCTTGGGACCTCGAGGCCATTTAAAAATGCATCTTGCAGTGACGAAAAGCATTGCTAGGAATGAAATTAGTTTGGTCAGTGAATTTAAGGAAGGAGATCTTGTAAAGAAAGACAAATGAGGGCAGAAACACTGCCAAATTGTTGTGGTGAGTTGAGCCATGAAAAATGTTGGAAGTTGACCAAAGGGAGCCCAAAGCCTGAGGACCGCTGAGCCCAGTATCCACCACTGCATGCGGCTTCACTGACAAGAAAATCACACCCATGGGCAAGAGCTGCACTTACCTAATCCAGTCTCATGTACCCTATAGGTACATAGAACTTCAATTGTGGCTCAGCTGGTAAAGAATCCGCCTATAATGGGGGAAACCTGGGGTTGATTCCTGTGTTGGGAAGACCCCCTGGAGAAGGGAACAGCTACCCACTGCAGTATTCTGGCCTGGAGAATTCCATGGACTGTATAGTCAATGGGGTCAAAAGAGTCAAACACAGTTGAGTGACTTTCACTTTCACCCCATAGATACACATTTAGAAGCTTAAAATAGTGCCCATTTATTATGCACAGCTGTCCAGAGCTGGCCTGGCTTCCAAGGCTTCATGGAGAGTGTCAACTGCTGGGGTCTTCCAAATTGCTTTGTTGCCAGCCTTGACATGTAATCTCAGCAGTTCCCTTTGCAAAAAGTGCAGTCAGTGGCCCCCCTCTTGATGCAGATCACCTTATGCATTTTTCATGGAATGCACCTCCATTGCAGATATCAAAAGAGCTGTCTGCCAATTAAGTAAGACTTCATTGCCAGTCCCTGTTTGCCTCTCCAACCTCTCTTGGTGTGCCAGGAACTCCCAGCACACATACATCATGGCCCACATGGATTTCCTCTCTGACAGACTGGCAGCACTTTCTCCCCTAGTATCCCACCCTTTAACCCTGGCTGGACCTTTAAGACCAAGCTCAGAACACTTCTTGTCCAGAGAGTCTCTGTGGATTCTCCCCAGACTGAGTCCCATGTCATCAAAGTTGATCTTCCTCAGGTCTACACACACACTCCATGGCAAGCACCCTCAGGCCCAGGTGCTCTGTGCTTGAACATAGGACACCAATGCCTGCAGAGTCCTAAGGAGGTGCCCAGCACTTAGTGCTCAACAAGGGCAGCTGTGTCCCCACCACCACCACCTATATCAGGATACCTCTCCTCCAGCACTGACCCTTTCTCTCTGTGTGCCCAGATGATAGCACTGGTGCCGGCCCTGCCAAACAGAGCAGCTACTCCAAGCTGTGAGTAAACAGGCCAGCAACAAACAGCCCCCATCTCTTAGAAGGAATACACTGAGTGTGGTGCCCCTTGCTGGTAAACAAGGGAAGAAAAGGACCCCTGAGATGTGTCCTTGACCTCTCCTCTGAGCAGGCATGTCATAAGGTTTCCATCACTAGATCTACTGGGGACCACCTGCAGGGCAGGCAGGATAATGCCTCCCTATCTCTATCCAGGCCATTCTGGCCCTCCAAGAATTACTTCTGGGAGGATTGAGGGATGCCTGGAGACAAGCATCAGCAGGAACTTGCCCACAGTCAAAGCCCAGGGCCCTGAGGTCTGAGAGGCCTGCCCTGCATCCCCAGGTACCAGTGATATTTGCCTCTTCCCCAGTGTGGCTCAATTGTTCCCCAACATGCTCCCGGTCATGCCCCTTCCAGGACCTCCCAAAATCCACTTGGGCCATTCTACCTGTCAGCCATCAGTCACCCTCTGGTCCCTCTAAATCAATGGATTGGCCGGGCATGGTTTGCAGAGAGACAACCAAAGTATGGGGAGGGAGAGAAATGCACACCTTCTGCCCCTCTCAGGGGCCCTTTCTCACATGGCCAGGCTACTTCTTCATCCGTTCCCAGAGAAACTCCTTTGTGAGGAGTCAGGACCCAACCCTGGGCCAACTCCTTGTCAATCAGACCCCAGTGGTGCAGAAATACAAATGGATACACACGTGTCCCAGGCCGTGTCCACCAGGGCAGGGGTCTGGTGAGAGAATGGAGTGACTGGACAATCCTGCCCTTCCTCCAGTGCCATCTTAACTCCAGGGCAACTCTCCATCTGGGAACATGCCAACCAAATTGCCCGGAACATTTGCACACTGGTCCTCAGAGTGGGGTGGTGAAAGGCAAAAGCAGGAGGGCTGAACCAGCCCAGGCAACAGGGGACTTCTGGGAGTTTGCTCCAGCTGCTGTTGTCATATGGTAATGTGCAATGGTTAGGTGGGAAAGTGGTCCAGAGAGACCTTACTGTGCTTGTCTTTGTTAGTGGAGGGGACCCGGGTGCTACATGTGGCCTTTCCCCTGTGACCTCGAGAACTGGCCCTGGGTGGTGCTCCCAAGTGCTGCAGAGATGTGACAAGAGGATGCACACAAGGAAGCGCTCTTTGGCACGGGTGTAAGGTGAGTACAGAGAAGCGGTGACCACCACTGTGGCTCACATCTGCTTCTGTGTACACTGCTGCATGTTGACGCAGGAGCTGTGGTGGCCTGCAGCATAAAGAAATCACCTGTTTTTAAATCGAGATAGAATTCTCATTCCATACATGTAACTCTTTTGAAGTGGACAACTCAGTGGCATTTAGCACATTCACACTGTTGTGTAGCCTCCCTTCTGTCCAACTACAGCATATTTTTCTCCCCCCAAACAAGAACTCATCAGCATTAGGCAGTTCCCGTACAATTCCTGCCAGGCCCTGCTAACCACTAATCTTTCAAATTCTGGACATTTCACATTAATGGAATCAAACAATATGCTGCATTTTTCACCTGGCATCTTTCACAGTGTTTTCAAGGTTCATCCATATTGTAGTATGTATTGATACTTTTTATTTATTTTTTATATGTATCTCTATGCATATTTTATTTTATTATTTTAATTGGAGGCTAATTACTTTACAATATTGTAGTGGTTTTGCCATACATTGACATGAATCAGCCATGGATGTACATGTGTTCCCCACCCTGATCGCCCCTCCCACCTCTCTCCCCATCCTATCCCTCTGGGTGGCACCAGCCCTGAGCACCCTGTCTCATGCATCAAACCTGGACTAGCGATCTGTTTCACATATGATGATTTACATGTTTCAATGCTATTCTCTCAAATCATCCCACTCTTGCCTTCTCCCACAGAGTCTGTTCTATACTGTTCTATAGACTGTTCTATACATCTGTGTCTCTTTTGCTATATTGCATATAGGGTTATCATTATCATCTTTCTAAATTCCATATGTATTCATTAGTATACTGTATTGGTGGTTTTCTTTCTGGCCTATTACACTCTGTATAATAGGCTCCAGTTTCATCCACCTCATTAGAACTGATTCAAACGTATTCTTTTTAATGGCTGAGTAATATTCCATTGTGTATATGTACCACAGCTTTCTTATCCATTCGTCTCCCGATGGACATCTAGGTTGCTTCCCTGTCCTGCTGTGATGAATGTTGGGCTACACGTGTCTCTTCCAAAGCTGGTTTCCTCGATGTGTATGCCCAGCAGTGGGATTGCTGGGTCATATGACAGTTCTATTTCCGGTTTTTAAGGAGTCTCCACAATGTCCTCCATAGTGGCTGTACTAGTTTGCATTCCTACCAACAGTGTAAGAGGGTTCCGTTTTCCCCACACCCTTTCCAGCATTTATTGTTTGTAGACTTTTGGAGAGCAACCATTCTGACTGGTGTGTAATGGTACCTCATTGTGGCTTTGAATTGCATTTCTCTGATAATGAGTGATGTTGAGCATCTTTTCATGTGTTTGTTAGTCATCTGTATGTCTTCTTTGGAGAAATGTCTGTTTAGTTCTTTGGCTCATTTTTTTTTTCATTTATTTTTATTATTTGGAGCGTAATTAGTTTACAATATTGTAGTGGTATCTGCCATACATTGACATGAATCAGCCATGGATTTACATGTGTTCCCCATCCTGATCCACCCTCCCACCTCCCTCCCCAGCCCATCCCTTTGGGTCTTCCTCATGCACCAGCCCTGAGCACTTGTCTCATGCACCCAACCTGGGCTGGCGATCTGTTTCACACTTGATAATATACATGGCACATTTTTTTATTGAGTCATTTATTTTTCTGGAATTGAGCTGCAGGAGTTGCTTGTATATTTTTAAGATTAATTCTTTATCAGTTGGTTAGTTTGCTATTATTTTCTCCCATTCTGAAGGCTGTGTTTTCACCTTGCTTATAGTTTCCTTTGTTGTGCAAAAGCTTTTAAGTTTAATTAGGTCCCAATTGTTTATTTTTGCTTTTATTTCCAATATTCTGGGAGGTGGGTCATAGAGGATCCTGCTGTGATTTATGTTGGAGAGTGTTTTGCCTATGTTTTCCTCTAGGAGTTTTATAGTTTCTGGTCTTACATTTAGATCTTTAATCCATTTTGAGTTTATTTTTGTGTATGGTGTTAGAAAGTGTTCTAGTTTCATTCTTTTACAAGTGGTTGCTCAGTTTTCCCAGCGCCATTTGTTAAAGAGATTGTCTTTTCTCCTTAGTATATTCGTGCCTCCTTTGCCAAAGATAAGGTGTCCATAGGTGACTGCATTTATCTCTTGGCTTTCTATTTTGTTCCGTTAATCTATATTTCTGTCTTTGTGCCAGTACCATACTGTCTTGATAACTGTAGTTTTGTATTATAGTCTGAAGTCAGGCAGGTTGATTCCTCCAGTTCCGTTCTTCTTTCTCAAGATTGTTTTGGTTATTCAAGGTGTTTTGTATTTCCATACAAATTGTGAAATTATTTGTTCTAGTTCTGTGAAAAATACCATTGGTAGCGTGATAGGGATTGCATTGAATCTATAGATTACTTTGGATAGTATACTCATTTTCATTATATTGATTCTTCCAATCCATGAGCAGGGTATATTTCTCCATCTATTTGTGTCCTCTTTGATTTCTTTCATTAGTGTTTTATAATTTTCTATATTGGTCTTTTGTTTCTTTAGGTAGATATATTCCTAAGTATTTTATTCTTTTCGTTGCAATGAAGAATGGAATTGTTTCCTTAATTTCTCTTTCTCTTTTCTCATTGTTAATGTATAGGAATGCAAGGGATTTCTGCGTGTTAATTTTATATCCTGCAAGTTTACTATATTCATTGATTAGCTCTACTACTTTTCTGGTGAAGTCTTTAAGGTTTTCTATATATAGGATCAAGTCATATGCAAACAGTGAGAGTTTTACTTCTTCTTTTCCTATCTGGATACCTTTTTTTTTTTTTTTCTTTCTGCTCTGATTGCTGTGGCCAACACTTCCAAAACTATGTTGAATAGTAGTGGTGATAGTGGGCACCCTTGTCTTGTTCCTGACTTTAGAAGAAATGCCTTCAGTTTTTCACCATTGAGGATAATGTTTGCTGTGATTTTGTCATATATAGCTTTTATTGTGTTGAGGTATGCTTCTTCTATTCCTGCGTCTGGATGATTTTTATCATAAATGATGCTGAATTTTGTGAAAGACTTTCTCTGCATCTATTGAGATAATCATATGATTTTTATCTTTCAATTTATTAATGTGGTGTATTACCTTGATTGAATTGCAGGTATTGAAGAATTCTTGCATCCCTGGGATAAAGCCCACTTGGTCAGGATGTATGATGTTTTTAATATGTTGTTGGATTCTGTTTGCTAGAATTTTGTTAAGGATTTTTGCATTTATGTTCATCAGTGATATTGGCCTGTGGCAATTTTGTGGCATCTTTGTCTTGTTTTTGGTTTTAGGGTGATGGTGGTCTCATAGAATGAGTTTGGAAGTTTACCTTCCTCTGCAATTTTCTGGGAGTGTTTGAGTAGGATAAGTATTAGCTCTTCTCTCACTTTTTGGTAGAATTCAGCTGTGAAGCTGTCTGGTCCTGGGCTTTTGTTTGCTGGAAGATTTCTGATTACAGTTTCAATTTCTGTGCTTGTGATGGGTCTGTTAAGATTTTCTATTTCTTCCTGATTCAGTTTCTTCCAAGTTGCCCATTTTATTGGCATAGAGTTGCTGATAGTATTCTCTTATGATCTTTGTATTTCTGTGTTGTCTGTTGTGATTTCTCCATTTTCATTTTTAATTTTATAGATTTGATTCTTCTTCCTTTGTTTCTTGATGATTCTTCTCCCTTTCTTTCTTGATGAGTCTGGCTAATGGTTTTTCAATTTTGTTTATCTTCTGAAAGAACCAGCTTTTAGCTTTGTTTATTTTTGCTGTGGTCTCCTTTGTTTCTTTTGCACGTACTTCTGCCCTAATTTTTAAGATTACTTTCCCTCTACTAACGCTGGGGTTCTTCATTTCTCCCTTTTCTAGTTGCTTTAGGTGTAGAGTTAGGTTATTTATTTGACTTTTTTCTTGTTTTTTTGAGGCAAGCCTGTATTGCTATGAACCTTCCCCTTAGCACTGCTTTTACAGTGTCCCATCGGTTTTGGGTTGTTGTGTTTTCATTTTCGTTTGTTTCCATGCATATTTTTATTTCTTTTTTGATTTCTTCTGTGATTTGTTGGTTATTCAGCAGCGTGTTGTTCAGCCTCCATGTGTTGGAATTTTTAATAGCTTTCCCCCTGTAATTGGCATCTAATCTTACTGCCGTATGGTCAGAAAAGATGTTTGGAATGTTTCAATTTTTTTGAATTTACCAAGGCTAGATTTATGGCCCAGGATATGATGTATCCTGGAGAAGGTTCCATGTGCAGTGGAGAAAAAGGTGAAATTCATTGTTTTGTGGTGAAATGTCCTATAGACATCTATTAGGTCTAACTGGTCCATTTTATCATTTAAAGTTTGTGCACCTTGTTAATTTTCTGTTTAGTTGATCTGTCCATAGGTGAGAGTGAGGTATTGATGTCTCCCACTATTATTGTGTTATTTTTAGTTTTCCTTTTCATTCTTGTTAGCATTTGCCTTACATATTGTGGTACTCCTATGTTTGGTGCATATATATTTATAATTGTTATATCTTCTTCTTGGATTGATCTTTTGATCATTATGTAGTGTCCTGCTTTGTCTCTTTTCACAGACATTATTTTAAAGTCTATTTTATCTGATAAGAGTATTAATACTCCTGCTTTCTTTTGGTCTCTATTTGCATGAAATATCTTTTTCTAGCCCTTCACTTTCAGTCTGTATGTGTCCCTTGTTTTGAGGTAGGTCTTTTGTGGACAACATATATAGGGGTCTTATTTTTGTATCCATTCAGCCAGTCTTTGTCTTTTGGTTCTGGCATTCAACCCATTTACATTTAAGGTAATTATTGATAAGTATGATCCTGTTGCCATTTACTTTGTTGTTTTGGGTTCAAGTTAATAAAGTCTTTCTGTGTTTCCTGTCTAGAGAAGCTCCTTTAGCATTTGTTGGGGAGCTGGTTTGGTGGTGCTGGATTCTCTCAGCTTTTGCTTGTCTGTAAAGCTTTTGATTTGTCCTTCATTTTTGAATGAGATCCTTGATGGGTACAGTAATCTGGATTGTATGCTTTTCTCTTTCATCACTTTAAATATGTCCTGCCATATATTGAAATATATTTTTGTCAACATATATTTTCGTAAGTATCCTTGCGTAGGTACCTAGAAGTGGAATTGCTGGGTCCTACTGAACTCTATGTTTAATTTTTTGAAGAACTACCAGACTGTTTTCCAAAATGACTGCACCATTTTATGCTCCTACCATTTTATGTATGAAGGGTCCAAATTCATCACATCCTCACCAGTACATTTATTGTCCATCTTTTTGATTCTAGACATCCTGGAGAGCTATCTCACTGTGGTTTTAATTTTTATGTCCCTAAATAAATGATGTTGAACATTTTTAATCTTTAATCAATTTAGTTGGATATGACATAGCAACTGAACAGCAACATTTATTGCTGTTAAATCCTGTGTTATTATAACACAGGATTATATCTGCCTTTCTTTTCTATATGTCATAGTGAAAGTTGCTCAGTCTTATCCGACTCTTTGTGACTCCATGAACTATACAGCCCATGGAATTCTCTAGGCCAGAATACTGGAGTGACTAGCCTTTTCCTTCTCCAGGGGATCTTTTTAACCTAGGGATTGAATCCAGTGTCTCCCACATTGCATGTGGATTTTTTACCAGCTGAGCTACAAGGGGAGCCCTGCTATATGTCTTATGTCATTTTTATTCCACTGTTCCTCCGTTATGCCTTCTTTTATGTTAAATAGATCATTTCTAACGTACTATGTCAAACTTTCTCATTTCTTTTACTATATTTTTGAGTTATTTTCTTAGTGGTTGTGCTGGGGAATACAATTCAAGTCCTCTGCCTTCCCTCTTGGGTGTCTCCCTTCCCTTGACCCACCCCAGACCCAGGTCATGAGTCATGGGTGGGAGTCACTGGGTCTGAGGCTACAGAAAAGGCAGAGAGTGTGGGTGAAGGGACAGGACTGGGTCCTGCTTGCAGAGCAAGAATCCTGGAGGAAGGGGTGAGTCCCAGAGGGTGGAGAGAAAGAAGTGGAGAAGGAGGAGTGTGGTCTATATGGGGAAGAACTGATGGCCCTTCCAAGGAGTGACAGGGGCTGCCTGGAGGATGCCCCTGAGCCTATCTCTCTTCTCTGTGACCTTAGGAATAGACCCTGCCCTCCTGCACCCCTGAGCCCTGTGCGCATCTTAGAGTTGCATCCCTTGGAGACCCAGGAGATGGAAGAATTGTCCTGAGTCATCAGAGATACACACGAGAAGCTTGGGTGGGGGTCAGGGAAGTGCCCTGGAGGCTGTGCCCAACAGTGCTGAGGGCCTCCAGGGACAGGGTATGTGCTTGGCTCTGGGTCAAGGAAGCACAGTTCTAGGAACATCAAGTACAGCTGAGGGGGACGGGAGCAACTTGTTTCAAACCACACGGGTGCTGCAGCTGAGGGCAGTCGCCCATAGCCTGGCAGGGGCATGGGGTCTGGAGGGCATGTGTGGGCAGTGGTTTGGCCCTGTTCAACCCGAGGCCCTGCTGCCAGTCGGAGCTTTCTCCAGGCCTCCCCCTGGGACCAATCCTGCCCCAGGAAGGGCCCCACAGGCCCCAGGATGCTGTGGTCAGAAGTATCCCCTCAGTCAAGCTCAACTCCGAAGGGGAAACTCCCCCCTCAACTGTCGCTTTCTTGCAGAGCCTCACCTTACCCCATCCCCACTCGTCCCAGGCCCCTCTAACACAAGACTATGCCAGGCCCCTTCTTGGCCCCTTCCTTGGCCTCGACTGTGGAGCATGACTCCTGAGATGGGTGGGGTGCAGGTGGGGGCCTGAATCTTCCCTGTCTGTTGTGCAGGGCACACCTGCACCACCTCACCCTGGGCCCCCACAGAGCCCAGTCACTGGTTGCTACATCCTGTGGCCTGAGGGCAGCTTCAGCCTGAGATAGCAGGTCAGGGAGAGCACAGGACCCTCAAGGTCAGAATTGGGGGTCACAGCCCATATCTACAGGACCCCAGCTGACATGTGGTGTGCTGTCTGGAGCAGGGGCTCAGGTAGGTGAACTGAATGCCTCTTGGTTCTAGCTGAGCCCTCTGCTGCTCTCTTCCTTCCCATTTTCCATTTTCTCCAGGACCTGGACTCCCTCGCTTGTCCTGACACTTGGATGGGACAGTCTTGTATGAAACAAGCTCACCCTGCCTGAGAGCCATCTGGGCCATGTGCACAGAGTACAGAGCACAAGGAGACACACAACAGGGTTCTGAGGATGGGAGGGGTGAGAGCCCAGGGGATGCTGGATAGACACCCCAATACCTGCCCCAGAAGAGGCAGTGGCAAGACTTGCTTGAGGCATGTGGCTGGTCACAACAGGGCCTTGCCCAGGAGCAGACAGGAGCAGAAGGCCAGGAGCCACGCCCCCCCCCCCCCCCAACTTGTCACCACTAACAATGTGCTCCGCAGCCCTCAACTGCATTTCTGGATTGTCACTACTAGCCACTTGCCTCCAGCCAGTCCTGTGGCTTTGTTTCCAGGGCCTCCGAGGAGGAGCTGGGGGCACTTTGGACAAGTCTTTAAACCCTCTTGTGCCCACTGTCCTCGACAGGAGCAGAATGGCCTAACAGTGTCCACCTCCCCCCAGGGCTCCTCTGAGGACTCAAACAGTGACTGCAGGTCCAAGGGGTCAGCCCATAGCCTGATGCAGAGTCAGTGCTCAGAGATGCAAGCTCTTGGGGGGTGGGGCTGACTCTAAATCCTTAGCACCTAAGTAGTGGTGCAGGGCCATTAGTACCAGGTTTCTGCCATCCCTTATTTGACCGGGTGGGATCGTGGCTCTCAGGCTGCCTGTGGGAGTGCCAAGGAAGGCACTGTGATGAGCAGCACACAGAACCACAGTGTGGTGGGCATACAGCAAGGGGATCACCCTGTTACAAGGCCCAGGTGGGCATGCACTAGGACACCTGGATCTGGCTCAGGGACAGGGTCAGGATCCAGTCCTCAGCAGCACAATGTGTACTGGGACAGAGCCCCAGGTCATAGGGTTCTCAGTGGTAATCTGGCCTGGCTGGCAGCTCTGATGGAGAGAAATTGGCCCCCGTCATACTCTGGCATAGGGAAGCAATCTGCTTAAGGGTTAATCTTCCATTTTTGTGATGGGGACTAGGTGCTGGGGGATAGGGGGATATGGCTTTCCACTGTGAGAATGGGAGCCATGAGTTTGAGCCCAGGTGGGTAGCTGGGGAAGAAGCAGGGCACCCGAGGTGCTATTGGGCCAAGTGTTCATGGGAAGGACTCCCGACCAAGCCCAGGGACAGCACGCTCAGAATCTGGAAGAAGGGCCTGCTCCAGTTCAAGGAGGAGGATGGGCTGTGGAGCAGGATGGTGGCCTTGAGAAGGGCTACACTCCAAAATGGGGAAAATCTGACAGCAGAGCCAGCTCCTGGTGTAGGATCACAGCCTGACCAGGGAGGAATGTCAGGTGCACAACTGTGGGGGCCCCTAGCAGCCAGGAGGTGTGGGCCCTCTGCCAGGCCTGGGGTAGTGTCTCCAGATTGTTTGCTTTTGAACCTTGCCTACTGGCTCTAGATGAAGGAACCAGTGGGTATGGGGGTGAGGGGGGGGTGGGTCATTGGGTAAGGAGGGGGTGCTCCCACTGAACAGACAAAGGAAGAAGAAGAGCCAATGGGGGGAAAGTGCACGTTTCTCTTTTCAAATTCTCCCCCAATCAGGGAAAGGCTGGGAGGGAGTGGCCCCCACAGAGCTGCCAGGGATCTTAGAGCATGGCATCCTACCTGCTGACCCTGCACTCTCCCCACATCTAACCCACTTATTCCTGGGGGCTCCCCAAGGTTCCTGGGGACCCAACCAGCCACAGTCCCTGCCCACAAGTCCCTGCTGCCCAGCTCCATCCAGTCCAGGGGGCCACACAGACCGTCTTGAACCCTGCTGGGACTGCACCACAGTGCTGACTTGGGGTACCAGGCCACTGCACTGCCACCCCCGGCAGCCCCTCCCCTCAAGTGTCCAGAGCAGAGATGAGACTCAACTGAAACTTTCAGGAAAATTTATTGAAGAGCTGCACTGACTGAAACCATTGAAGACAGGGAATGACAACACAGAGAACTTCTAAGGGCCACTGGAGATCACGGTCCAAGCCCCCCTCCTCCTGGGGTCCCTAATGAGGTGCCCTCCATCCCCCCACACTCTCCCTTCCTGAGAGCCTTGTGGGTGGTGTCTTGCCAGGATGGTGGTAGCTGGCAATGCCCGACCCCCCCCCCAGGGCAGCCCTTCCCACTTGGGCCCACATGGCCTATGGTGGGCACAGGACAGTCATACAGCAAGGCACACTGCACCAGGCTGAGGACTTCAAGTCCTGAGGAAGCACGGGGTGGCCCAGCAGAGCACAGGTCCTGGGGGGCCTCCCAAAGCCCCACTGGGAAGCTCCGATGCAGATCTTCCTTCCTGAGGTCCCAGGGTGGGCGCTGGCTAAGCCCTCGTCCATCCCCTCATTCCCACCAGCTCCTGTGAGTGGGCTGGGGTGTCTCTGCACCATGGTGGGGGGAACTGCTCAGAGAAGAACACACGCACATCTCCAGGAGACCAAGCAGAACTGGGACTGAATCTGCAACAGGGAAGCACACGCTGAGCTGAGGACACGGGACCACATTGGGCAGGGCCTTGGCTGGTGCTGAAGCTCAGGACACGTGGCAGGGCCCAGGGGTGGCTGACCGGGTAGGTGGGGACATCCGGCCCGGCTTCACAGGCACATCAGGGCTCTCTGGGGGGGTTGGGGGAGAGTGGATGACTGCTCAGGGGTGTGTGTTGAAGGGGAGGGGAGAGGGGACTCGGGCAGGGAGGTGTTCCTTGAGACCTGGGTCATTAGGGGGCCTACAGGGACACATCTGGACTTTCCAGGACAGGGAGAAGCCCGTCCCAGGGGATTCTGAAGAGGGGTCCCCTCTCAAGGGGGTGGGGTGGGGAGGCTCAGGCTCCATGACATGGTCCCTAATGTGGGGCCAGGAGGCTGCCTGACCTGGCCTTTCCCTGCTTCTAGGCCGGGGGCATGGGATCTGCTGAGCCTATTGACCAGAGGAGAACCGTAGGGGGCTCATCTCCACAGCCCCTTCCTCATTTCCTGGCTCCTCTGGGATGGGCTTGAGCCCCTCCTTGGGAGACTCCTCAGCCTCATGGTCTCCTGCCTGGGTGAGACCCTCTGGTTCCCAGCCAGGACTTCCTGGGACCACCGGGGAAGCCCCACCCATCCAGGCAGTGGCGGGGCTCCCAGGGGCTCTGTGCATTCTGCCTCACCTCTACCTCCTGCCTCATCTGTACCTCCTGCCTCACCTGCAGCTCCTTCCTCTTCAGCTTTTACTTCATGCACACCTTCTTCCTCACCTGGGGCTCCTGTATCACTTGACTGCCACTCTAAGCCACTGCTCATCTCTGGGGCTATGTAGAGAAATTGGGCCTATCCTGTGCCTAAGCATCAGGGTCCTGGGGCAGGCAGACAACATCCCAGGGGCCCCTCTTGCCTGGTATTTTTCAGGGGCTCAAGCTTCAGTTTAGAAACCAGCAAACTTGACCAAAGCAATCTTTCACCCCAGCTCCTTTCTGAAGACCTTGCCCAGCACTCAGTACCTACCCAGAGGCCCCAGGGCAGCCTGCACGGCCTCCTTGAATTCCTGGTCCTCGCAGTTGTCTGGGATGCCCAGGAGGAGCAGAGTGCTCAGCATTCACTCCCATCCACCTGCAACAGTTTTCCCAGTGTCATGGCCTGGGCCTGGGCGGAGGGTACACAATGTGACAGAGGAGCAAAGACTTGCAGTTTGCACACTATGGCCTGTGAATACAGACGGCAAGGGGGGAATTGGCCCCAGACAGCCCACCCCACCGCCCTGGAAACAAACTGGCAGCCTGGAGCTCCTCTTTAGCCAGTTCATGCTCCTCACTTCCCACCCCTCACTACAGCGGCTTAGAGTGCTCCCCTTGCATTCCTTACCTCTGCGATGAGGAGACCCCCTTTTGCCTAGGCTGACACTCCTGACCCCACCATAGTACCGGAGCCCCTGTCACCATAATCTGCAACCCAGCAGCTGAGAGCCCTCTCCTCCAGGATGCCCCAGCCAGGAGCCCTCCCAGCCTCCCTTTCCCAGCACTGAATATTGAGCGTCCCTGATGCTATGTTGATCCCAGAAAACTGGAGACCCCTCTCACGCCCGCCAGCCTAGTTGGGAACCCCTCCCCCTCCCACCAGCACCTGACCTTCTGGGGCTGGAGCTGCCCTCCCCTTCCCCCACCACCCACAGGTAGGTGCCCTACCCCCACAGAACCCCCCCACCCTGTACCCAGGAGCCCCAAGCCCCTTCTCACCAGCATCCTGCCAGGACCTGTGTCTCACCTTCACTTTCAGCCCCCACTGCCTGTTGAGGAAGAGATCCAGCCCCTACCCAGGGTGCCTGTGGTAATTCTGGGGTCGGGTCACCTGCCCACTTTCTCAAACTCTGGGGTGCTCCCTGTGTGCTGTGGAGCACACTCCAGTGGCCACCTTGGAGCCCTGGACAGAGCTTCCGGGCTGCACAATCCCTGGGTGTCCCAGGCCCTCTGTGCTAAGGCCACTGTGGGCTTCCCAGTGCCCCAGGAGAGCTCAGGCAGATGAAGGACAAAGGCCTTGGGGCCTTTGAACAGGGCCAATGGCTGGGTAGGGAGAGCATTTGAGGCGTCAGTCAGTGTTGCCGCCAGGGGATGTATTTAGGGAGGGCTTGAGGTGGCAGGGCTTGGAGCCTCCAAAAGCAACAGGCACACTCATTGGCCCTCCAGCAACAAAGTGGCTTCCATCAGCAACTGTCCCAAATGTGAGGTACGGGATGCTGGAAAGAGGACCTTAATAACAGGCCCCACCCTGCACTCATATTCTGCCCTCAAGAAGCCTGGAGTCTCTTAAACAGACACAAGTTGGCTGTTTCCAAGCCATGAGCCCCACTACACCTCTCTGCATTTGAAAGCTTTCGCTCAGTCAACCAGGAAGCCACTGCATTAGAAATGTGTGGGCTTTGGTTTACATGAACATAAAGTCTCCTGAAACCTGGGTGGCCTAAACAAGTCACTGAATATCTGGGGCTCACATGTGTATGACATCATATGCAGCATATATGACATCACATCCACTCTTTATGACATCACACCACTGTATTTATGACATCACATGCACTGTATTCATGACATCACACCCAATATATATGACACCACATCCACTGTATATGACATCACATCCACTATACATGTGACATCACAGGCACTGTACCTATGACATCACACCCACTATGTTAATGACATCATATCCACTATATATGACATCACACACACTGTGTTTATGACAACACAATCACTATATCTGACATCACATCCACTGTATCTGTGTCATCAAACACACATGATTCGACGATATCATACCCATTGTATGTATGACATCACACCCACTTATATGTATGACATCATATGCACTATATATTACATCACATCGACTCTTTATGACATAACACAACTGAGTATATGGCATCACATCTACTGTATTCACGACATCACACCCACTATATAAGACATCACATCCACTGGATATGACATCACATCCACTATGCATGTGACATCATAGGCACTGTATCTATGACATCACACCAACTCTGTTTATGGCATCATATCTACTATATATGACATCACACACACTGTGTTTATGACAACACAATCACTATATCTGACATCAAACACACTATATCTGACATCACATCCACAGTATCTGTGTAATCACACCCACTCTATGTATGACATTACACCAAATATATCTATGACATCATATGCACTACATATGACATCATATCCACTCTTTATTACAGCACACCACTGTATTTATGACATCACATAAGCTGCATTCATGACATCACACCCAGTATGTATGACATCACATCCACTATACATGGGACATCACAGTCACTGTAGCTGTGTCATCTCACACACACTGTATTGATGACATCACATCCACTCTATGTATGGAATCAAACTTGGCATACGTATGACATCATATGCACTAGACATGACATCACTTCCACTCTTTATGACATCAAACCACAGTATTCATGACATCACACCCACTGTGTTTATGACATCACACCCACAATATATGACACCACACCCATTGTATATGACACCACAACCACTATACATGTGACACAAGAGCCACTATATCTGTGTGATCACACCCATTGTATTGATGACATCACAACCACTCTATGTATGACATCATCCTCAGCGTATGTATGACATCATATGCACTATACATGACATCACTTCTACTATATTTATGACATCATGTCCATTATATGTGACATCACTTACAATGTATATGATCTTACAGCTACTGTATCTATGACATAATAGAGGCACCCCTCCCTCATGACTGAACCGCCAGCCTCAGCACCATGTCCACCAGGCTCAGCATGGCCTTAGAAGTCTAACTACCCACAAACTGGAAGCAGTATATATTGTGATGACAGTCACACAGGTCGCAGGCTTAAAAGCCTAGCTCTACAACTCGGTAACCAGGGCAATCCTCTCAGTTCTCTTCCACTCATTTTCTACCACTGAAAAAGGAAAGGCTCCACTGCTCTGCAGATTGAACCACCCAACCGGTCTATCTCCCTCCTCTACCTCTTGATAACGACACCCCCTCCCAACGGAGCCCCAGTGCCAGGAGCAAGCAGGTCCGCCCAGGGACCCTCGGGGTTGAAGGTTCGAGTCGCCCGCCCCTCGTGTCCATGGGTGCTGGCCAAGGCCAGCTCTGAAGACCAGCATCCAGCATCCAGCTCACCAAACAGTCCCTTTGGATCTTTGTGGGCACCCAGCTCCCTTCCTCTCTCCCGCCTCTGGCTGCACTGTGGTGATGGTGCACTTGAGTTCAGGAGACCTGCGTCAGCTCCAGGCTCGTGGGACTACCCAGATCCTCCAGGCCATTGGGGGATGGGCAGTGAGAGCCAGGGCGCCCAAGACGGGCGGCCAGGAGCAACTGTGATCCTCGCGTGCCATCTGGCGGCCGTCACGGGAACCGCCGCCAAGGCTTCTTGTGTCCAGGTTAGCCATTTCGAAGCGTGGAAGGTCGCATTTCCCGATAAGCACCATGAGGCAATCTCGCAGCTGCAGGAAATCGTGGCGAGGGCAGGCGCACAGGCGCCAGACATAAACGTGCAACTTCATGGGGCATGCACATGCAGGCGCACGCAGGACGTCCTCACGTTTCAGAATGTGTCCCCCGGATCAGTAGCGGCTTCCACCCTGGCGAATGCACTGTTCATCAAAGTCTCTGGGGGAGCTGTGGACCCAGAGCCAGCCACTGGACAGGAAAGGGCCATCGTCAGGCCCCTGTCTGCAGCCTCCTACTCACAGCCCTGCACCCTGCCTCCTGCCTGCTCCCAGAACACAGGACTAGTGTGGGGTAGTGGGACAGGGAGAGGGGTGCCCGTGCCTCTCAGCAGGCCACCCTGCCCTGGACTCAAGGTGGAGGACAGCGCTGCCAGCCGTTCCCGGCCTCTGGGGAAAGGGGGCTGTGGAACTCTTGCTGGCCCAACCTCCTTTCCTCCGACATCACACCACCGCCCCCACCACTCCCGGGTGCACGGACCAGGGCTGGCCACCATTGGCCAGCAGGGGTAGACTGATCTCTGGAAGGTGGGCAAACACCCCAGCCCTGAAATCCTGCACCACAATCCTGACAGTGGCCATGACCTCACACCAGGACCTTTCGGTGGCTGGCTGGTCCTTGGGATGGCACACATGATCTTTGAACCATCTGGGTGCCCGGAGCCCGCACAGAGCAGCCAGGGATCCGACAGCCTGGTGTCCTACCTGCTGACCCTGCTCTCCCCACACATCCAATCCACTTATTCCTGGGGGCTCCCTGAGGTTCCTAGGGACCCAAAACAGCCACAGTCCCTGCCCTCGAGTCTCTGTCTCCCAGTTCCATCCAGCCCAGGGTGCCACACAGACCATCTTGGACACTGCTGGGACCACACGGCAGCACCAATTCAGGGTACAAGGCCAATGTCACTTCCCCTAACCCCGTCACCCCTCCCCTCCACTGTCCAGAGCAGAGATGATACTCAGCTCAAACTTTCAGGAAGTTTTATTGAAAAGCAATTATATCCACTATATATGACATCACACCCACTGTGTTAATGACAACACAACCACTATATCTGACATCACATCCACTGAATCTGTGTCATCACATCCACTGTATCGATGATATCACACCCACTGTATGTATGGCATCACACTCACTATATGTATGACATCATATGCACTATATGTGACATTACCTCCACTCTTTATGACATTACACCACTGTATTTATGACATCACACTCACTGTAGTCATGACATCACACCCACTATATATGACATCACATCCACTGTATATGACATCACATTCACTATACATGTGAATCATAGCCACTATCTCTATGAATTCACACCCACTATGTTTATGACATCATATCCACTATGTATAACATCACACCCACTGTGTTTATGACAACACAACCACTATATCTGACATCACATCCACTGTATCTATGTCACCACACCCACTGCATGTATGGCATCACACCCATTATATGTATGACATCATATGCTCTATATATGATATCACACCCACTATGTTTATGACATCATATCCACTGTGTTTATGAAAACACAGCCACTATGTTTGGCATCACATCCACTCTATGTGACTTCACACCCACCAACACTGACTGAAACCATTGAAGACAGGGAATGACAACACAGAGAAGAACTTCTAACATCCACTGGAGATCACGGTCCTGGCCCCCCTCCTCCCGGGATCCCTAACGAGGTGCCTTCCCTCCCCCAACACTCTCCCTTCCCAAGGGCCTCCTGTGTGGTGTCTTGCCAGGACGGTGGGTGCTGGCAATGCCCGATCCCCCCACGGCAGCCCCTCCCGCTCGGGCCCATGTGCACAGGACTGTCACACACCAGGGCACGCTGTACCAAGCACAGGACACGGAGTCCCGAGGAAGCATGGGGTGGCCCAGCAGAGCACAGGTCCTGGGGGCCCTCCCAAAGCCCCGCTGGGAAGCCCCAATGCAGATATTCCTTCCTGAGGTCCTTGGGTGGGTGCCAGTCAAGTCCTCATCCGTCCCCTCCTTCCCACCGGTTCCTGGAAGTGGACTGGGGTGTCTCTGCCCCATGGTTGGTAGAACTGCTCAGGGAAGAGCACACTCACATCTCCAGGAGAGCAAGCAGAACTGGGCTTGAATCTCCACCAGGAAAGCACACACGGCTGAGGACCCGGGATCACAGCAGGTAGAGCCTTGGCTGGTGCTGAAGCTCAGGACACTTGGCAGGGCCCAGGGTTGGCTGACCAGGTAGATGGGGACACCTGGCCCAGGTTCATGGGCGCCTCAGGATTCTGTGAGGGGTGTGGGGGAAATGGATGATGGCTTGGAGGTGTGTGTTGATGGGAAGGGGAGAGGGGCTGGGACAGGGAGGGTTTCCTAGAGACCTGGGTCACTAGGGGGCCTACAGGGGGCACATCTGGACTTCCCAGGACAGGGAGTAGTCTGCCCCAGGGGATGCTGAATAGGGGTCCCCTCTGGAGGGGTGGGGGAGGCCCAGGCACCATGACATGGCCCTTAACATCTCTCAGGTCAGTGTGGGCAGCAGCTGTTTGCAGGCATCCCTCACCTAGGCTGGGGCTGGCCACTCAGGGCTGTTTCCAGTTGGCAAGCATTGGGGACAACCTTGGCATTGGCAGCTGGTGAGTGCTACTTCTCCAGGCAAGTCCCAGGTCTCCAGTGACCAAACTCAAACCTAAGCAGAAAGAAACAACCCTCTGTCCCGCCAAAGAATTCTCCTCCTCCTCTTCCTCCCTCTCCTCCGTGCTCCTCCTCTTCTTCTTGCATATCCCTCCTCCTCTTCCTCCTCCTCCTTTTCCTCCTTTGGAACAAAAGTTTATACCACACACACCCACTCACAGCAAAGCCAGTTGTGGGGTACTGGCCCACCAGGTACCCAGGGCCTTATCATCTCTTCACAGTATTTGCTTTCCTTGTCCCTATAGTCCTTCCAGACTGCAGGAGCTGGGTTGGGGGAAGACTGCTTGTAGGCTGGTGCTGGGTGCCGTGGGCCTCTGGGTCCTCTGCCTTCAATTGAGAAAGGCTCCAGGGTGCTGCCTTCCTGGGAACTCCCTAGGGCAGTGTAGATGATCCTGAAGACAGGCTGGATCCTGCGGTCTCCCCGCCGGAGCATCTTCCGTGTGCCCCACAGCTCTTCCTTGTCAGAGCTGGCTCCTTGTGGCAGAGATGGCCTCCAGGGAGGCTCCTCTAGGCCCCAAGTGGCCTGGGGTCCCATCAGCATCGGTAGCTCAGAGCCCACAGGGTGGGTGTTTGCAGGTGGCCAGAAGCCAGGGCCAATGCCAGAGCCCCTGACTACACCTTCTTCAGCCTCTGCTATGTTGGGGTCTGTCTGAGGCATAGGCACCCCTTTTGCTGCACATGATGGTCTTCCGCTTGGGCCTCCCACGCCTCCCTGAACTGATTTTGGCTTGGTTGGTGGAGCACCTTCCAGTTGGTAGACGCTGAGGGGGCTGAGCCTGGCTTCCCTTCCCCTCTGCTCCACTCAAGGTCCCCCGCTGTTTGTGTGGACCGCCTCTTCCCCCCGTTGCACGTTTTCTGTTGCCTGCTAGCAGAGGGTGTGCCTGGATATGTTGAGCCTATGCTTCCTAGGCCTTGGGGTGGTTCAATGGCTCCAGCCCTTCTCTCGTTCCCTGACTCTTCTGCTGCCAGCTGAGACCTGGGCTTTGCTGGAGGCTGATTCTCGGCCCTAGAAAATAGTGCCTGGCTGTGGTCTTCCTCCCCAGTGTCACAGCTAGAGGATAGCTGCCGGCACTTCAGAAATGGGATGATTCCTTCCTGGATGGTGTGAGTGCTGCTCTCAGCAAATGACCCTGCCTGCACCATGACCTGAGGGATCATGACACTGTCTTCTGATGCCCTGAAGACCCTTTCTGCTCGACTCTGGATCTCCTCGGTCACTGCCATGGTGGCCTTACACTCCTCTTCATCTCGAATGAACTTCATTAACTGCAGGAAAGTGGGCGCACACTCTCGCTGATCCAGTAGCTCGAGTTTGCCATGGAGGGCAGTGGTCATGGAGGCTCGAGCTAGGATGTGTTTCAGGTGAATCGTGTCTGCACTTCTCACTGGCATGGGGCTGTGCTGCATGGCTTTCTGAAACAGGGGCTCTAATCGTACCAAAAAACCAGAGATGGTCTCTCCAGACTTCTGGAAGGTCTGGACTAACTTAAACTGTGAGGTTCTATGGTCCTCTTTATCCCCAAAGGGATAAAGCAGGGCCTCCAGGCACTCCTCCACTGTCATGGAGTCATTGCTGGCCCTCAGCAGCCACATGATGGACTGGGCAGGGCCACATAGCTCTCCAGCAAACACCGCCACTTCTCAGTCTCAGACACCTGCCATAGCTGCATCATCTCAGTCACCTGCTCTAGCCAGGTTTCAAAGCTCTCTTCACCTGGGCCTGGGAGAGTGTTTCCTGAAAATGTCTTGAGTTTTTGGTACCACAGGCTTTCTTTCAGAGGCTGCAAGACTGGTTGCCTGACTTGAGCCACATCCTCCAGCTCTGCGCCCTCAGAGTGAGTGCTGTACCCCAGGGTTTTGGCCACATCAAACATTCTTTGGCTCTCATCTTTTAGGAAGTCCTTCAGTCTGTTGCTAAAAATTCCTCATCTGGGCTACGGGGCTTCACCACCACTTCCCAGGTACCTCCCTTTCCTAGGATCCGGCTGGGCACGGTAGCATAGTTGATGGTGTCCGTCAATTCAAGGAAAACTGCCTTAGCCTGGTCTTCCCTTTTGAACATTGTGCCCAGCACCCTGTAGGGGCAGAGGGACCCTAAGCCTCTCCTCAGGGTCTCTTTAATTTCCGCCTCACTACACTCCACGGGGATCCCCATGGTTAGCAAGACCTTCCTAGAGTCCAGGTCCATTCCTCTGCACCAATCCTCCAACAGAGTCACAGCCATTGCTCCCACTTTCTATGGACTGGTCTAATACTAAGGGAAGTAATCAGCTCACAAAGTGTGAGCTCACAAGGAGTTTTGGGTCAATGCCAAGTACAAAGGCAGAATCATCTCCATTTTCCACAGCCTATAAATGGAAATGGAATGAGAACATCATTAATGCCCACCCTCCCAAACTGACCAAAACCCCTCCAACTATCTCCCTCTCCTTTCTGGTCACATGGATTCAGCCCCTGCTTTCCAGGACTTCCCTAGTCATTTGATGGAGGGGTTTATTTAGGCCCAGCTTCCCCCAATTTATCCCCTCCCTGCTGACCTCCATTTGCTGTGGGCTCCTCCTCAAAATCCCAGGACTCTGCTGTGTGTCCTGGAGGTGCCTGTGGTGAAAAGCAAGAGGTAGGAGGCGGGGCCTGCCAAAGTCCTCCAAGCAAGAGGGGTGGTGTGTGTGTGTCTGTCTGTGTGTGTGTGTGTGTGCACGTGCATGCCCATGCCCTGGCTCAGGACTGTGCAGTTCCAGGGCACCTGGTACCCACTTCTCTGGGGTAAAGGTTAGAGGATGAAGAGGTCCAGTTCCCTCCTTCCTCAGAAAATGCCTGACAGATGAGAAAGATGACTGGAGCTCTGCACAAGGCGATGAAATTGGTGGGTGAAGAGAACGTGTGACAAGCTGTGGTATTGCCATGGGTACTGAGAACAGCATGGACTGTGGGTTTCCGTCACAGAGGGGTGTCATGTGGTAGGTAAGGTTAAGGAGCAACAGGTGATGTCACTGGCCTCTAACCAAAGAAGTATCTTTTGTTGGGGGAAGGGAAGATGGGGGCTGGGCAGCAAGGACCAAGAGCTGAAAACACGAACCTATTTTTCCAGCTGTCTGGAAGCTAGAATCAGAGGCAGAAAAGGGACCCAAAAAGGGTCTCCAGTGCCACACTGCAGGAACAGATGACTCTGACCCTAGGTGTGACCCTACCCTGCAGACCCTGTAAACCTTGGCAGACAACCCTGCCCCTCCTGCTTTTTGCCAGGGCGTCTCCCACCTCACAGCTGTTCACCACGCTGGTTAGGGATGTGCTGGCAGTGCAGATACTAAAATCCCTCCAGTGCTGGGCACATGCAGTCCCTGGTGCTGGGGTAGTGGACACTGCTTCATTGGATCTGTTCCAGGCAAGGCCAAGGTTCTGCTTCACAAGCCCCTGCTCAGGCTGTGCCAATTCTGATTCTACAGAAGTGTTCACAAGCACTCTGCTACAGGGGTATGAGAAACTGCTCAACTGGTATTCAGCGCTAGTGAAGTTAAGATTATTGCTGCAGTGTGCATGCTTAGTCTTGTCCGACTCTTGCGACGTCATGGACCATAGCCACCAGGCTCCTCTGCCTATGGGATTTTTCAGGCAAGGATCCTGGAGTGGATTGCCCTTTCCTCTTTCAGGAGGTCTTCTCGACCCAGGGATTGAACCCACGTCTGCTTGCATCTCTTGCAGATTCTTTACTGGCTAAGTCATGAGGAAGCCCTCAATTATTATTACTCTGTCCTCAATTCCACCCCCTCTCTTAAAGCTTAAAGTGAAAGAAAGAAAGTGAAGTCGCTCAGTTGTATCTGACTCTTTGTGACCTCATGGACTGTAGCCAACCAGGTGCCTTGCATCCATGCAAATTTCTAGGCAAGAGTACTGGAGTGGGTTGCCATTTCCTTCTCCAGGGGATCTTCCCGATCCAGGGATCGAGCCCGAGTCTCCCACATTGCACACAGACCCTTTACCGTCTGAGCCACCAAGGAATCCCAACTTTAAACCTTAATCTGCCTGCAATGCGGGAGACCTAGGTTCCATCCCTGGGTTGGGAAGATCCCCTGGAGAAGGGAACGGCTACTCACTCCAGTACTGGCCTGGAGAATTCCATGGACTGTATAGTCCGCGGAGTCACAAAGAGTCGTCGTGACCGAGCAACTCACACTCCCTTGCTCTTAAACCTTGCCCGGGCTGCCAAGTCCCACCTCCACTGAAGCGCAACTGACGCCTTAAGCCCCACCCCTGACGCCGAGCCTCCAGGCATGTTTGACCCACATCCCCACCAAGCCCCACCCCGTCCAAGTCCCGCCTCCACGAGGCCCCACCCCCAACTGAGCTCAGTCCCTGACGCCAAGCCCCACCCTGATGGAAGTTCAGTCCCTGCACCCACGAAGCCCCACCCCTTCCCGTGACCCAACCCCGGACTCAAGTCCCATCCCTAAGGAAGCCTTGCCTCTACCTACTCGGATCCCCGCCCCTACTCAAGCCATATGCCACCTAGTCCCAAGCACAATGCATGTCCTAAGCCCTGACCTCACTCAAATCTAACTACTGTCCCCAAGCCTCCACCTTCATTTCCTTGTGGTCCCCACCCTCACCTAGGCCCGCCTTCCTAAATCCATCCACCCCCTCACACACTCTCTACCTCAAACAACCCTCATTCCAGAGTGAGAATATGTCTGGTCAGTGGAAGTTGGTAGAGGCCAGGAGAGGAAGGGCTGAAGCCACTTTCCCTCCAGGGTAAGGCCCAGAGCTGCCAGTCCTGACCACAATGGCTGTGAGCAGGGTTAAGTGTGAAAGCGAGGCTGGTCACAATGTCTGGAAATGGCATGGTACTGGTGCACGCCAGGCCTAATAAACGGCACGGTCTTGGTGCACTCGAGTCCTGATATAGTGGGATCCCACTTCCAGGGGAAACATGTAGCCACCAGCCCCTGGGATGCCAAGAAAGATGGCAAGGGTCATTGTGGGGAATTCCATGCAGTCTGGGTTGTGCTCTGGGTCCCAGGCCCTGACCAGTACCTGTTGGAGATGCCTCCAGGTCAGAGTGCCCGAGCAACACAACCACCATGCATCTGTCGCTGCTGGTGCTCTTGCTGCTGCTGTGGTGCACACGGTCTGGGAGCTGGTGGCGGGAAGAGGTTGTAGAGTGATAGACCCTGCCACCTTCCCTGTACAACTGTTTCCCGCCCCCGCACAGCTGCACACGGCCCACTTGCAGCTGCACCACAGCAGCATGGCACCCACAGCCCCGCCTCAACAGGGGGAGCCCTCACCCCACCCCACCCCAAGCACGCTCCTGGCCCTGCTGCATCTGGGCGGACAGTTGGAGTTCAACTAGGGGCACCTTGCACTGCAGAGCTGGACAGAGTCCAGCCTCGGATTTGCTGGAAGTTTACCTGCCCCTGGCACACCAGACCCAGCCATAAGCCCAGCAGTCACCGTGGCTCTCTTTGGCAGGGCTCTTCTCTTCCGCATTGGACAGGAGCTGCGGTGTGACAGCTGCCAGTCGTGCTCTCCATTTGCACATTCCAAGGGCTCAGTTCAGTGCTGGGTGCAAAAGCAAAGCCCCAGGGGTGCTTGCTATAGGAAATCCTGATCCTTTCCTTTCAATTGTTCTGTTCTCTAGGGGAGGATGGCAAAACTACAACTGCTTTCTGTAAAAATCTCACATTCATGAAAATGTTTACAGTTCATCCATTCTCCTAGTCTCTTGACTTCACCATCTAGTACTACCCACCTAGTGGCCAAACTGCTTTCCACCCTTTTCCAGTGATTTCTTCCACCGAAGGACAACTTGGCGGGGGCGGGCGGGACACCCACCCGCCGGTCCAGAAAAGGGCATGGGCGGAGCTAAAGGTTGCTGCTGCGACAGGAGAGCGACTTCTCATGTCAGACCCTTGTGACCACATGGACTGTAACCCACCAGGCTCCCCTGTCCATGGGATTCTTCAGGCAAGAACACTGACGTGTGTTGGCTGCTTCCTCCTCCAGGGGATCTTCCTGAACCAGGACTCCAACCCACATCTGACTGCATCTCCAGCAGATTCTTTACCTGCTAAGCCATTGGGGAAGCCGGCAGCTCAGGGTTACCACACTGAAAGGTACGCACAAATCCGGCGTATGCTAAGTTGCTTCAGTCGTCTCTGACTTTTTGCGACCCCATGGACTGTAGCCCGCCAGGTTCCTCTCTCCATGGGGTTCTCCAGGCAAGACTACTGGAGTGGGTTGCCATACTCTCCTCCAGGGAATCTTCCCGACCCAAGAATCGAACCCACAACTGCCTGCATCTCCTGCTTTGCCGGCTGATTCTTTTTTATTTAATTGAAGGATAATTGTTTTAGAGTTGTTTTGGTGTCTGCTGAACACCAATATGAATCATCCATAGGTATACATATGCCCCCTCCCACCTCCCTGCCCATCACATCCCTCTAGGTTGTTACAGAGACCCAGTTTGAGTTCTCTGATCCATACAACAAATTCCCACTGGCTATATATTTTACATATGTTAATGGAAGTTTCCATGTTACTCTCTCCATACATCCCACCCTCTCCTTCCTCCCGATCCCCTCCCCCCCATGTCCATAAGTCTGTTGTCTATGTCTGTGTGTCCATTGCTGCCCTGCAAATAATTTCATCAGTACCATCTTTCTAGATTCCATGTATATGCATTAGTATATGATATTTGTTTTTCTCTTTCTTACTTCACTCTGTATAATAGACTCTAGGTTCATCCTCCTCATGAGAACTGACTCAGACACATTTATTTTTATGGCTGAATAATATCCTGTTGTATATATGTACCACAGCTTCTTTATCCATTCATCTGCCGATGGACACCTAGGAGGCTTCCATGTTCTAGGTATTGTAATAGTGCTGCAATGAACAATGGGGTACATGTGTCTTTTTGAATTTTGGTTTCCTTAGGATATATGCCTAGGAGTGGGAATGGTGGGTCATATGGTGGTTTTATTCCTAGTTTTTTAAGGAATCTCCATACTGTCTTCCATTGTGGCTGTATCAATTTACATCCCCACCAACAGTGCAAGGGGGTTCCCTTTTCTCCACACTGTCTCCAGCATTCATTGTTTGTGGACATGATGATGATGGCCATTCTGACCAGTGTGAGGTGATATCTCATTGTTGTTTTTATTTGCATTTCTCTCATTTGATTTTATTTCTTTCATTTGTATAATGAGTGATGTCATGCATCTTTTCATGTGTTTGTTAGCCATCTGTATGTCTTCTTTGGAGAAATGTCTGTTTAGGTCTTTCCCCCACTTTTTGATTGGGTCATTTGTTTCTGTGGTTATTGACTTGTATGCGTTGCTTGTTTATATTTTTAAAATTAATTTATTTATTTTATTTGGAGACTAATCACTTTATAATATTGTAATGGTTTTTGCCATACTTTCACATGAATCAGCAAAGAGTGTACATGTGTCCCCCATCCTGAGCTCACCTCCCACCTTCCTCCCCATCCTATCACTCAGGATTGTCCTAGGGCACCGGCCCTGAGCACCCTGTCTCATGCATTGAACCTGCACTGGCGATCTATTTCACATATGGTAATATACATGTTTCAATGCTATTCTCTCAAATCATCCCACCCTTGCCTTCTCCCACAGAGTCCAAAAGTCTGTTCTTTATATCTGTGTCTCTTCTGCTGTCTCCCATATAGGGCCACCGTTACCATCTTTCTAAATTCTATATATACGTGTTAATATACTGTATTGGTGTTTTTCTTTCTGCCTTACTTCACTCTGTGTAATAGGCTTCAGTATCATCCACCTCATTAGAACTGATTCAAATGTGTTCTTTTTAATAGCTGAGTAATATTCCATTGTGTATATGTACCACAGCTTTCTTATCTATTCATCTGCTGATGGGCACATATGTTGCTTTCATGTCCTAGCTATTGTAAACAGTACTGCAATGAACATTGGGGTACACGGGTCTCTTTCCATTCTGATGGAAATACATCTGAATGGGGAATACATGTAAATCCATGGCTGATGGATTTACCTCAGTGTGTATGCCCAGCAGTGGGATTGCTGGGTCATATGGCAGTTCTGTTTCCAGTTTTTAAAGGAATCTCCACACTGTTCTCCATAGGGGCTGTCCTAATTTGAACTCACACCAACAGTGTAAGAGGGTTCCCTTTTCTCCCCAACCTCTCCAGCACTTATTGTTTGTACACTTTTGCGTAGCAACCATTCTGACTGGCGTGAGATGGTACATCACTGTGGTTTTGATTTGCATTTCACTGATAATGAGTGATGTTGAGCATCTTTACATGTGATCGTTAGCCATCTGTATGTCTTCTTTGGAGAAATGTCTGTTTAGTTCTTTGGCCCATTTTTTGATTGGGTTGCTTGTTTTTCTGGAATTGACCTGGAATTGCTTGTATATTTTTTCAGATTAATTCTTTGTCAGTTGCTTCATTTGCTATTATTTTCTCCCATTCTGAAGGCTGTCTTTTCACCTTACTTATAGTTTCATTCTTTGTGCAAAGATTTTAAGTTTAATTAGGTCCCATTTGTTTATTTTTGCTTTTATTTCCATTACTCTGAGAGGTAGATCATAGAGGATACTGCTGTGATTTATGTCAGAGAATGATTTATCTATGTTTTCCTCTAGGAGTTTTATAGTTTCTGACATTATATTTAGATCTTTAATCCATTTTGAGTTTATTTTGGTGTATGGTGTTAGAAAGTGTTCTAGTTTCATTCTTTTTTTTAATTAATTAATTTATTTTTTCCCATTTATTTTTTTTAGTTGGAGGCTAATTGCTTTACAATATTGTAGTGGTTTTTGCCATACATTGACATGAATCAGCCATGGATTTACATGTATTCCCATCCAGATCCCCGCTTCCACCTCCCTCTCCACCCGATCCCTCTGGGTCTTCCCAGTGTGCCAGTCCTGATCACTTGTCTCATGCATCCAGCCTGGGCTGGTGATCTAATTCTCCCTTGATAATATACATGTTTGGATGCTGTTCTCTCTAAACATTCCACCCTCACCTTCTCCCACAGAGTCCAAAATTCTGTTCTGTACATCTGTGTCTCTTTTTCTGTTTTGCATATAGTGTTATTGTCACCATCTTTTTAAATTCCATATATATGCGTTAGTATACTGTATTGGTCTTTACCTTTCTGGTTTACTTCACTCTGTATAATGGGCTCCAGTTCAATCCATCTCATTAGAACTGATTCAAATGAATTCTTTTTAATGGCTGAGTAATATTCCATGGTGCATATGTACCACAGCTTCCTTATCCATTCGTCTGCTGATGTACATCTAGGTTGCTTCCACGTCCTGGCTATTATAAACAGTGCTGTGATGAACATTATGGTACACGTGTCTCTTTCAGATCTGGTTTCCTCAGTGTGTATGCCCAGAAGTGGGATTGCTGGGTCATATGGCAGTTCTATTTCCAGTTTTTTAAGGAATCTCCATACTGTTCTCCATAGTTTCATTCTTTTAGAAGTGGTTGACCAGTTTTTCCAGCACCACTTGTTAAGGATATTCTCTTTTCTACATTGTATATTCTTGCCTCCTGTGTCAAAGAAAAGTTGTCCATAGGTGTGTGGAATTATCTCTGGGCTTTCTATTTTGTCCCATTGATCTATTTTTCTGTCTTTGTGCCAGGACCATACTGTCTCAATGACGGTAGCTTCGTAGTGTAGTCTGAAGTCAGGTAGGTTGACTCCTCCAGTTCCATCCTTCTTTCTCAAGATTGCTTTGGCTATTCGAGGTTTTTTGTATTTCCATACAAATTGGGAAGTTATTTTTTCTAGTTTTCTGAAAAATTCCATTGGTAGCTAGATAGGGATTGCATTGAATCTACAGATTGCTTTGGGATGTATACTTATTTTCACTATATTAATTCTTCCACTCCATAAACATGGTATATTTCTCCATCAATTTGTGTCATCTTTGATTTCTTTCATCAGTGTTTTACAGTTTTCTATATATAGGTCTTTTGTTTCATTAGGTAGATTTATTCCTAAGTATTTAATATTTTCTTTGCAATGTTGAATGGGATTATTTCCTTAATTTCTCTTTCTGTTTTCTCACTGCTAGTGTATAGGAATGCAAGGGATTTCTCTGTGTTAATTTTATATCCTACAACTTTACTATGTTCATTGATTTGTTCTAGTAATTTTCTGGTGGTGTCTTTAGGGTTTTCTATGTAGAGGATCATGTCATCTGTACACAGTGAGAGTTTTACTTCTTTTCCAATCTGGATTCCTTTTCATTTCTTTATCTTCTTTCATTTCTGTGGTTAAAACTTTCAAAACTATGTTGAGTAGTAGTGGTGAGAGTGGACACTCTTGTCTTGTTCCTGACTTTAGGGGAAACACTTTCAAGTTTTCACCATTGAGGATAATGTTTTCTGTGGGTTTATCATACATAGCTTTTATTATGTTGAGGTATGTTCCTTCTATGCCTGCTTTCTGGAGGGTTTATATTATCAATCGATGTTGAAATTTTTTCAAAGACTTTCTCTGCATCTATTGAGATAATCATATGCTTTTATCTTTCAATTTGTTAATGTGGTGTATAACGTTGATTGATCTGCAAATATTGAAGAATACTTGTATCCCACTTGATCATGATGTATGATCTTTTTAATATGATGTTGGATTCTGTTTGGTAGAATTTTATTGAGTATTTTTGCATCTATGGTCATCAGTGATATTGGCCTGCAGTTTTCTTTTTTTTGGTTGCATCTTTGTCTGGTTTGGTATTAGGGTGATGGTGGCCTCATAGAATGAGTTTGGCAATTTACCTTCCTTTACAATTTTCTGGAAGAATTTGAGTAGGATCGGTAAGTAGCTCTTCTCTCAGTTTTTGGTAGAATTCATCTCTGAAGCCATCTGGTTCTGGGCTTTTGTTTGTTGGAAGATCTTTGATTACAGTTTCAATTTCCATGCCTGTGATGGATCTGTTTTTTCCTGGTTCACTTTTAGAGCGTTATACTTTTCTAAGAATTTGTCCATTTCTTCCACATTGTCCACTTTATTGTCATATAGTTGCTGATATTAGTCTCTTATGATATTTTGTATTTCTGTGTTGTCTGCTGTGATTTATCCATTTTCATTTCTAGATTTGTTTGATTCTTCTCCCTTTTTTCTTGATGAGTCTGGCTAATGTTTGGTCTATTTTATGTATGTTCTCAAGGAACCAGCTTTTAGTTTTGTTGATTTTTGCTATCATCTCTTTGTTTCTTTTTCATTTATTTCTGCCCTAATTTGTATGATTTCTTTCCTTCTACTAACACTGGGATTCTTCATTTCTTCTTTTTCTAGTTGCTTTGGGTGTAAATCTAGGATCTTTGCTTGATTTTTCTCGTTTCCCAAAGTAAGCTTGTATTGCTATGAACCTTCCCCTTAGCATTGCTTTTACATAACCCCATAGGTTTTGGGTTGTCATGTTTTTATTTTCATTTGTTTCCATGCATATTTTGATTTATATTTTGATTTCTTCTGTGATTAGTTGGTTATTTAGAAGCATGTTTTTTAACCTCAATATGTTTGTATTTTTAATAGTTGACATCTACTCTTACCACATTGTGATCAGAAAGGTTGCTTGAAATGATTTCCATTTTTTTGAATTTTCTAAGGCTAGATTTATGGCCCAGGTTGTGTTCTATCCTGGAGAACGTTCCATGTGCAATTGAAAAAAAGGTGAAATTCATTGTTTTGGGGTGAAATGTCCTGTAGATATCAATTAAGTCTAACTGTTCCATTGTATCATTTAACGTTTGTGTTTCCTTGCTAATTTTCTGTGTGCTTGATCTATCTATAGGAATGAGAGGGGTATTAGAGTCTTCCACTATCATCATGTTACTGTTAATTTCCCCTTTCATACTTGTTAGCATTTTCCTTACATATTGCAGTGGTCCTATGTTGGGTGCATATATATTTATAATTGTTATATCTTCTTCTTGGATCGATCCTTTGATCATTATGTGGTGTCCTTCTTTGTCTCTTTTCACAGCCTTTATTTCAAAGTCCATTTTATCTGATATGAGTATTGCTACTCCTGCTTTCTTTTGGTTTCCATTTGCATGAAATAGCTTTTTCCAGCCCTTCACTTTCACTCTGTATGTATCCCTTGTTTTCAGGTGGATTTCTTGTAGACAGTATATAGGGGTCTTATTTTTGCATCCAATCAGCCAGTCTTTGTCTTTTGGTTGGGGCATTCAACCCGTTTACATTTAAGGTAATTATTGATAAGTATGGCCCCGTTGCCAATTACTTTGCTGCTTTAGGTTTGAGTTTATACACCTTTTCTGTGTTTCCTGTCTAGAGAAGATCCTTTAGCATTTGTTGAAGAGCTGGTTTGGTGGTGCTGAATTCTCTCAGCTTTTGCTTGTCTGTAAAGCTTTTGATTTCTCCTTCATATTTGAATGATATCCTCGCTGGATATAGTAATCTGGGTTGTAGCTTTTTCTCTTTGATCACTTTAAGTATGTCCTGTCATTCCTCTCTGGCTTGAAAAATTTCTCTGGAAAGATCAGCTGTTATCCTTATGAGAATCCCCTTGTGTCTTAATTTTTGCTCTTCCCTTGCTGCTTTTTATATTTGCTATTTGTGTTTGATCTTCATTAATTTGGTTAATATGTGTCTTGGGGGGTTTTGCCTTGGCTTTATCCTGTTTGCGACTCTCTGGGTTTCTTGGAGTTGAGTGACTATTTCCCTCCCCATTTTGGGGAAGTTTTCAACTATTATGTTCTCAAGTATCTTCTCATGCGCTTTCTTTTTGTCTTCTTCTTCTGAGACTCCTATGATTCTAATGTTGGGGCATTTAATGTTGTCCTAGAGGTCTCTGAGAGTGTCCTCATTTCTTTTAATTCTTTTTTTTCTTTTCTCCTCTCCGTTTCATTTATTTCCACCATTCTATCTTCCACCTCACTTATCCTATCTTATGCCTCAGTTATTCTAATGTTGGTTCCCTCCAGAGTACTTTTGATTTCAGTTATTTCATTATTCCTTACTGGTTGACACTTTTTTATTTCTTCTAGGACTTTGTTAAACACTTCTTGCATCTTCTCAATCCTTGTCTCTAGTCTATTTTTCTGTAACTCCATTTTATTTTCAAGACTTTGGATTATCTTTACTATCATTATTCTGAATTCTTTTTCAGGTAGACTCCCTATCTCCTCTTTTGTTTGGTTTGGTGGGCATTTATCGTGTTGTTTTACCTGCTGAATATTCCTCTGCCTTTTCCTTTTGTTTAGATTGCTGTGTTTGGGGTGGCCTTTCTGTAGGCTGGAAGCTTGTGTTTTCACTTTATTGTGGAGGTTGCACCCTGTTGGTGGGTTGGACGAGTGGCTTGTCAAGGTTTCCTTGTTAGGGAGGCTTGGGTCTGTGTTCTGGTGGGTGGAGCTGGAACTCTCCTCTCTGGAGTGCAATGAAGTGTTCAGTGGTGAGTTTTGGGGTGTCTATGGGCTTGGTGTGACTTGGGCAGCCTGTATTTTAATGCTCATGGCTGTATTCCTGCATTCCTTGAGAATGTGTGTGGTTTGTCTTCCTCTGGAACTTGTTGGTTCTTGGGTGGGGTTTGGTTTCCATGTAGGTATGGAGGCTTTTGGAAAAGCTCTTGTCGGTTAATGTTCCCCGAAGTCAGGAGATTTCTGGTGTTCTCAAGATTCAGATTTAAGCCTCCTGTCTCTGGCTTTCAGTCTTTTTTTATTTTTATTTTTTCCATTTATTTTTATTAGTTGGAGGCTAATTACTTCACCACATTGCAGTGGGTTTTGTCATACATTGACATGAATCTGGCTTTGAGTCTTATTTTTACAGTAGCCTCAAGACTTCTTCATCCATACAGCACAGATGATAAAACATTTAGGTTGATGGTGAAGAGATTCTCCACAATGATGGACATCCAGAGAGATTCACAGAGTTACATGGAGAAGAGAACAGGGAGGAGGGAGATAGAGGTGACCAGGGGGAGAAGAGGGGAATCAAAAGGGAAGAGAGCTGTCTAGCCAGTAATCAATTGCATATGCACTCTCCATAGTCTGGAACACTCAGAGACGTTCACAGAGTTACACAGAGGAGAAGACAGAGGCGGGAAATAGAGGTATGCAGGAGGAGAAGAGAGGGAGTCAAAATGGGAGAGACCAATATAGCCAGTAATCAGTTCCCTAAGTATTCTCCAGAGTCAAGAACACCCAGAGAGATTGACAGAGTTAAGGAGAGAAGAGAAGGAGGAGGGAGGAGATAGAGGTGACCTGGGGGAGAAAAGGGAGAGTCAAAAGGGGAGAGAGCAATCAAGTCAGTAATCATACCCCTAAGTAGAAAATGGGTGCTGAAGATTATGTTCTTAAAGGTAAAAAATTTATAACAATACCAGAAAGCAAAGATTAAAAATCTACAATAGAGTTTAGGCTCTCAAAAATACAATATTAAAAATACAAAACAAAATCAATCATGAAATTATAAATATATATATATATGTTTATGAAATTTGCTTTAAAAATAGAGTCTCTTTTTTATTGCAATGTAACAGTAGGTTATAAAAATGAAAATTAAAGGAGTAATAAAGAACTTTCTAAATTCCATATATATGTGTTAGTATACTGTATTAGTGTTTATCTTTTTGGCTTACTTCACTCTGTATAATGGGCTCCAGTTTTATCCATCTCATTAGAGCTGATTCAAATGTATTGTTTTTAATGGCTGAGTAATATCCACTGTGTATATGTACCATGGCTTTCTTATCCATTGGTCTGCTGATGGGCATCTAGGTTGCTTCTATGTCCTGGCTATTATAAACAGTGCTGCGATGAACATTGGGGTATAAGTTTCTCTTTCAGTTTTGGTTTCCTCGGAGTGTATGCCCAGAAGTGGGATTGCTGGGTCATATGGCAGTTCTATTTCAAGTTTTATAAGGAATCTCCACACTGTTCTCCTTAGTAGTACTACTAGTTTGCATTCCCACCATCAGTGTAAGAGGGTTCTCTTTTCTCCACACCCTCTACAACATTTATTGCTTGTAGACTGTTGGATAGCAGCCATTTTACTGGCGTGTAATGGTACCACACTGTGGTTTTGATTTGCGTTTCTCTGATAATGAATGATGTTGAGCATCTTTTCATGTGTTTGTTAGCTATATGGATGTCTTCTTTGGAGAAATGTCTGTTTAGAACGTTGGCCCATTTTTTGATTGGGTCATTTATTTATCTGGAATTGAGCTGCAGGAGTTGCTTGTATATTTTTGAGATTAATCCTTTGTCTGTTGCTTCATTTGCTATTATTTTCTTCTATTCTGAAGGCTGCCTTTCCACCTTGCTTATAGTTTCCTTTGTTGTGCAAAAGCTTTTAAGTTTAACTAGGTCCCATTTGTTTATTTTTGCTTTTATTTCTAATATACTGGGAGGTGGGTCATAGAGGATCCTGCTGTGATTTACGTTGGTGAGTGTTTTGCTTATGTTCTCCTCTAGGAGTTTTATAGTTGCTCGTTTTATGTTTAGATGTTTAATCCATTTTGAGTTTATTTTTGTGTATGGTGTTAGAAAGTGTTCTAGTTTCATTCTTTTGCAAGTGGTTGACCAGTTTTCCTAGCACCACTTGTTAAAGAGGTTGTCTTTTTTCCATTATATATTCTTGCATCCTTTGTTGAAGATAAGGTGTCCATAGGTATGTGGATTTATCTTAGGGCTTTGTATTTAGTTCCATTGATCTATATTTCTGTCTTTGTGCCAGTACCATACTGTCTTGATGACTGTGGCTTTGTAGTAGAGCTTGAAGTCAGGCAGGTTGATTCCTCCAGTTCCATTCTTCTTTCTCATGATTGCTTTGGCTATTCGAGTTTTTTGTATTTCCATATAAATTGTGAAATTATTTATTCTAGCTCTGTGAAGAATACCATTGGTAGCTTGATTGGGGTTGCGTTGAATCTATAGTTTACCTTGGGTAGTATAGTCATTTTCACAATATTGATTCTTCCAATCCATGAACACAGTATATTTCATCATCTATTTGTGTCTTCTTTGATTTCTTTCATCAGTGATTTATAGTTTTCTATGTATAGGTCTTTTGTTTCTTTAGGTAGATATACTCCTAAGCATTTTATTCTTTTTGTTGCAATGGTGAATGGCACTGTTTCATTAATTTCTCTTTCTGTTTTCTCATTTTTAGTGTATAGGAATGCAAGGGATTTATGTGTGTTAATTTTATATCCTGCCACTTTACTATATTCATTGATTAGCTCTAGTAATTTTCTGGTAGAGTCTTTAGGGTTTTCTATGTAGAGGATCATGTCATCTGCAAACAGTGATACTTTTACTTCTTCCTTTCCAATCTGGATTCTTTTATTTACTTTTCTGCTCTGATTGCTGTGGCCAAGACTTCCAAAACTAGGTTGAATAGTAGTTGTGAGAGTGGGCACCCTTGTCTCATTCCTGACTTTAGGGGAAATGCTTTCAACTTTTCACCATTGAGGATAATGTTTGCTGTGAGTTTGTCATATATAGCTTTTATTATGTTGAAGTATGTTCCTTCTTTTCCTGCTTTCTGGAGAGTTTTTATCATAAATGGATGTTGAATTTTGTCAAAGACTTTTTCTGCATCTACTGAGATAATCATATGGTTTTTATCTTTCAATTTGTTAATGTGGTGTATTACATTGATTGATCTGCAGATATTACAGAATCCTTGCATTCCTGGGATAAAGTCCACTTGGTCATGATGTATGATCTTTTTAATATGTTGTTGGATTCTGTTTGCTAGAATTTTGTTAAGGATTTTTGCATCTATGTTCATCAGTGATATTGGCCTGTGGTTTTCTTTTTTTGTGGCCTCTTTGTCCTGTTTTGGTATTAGGGTGATGGTGGCCTCATAGAACGAGTTTGGAAGTTTACCTTCTTCTGCAATTTTCTGGAAGAGTTTGAATAATATAGGTGTTAGCTATTCTCTCAATTTTTGGTAGAATTCAGCTGTGAAGCCATCTGGTCCTGGGCTTTTGTTTGCTGGAATATTTCTGATTAGAGTTTCGATTTCCATGCTTGTGATGGGTCTGTTAAGATCTTCTATTTCTTCCTGGTTCAGTTTTGGAATGTTATACTTTTCTAAGGATTTATCCATTTCTTCCAAGCTGTCCATTTTATTGGCATATAGCTGCTGGTAGTAGTCTCTTATGATCCTTTGTGTTTCAGTGTTGTCTGTTGTGATCTCTCCATTTTCATTTCTAATGTTGTTGATTTGGTTATTCTCCTTTTTGTTCTTAATGAGTCTGGCTAATGGCTTGTCAATTTTGTTTATCTTTTCAAAAAACCAGCTTTTAGCTTTGTTGTTTTTTGCTATGGTCTCTTTTGTTTCTTTTGCATTTATTTCTGCCCCAATTTTTAAGATTTCTTTCCTTCTACTAACCCTGGGGTTCTTCATTTCTTTCTTCTCTAGTCGCTTTAGGCATAGAGTTAGGTCATTTATTTGACTTTTTCTTGTTTCTTGAGGTAAGCCTGTATTTCTGTGATCCTTCCCCTTAGCACTGCTTTTACAGTCTCTGATAGGTTTTGGGTCGTTGTGTTTTCATTTTCATTCGTTTCTATGCATATTTTGATTTATTATATGATTTGTTGATTATCAGAAGCATGTTATTTAGCCTCCATATGTTGGAATTTTTAATATTTTTTTCCTGTAATGAGATCTAATCTTACTGCATTGTGGTCCAAAAAGATGACTGGAATGACTTCAATTATTTTGAATTTACCAAGGCTGGATTTATGGCCCAGTATATGATCTATTCTGGAGAAGGTTCTGTGTGAAGTTGAGAAAAAGGTGAAATTGATTGTTTTGTGGTGAAATGTCCTATAGATATCAATTAGGTCTAGCTTTTCCATTGTGTCATTTAAAGTTTTATTTCCTTGTTAATTTTATGTTTAGTTGATCTATCCATAGGTGTGAGTGTGTTGTTAAAGTCTCCCACTATTATTGCGTTATTGTTAATTTCCCCTTTCATAGTCATTAGCATTTGCCTTACATATTGTGGTTCTCCTATGTTGGGTGCATATATATTTATAATTGTTATATCTTCTTCTTGGATTGATCCTTTGATCATTATGTAGTGTCCTTCTTTGTCTCTTTTCCCAGCCTTTATTTTAAAGTCTATTTTATCTGATATGAGTATTGCGACTCCTGCTTTCTTTTGGTCTCCGTTTGCGTGAAATATTTTTTTCCAGCCCTTCACTTTCAGTCTGTATGTGTCCCTTGCTTTGAGGTGGGTCTCTTGTAGACAGCATATATAGGGGTCTTGTTTTTGTATCCATTCAGCCAGCCTTTTTCTTTTGGTTGGGGCATTCAGCCCATTTACATTTAAGGTAATTGTTGATAGGTATGGTTCTGCTGCCATTTACTTTGTTGTTTTGGGTTCGCGTTTATACAACCTTTCTGTGTTTCTTGTCTAGAGAAGATCCTTTAGCATTTGTTGGAGAGCTGGTTTGGTGGTGCTGAATTCTCTCAACTTTTGCTTGTCTGTAAAGCTTTGGAATTCTCCTTCATATCTGAATGAGATCCTTGCTGGGTACAGTAATCTGGGTTGTAGATTATTCTCTTTCATTACTTTAAGTATGTCCTGCCATTCGCTTCTGGCCAGAAGACTATTGATAGATCAGCTGTTATCCCTATGGGAATCCCCTTGTGGGTTATTTGTTGTTTCTCCCTTGCTGTTTTTAATATTTGTTCTTTGTTTTGACTTTGTTAGTTTGATTAATGTGTCTTGGTGTGTTTTGCCTTGGGTGTATCCTGTTTGGGACTCTCTAGTTTCTTGGACTTGTGTGACTATTTCTTTCCCCATTTTAGGGAATTTTTTAGTTATTATCTCCTCGAGTATTTTCTCATGGCCTTTCTTTTTGTCTTTTTCTTCTGGGACTCCTATGAATCGAACGTTGGGGTGTTTCACATTGTCCCAGAGGTCCCTGAGGTTGCCCTCATTTCTTTTGATTCTTTTCTCTTTTTTCCTCTCTGCTTCATTTATTTCCACCATTTTATCTTCTTCCTCACTTATCCTATTTTCTGCATCCGTTATTCTACTGTTGGTTCCCTCCAAAGTGTTTTCTATCTAATTTATTGCATTATTCATTTTTAATTGACTCTTTTTTATTTCTTCTAGGTCCTTGTTAAACATTTCTTGCATCTTCTCAATCTTTGCCTCCAGGCTATTTATCTGTAGCTCCATTTTGTTTTCAAGATTTTGGATCATTTTTATTATCCTTATTCTAATTTCTTTTTCAGGTAGATTCTCTATTTCCTCCTCTTTTATTTGGCTTGGTGGGCATTTTTCATGTTCCTTTACCTGCTGGGTATTTCTCTGCCTTTTCATCTTGTTTTGATTGCTATGTTTGGGGTTGCCTTTCTCTATTCTGGTGGTCTGTGGTTCCTTTTTATTGTGGAGATTTCTCCCAGTGGGTGGAGTTGGACGATTGACTTGTCAAAGTTTCCTGTTTAGGGAAGCTTGCGTCGGTGTTCTGGTGGGTGGAGCTGGATTACGTCTCCCTGGAGTGCAATGGAGTGTCAAGTAGTGAGTGTTGAGATGGGTCTATGGGTTTGGTGTGACTTTGGGCAGCCTGTATATTTACACTCAGTGCTATGTTCCTGCATTGCTGGAGAATTTGCATGGTATGTCTTGCTCTGGAACTTATTGGCTCTTGGGTGAAGGTTGGTTTCAGTGTAGGTATGGAAGCTTTTGGTTGATCTCTTATTACTTTATGTTCCCTGTAGTCAGGAGTTCTCTGGTGTCCTCAGGTTTTGGGCTTATGCCTCTTGCCTCTGGATTTCAGTCTTATACTTCCAGTAGCCTCAAGACTTCTCCATCCATACAGCACTGATAATAAAACTTCTAGGTTAGTGGTGAAAAGATTCTCCACAGTGAGGGACACTCATAGAGGTTCACAGAGTTACAAGAAGAAGAGGAGAGGGAGGAAGAAGATAGACGTGAGCAGGAGGAGCAAAAGGGGGATTCAAGAGGAGAGAGACAGATCTAGGCAGTACTCTGTTCCCTAAGTGTTCTCTGCAGCCCAGAACACCCACAGAGATTCACAGAATTGGATTGAGAAGTGAAGGGGGAGGGAGGAAATAGACGTGATCTGGGGGAGAAAAAGAAGAGTCAAAAGGGGGAGAGAGTTTTCATCACACTCCTGAGTAAAGATGGGTTCTTAATATTGGATTCTTAAATGTCCAAAATTGATATCAAATACTGAAAAACAAAGATTAAAAATCTAGAGTAGAGATTAGGCTCTTAAATATACAATATTAAAAAAAAACCAAAAACACAAAAAGTTTAAGAAATATATCTGAAGTTCGCTTTAAAAATAGGGTCTTTTTTTGCAAGGTTATAGTGGGTTATGAAAATGAAAATTAAGGAGTAATAGAGGAGTAATAAAGGACTTTAATAAAAATAAATGGAAAAAATAAAAGAGAAAATTAAGAAAAAATTTTAATTAAAAATAATAATAATAGTAAAATGTATATTTTAGAATTTCTCTGGAGCTGTTGTGGGCAGTGTGGATTCAGCTCAGTTACAGATAGTTCCTTGTTCCTGCTTATATTTCTCAATATCTATAGGCCCCTTCCAGTGTAGCCAGTGTTAACTACAGGGATTTTAATCTGTTGCACCCGTCACTTCTAAAGTAGTTCCCTTTATTTATTTGGCTTCTGTTTGCAGGTCTCTTTAGTGTCTAATTTCCGCCCTGACACAAGGGGGCGGAGGTGGTCTCTTGTTTAGGTTCACTTCTTCAGTCATGCTGTGGGGAGGGAGGGGCACTGCAAACAAATATCACTGGCATGTGTAGGGAGCACTCGCAGTGTTCCAGCCACACTGGGTTTGCCCCCACTCACGGCATGTGTGCTTTCCCCATCTACACTGCTCAGGCTCCAGGTTGATCTACAGAGAGCGGGCCCTGAGTTGTGTGCACTTCCCAGGCGTAAGCCACTCAGGTTCAGGTTATTGAGTACTCCACAAAGGTGCAGACTCGGAAGGCCCTGCGTTTTGTGCCTTCCCCGTCGGAGGTGCTCAGGAAGTCAGGAGCTTGATGAGTGCACTCTCCCCAGGTGCAGTGTGCCTTATCCCCTCTGCGGTCCCAGCCTCGGTTTCCGGGTGCACCAGTCCAGTGCGCCTTGTGTCTCTTCTGGGGAGCTGATCTCTAGCTGTGACCTTCCTGGTGGATGTCAACCATCCAGAATCTCAGGAAGTCTTTGGTTAGAGACTGGAAGCCTGTTTGCAGTTTGGTAGGGGATGACGTCTTTGGGGCCAAGTTTGCCCCTTTCCCCTCCCCTCTGCCTCCTGCCTCTGGCAGGGGATGGGCCGGTCTGCAGCCAGCTAACTCTTTTCTGGTATTCTCTCAGTGCTTCCTTTGTTCTGTGAACAGGCCGGCAGTGCCTTCTGTTAGGGCTTTTCACAGGTTAATTTTCTCTCTCTCTCTCTTGCTATCCCACAGTTTAAGTTTCTGTCTCACGTTAGCTCCCTCAGATTGCCCTCAGGGCATTCAGGCCCTGTTCTTATCCTAAGCAATGCTGCCTGCTCCTCTCCATTCAGCCCCCTCTTGCTGGTGGTGGATGCAAGCGTCTGGGGTACTTTTCTGCTGGAAGTTGTTTTTAGGCATGTAATCTGTGGGTTTTATTTATTTTTCCTCCCAGTTAGGTTGCCCTATGAGATTCAAAAACTTCCCTCAGACCTGCCAGTGAGAGGGTTTCCTGGTGTTTGGAAACTTCCTCTATTAAGACTCCCTTCCTAGGACCTGGGAGCTCCACTCCTAACTCTTTTGTCTCTCTTTTTATCTTTTATATTTTGTCCTACCTCCTTTCAAAGACAATGGGCTGCTTTTCTGGGCGCCTGATGTCCTCTGCTAGTGGCCAGAAGTTGTTTTGTGGAGTTTGCTCAGCGTTCAAATGTTCTTTTGATGAATTTGTGTGGGAGAAAGTGATCTCCCTGTCCTATTCCTCTGCCATCTTAGCTCCTCCATCCAAGATTTGTAAATATCTTATAAAGGAAGCACCAGCTGCGATGGCACAGGAGCAGCCAAGAGGAGCTACCCAACATCCGAGGTCAGGGGCGGCGACCGAGAAGAGCCACCCCATGTCCAAGGAGCAGTGGCTGCATGGCCGTAGGGGTGCCGAGAGGAGCTACTCCACGTTTAAGGTTAGAAGGGGTGGCCATGAAGAGATATCCCACATCCAAGGTAAGAGAAACCCAGATAAGATGGCAGGTGTTGTGAGAGGGCATTAGAGGGCAAACACACTGAAACCACAATCACAGACTAGCTGAAACTAGCCAATCACTAGCCAATCACTAGCCAATCACTAGCCAATCTGATCACACAGACCACAGCCTAGTCTAACTCAATGAAACTAAGCCATGCCGTGTGGGGCCACCCAAAACGGATGGGTCATGGTGGAGAGGTCTGACAGAATGTGGTCCCCTGGAGAAGGGAATGGCAAACCACTTCAGTATCCTTGCCTTGAGAACTCCATAAACAGTATGAAAAGGCAAAATGATAGGATACTCAAAGAGGAACTCCCCAGGTCGGTAGGTGCCCAATATGCTACCAGAGATCAGTGGAGAAATAACTCCAGAAAGAATGAAGGGATGGAGCCAAAGCAAAAAACAAAAACAAAACAAAAACGAAAAACCCAGTTGTGGATGTGACTCGTGATAGAAGCAAGGTCTGATGCTATAAAAAGCAATATTGCATAGGAACCTGGAATGTTAGGTCCGTGAGTCAAAGCAAATTGGAAGTGGTCAAACAGGAGATGGCAAGAGTGAACGTCGACATTCTAGGAATAAGCGAACTAAAATGGACTGGAATGGATGAATTTAACTCAGATGACCATTATATCTACTACTGTGGACAGGAATCCCTTAGAAGAAATGGAGTAGCCACCATGGTCTATAAAAGAGTCTGAAATGCAGTACTGGGATGCAATCTCAAAAATGACAGAATGATCTCTGTTCATTTCCAAGGCAAACCATTCAATGTCACGGTAACCCAAGCCTATGCCCCAACCATAAGCTGAAGTTGAATGGTTCTATGAAGACCTACAAGACCTTTTAGAATTAACACCCCAAAGAGATGTCCTTTTTATTATAGGGGACTGGAATGCAAAAGTAGGAAGTCAAGAAACACCTGGAGTAACAGGCAAATTTGGCTTTGGAGTATGGAATGAAGCAGAGTAAAGGCTGATAGAGTTTTGCCAAGAGAATGCACTGGTCATAGCAAACACCCTGTTCCAACAACACAAGAGAAGACTCTAGCCTTTTCTTCCTCCACCACAGAAGATTCCCAATTCTCACAGGCTCACAAGACCCCAGGTGATCTGGCTCCTACCCCGGTGGCCTGCTCTCCTCACCTCTGGATTCACTCCCTAGTAGCTATAAAGGCCATCCTTCCATCCTTAGAACACTCCAGTGTGTTCCTACCTCAGAGCTTTTGTAGGGTGTGAGGATTCCCATCATGTCCCCTCAGAGTCAGATGCTGGAGTCCCAATCCCAAGTACCTTGGTGTGACCTTACAGACAAAGGAAAGGTCTTCACAGAGCTGATGGAGGTCAAGTGAGCTCATTAGGATGGACCTTCCTCTATCAGGACAGCTGTCCCCATACAAAGGACACAGTTAAAAACAGATAGGCACACAAGAGAACTGGGGTGAAGAAGAAGGCGGAGCTCTCCAAGCCCAGACACACCCACCATGGCCAGCAATGCCCTGGAAGTGAGGGCGGAGAGATGGGACAGACTCTCCCCACAGCCTTCATGAGATTCAACATCACCTGACACCTCGACGTTGGCTGCTGGTCTCCTGAACCAACACAGTTCATAGTTTGAGCCATATGCTGCGATCCTGACGTCACTCCCGGCAATTGAAGACAAAGTGTCAGCCCAGTGCAGACATCTCTCTGCCAGAGCAAGGGGGGATTGGGGGAATGGCTTCTCCACTCCCAGCACCTCAGGCATACTCCTGCAGGTCTGTACATCTTCATGTGTCTGTTTTCACCCTTACACAGTGTCTGTTTACACCTCCCAGTGTTGGGGGTCCCACAAGGGAAAACTCATTCTGCCAATACAGCTACTTGAAATGACCACACACTCACTGACTAAAGAGTCATGCAGGAGGAGGCCTGGGGCACAAGACAAACCTCCAAGGTGCTGACACATGCCAGCAAATGGCCTTCTGCAAAGGCTCCCCCGTGTCCACTCCTCCAACAACAGGCAAGGGTGCCATGTCCTCACGCACTGGCTGGCCCAGAGCATCATCATCCCATTGAAAATTTACCTGCTGGGTGACAAAGGGTCATCCTCTTCACTGGGTGAACATATCACAATATTCCCTACGGCCTCATGTCTCTTGTCCTGATACTGTGCACAGGCATGGTAAATTCGAGTATTCCTGGAAGCTATTTCAATACAGGACAGCTAGGAATAACTTGAATGTGTACAGAATTGGTTGTGATCCCCTAAAATATGTTTCTCCAAATCCAAACTACATTCTCCTGATTTAATCTCCCCTTAGCCGGATTACCAGTATACCCATGGTCACTGTATAACCACCCAAGAGCAAGAGTGATGGAGACAGCAGAATGGGCACAGAGTTGCCCTGAACCAACAGTGGCTAAACCACCTTTAGTAGATTTTACAAACCAGACGACTGGCATATACCATAATGCTAGGGCTGCTTCCAGGCCTGGAAATACCAATGACTCTGAAGCTCAATCTAAAACTTCATTAGCTTCGCTGTTCATCTCTGTCTGGTCCAGACAGTTACAGAAGGGAAAAAAAAACACAGAAAAGGCTTGGGACTCAGATTACAAGGCAGAAGGGAGGAAGTTGCCTAGCCAGAAGCAAGGTTAAGGCAGTCAGGACATTTTCCAGATAATAAGAATGCAGAAGTACCTGGGAGTGGGGCTTCTCTAGTGATTCAGTGGTTAAGACTCCTTGCTTCCACTTCAAGGGACCTGGGTTCGATCCCTGGCCAGGGAACTAAGATTCCACATGCCTCACAGCAGGGCCAAAAGAAATATGTAAAAATTTAAAAGACATCTACATTTACTGAGGGCTCAAAAAAAAAAAAAGTACCTGGGAGTGAGTGACTAGCTTGTGACCTAAGGAATGGAAAGACAGCCTGAGCTGGGACACCACACAAGGACCCAAAGTACAGAGCTGTCTTTCCTCCACGGCTGAGGTGAGAAACCTGGCATGACGTTGGGTAGACACTGAGTGGTAGGAAGACGAAGCAGTTCAGGGGAGGCAGGGTTCTTGAACCAGCATCAGAGAAGAACCTTGCTGGGCCAGCACAGAATCGAGTCTGGTAATGCAGAAATCGAAGATGGTTGACAGACAAAGGCAACTCTCTGAGTCTGTCAAGACTGAATTCCCGGTTGGTACAGTCATAGCATCCAATGTGTGCAAAGCTTGAAAGGACCTCCTAGGTCCCATGTTCCAGGCCCCACCCTCTATGGGTTCAGGGGGCAGGTCACTAGTGCAGGAGTCAGGACTCATCCCTTGGGGGTGGACTCCTGTCTGGCTACCATCCACAGCCCACCCACTCTGCAGTGTACCACTCAGAGCCTGCCTCCCTCTTCTCACAGGGAGAGACATCCTAGCACTTCAGATGTTTCTACAGAGAGTGGTCCTGTGTCCAAGGAGATTGCTGACATACTTGCCTTGCTTACCCACCTCACACACACTGACACCTGGGCAGGGCTCCTCTCATCACCTACTGAGTCCAGAGTGGTGCAGCAGAGTCGATGAGTGCTAAGTGACTCGAAGCCAACAGTCAGCACTTAGTGAGTGTCTCCTCTGGCAGAGACAGCTCTGGGGGCAGTACCAAGGTAAACTGGGTGGTGTCTTTATCCTAGAGGGCTTGTGGTCTACCTGGGATAACAGTGCATGCACGCATGTGTGCGCACACACACACACACACACACACACACACACACAGAGAAACTGCCCAAGGTAGCCTTGTACCAAAAGTTTACTATAGAGCGAGTTCTGGAAGGTTCCCCATACACACACACACACACACACACACACGCACGCACACACACCGCCCAAGGTAAACTTGCACAAAAAGAGTACTGTACAGAGGGTTCTGAAAGGTTGCACACACACATACCAGAAACCTCCCAAGGTTACCTTGAACAAAAAGAGTACTATAGAGAGGGTTCTGGAAGGTTGCACACATACACACACACACACACACACACACACACACCAGAAACTACCCAAGGTAACCTTGCACAAAAAGAGTACTATAGAAAGAGTTCTGGAAGTTGAGGGGAGGAAGGAACAGGCCTGAAGTCAGCCTCGGAGGCTTCAGGAGGACACAGAAAGTGAGGAGAGAGGGATCTGCCATGAGCAGCAGTGTGGAGGGCTGGACACCCAGAGACTCAGGCTGCGGGAGTGAAGGTGCAGCTGTGACCATCGAGGAGGCAGGGGGAAGTGCTGCTGCGAGGAAGAGAGGAAGGCCTGTGGTGGCGTCAGAGCCCCAAGAAGCATGGAGAGTGACAGCTGAGCCTGGACCCGAAACTGCTTTCATTGACCTCATTTGACAGACGTGCAAGATGAGGCCAGAGAGCTGCAGGCACTCAAACACCAAGTTGTGGGAGTCAGGGGTTGCCTCGGGGAAAGGTGTGTTTTAGGATTCGTGGTTACACTACCAGGGTGGCCTGGGTGGCAGGGACCGGGGGTGGCAGCAGCCAAAGAAGGATTAGCAATCTGCCTGTGTCATGTCAGCAAAGGCCCCGGGTTTAAGAGAGCTCAGGAAGCACTGGATGAGCAGGGTATTCTTCCAGAAACTTCTTCAGGATTCTATCTTAGACTCCTCTCCTCCTAACTGCTGATTTTATGCCAGGGGGAACTAAGTGGGAGAGGGGTGTCTAGGAAAAGAGACCATCATGCTTCATCGAAGGTGTGCAAGGAAGGCTCAGGCACAGGCCCTCCATATGTACCTGTGGTGACCTGAATGCTCTGAGGATATGATGGGAAGGCAATGCACTCTGGATCAGTACCACAGACACACACTGAGCTCCATGGCCTCCATGCCACCATCCCTGGCATCCCTCCTCAGAGATTCCAGATTCTAGGAGCTGCACCTTTCTTAAGGCCCCTTGTGCTATCTGCCTGTCTGGGACTTGCCAGCAACTTCCCCATCTTCTCCACCTTTGTAGTCCCAATGCCAGGCACCAAGGAGGTGCTCACATACCAGAGAGAGAGGGGGTCAGAGAAGGAAGAAAGGTGATTGGTGGCCATTGACAGAGCTATTTATGGACAAGTTGACAGATTGTCAGTGTCCAGAGGAGGGGGGCGGTTGGGCACACTCCACCTGTGCTTCCTATATGCCTGATATTAAGAAGCCCATTGACAAGACCTGGGAATACACATCTACTAGAATGTTCTCCTCACTGACTGATCACCAAAGGAACACCTCTGTGTTTGGATCCAGCCTCCCTGGTGTTCAGTCTCACCTCGCTTCCTCAGATGGTGCACATGCCACCTCCACCAACATGGAAAAGTGCTCATCCTTCTTAATGAAGGGCTCAGGCAAAGTCACAGAGTATACAGTATTCTCCTGCCATATTCCACAAAGGATATGTGACATTTCAACACACTGGCTGCTCCAACAACTGGGTTTTTATCTCCTTGCTAAAGTGGGTTCCCCACCTTAGCCATGACATTACTGAATTGAAACAAACACTGACAAGCAAAGTCCTATAGACTGTCAAAGCAGCCAGTCTTCTGGACACACAGCGGAGGAGTCCCAGCAGAGTGCAGAAGACAGAAAACTCTACAAACACTGAACCTGGAGCACTCAACTCAGCAGTAGATAGAAAGTGTGGAAGCCACTTACACGAAGGCATCTTTCTAGATGCCATGTTATTATGAGTATCAAGAAAGCACATGGATGCCAGACACACCAACAGTTGTCCACAATTCTGAACCTTCACTTAGACCTAGAGTGTGGAGACAGGCCTCAGCCAGAGTCTGAAAGCAGGTCACTTGTTTCCATCAGAAATTCCATTAGAAAAGTGTCCATTAGCTTAGCTTGTGGCTCAGATGGTAAAGAATCTGCCTGCAATGCAGAAGACCCAGGTTCTATCCCTGGGTCAAGAACATTCCCCTGGAGAAAGGAATGGCTACCCACTCCAGTATTCTTGCCTGGGAAATTCCATGGACAGAAGAGCCTGGCAGATTACACTGCATGGGTCGCAGAGAGTTGGACACGACTCATCAACTAACACTTTCTCTATGATTTAGACTACAACCAAACCAAAGTGCAGCTCTTCTTAACAACCTGCAACAGTTTCTTAAGCCAAATTGTGTTCTTCAGAAAATATTTTACAGATGTTTGAGACTCTCACAGTTGAGAAACAAATACTTCTGTCTCCTTCATATCCCAGGTTGGTTTCCAGATCTGCATAGTTGAGGATTTTGCTCTTAATAGAAACATTCATTCAACACAGATTTTTATTTTATGACACAATCAGAGTAACAGTAAGAAGTCCGAACCAAAGGATATGAAATGTCAAAGGCAGTCTGTGATCACACCCTTGCTTTTCAATATGCTATCCACGGACCAGACACTTAGGCATCAACTGGGACCTGGTCTGAAGCACAGAATCTCAGGTCTACCTCAGAACATCTGAATCAGAAGCCACATTTGATAAGATCACTGAAGGATCTGAATGCACACTGAAATCTTAGATCTAGGTCACTGGTTTTCAAACTGTGTTCTGTGGCACACTTTGAGGGGCCTCTATGAGGAGTGGGCCAAGAAGAGATTAGGAAGAAGGGGGATGGGGAGAAGGCCTCGCTTCAGCTGAGCAGCCTGCCTCTGATCTGTTTGGGAGGCTGAACAATACCCCACCAGCTGGCCAGATATCCCATGGGCACAAAGGTTGGAGAACCACTGTTCTGGACCAATCATCTCATTTTCTACATGTGTAACTGAAAACTTCCCAATAGCATAAAGGAATTTTACCAAGAACTCATTATAGTCCCTTGAACACTGTTAGAGAATTCTGAAATTTGCAAAGCCTGGGAATTAAGAAAAATCTTCATAGTCAGTGTTGCTGGAATAACTTCCCAACTGTAGAAGTAGAAGCAAAGACAAACCCTGAACCCCAGTGGGAGACAACATTATGTTCAAGGCTGTGCCCTGGAAAAACCCTGTGACATGAGCAGCACTTTGTACTACTTGGTTTTCAACAGAGAAGCGAGACACCCAGAGATACTAAGTGCCAAGGCTACACAGCAAGAGAAGAGCTGACGTTCAAACCCAGGTCCCTGGATAGTAAAGCCCAGGCTCTGGATCATGTCATTTGCATCATGAGCACAAATAGGCAGCCCCTCTGTGTGACCTATGCATTGGCCCAGCCTATGAGCTACATGGACACACATCCACTCAAAAAAGGAGCCATCTACACTCATGAACCCGTGGGATACAAATAATGGGTTTCTGTTCCAATGCCTGGGCTCCTGCCATAAGCTCAAGGCACAGAAGATGCAAATTCAGTTGCCATATCTGTGTGGTAATGAGAGTTAAGAGTCCATTTTAATATCCATTGCTATGTATCTGACATCTCCATGCCTTGGGAAAGTTAGAAGGATTAAGAAGGCAGAAATGGTCAGAGGAGGAAAAGGACAAGAAATACTTTACAATGTATTGACATACTAGGTTTAGCACCTCATTTTTTATTCATACCCTCGAAGCACTGCATGGAGCTTTCTTCCATGGAAGCTCTTACTACCAACCACTTTTAATTAAAACTGAAGCTGCAAAAAAAACAAAACAAAACAAAACAAAAAAAAACAAAACAAGAGACAATCCAATCAAAATCTAGTCAGAACACCTGAATAGACATTTCTCCAAAGAAGACACAGATGGCCAAAAAGCACATGAAAAGATGCTCAACATTCTTAATTATCAGACAAATGCAAATCAAAACTCCAATGAAGTATCACCTTACACTGGAAAGAATGGCCATCATTAAAAAACCTACAACGAATAAATCCTGGAGAGCTTGCAGAGAAAATGAAACTCTTGTACACTGTTGGTGTAAAAGTAAATTGGTACACTCAATTTGAAGAATAGTATGGAGGTTCCTTAAACAACTACAAACAGAACTACCATATGATCCAGCAATCCCACTCCTGAATATATACCTGGAAAAGACAAAAACTCTAGTTTGAAAAGATACATGCATCCCAATGTTCATTGCAACACTAATTACAATAGCCAAGATGTGGAAGCAATGTAAATATCCATCAACAGATAAATGGATAAAGAAGATGTGGTACACACACACACACACACACACACACACACACACACACACAGGAATACTACTCACCCATGAAAAGTAATGAAGCAATACCATTTGCAGAAACATGGTTGGACCTAGGGATTATCATACTAAGTGGAGTATGTCAGTAATGGAAAGCCAAATATTCTATCACTTATATGTGGAATCTAAAAAGATGATACAAATGAAATTATTTGCAAAGTAGAAGCAGACTCAAAGAATAAACTTTTTGTTACCAAAGGGGAAAAACAGGGGAAAGGATAAATTAGGGATTTGGGATTAAGAGATATACACTACTATGTATAAAATAGTAGTACTGTCATGCTGAAGAAGACTCTTGAGAGTCCCTTGGACAGGAAGGAGACCAAGTCAGTCAATTCTAAAGAAATCAACCCTGAATATCCATTGGGAGGACTGATGCTAAAACTGAAGCTGTAATATTTTGGTCACCTGATGTGAAGAGTCAACTTACTGGAAAAGACACTGATGCTAGAAAAGACTGAAGACAGAAGGAGAAGAGGGTGCTAGAGGATGAGATGTTTGGGTGTCATCACCAACTCAATGGATATGGGTTTGAACAAACTCTGGGAGAGAGTGAAAGACAGGGAAGCCTGGTGTGCTGCAGTCCATAGGGTCACAAAGTCAGACACGACTGAGTGAAAGAACAAATATGCATAAAATACATAAACAAGGTACTACTGTAAGGAACATGGAACTATACTCAATATCTGTGATAACATATAATGGAAAAGAATTTGGAAGTGATATATATATAGTGAATCACCTTGCTGTACACCAGAAACAGATACAATGTTTTGTTAATCAACTATGTGAAAGTGACTGAAAGTCATTCAGTCATGTCTGACTCTTTGCGATCCCTTGAACTATAACAGTATACAGTTCATGGAATTCTCCAGGCCAGGATACTGGATTGGGTAGCCTTTCCTTCTCCAGAGGGCCTTCCTGACCCACGAATCGAACTGGGGTCTCCTGCATTGCAGGTGAATTCTTTACCAACTGAGCTATGAGGGAAACCCTAACTATACTTCAGTTAAGAAAAAAAGAAAAAAAAGAAGTAAAGTTCGAAGAGTGGGCCAGCAGATTGCACAACAAGCAAGCAGTACAATACTGTCAAACCCTAGTGTCATTTCAGACATAAAGTTGTCCCCTTTCCTAAAGCTTCCTCCAATCATCATTTGGGAACACTAGTTGGGCAATATAACAGGCCAAGACCACGCTCCCCATATCATCTTATCTTCACTGCCTGCACTATTCCTTCAAAGGCAGTAAGCAGGGGTCCCACACTGGTAAACTCCTCCTGGCAGTAGAAGCTGTCACAGCTCAGGCCATTGAGGAGTTGGTCTGGGCAAACTTACACCATGTCTTTCTTCTCTGCACAATGCATTAGCAGCAGCCACTTTGCTCATCCTGGGGGACACTGGGTGCCACAGAGGGCAAATCAACCTTCTGCTGGGGGCCAGGAGAATCTGGGCCCAACGCCCTCACCTCTGTGTGTGTTCAGTCGCTAAGTTATGTCCGACTGTTTGTGACCCTTTGGACTGCAGCACACCAGGCTTCCCTGTCCTTCACCATCTCCCAGAGTTAGCTCAAATTCACGTTCGTTGAATTGGTGATGCTATCTAATCATCTCATCCTTTATTTGGGCAATAACTCTCAGAACATAAAGACCTAATGTCATCTCTCTAATGTCATCTCATCTAATGGAGTCAGGAACAAGAATTGGAAACCTCCACAGAATCCAGGAGAAGTTAGCCTGTAGAAGATGGTGCCCATGTCTAGTTCAGCAAGGACAGGCACCAGATGCCAGAATTGCTCATCCTGGAAAGAGCCATGCTGGTCATCACCTGACTCACCTGTGTGCCCCTCTTGTCTACTTGCTGCCTGGCCCTGTGTATGGGAGGCACACAAAGTTTTGTCCAGTCACTGACTAACCAAATGACTGAATGGATGAATTCTTCTTGGGGAGAGAAACAATGGCTTGCCTTTAAAACTGCAAGTGAGGGCATCAATCAACTGTACGCAGGACACAGGCCAGATGTCTTAGAGTCACCTCTGAGTTGCACCCAGTCTAGAATCCCAGCCCCTTTCCCATGACCTTGTTCCAGCTATACACCTGGGCTCAGCTCCCTCCATAGGTCTGACCCTTCTGGGGGCCCTTCCCCCATACCCCAGCCAAGGAGACCTTCTTCACTACAAGACCCAATCCAGATGACCCTCTCATCCAAAAAGCCCTCCATGGTCCCTTGATGTGAGTTAGTGGTTGGTTACCCACTCTTCATGCTCCCCAACTTCTGCCTCATTTCAGACTCTGCGCTTTACAAGTCTATCTGGAAGATGTGCTCCAGCCTCTCTACCCGCCATCCCTGAGTGATGCAGGGGTGAATGGACACCTGACGGCCTGCATGGTGGAGGAGCCTCTTGCATAACAGGTGTCCCTGGACTTGAATGCACTTTGCCTTGTAAGGTCTGGCACCCAGACCTGCCCTCTCTTATCAGGCTGTGTTTTCACCGGGGCTAGAAGATGGCCAGGTGGCCAGCACACTGGAAGCAGTTATCCTCCCCAACCCAGCAGTTGCCTGATTCAAAAGACACCAAGAGCCCCTCCCACCAGGCTGCATGCAGGCCAGAGCGTGGTGCCACCCAGGCAAAGGCACTTGGCATACTCTGCCACACAGCCACAACTCGGGCACCAATTCCTGGTGTCAGTTCTCCCACTTGGTCAATAGCAATCACGAGGCCTCAGGCACTATGAGGGCCTGGTCACTGGGGTCCACTGTGGACATCTCCAATGCCTGTCTGTGCTCTGCACCTTCCAACAGGCCGGCAGTAACTGTCAGGCCAACATCGCAGGTGAAGGGATGCCCTGCCCACCTCTGCCTGCTTCCTGCCCCCTTGATGGGGAGTCCCCAGCCAGCCTCCAGCACCAACTCCCCCCTCCCCCCAACCCACGAGAACAGCCTCACAAAGGACCCATCCCAAGAAGTCTGGCCCTGGAGTGGTCCGAGGAGAGGTGGCGAGATGGGGCCTTGGAACAAGGTTGACATCCCCTGCCCCACTGGTTATGAGGACCCATCCTGTGCACTCAACCCTGGGCTCAAGATCACAACCCAGCTGCTAGAACTTCTGCTGGGCTGGCATGGGGAGAGGAATTTCCTGGCAGTTGAGAAGATCCAGGAGTGTAGAACATGAGAGGAATAGATGGGAGTGACTTCTTTGCTTTGCTCTGCAGGGGGATGGCCAGCTTAGGGTTTAGAACAGTGAGAACCAAGAAGGGGGGCAGGGTCTCCCTGGTAGCTGACAAAGCTTCAGACAGTGGACAAACATTGGCTCCGTATTTGACAGGAGTGGCTGAACCTTCAAAGACACTGAATGTTCCACCACAGCAGGCCTGACCCGCTGGCAATGAAGGTCCTTTTGGGAAACCCTGCATCCCTAACACAAGTGCCAGGGAGACCAGCAGGCAGGCCCCTGAAGACCGGGACATCCCAGACATCTGTGAATTTCTGAGCCTGTGGCAGCAGCCCTCCCACCCCATCCCATAAAGTGCTGGTGTCCTCTCCACCCCCAAGGGAGCAAACGGGACCAGAGTCCTCCCTCACAGATGCCCTCTGTCCCAGGATGCAGGGGAGCTAGCTGCCCTGATTTGAGGCAGGACCCACAGCACTACCAGCAGGAGAACCAAGCTACCATGGGAAGAGTTGGTCACCTAATGTCCGGTCGCCAAGCAGAGCAAAGTCACTACACAACACAAGCCAGACTTGCCAGGCCTGGTGATGGAGGAGATGGACAACACACCCTCCCCCCGTCCCTGCTGCCCAGGGACTGCAGCAGAGGTTGTGGGGTTGCACTGAGCAGCCAGGAGCCAGGGACCATACCAGGGTTTCTGCCACCCAGGAGTCTGGACTCACAGAGCAGGGCAGGTGGTCAGTAAAATGCGGCTTCCCAGAGGCTCGATAGGTCGGCAAATGACCAAGGTACTGTCCAAAACGACACTGAGGCCAAGAGCAGCCACCACAGTAAATAGGTCAAGATCCCTTGCTCAGGTTTGGCCTCTAAGCCAGTTCTCAGGTCTGAAACTGAGGAACAGGGGTGGGGCAGGTCCATGGGAGACCTGATGTCTCCCTGATGTCCCATCAGAGAGGGACTCTGATGTTCCACAGCAAAAAGACACATGAACGTCCCCAGCCCCTTCCAACATGACCTGGGGCTCTGTGTCAGTGACCACACGCAGGGCAGTGGGACCATCAGAGGGTTTGAGGTTGCCAGAGAGGGTCAGCTTGACACCGACGTGAGAGATCTGGTTAACTTTGACTCTGTGGCTGCTTCGCGAGGACCCCCCAGGCTGGGGTTTCTGAGCACAGGGCTTCACAGGGCAATGGACACAGGGCCAGTCCTGAGGATTTGTCAGTTGGTCTTGAGCTGGGAGAGCCTGAATTGCAGGATCCCCCAGAGCCAGGTGCAAGGCTTAGCGATATGTCTGTCGAGGAGTCCTTCAGAACCTGATGTGAGGTAAAGATGGTAAGGCTGAATGGAAACCCTGCATGAACTCCACTGAGTAAAAGAGAAACACACAGAAAAAGAGGGGGATATTCGCCCCACTCATGAACTAGAGAACCTTTCCACTTCTGGTGGCACCTCATGGGTGGCCTCTGCTCCTGAAACACACAGAAAAAGAGTGGGGCATTTGCCCCACTCACGAACTGGCGAACCTTCCCACCTCTGGTGGTGCCTCATGGGCGGCCTCTGCTCCTGACTCCTCACACCTTCTCTGTGCTTGGCCAAGTCACCATGGTGGGCACGCAAGTACTCACAGGGTAGCCGGACAGGGCTCCTGCCTAGCGCATGAGAGTCCACTCACTGAAGTCCTCTCACCATGAGTATGGGATGGCAATGCACACTCCAGGCCACTATCTCTGCCCTTGTTCTTGCAAACTAAACAGCTGGGTCCATTCTGTGGGCTGCAGCCTGGTGTCCAGAAGCCCCCTCAAGAGGCGCGGGGCCTGGCACCTGGGTAGTGGCCAACCTGCCCAGATGAAAGACTACGAAGAACATGTAGACCCCAGAGCTTGGGAATGATGGACACATGCAACCGGCATCTCCCGAGCCCGGGTCAGATGTGATACAAAGGCCTACGACATGAATGTAAGTGGGCAGCGCCAGAGGCTCACAGAAGTTCCCAAGGTCCCCCTGGGTGGTACCCATCCCCTGGGCAGGCAGCATTTGAGTACTGGCAGCAGAGTGGCCACCCGTGTCCACAGGTCCCATGTGTGTCATGTCCTCTCAAAGAACTGTAGTGGAATTGAGATGAAATCAGAAACGTGTCTGGTTCTTAGGCTGGCCCCTGCATCTACACCATATGGAGAGGGGTGCAGCAAAGAGGAGCTGCCCTTGGGACAGATGGGAAGGCTGGCCACCCTCCTGGACCTACATTTCTGCCCCTGGGCTTGTCCAGCGTGTGGGAGTCCAAGGCCCAGAACTAAAGGTAGCCAGGGTCTTAGGGACTGACACGGATGTGAAGGAGCCCTCTCTCATGGGCAGAGTACTGGACGCCAGGGCAGTGTCTCCTTGGGGGCTGTTCACCACACGTGCCAAGCCTGGGGATGGACGGCAACCCCCAGATGGAAGGCCTGAGGGACATGTGCTGATCTGTGGGGCCCTTACGGCTCCGAGAGACCAGGCAAATATTGAGTTCATCACTAGCTTGCAAACAGAAGAGAACGAATCTGAAACACAAACAACAAGGGCAGGATGGGCACCCAGACTCCAAAAGAGGTGCCTACAACTCAGCACAAGAAGGACACACAGCTCAGTGGAGAGATGGGCAACAGACATTTCAGACAGGAAACCACATTGGCCAAGGAGGACACGAGGGAAACCGAGAATCTGAGTTGAGCCCATTCCAGGACAGTGTTGCCTGCAAATACACAGAAGGAGCAAAGTGGAACCCTCACCAAACCTCAAAGACCCAGGTGGGGTGGCAGCACTCCCCGTGGCTCAGTCTGCACATCTGGGCATGTGAGGAGAGCTGGGGTCAACAGCAGGGAAAGGATGGGTGCAGAGAAATGCCATGGAGCAGGTCCTCACAGCTGTCCCCTTCAGCAGCCACATGTCACAGGTCTCCAGTTTACTGGGCAAGGTCTTGTTCGAAACCAGGATTCGGGAGGAACATCAGTAGCACATTCACCATTCACAGGACCCTCCCTCGTGATCTGAAACCAATACCAGGAGGTTCTGGTATTGTTTCTGGGGTGTCTGGAGGCAGCTGGTAACCACTCTTGGGGCGAGGAGTGGGGCGCCAGCATGAGGGAGTTGGGCATGGTGATTGCTCAGGTCCTTGCAGTGTTGATGCCTCAAATCCAGGAGGCAGCCTCTGCCCTCAACTCACGGCTGAAAGGCTTCTGCAAGGAAAGAGCAGGCTGCACGCTGAAAGAGAAGGCATTGCTCTGCTTCAGCATTCCCACAGCAGCAGCTGTGCGGGTACCCAGCTAACGTGAACCAGTGAGACACTGACCTTGCCTTCCTGGGACTTGGCGACCCTTGGGCGTCCAGAATCGTGCATAGCAGCCACAGCCTGGAGGAAGAGGGGGGCAAAGGCAGCAGCAGGAAGATGCAGGGTGCCCCAGAACTCCCAGATGAAAGCACCTGACACTCTGGAAGATGGAGAAAGGGATGTTACAGTCGTGCCCGGCAGGAGGACAATAGGTTGTTAGGACAAGAGGAGCCAGCGGAAGTGTGGGGTCCTGGATGTGCTCTACACAGAGCGCAGGGCCAGCACAGCCATCTTTAGTGCTGGGTGATGAGGAAGGAGACCTGGGACCACTGAAAGCCACCCCAGGGCAACACGGACAGTTTGGGGCTTAAAAGAGAAGGCTCGTCTGCACTTTCTATCCGGAGTTGACGAGGACAATGTGCATGTGGTGTGACACAGAACCGATGGTGTGCAATACCAGTTGGAGGAGGAGACACAAAGGGGTTCCAGTCCAGTGGGGAGTCTAGGCTGACAGCACCTGACCCAGGCCATGAAGTCTGAGCTCAGCTAGTAGCAGTGGGGACAGGAAGAGGAGCATTTACTCTGATCAGGCACTTGAGAGGCAGGGACACAGCAGGGAGGGTGTGGTCAGGAGCAGAGTCAGGTGGCTGCCCTGGGTGGGATGAGCCCCCAGACAAGAGGAAGAGGACAGGAAAGAGTTTTGAAGGCAAAGCTGGCTTTCTCTGTGGCATCTCAAGTACCAGGTGCAGCATGAAACACAGTGAGGATTTTCCTTCTCATCTGCAAAAGAAAAAAAAAAAAAAAAAAAAAAAAGACTGTTGCTCAGCACTGGGCTAGCAGCCCCAGGGTGGCTACACGAGGAGCCAACCTGGGCTTTCAGCCCAGAGATGTGGAACTGGGCCCAAAGGCCCTGCCTCTCCTCGCTTCCCTGGCCCCTGGGGTCCATTCTGAAGCTAGGGTGTATTTGCTGAGGACATTTGACTCTCACCGATTCCCACGAACTGGTCGCCTATTGCAAGGATTCAAAAGAGACCAGTCAAGCCTCTGCCATGGAGTTGCACAGGCCCAGCCTCCGTGGGTTCCCTGGGCCCACAGCTCCATCCCTGTCAGCTCCGCCCCACTCCTGAGGTGGCCCGGCCCACCCGGCCTCGCTCTGCCCCGCCCCACCCCAGCCCCGCCCCCTTCTCCAGAAGCTCTTCCTCACCCAGGTCTTTCCCAGGTTTCAGCTCCTTACACCTCGCCCTGCTCCTCCCACCTATGCACAACTCTTCCACCCGGCTGCTCAATTCCTGGTTCTCCTCCAGGTCCTGCTCCAGGCCACCGGTCTCGAGGCCCCTCCCGGCTTGGCCTTCCAGACACCTCCATTCGTGGCAGCTCCTATTTCGTTTCCTAGCAGACAGGGCAGGCACATGCGTGTTTACATAAATGCGTGCCTGTGTAACTGTGTGCATACGTGGGTACTGGAAGCCATACACACCGGAAATGAGGGGCTTCAGGGTTTGTGGGCGTGGTGCGGCTAAAGTCAGCTGCCTAAAACTGTCAGTGGTCTCGGATCCGGTGGCAGACCAATGTCCTGCCTGGTGGCCGTATCCCAGCCATCCCAAAGCACTGGCAACTTGCTCTGTTTGCAGGAAGGCAGGACCTGCTTCCTTCGCAAACAGTACCACCGGGTGGGGTTTCAAGGCTCTGTGACCAGGAGCACCTGCCAGGCGGCCAAGCCACACTTTCTGGTTCCCTGCATGGCTACAGCCCATCCTTCCATGTGTGCATCCCAGCGATGCCCTGGGATACATGCGAAGACACCCACAGACCTGCCATCTAGCTTCCTGCTCCATCCCCAGACTGTGACCTCACAGGAGCCCCACCTGCCCCCCATGAGCCACCCAGGCATGGGCCTGACCCTGAAGGGCTCAGCTGCTTGTCCACAGTTCCCCTCCTTGTGGGGCCCAACCACGAGTCCATGGAGGATGGCCGACTGACTGTGGCGGCCCTGATCCTTCCAGAGTGGCAGTATGAGGGGAGGAGTCGTCTTTTCTTGTTCCTTGCAGGGTCTCCTGGGCTGTAGATCACCATTACTCATGGGGGATGGGTTTCCTTGCAGTGGGGCGAGGCATTGTGGGGTCCCTGTGGGAAGAGTCTGTCCCATCTCTCCGCCCTCACTTCCAGGGCATTGCTGGCCATGGTGGGTGTGTCTGGGCTTGGAGAGCTCCGCCTTCCTCTTCACCCCAGTTCTCTTGTGTGCCTATCTGTTTTTAACTGTGTCCTTTGTATGGGGACAGCTGTCCTGATAGAGGAAGGTCCATCCTAATGAGCTCACTTGACCTCCATCAGCTCTGTGAAGACCTTTCCTTTGTCTGTAAGGTCACACCAAGGTACTTGGGATTGGGACTCCAGCACCTGACTCTGAGGGGACATGATGGGACTCCTCACACCCTACAAAGCTTCTGAGGTAGGAACACACTGGAGTGTTCTAAGGATGGAAGGACGGCCTTTACAGCTACTGGGGGTGAATCCAGAGGTGAGGAGAGCAGGCCACCAGGGTAGGAGCCAGATCACCTGGGGCCTTGTGAGCCTGTGAGAATTGTGACCCTTCTGTGGTTGGGGAAGGAAAGGCCCAGGAGGCTCTAGGTTGGGTTCCTCTGGGCTTTGTCCCTGTCCTCACTGCCTTGTGGAAACAGAGGCTCCCTGCTAGGTGCTGAGACCCTGCTGAGGTTCAGGCCCATGGCTGTGCTTCTCTGCCTCCCCACCATACAATAAGCAGAGATCCCACTCCAGATACAAGGATAAAGGTGAGTATGGATTGCTTGTTGTCAGGTCCCCAGCAGTCATGGGCTATCTCTCTATCCCTGGATGCCTCCTCAGCCATCAAAAGAGGTGACAGTAATCTAGTGGGTTATTTGAGGTTTGAATTCTGTGATCCCTCCCATCCCAGGCGCTGGCAAGGACACGGAGCATGCCCATTCCAGTAGATCCTGCTCTCCTTCATTCTTTCTCTAGGCTCTGAGCAGGGGCCAGGGCATCTGCTGACAGTGGAGGAAGTGGTACAGGAAGGGCTGGGAGGAAAGTGGCTCCCAAAGGCATGGGGAAGACACGTGGCAGGGCCATCTGTGGTCCAGGGTGGCCCCAGGGCCGAGGGCAGATTGGTTAGCATGGATCTGTGCTCAGCAGCCCTAGGCTGAGATGGGGAATCTGCAGAGCATGGGTAGGGATGGGGCCGGGGAGCTGAGGGGTGGGGTTTGGGGCCCAGGGTGGGAGAATCCAAGCCCAGGACTGTGCCTGTCTGTGCTAGGAGAAGAGCAAAGCCCGGCCACTGGGATTTGAAGCCTGGGGACCCACACTCCCTCCTCAGTGCTCCCACAATTTTGAGTCCCTCTGTCTTGGATCTCACCTCATGCCTCTCTCCTGCTGTTTAGGCCTCCTTCCAGAACTTCCCACAGACTGCATGTGATGGACAGGTCCTCTGGATCACCACCCGCCTGTCACTAGACCACGTGGAGACAGATGGAAGAAGCCAGCCCTCTGTGACCCTCCCCTCTGTGTCAGCAGGCTTGGAGGATGCTTGGACACGTGGAGCTGATGTCCGACCCAGGGCCGTGAGCTTGGAGGCCGCTGTGTCAGGCTCCTGACCTTTGTGACTCTGTGTTTCCACAGCTACGTGGGGCCCTGAGAAATGAAGTTCAGCTATCTGTCCTTCCGACAGCCTTATGTGGGTTTCATCTTAAACAGTGTCAAGACACTGTAGACACAATGGCCCCTGTGCTGTGCGGACCCAGCACTGTATCCTGGCCGTCCACATCAAGCACTGGGACTGGGAGGATGTGGCCTGGAGTGAGTTGCTGGAGCAGAGCCTGGGGATGAGCCCCGCCCATATCTAGGCCTTGATGCTGGACAGGGACAAGTTCAGCCACGAAGTGATCGCTGGCAATAATGCCCTGGCAAGTGATGCCCGATGCTGCCCGCATGGCCCCCAGAGCTGCCCTGGATCTCAGCCGGGGATGTGCTCATTTGTTTTCTGTTGAATCGGTTGGTGAGGGGCGGGGTGATGCTGAGGTTTCCTCAGAGGGGCAATGAGGGTCTCTGGGCTGGAAAATGGCAGTCCGAGGTCCCTGACCACCACTGTGGGCCTCAGTCCCTGTTTGTGCTCTAAGAGGCAGAGGTGTGTCCAGGTCTGTATGTGGTACTTGTCTCTGTGTGTGTGTCCCCACATGTGTGTGTGTCTGGTAGTGATCATGAGAGGCAGCACAACACCCAGCCTGGGTTCCCCACCCCCACTGCCTGCAGCAAGGCCTGAGCAAGTCTCCTGACTCCCCAGGGGTGAGGCCTCACAGCAACACCTGTATCCTGGTAATTCGCTTGGGGACCTGATGTCTGCAGCCTCCCTGCTGGGTCCCTCTGCTCTATCCATGCAACCCATAGTGGTCAGACTGAGAGGTGCCCTTGTCCTGGTGGCTTCATGGAGTACCAGGCCTCTCCCTTTCATTTCACTCCCTCCCTCACTTGGCCTCACCCCGGATTCCCTTTGCTGAGGTGAGCCTTTCTGAAAGGCTCAGCCAGAGGATCACGTTCACCACAGTTCCCCTCCAAGATATGGTCTTAGTCTCTAGTAGGCCTAACTGTGAATCACCTTGTTCTCCTTCTGTGTCCTGTCTTGCACACAGGTCTCGTGGACATTGGGGTTACTTTGCTGTGCTCAGAAAACCTAGCTCCCAAAGAGATGTAGAAGTGGGAGCATCAAGCCCTGCTGCCCGACCTGCGAAGGAAGTACCTGACCATGTTCGGCAACCCCCACTGTCTGCTGCAGCCTGTCCCAGAAGGGCTGGGAAGGGCATCTTTCAGGTGAACATCCCCGAGCACCTGATCCCCTTTGGGCAGGAGGCCTGTCCAGACTGGGCTCTCAAGTGGAAGGTGACCAAGAGACCAGCTCATGGTGACACCAACCAGTTGCCATCCAGCCCTGGATGTGCCCATATGGTTTGGTCTGAATCAGCCACACCCTGGGGTGCACTGCCCACTTGGTGCGGGGCTCGGGGCCAGGACTCCCCTCATGTGGTGCTGCTCTGGACTCAGCGAGAGTCTGCAGGAATTTGACCTTTACAATAATATGGCCTCGACACTCATTTTGGCCCTGCTGTGTCTGGGTGGTTGAGAGAAATGTGTTGTTAGGAAACCGCTTAGTGGTTTTCCCTCTGTGTTCTGGTCCAAACTCCCCTATGTTAGAACGGTATCCAGGGGGTGATGGAGAAGACTGGGGGCGGGGCTGACCCTGAGCAGCCGGGGAGGCCTCTGGCAGGCAGAGAGGCCCACAGGCCCTGAAACAGGCTGCAGTGTGTCCTTGCAGGTGACCCTTGCCCTGCTCTAAAGTGTCCCTTGGCTCACAAAGAGTGTGTGTTGGTCACAGTGTCTGGCCACTCCTGGTCCAAACACAGGCTCCTAAACACAGCTGTGAGGGCAGAACGACAAGGGCTAGTGTTCACCTGGTAAAACCTTGTACTTGTTTTTGGGTTTGGGATCATGTGTTTGCAAGGCCCTTGGTGGGTGGGGTGACCCTGCTTTCTGGTGGGCCTCTTGGGGAGGCGCCTGGATAGGAAGCTGGAGACGCTCAGCTGCTAATCAGAAACTTGTGTCATCGTCGGGGGGACCCAGCAGGAGCCCCTTCTGCTTCAGGGTGCATGACTCATGGAAGGTGACACCCCCCCATAGTCAGGAGCCAGACTGGGTCTTCTGCTGTGTGGCAGGCAAGGACCAGGGACCAGCCCGTCCTGGGCTGGCCTCAGCACTTGGCTCGGGAGCCACACTCTTGGCTGAGGGTTTGATATGCTGCTGCTTCAGATGAAAAGGGACCATGGACCCGGACTGAGGCCTGCCTTGGGCATGGGATTCCAGCCTCATCTGGATCACCCAGAGACTCGCAGTTCTCATTCAATTCTTTATTTTCTCCTGTGGAGTACTTTATTAGAGCCAGAGAGTGCTTTTGAGTGTTCTTGCAGTCTTGGCAGCTCAGGGATTGGGGTTGTTCTTGAACTGCTCACAGAGGGTACATTTGTAATCTGAGGACTCCTCTTGCTCCTTCTCTGCCTCAGGGGCCTCATTTTGGGCCACAACTGAAATGGCCGCCATCATGATGCAAAAATTGGTGTGGTACACAGTCATCACTTAACCATAACCTGGGTACTCTGAGGGGCTCTGGGGCAGTTCCCCTGTGCTGTCCCTTTCAGCAGTAGCGGGGGTAGAGATGTGGCCTTGCTGGATGTGCCCTCACCACTGGGGCTGCCCTGCTCGCTGGGGAGATGGTTTGCCCCAGTCCACATGGCTACACTGCCCATAAACATAAGGACACAGAACAGAAATGAGCACTGGCCAGGGATTCCATGAGCAGTTGGTGTTCTCTTATGGGCCTTCTTATCAGCATCTTTGTGGACTTGTGATGGAATCGAGGAGAGTGTCTGGTCGCCACTGCATGCTTCTTTCTCTTTGGGTTCATTGTTGCACCGATGATGGACTGAGCAATTTTTCTGGGGTCACCTTTTCTCTGGATGTTCTGCAGGAGTAGAGGCTTGTCTCTCTGAAAGTTGGAGTTGTGATAGATCTGAAAGGAAATGAATCATTTCAGCCATCTTTGGGGAGAATAGTTCCTCGCTGCCCTCCTCACCACCACCATCCAGACCTTGCCTAAGTATGAAGACAAGGTCTCTTCACTCCTGGCAGGTTATGAGGCCCTAACAAGTGTGCTCCCTAGAGCTCCCCTGGGGCCAGCCTCGCTTGAGGTGTTACTGGCGCTCCCTGACATCAAGTGGCCTCTCAGGGTCTGGAGTCACCCCTGTGGATCCTGTCTAAGGGGGTTCATGGAACACAATAGGTCCTGCTTTCTCCTCTTTCCTTTACCGGTCTCTCACAAGAAAAAAAATTCTCCTAAGAATTGAAACCTGTCTAGCACTTGGCTCGTCAAGTCTAGTCTCCCCGGAAGGACTTTCTACATTACCATCATCTTCTTCTTCCCTGCAGATCAACCCGAAGGGTGAATTTTACTGAACCCGTACAAGATCAGTTCACGGATGAAGCTCTGGATGCTGTCTGTCTCGAAGGTCCTGTTTGTGCCTATGCACTGGAGGACCTCCGTCTAGAACAGATCAGCCCTGATGACCACCGTGTCTCCCTCATCATTCCAGTGCACAGAGATGAAGTCTGCATCCTCCACGATCATCCAGAGCTTCCTGGGGAAGGACAGCCTGAGGACGGCATTGTTCTCTTCCTCACTGGCCCTTACTGGGTTCAGGCCCTGTAGGGGTGGGTTGTCTTGGGAGCCCGGATCTGAGCCCACGGGTTGCTCCCTCTGCTTCTCCAAAGCCTCCCCTGAATCGATGTTTGGATCTGGGGAAAAAAATAATGTAAGAGGCTGTTCATCTCTCACCAAGAGAAAACTCCTGTAACATTTCAGCAAAAAGAACAAACAAAAAACCCGTAAATATCTTATTTTGCAAGTGCTCGTGGGTTATACAAAAATTTTTCTCTTAATATGCAGTTGTTTTGAAAAAAAATAGAAAATATAGAAATTAAAACTCATCCATAAATGTGTAGGGAACACCAATTACTGCACCATCTGGCCACCACACACAGGAAGGCACGTGTGTGTTTTTCTTCTATGAAAGCTTTCAGTCTCCACCCACCTTCCCACTCGCCTCTGTTTTGCTCAACAAGAAGACTGAGCTTTGGCCTCATGAATGCGGGGTTTCTGTTGAACTCAGAGGGAGGTGGAGGAGTGGGACTGTGAGGTTGTGGACACCGTCTGGCCTGAAGTGAGGAGAGACGTGCGAGTGCTCCCCTCTGGGTCCAGTTGTTTCAGGGACCTCAGGGGAGATGCCCATGAAGAAGCCTCTCAAACACCTTCCCTGCAGTTTCCATACTTACAGCACATCCCAGGTCTCGGGTTCAGCTGTTGGTTAACAAATCCTCTCCTGCTGCACAAGAAAAGTGTTTCCACAGAGAACCTGCCCAGATCTTGGCCTCAGTTGGTTCGCTTGTTGGACATGAGAAGTGTTTCCACAGAGAATCTCTCTGGGTCTTGGCCTAGTTTGGTCCTCTTGTTGGATGTGAAAAGTGTTTCCACAGAGAATCTGTCTGGATTTTGGCCTCGACTGTAACAGATTTAACAGGCAGTATGTTCAGGGTACAGGAAAGTTAGTTCTCAAGCTTAATTTAGGGCTACAGCACCTCCAAACCTCTACCCCTCCTGTGCTCATGGAGCCTTCTCTTCAAGAGGAAGGTGTTTGGCAACAACAGCCACAAAGATGCATACTAAAGAGGAGAAAGGCCATGGCAGATGGGGCTGGGTGTTCTTGGGGGAGCAGAGGGGCCTTGGACTCTCCATGCTGGATCCCTGCCCTACCTGCTTCTCCTCCTTCTAGCTGCTCATGCAGCTATCTACTCCTGAGTGCCTGCCAGCAAGGGGCTCCCAAGACACCTCAAGCTGGGAATGGAGATGGGAGAGCTGGATGCCAGGGAAACTGAACCCTGCTGCAGGTCAGCACACTATGGACAAGGGCCCGCCTCACTGAACGGTTGGGCCCTGGCCATTCAGGACACCCTGTCTGGACTCCAGGTGGCAGTACTGCTGCCCCCAGGGCCCACCTGGCTCTCAGGAGATGGAAGAGAGACTGGGTTGTAGTTTCCACCTCCTGCCCAGAGAATGACAAAGGCCAGTTCCCCAAAGTCAGAGCAGGGTTGGCAGAGTGAGTGCTTGGGTCTCACAGGGTCCCTGTGAAGAGGGGTTTACTCCTGACTGGATCCTTATTGGCTGATTCTATTTCTTTTTTGTCTTCACATCAAATCTCACAAAGACAAGTAGTCCAGGTGCCCACAACATCACTTACCTAGGTGCGGACAACCCTTCTTATTTATTATGGGCACGGAGACAGGTTGGGTGGAATGACACTCCCCTGGACCAGAGAAGAAACACCCTAGGTTGTGTCTCTTTTACCTCCTGTGACCCAGGTGGGCACTGGGCGCAGAGCACATGAACCTGGGGTCCGGAGAGGGTGTCCTGAATGGACAAGGCCTCACTGTCCAGTGTGGCTTCAGTGGGTACGGGCAAGAGGGGCACTAACTCCTTTATAAATAATTCAGACAACGACTGAGCTCCTTTTGGTTTTTGGTCTCAGATCTTTTTGATCTGGTCCATTTTCAGTCTTTATTGAATTTGTAACATATTGCTTCCATTTTATGTTTTGATTTTTTGACTGCAAGGCATGTGGGATTGTTACCAAGTCCAAGCTCGCCCTGCTTGCCTCACAACAGGCCAATTAATCAGAGGTGAGGTGCTGAGGCAAGGAACATGACTTTACTTGGAAAGCTGGCCGACTAAGAAGATAGAAGGCTAATATCTCAAAAAAACCATCTTGTCAGGGTCTGGATGCCAGTATCTTTTATAGAACACAGAGCTGGGGAGGTGACGAAATAAAATAAAAAGGACATTTATCTGGCAAGTATCTCCTGGAATGGACAGTCTCAGGAGGAGATGTGTTACTTTATCCCTTCCTGTAGCCATCCACAGGTGGACAGGTACTGAACAAAGGCAGAGAGACAGGGTTTCCTGAAGCAGGTTATTATGTATGGACAGTATCCCTGTAGTAAACAAACCAACAGGAAACAAAGGTTAAAGTAAAACATTCAACGTGGAGTCAGATTTTGATCTTCCCTTTAACAATCCCCCAGTGTCAGTGTCCATTCCACAATCTTATTGAAAAAGGGGTCATGACTATTCTAATTGCTCCATTAGTTGCATATTTTTGAGAGTGTCCACCACTGGTGTCAGTGTACCAAATGTTGAGATTTGTCTTCTGTTTTTCTTTGAAAGTCTCTGCTTCATATGTGTAAACGTAGAAATATTCATAATCTGGGTGTTGAGAGTTATGTTTTATTCAGTAAGAATCTTTTAGGATTTCAAAACCAAGAGGCAGCATCTAAAGTTTAGGAATTTAGAACTTTTCTATATATGGGGAGATGCACCAGCCATCTTACTGAAATCAATTGCTTTGATACCCACCTTACCACCTGGGACCAGTATCCTGTCCTCTTCTTCCCGAGTTTCTTCACGGCTCACCATGAAAAGTGGCTGAACCCTGGTGGCTTCTAGAGGGAAGGTATTCTCTTTCCTGAGTTTCTTCAGGGATCACCATGGGGAATGGCTGTAGTCTGATGGCTGCTAGAAAGCAGGTATTCTTTTCCTTCCCGAGTTTCCTCAGGGCTCACTGTAGCAAGTGGCTGCAGTATGATGGCTTCTGGAGAGTAGGAGTGGGGACCTGAATCCCCATAGAGATCATCTCAGCAGAGACAGCAAGCACATCCTGTGACTCCAGACAATCTTCCAATGTTTAGGGTTCAGCATTCAGCCCACAGGATGCACAGCCATCAGCTCAGCCACCATGCTCTGCACTTAGTTGCTATGTAGCCCTGAAACCTACACTGCAGGAGGCCCTCTAAATGTGGCATCCTGTCCAGCAAACTCTCGGTCACATTCTCCAAGCCTAGCCAAGGCCCAGCTTTGCTGAGATGGTCTCACTGGGGACCCAGGTTCCCCCTCCTGCTCTCCCACATTCCATACCTGAGTGGGGAGATGGCAGGGGATGGGGGCACAGTTCCTCCAAGCAAGCAGGGCACAAGTTCTCCCACCATCTCTTGTGGTTCATCACTGGGAGCACCATCTTGTGTCACTTCTAGAGGCAGGGGACACGTGTCCCCAGCTCACGCACTCTGTCTAGAGGACATAAGCAATGAGCATTAATGTAGCAAACCCCGAATGACCTGCTTAACCTGGAAGACTGGTTCCTGGGATGAGACATAAAGTAGGAAAGTAGCTTCTTGGTGGGACTGGCATTCGCCAGACCTAGCTTGGGGGCAGCAACAGTAGGCTAAGGGGCCCACAGCTGTGGCAGCCACACAGTGCCTCTCAATAGCCCTGTGGTAACTGTGTGGCCAGAGGGACCATGCACCTGCACTCAAACAAGGAATGGCCTCTGGGAGGTCTGTGACAGAACAAAGTGACCATGAGCCTGCATTCACCCAGTGGACAGCCTCTGAGAGGTCTGTGACAGTCCAGAGTGACCATGAGCCTGTGTTCAACCAGCAGACAGTCTCTGAGAGGTTTGTGACAGACCAGAGTGACCATAAGCATGCATTCACCCAGTGGTGAATTCTTGTCTGGAGAATCCCATGGACAGAAGAGCCTGGTGGTCTACAGTCCATGGGGCCGCAAAGAGTCAGACATGAGTGAGCATGCACACATGAAACAGAAATGGACTCATGGACAGAGAGAACAGACTGGTGTTCTCCGAGGTGGAGAGGGCGGTGGGGGTATGGTGTGGGAGGTTGGGGTGAGCAGATGTAGCTTTTAAATAGAATGGATAAACAAGGCCCTGATGTACAGCAGAGAACAATATTCACTATCCAATGATAAACCATAAAAGAATGTTTTTTAAAAAGAATGCATATATGTGTGTAAGTGTATCCCTGAGTTGTGCAGCAGAAATTAACACATTGTAAACCAACCATACTTCAAAAAAAAATCCTGATTAAAAGAAAGAAAGAAAGAAACAACAGACCCTAACCAATTACAACAGAAACTCAACCCAGGAGCACAGACTTCTGAGCAGTCAGAACATGGACCAACCAGTCAGAAGACGGGCCAATAGGAAACGGGGTCTCACAGCAGGCCACAGGCTGGCTGTGAACCCCAGGCACCATAAGCTATGAGTGTCGCTGGAGGAAATGATAACTCTATCCACAGGACTCCTCCTCCAGCTCAAAATGAAGTGGCTCTGCTTCCCCTGACCACATAACTGAAGGGGCCCCGGGACCCCCTGGCTTGGTGCTGGGAACAGGAATGTACTGGTGAGATCCCAATCCAGGGGGAGTATGTGAGGCCAGCTCTGGTGCACAGTGAGCCAGGATGAGCGAGGAGGGCAGCAGCTCAGCCAGTTCCTTGAAGGTTGGGCAAAATAGAGTCCAGGAGGCCAGAAAGTGTTCTAATGGAGGGAAGGCCCCCCACGTTCAGTGCCTCCCCTCTGGCTGAGGCCCAGTGCTGCCCACCCTGTGCCGGTCTGCAGCACATTTTGCACACATCCTGACAGCTCACCTGCTGAGCCCCAAAGTGAAGTCTTGTGATCACAGCCATGTCCACAGGCACCAACAGCACCAACCACCTGGCTCTTAGTCCAACTGCGAGGTCCAGCTGAGGCCAGCGGACACGCTGTTAGCTGTGCTCTAGGGTGGCCCCCGTGTCACCCGTAAATGGCAGTGTCACAATGCAGGCCAATAAGACTCAGCCTGGAGGATTGCTAGAATCAGTGGGCACACACCAACCCATGAACACTCCCGGTCCTGGGCCAGGACCTGAGTAGAGTTTTTGCTCGCCAAGGACTGAGGTTATTGTCTGTCTCCTCACAGCTGTCCTGTTCCTGGAACACGACTTGGCCTGTCTACCTGAACAGGTAGACAACTGCAGAGAGGAGAGTCCATGGACCAGACGAGGTGCCTCTGTCCCCGGGTAGGGAAGGGGCCCCATCTCAGGGGGAGCCCTTGGGATCCCCCAACTTAAGCATAAAGAGGCTTCAGGCACAGGTGTTGGAAACAGACTCGGAGCCTCTTTAAGTCATGCAGGGCAGGACACACAGGTGAGTGAAGGCTGGAGGGAATTTACCATAAAAAACAGAGTGTCTGGGAGAAAGACGGGCTTGGGTTGAGCTGAGCCCAAGGGGGCTGGGAGTCTCGGCTTAGAAATCCTGTATGCCTCTCTCCCGTCTCTGTCTCCTAATCTACTTAACCCCCACTCTGCAGCCTGATGCCCTCTGTCCTGTGCATCTCCACACTCAGACTGTCCACTCATTCACAGATATTTGTTTAAAACTTGTCTCTGGCCAGGTCGTGTTCCAGGCACAGGACAGCTGTGAGGAGAGAGACAATAACCTCAGTCCTTGGCGAGCAAAAACTCTACCAGAGGCCAAATGCACCCCTCCTGTGGCCGTCGCCCCCAGCCTTGCCCTCCTCAGCCCACCGGCCGGCCCTGCTGGAGCTCTGGCCCCTGGAAGCAGTTCTGTCTGAAAATTCCCCCTCCTCCAAGAAGACCCTTCTCTGGACTCACCGCCCGTCAGCCTCTGCCACCTTGTGCCCCGTGTCCTTCTCAGCACCTACCACCGTCTGAAATGGCCTCCCCGACCCCTGCATCACCTCAGTGTACCTGGCTACGGTAGGTCCTCAGTGAAGGAAGGTCCCAGCTGCCTTCAAGCCCTTTCTGTTGAGTTCCCACCACAGATTCCCATCACGGTGGCCTGGAAGGACTCTCCAGATGGGTGTGAAGCAGTGGCTTGGCAGGGTCCGAGAGGGTGGACCCACCTGGCTGCTCCAGTGGTCAAGGTAGGCAGGGACCTCCCAGCACTGGCTCATACCCGGAAGGCAGGCAAACCAGCATCCTTCTCCCTGTAACCATAACGGGGTAAGTCTCTCGTCACTGCTCAGGGTCGTAGCTGCCCAGAAGGACTGTCAGTTCCATAGTACTGAGCACCCTGTGTGCTGTTACACATTTTACCTGTGTGATCTCAACTCCCTCAGCCAGAATGCTTTGGGCTACATGCTTGGAAGAGTCAACAGGAGTGGTTTAAGGTCACTCGAGGCAACACAATTCAGAGACAAAAGGCCCCACCACCCGCCAGGAGGCCCAGGGACAACATCTGAAAGGGAGCTGCTTGTCTCATGACTTGTTGAGCATGAGTCGTGCCCTCCTGGCGCCTGGGGGGCTTCTGTGCCTCCAGCATCACATCACACAGTCAGAAGGGAGTGGGAGAAGGAAGGCAAGCCCAACAACAGAGCTTCACTTTGCTCCCAGGAGCCTGAAGGTGCTGTGTAGCAGCTACCAGGTGCGGATCACAAGGTGAGCATGGCAAGGCTGGCCCTGGAACTATTAAGCTGGATCCCCTGCCTGGCCTGCTCTTAGTCAGCTCACTGCCCTCTCAGGTACCTGGTGAAGCCTGCAGGATGGGCAGGGACCCTGGTGAGGACACAAGCAACTGTGGTAACACCCTGCCCTGCACTCTCCCAGGACTAGGTTCCCTCTTAGGGCAGAGAAGCCCTAACTCTAGAACTCCGTCAGGGTTCTAGACGGAGGAGGTGACAGGCAGCCACCACAAAAGGACTGATTTTTGTTTTTGGTAGCTTGCTTCTGACACTTGAGACTATAATACTGGAGTGGATTGCCATGGCTTCCTCCAGGGGATCGTCCCACCCAGGGATTGAACCCAGGTATCCTGCATTGCAGGCACATTATTTACTATCTGAGCCACCAGGGAAGCCCAAGAATATTGGAGTGGTTAGCCTATCCCTTCTCCATGGGATCTTCCCAACCCAGGAATTCAGCCAGGGTCTCCTGCATTGCAGGTGGACTCTTTACTAGCTGACCAAACAGGGAAGCCCAGAGGGAAGGTTGCAGAGGGAAAATGATCAGCCCATCGACATTGCTCACCCTAGACGTGGTCCTGGCATCACTCTTCTGCGTCCCACACCAGAAGGTGTTCCATCACACAGCCCCTCTGCACCTCAGCTTTGGCCTCTTGGACAAGGGGACTCTGACAGCTGTACCATGAGCCTGTGCTGGTGAAGAGGTGAGCGAACCCTTCTAAAGGATTGAAAGCTGCTGCAGATTCAAACCACAAAGCTATATTACCGCTCCCCAGATTACCCACTGGTACTCACTGCTCACCTTACACCACCAAACAGCTCACTCTCTGCATTCAGCTGCACAGCTGCCAGTGTGCGGAAATTGTCCCTGATGGTGGAAGTATGCTTCTTTTTGGTCCTGTCCCCATGTTGTTGTTCAGTCATTCAGTCATGTCCGACTCTTTGCGACCACATGGACTGCAGCACATCAAGCCTCCCTGTCCATCACCAACTTCCGGAGTTTACTCAAACTCATGTCCATTGAGTCAGTGATGCCATCCAAACATCTCATCTTCTGCTGTTGCCTTCTCCTCCCACTTTCAATCTTTCCCTGCATCAGTATTTTCTGATGAGTCAGTTCTTCATATCAGGTGGCTGAAGTATTGGAGTTTCAGCTTCAGCATCAGTCCTTCTAATGAACACTCAGGGTTGATATCCTCTAGGATGGACTGGTTGGATCTCCTTGCAGTTCAAGGAACTCTCAAGAGTCTTCTCCAACACCACAGTTCAACAGCATCAATTCTTCTGTGCACAGCTTTCTTTATAGTTCAACTCTCATATCGGTACATGACTACTGGAAAAATCATAGCTTTGACTAGATGGACCTTTGTTGGCAGAGTAATGTCTCTGCTTTTTAATATGCTGTCTAGGTTGGTTGGAGTTTTTCTTCCAAGGAGGAAGCATATTTGAATTTCATGGCTGCAGTCACCATCTGCAGTGATTTTGGAGCCTCCAAAAATAAAGTCTGTCACTGTTTCCATTGTTTCCCCATCTATTTGCCATGAAGTGATGGGACCAGATGCCATGATCTTTAGTTTTCTGAATGTTGAGTTTCAAGCCAGCTTTTTCACTCTTCTCTTTCACCTTCATCAAGAGGCTCTTTAGTTCCTCTACACTTTCTGCCATAAGGGTGGTATCATCTGCATATCTGAGGTTATATCTGGCAATCTTGATTCCAGCTTGTGCTTCATCCAACCCAGCGTTTCTCATGATGCACTCTGCATATAAGTTAAATAAGCAGGGTGACAATATACAACCTTGACATACTCCTTTCTCAATCTGGAACCAGTCTGTTGTTCCATGTCTGGTTCTAACTGTTGCTTCCTGACCTGCATACAGGTTTCTCAGGAGGCAGGTAAGCTGGTCTGGTATACGAATCTCTAAGAACTTTTCATGGTTTGTTATCATCCACACACTGAAAGGCTGTGCATAGTCTTTGTTTTTGTGGAATTCTGTTGCTTCTTTTATGATCTCACAGATGTTGGCAATTTGAACTCTGGTTCTTCTCCCTTTTATAAATCCAGCTTGAACGTCTGGAAGACCCTGGTTCAATTCCTGGGTTGGGAAGATTCCCTAGAGAAGGGATAGGCTACCCACTCTAGTATTCTTGGGTTTCCCTGGTGGCTTAGCTGATAAAAAATTTACCTGCAGTGTGGGAGACCTGGGTTTGATCCCTGGGTTGGGAAGATCCATTTGAGAAGGGAATGGCTACCCACTCCAGTATTCTGGTCTGGACAATTCCATGGACTCTATAGGCTATGGGGTCACAGAGAGTTGGACTGAGCAGCGTTCACTTTATAGCAATGGTTAAAGGGCAGAGTTGTTGTTAAGGAAGAGGGTGTTTATAGGGTCGAACTCCCCTCAGCTGGCCTCAGGTGATCTCTTGGTGAGCTTCTCTGGAAGGAAGAATGCTACAATTTTCCATTTTGCCAGAGAGGGTTAGAGTTTAGAGATATTTTCATGTGTATCCTTTTTAAAAGAAACAGGACCCTTAGCCAAGATAAAATACTCTTTCTTGACTGCTCTTTCCTTCTCTCTGCATGCCCTCCCTTCCCTCATTAGCACCTCTTCCAATCTGCCCTTTGGAGCTCATGGTAGGTCATGGAGCTGGGAGTCTATCCCCAGCAAAAAAAACAGGGGACATAGGAAAGTCTTCTGGGCGCAGAAGCTCCACAGGGTCCTGCTTGATTCCACTACCAGGCCCTGACCCTACACTAACTATGGCCCTAAACTGTTTATGATGGCCTGAGTTTTCCCAAACTGTCCTCTTAAATCTCTCCCTAACAAAGGTCCTGATGCTGGTCCTAACGAAAACCCTGACAGTGTCCCTGGGACACTAAAGTGTCTTTTACTTAAGGTCTTCGAGCTTTCTCTGAGGCCCTGACACTATCCCTAATTAAGTCTTTAACTCCATCTTTGTGAAGGCCTGATGCACTTCCTCACCCTGGCACTGATACCATTACTAAGGCCTTTAAAAAGCCTCTACTGAGGGGCTGATACTGCCTATAAATAATTCTCTGACTCTTTCCCCAACTAAAATGCTCATTTTGCCTCTAAATAACACCCTGAGACTCGTTCTAATGCCATGATGATGTTTCTAATAGCCCTCAATATCCCTACTTTTGCCATGACCCTGTCCATAAATAAGGCCCTGAATATGTACCAAAGTAGGTGTCTGATGCTGTCCCTAACTAACACCCTGATGCTAGCCTTATTAAGATCCTGACATGCAGCTCAGTAACAGCCTGAACTTCTTTAAGGCCCTCAAGTTATCTCTAACTGAAGCCTTGAAACTGTGTTTAACTAAGACCCAGAAACTGTCCCTAGCTAAGGCCTGAACTATGCTTTATGAAGGCCCTAAGCCCATCCCTAACCCTGACACTGTCCCTAATTGAGGCCACAATAATGTGCCTTATACCTTAAGCTGTCACAAAATGACATCCTGATACTATTACAAAGGCCCTGACAATGTCCCTAAGAAAGTTACTGAAGTACATCTAACTAACAGTCTGAACGATCTCTTACTCAGCCCATGAAGTTATCTCTGAGGTCCTACCACTGTTCCTAATTAAGGCCCTGTTGCTGGTCCTAAATAATGTCCTGCTGCTGAATCTGAGTCCCTGATGCTCTTCCTGTTGACCTTTGCCCTGCTAACAGAGTTCTGCCAAGAGAACACACGGGTCATAACAAACACCCTCTTCCAACAACACAAGAGAAGACTCTACACAGGGACATCAAAGATGGTCAATAATGAAATCAGATTGATTATATCCTTTGCAGCCAAAGATGGAGAAGCTTTATACAGGCAGCAAAAACAAGACCAGGAGTTGACTGTGGCTCAGATCATGAACTCCTTATTGCCAAAATCAGACTTATATCAAAGAAAGTAGGGAAAACCACGAGACCATTCAGGTATGACCTACATAAAATCCCTTATGATTATCCAGTGGAACTGACAAATAGATTCAAGGGATTAGATCTCACAGACTGAGTGTCTGAAGAACTATGGACGGGGTTCATGACTTTGTGCAGAAGGCAGGGATCAACACCATCCCCAAGAAAAAGAAATGCGAAAAGGCAAAATGGTTGTCTGAGGAGGCCTTACAAATAGCTTAGAAAAGAAGAGAAGCTAAAGACAAAGGAGAAATGAAAGATATACCTATGTGAATGCAAAGAATAGCAAGGAGAGATAAGAAAGACTTCCTCAGTGATCAATGCAAAGAAATACAAGAAAACAATAGAATGGGAAAGGTTAGGGATCTCTTCAAGAAAATTAGGGATACAAAGGGAATATTTCAGGCAAAGATGGGCTCTATAAATGGCAGAAATGGAATGTACTTAACAGAAGGAGAAGATATTAAAAAGAGTTGGCAAGAATACACAAAAAAACTACACAACAAAGATCTTCACAATAACAATGATGGTGTGATCACTCATCTAGAGCCTCACATCTTGGAATGCAAAGTCAAGTGGGTCTTAGTAAGCTTCACTATGAACAAAGCTAGTAGAGGTGATGCAATTCCAGTTGAGCTATTTCAAATCCTCAAAGATGATGCGGTGAAAGTGCTGCACTCAATATGCCAGCAAACTTGGAAAACTCAGCAGTGGCCACAGAACTGGAAAAGGTCAGTTTTCATTCCAATCCCAAAGAAAGGCAATGCCAAAGAATGATCAAACTACCACATAACTGCACTCATCTCACACCCTAGCAAAGTAATGCTCAAAATTCTCCAAGCCAGGCTTCAACAGTACGTGAACCGTGAATGTACAGATGTTCATGCTGGATTTGGAAAAAGCAGAGGAACCAGAGATCAAATTGCCAACATCCGTTGGATCATTGAAAAAGCAAGAGAGTTCCAGACAAACATCTCTGTGTGTATCACAATAAACTGAGGGAAATTCTAAAAGAGGTGGGAATACCAGACAACCTGACCTGCCTCTTGAGAAATCTGTATGCAGGTCAGGAAGTAACAGTTAGAACTGGACATGGAACAACAGACTGGTTTCAAATCGGGAAAGGAGTATGTCAAGCCTGTATATTGTCACCCTGCTTATTTAACTTATATGCAGAGTACATCATAAGAAACGCTGTGCTGGATGAAGCACAAGCTGGAATCTAGACTGTTGGGAGAAATAGCAATAACCTTAGATATGCCAATGACACCAGCCTGAAAGAGGAGAGTGAAAAAGTTGGCTTGAACCTCAATATTCAGATAACAAAGATCATGGCATCTGGTCCCATCACTTCATGGCAAATAGATGGGGAAACAGTGGCAGACTTTATTTCTCAGTGTCCAAAATCACTGCAGATTGTGACTGCACCCATGAAATTAATACATGCTTACCCCTTGGATGGAAAGTTATGACCAAGCTAGACATCATATTAAAAAGCAGAGACATTACTTTGCTGACAAAACTCCATCTAGTCAAAGCTATGGCTTTTCCAGTAGTCATGTACCGATGTGAGTTGGACTATAAAGAAAGCTGAGCACCAAAGAATTGATGCTTTTGAACTGTGGTTTTGGAGAAGATTCTTGAGAGTCCCTTGGACGGCAAGGGGATCACACTAGTCAATCCTAAAGGAAATAAGTCCTGAATATTCCTTGAAAGGGTTGATGCTGAAGCTGAAGCTCCAATACTTTGGTCACCTGTTGCAAGGAACTGACTCATTCAAAAAGACCCTGATTCTGGGAAAGATTCAAGGCAGGAGGAGAATGGGACGATGGGGTATGAGATGGCTGGATTGCATCACTGACTTGATGGACCTGAGTTTGAGCAAGCTCTGGGTGTTGGTGTTGGACAGGGGAGCCTGGTGTGCTGCAGTCCATGGGGTCGCAAAGTGTTGGACACGACTGAGCCGCTGAACTGAACTGAAGCTCTTCCTAAGGTGTTGATGATGACTCTACCTAAGGCCCAGACACTGTCATTGATAACCTAACTCTTTACTTATATAACACCCTAATTGTGGCCCTAACTCATGACCTGACAATGGTCCTATTTCCCTGACCTTGTTCCTTCATAAGGCCAAGAACCTTCTCCTCACTAAGGCCCTGACATTGTCAGCAATAATCACCTGACTTTTTCCCTATGTAGCACCCTGTTTTTGTCACTAACTAATGCCCTGCCACTGGTTCTAATTACAGCCTGACACTGGTCCTATTGAAAGCCCTGAGATATCCCTAAGGAACAACCTTAAGTGAAGACTTGACACTGTCCTTAGCTTTGGCTGTGATGTTGTCCCTAATAGTCTATGTTGTCACTAAATATCCCTCTGATCCTGTCCATAACTAAGACCCTGAATATGTCCCTAAGAACATCTCTGAAGTGTCCCTAATGAACAGCCTGAACTGACTCTTGCTAAGGCCCCTAAGTTATCTCTAAGGCCCTGATGCTGGCACTAAATAATGACCTGACACTGACCCTTACTAAGTCCTTGCCCGGGAGTTGTCCCAGGGTGCTGGGCAACTTTCTGTTTTCCTCATCTCTTGCCTGCTGCCTGCCATTGAGCAATCTAAGATTCTGTGATGCAGTGGTCCCACATAGGATGTGCCTGAGGAGGCTTAACTACAGGAGGATGATCATGGCCATCCACCCTCCAAAGGACAGTGTCTCAGGGTGGTAATCTCTCAGCCAGTGTCTGACCTCAGGTTTTGTGTCCCTATTTGTAAAACTGTCGGAGTTACTTCAGTAACATTTTTAAATGGATCTCCACCTTGGCATATTTATAAGATAAATTTTTACTGAATTAAAATTGAGGAACAATATTATTAGAATGAGCAGGAAGACACAGGATGCCCTCCAGTGATCTATTACTTGGAGGATTTTACAATTCTCATGAGAAAACACTCACACTCATCACCCTCTAGGCATCAGCATGAAGTAGGAATCATCTGCATTCTTTATTTATCCCTCTGATTCTTACAAAACCTTTCCTTAGGAGAAATCTCTGGGCTCTGCAGGAACTGTGAGTGGTGACTATCAGATAAAACTCAGACTGAAAAGCAAGAGGAAAAGAGGAGGTGAGGAGATGAGAATTCTTGATGGAGAAGCAGGGGCATCTATGTTCAATCTCAACCTGAGAGTCTGAGTTGGTATCCAGTGAAAGGAAGGACCACCAGGACCTGGCCCCATTGGCCTTGTCACCTGATGTGGGGACTGGAGACACCCAAACTGCCCTGGCAACTTTCAGAGAAATAAACAAGGTAGGAGAACACCACGGGAGCCACATTGGAAAAGGTCACTGCTATGAAGTAAGATGCAATTTTCAAGAAAGTGAAGGATGGTCTCTTGGTTCTGAAAGACTTGCAAAGACTCTGTGTTCTTCTGGAGACACGTTGAAGCCTCCAGTCTTTGAGGGCAGTGATGAGAAGGAACTGGGCTCAAAATCATCCAGCACTCACTCCTTGAGGGTTCTGAGGATGACCAGTGTCCAGCTCAAGGGTGTTCTGGGGCCTGAAACCCCCTTATCACCTGCGACGGGAGAGGCTGCATGGGCACCCGACTGGACCAGCGGGGGGTTTGGCTGGTAGGCTACAGACCTTCATCAGCTACATTATCTGCAAACATGTTGTGCTATTTTGGATGGTGGATCTCTTTCCTTACTCCTTTTGTACACAACCAATTCACCTCTTTTGTCTTTTTTTGTTTGTGCTTTTAGTAGCACATCAAAGAAATCATGATCAAATCCAAGGTCATGAAGTTTTTCTCTCATGCTTTCTTCTACAGGGTGTATAATTTTGGTTCTTATCTCTAGGTCTTTGATCCATTTTGAGTTGATTTTGTATATCAAGGGAAGTAGGGGTCCAACTTTGTTCATTTGCATGTGGGATCTGGTTGTCCCAGCACCTGTGCTAATTACTGAGGAAAAATATTTGCAAGTTATGCTACCAAAAAGGTCTAATTTCCAAAATATACAAACAGCTCACACATCTCAAAAAAAAAAAAAAAATGGGCAGGTCTAAATAGACATTTCTCCAAAGAAGACATACAGATAATCAACAGGCACATGAAAAGACACTCCACACTGCTAATTATTAGAGCAATGCAAATCAAAACCACAATGAGCTATCACCTCATAGTCCTCAGAATGGCATCAATAAAATGTCTACAAATAACAAATGCTGGTGAAGGGGTGGAGAAAACGAAATCTCTTACACTGTTGGAGGGAATTGGTGCACTCATTGTGGAAAACAGTATGGAGGATCCTCAAAAAACTTAAAAGAGTGTTGCCATATGAACGAGCAACCCCACTCCTGGGCATATATCCACACGAAGCTGTAATTCAAAAAGATACACTCACCACTATGTTCATAGCAGCACTATTCACAACAGCAAAGATGTGAAAGCAACCTACCTGTCCAAAAACTGGTGAATGGATGAAGACGTATGTGTGTGACTGTGGTGTGTGTATGTGTGTGTGTGTGTGTGTGTGTGTGAGTATCTCAAATGCACGCATGAGGTACACAGATTAACTTATTTGTGTGACTATGTGAAAGTAATTAATATCATAAAACTGTATACTTAAATGAATTAAATGGTTAATGCCATGTTTTGTATTTTGAATTGTATTTTGAATGACAATGAGAAAAAAGTGTAGTTGTCATAACTGTTATAACATAAATGAATATTAAAAACATTCTTAGTGAGAAAGGCCATACCATAAAAGGCCACCCAGATCCCATACTCATTTTGTCTTCTTTAAATCCGTCAAAGCTGTCCAAATGAGGGGAAAACGCAGTAATGGTTCCAGGAAAAGACACTGGATCAGGATGGAAAAATATATCTTCACACAGTTGGGACAGCAGGTGAAAGTGGAAGTGGGCCTGCGTACTAAATTATAACACAGAATTCATGATTTCCTCACAGGGAGGGCTAGGTGTTGTTTCCTCAGGAGAGTGTCACTGTTTTGGTTAAAACACACTGAACATTTTGTGTGAATTGGCAAATATGAGTACTTTTTGCCATTATTAAAAACTTTCCGTACATTTTAAATTAGTGGAAAGTGAGTTACTTTTCAAAACAACCATGATAATGCCATTCAAGAAATCAGGTAAGACAGGCATCAAACTTTGTTATACAGGCCAAGACTTACTAGACCAAGACCAAGTGCAACCAAAGTTTTGACACTTATTTCCCTTATAGGAGCCCATATGGTATTACTATTAAAAAGCATTGTGGGAAGAGGGTGTTAGTAGCCACTAAGTCATGGGTCCTGTGGATGATCTGGATTGCAGGAGAAACAGTGAGACAGTGAGATTTTAGCTTCACAATCTTTTACATTACTTCAAAAATATGTTGAAAGATAAATTCAGCAAAGTTGCAAAAAGTGGAATACACACAAATCAATTTTGTTTCTATACATGAATAACAAAGCATCAAAAAGAATAAGAAAAAGAATTCCATCACAACTCAAGGAAAAAAAAAACTATATAGGAATAAATTTAACCGAAGACATAAAAGACCTATAATCAGAAAACTATAGGGCATCAATAGAGAAATTGAAACAGAAAAGAAAAATATCCTATACTCATGCATCAAGAGAAATATTTTAAAAAATATTTGCTACTGGGCCCAAGAGCCTAGAAGTCCGTGCTCCACAGCAAGAGAGGCCACTTCCAAAAGAAGCCCACATACTGTAACTAGGAGTAGCCCCACCACCACAACTAAGCAAAGCCTGTGCACAACAAAGACACAATGGAGCCAAAACTAAAAATAAATTTAAAAAATAACTTTTAATAAACAAAGTCTATCAACAAAAGAAAAAAATAATGTGGACTTAACAAAATTAAAAATTTCTACTCTATGAAAGACCTTATTCAGAAAACCAAAAGACAATGCACATACTGCATGCATGCTCAGTTGCTTCAGTCATGTCCTACTCTTTGTGACCCTATGGGCTATAGCCTTCCAGGCTCCTCTGTCCATGGGATTTCCCAGATAAGAATACTGGAGTGGGTTACCACACCTTCCTCCAGGAGATCATCCCAGCCCAGGGGTCAAACCCACATCTCCTATGTCTCCTGCCTTTGCAAGTGGGTTCTTTACCACTAGTGCCATTTCCAAAACACACATCTGAAAAGGGATCTGACTCAAATTATACCAAACGACCTCATTAAAATTTGGTAAAGATCGAAATACACACCTGGCCAAAGAAGATAAAGAGAGAGTAAACAAGCCTACAAGAGGTCACTCAAGAAGCTGGTGGAATGCATGAACAGTCAACTTTGGAAGAGAGTTTGGCACTGTTCTCCAAATCTAAACAGTCTCATCTTAGGATCCAAGAAGTGTACCTCTTGTATTTAGACAACTGCTTTTCAAAACTGTGAAGCAAAATCTAGCCTCAAGTAAAGTACAGGAACTCTATTCATAATAGTTAAAAACTTAAAGATATTAGGATGTCCTTCCACAGACACATTCATAAGTAAATTAGGACACAAACATGTCAAGGGGAACACACAACAGGACACCCAAAATATGCCCATTTGACAAAAGAATCATTTTGGACTGATTAATTAAAAAAAAAAAAAAAAAACAGTAGCACCAGGAGAATCTTGGAAAACCAAGTAGAAATGCCATTTTATGAAGCAGATTTACATTTATTAATGATATTTCCATCTGTAAGGGTGTGTCCCTCTCTGAGTTAGGAATTGGATGATGACAAAATATCAAGAAAAGCTTGTCTAAGGAATGGACCTGAATGTTAATCTTCAAAACCACCATACACTTGTTTACTGTGCTTTACCTAATAATCTCCCTTAAATGGCTTCTTCCATTCCCTAACCTCCTCCTTTCATTCTTAGTTGATGACAGCATTTAAAGCAAAGTCTTGGGCAGTTTCTTGGACCAGTCTTGGAATGAAAAAGTCAAGAGATACCGAGAGTAACAGGCAAACTTGGCCTTGGAGAACCAAATGAATCAGGGCAAAGGCTAACAGAGTTTTGCCAAGAGAACGTAATGATCATAGCAAGCATCCTCTTCCAATAAGAGAAGAGAAGACTCTACATATGGACATGACCAGGTGGTCAATACCGAAAGCAGATTGATTTTATTCTTTGCAGCCAAAGATGGAGAAGCTCTTTACAGTCAGGGAAAACGAGAATTGGAGCTGACTGGAGGCCAGATCAGGAACTCCTTACTGCAAAATCCAGACTTAAATTGATGAAAGTAGGGAAAATCACTACTCCATTCAGGTATGACCTACATCAAATCCCTTATGATTATCCAGTGAAAGTAAGAACTAGATTCAAGGAATTAGATCTGATAGGCAGAGTGCCTGAAGAATGATGAGTGGAGATTCATGACATTGTTCAGGAGGCAATGATCAAGACCATTCCCAAGAAGAAGAAATGCAAAAAGGCAAAATGTTTGTCTGAGGAGGTCTAACAAACAGCTGAGGAAAGCAGAGAAGCTAAAGGCATAGGAGAAAGGAAAAAAAATACTCATTTTAATGCAGAGTTCCAAAGAACAACAAGGAGAGATAAGAAAGCCTTCCTCAGTGAACAGTGCAAAGAAATAGAGGAAAACAGTAGAATGGGAAAGACTAGTGATCTCTTCAAGAAAATTAGAGATACCAAGGGAACATTTCATGCAAAGATGGGCACAATAAAGGACAGAAATAGTATGGACCTATAAGAAGCATAAGATATTAAGAAGAGGAGGCAATAATACACAGGAGAACTGTACCAAAAAAGATTTTTATGACCCAGATAACCACGATGGTATGATCACTCACCTAGAGCCAGACATCCTGGAATGTGCAGCCAAAGGGACCTTAGGAAGCATCACTACAAACAAAGCTAGTGGAGGTGATGCAATTCCAGTTGAGCTATTTCAAATCCTAAAAGACGATGCTGTTAAGGTGCTACACTCTATATGCCAGCAAATTTGGAAAACTCAGCCATGGCCACAGGACTAGAAAAGATTGTCAGTTTTCATTCCAATCCCAAAGGACAATGTCAAAGAATGTTTAAACTATCACACAATTGCACTTATCTCATATGCTATCAAAGTAATACTCAAAATTCTCTAAGCCAGGCTTCAACAGTACATGAACCATGAACATCCAGATGGATGTAGAAAAGGCATAGGAACCAGAGATAAAATTGCCAACATCTGTTGAATCATCAAAAAAGCAAGCGAGTTCCAGAAAAATATCTACTTCTGCTTTATTGACTGCACCAAAGCCTTACACCAGTTGATGCTTTTGAACTGTGTGGTTGGAGAAGACTCTTGAGAGTCCCTTGGGCTGCAAGGAGATCCAACCAGTCCATCCTAAAGGAAATCAGTCCTGAAGATTCTTTAGAAAGACTGATGCTGAAGCTGAAACTCCAATACTCTGGCCACCTGATGCGAGGAACTGACTCATTTGAAAAGACTTTGATGCTGGGAAAGATTGAAGGAGGGAGGAGAAGGGGACGACAGAGGATGAGATGGTGGGATGGCATCACTGACCCGATGGACATGAGTTTGAGCAAGCTCTGAGAGTTGGTGATGGACAGGGAGATATGGCATGCTTCACTCCATGGTGTCACATAGAGTTGGATATGACTGAGTGACCGAACTGAAACATAGAAAATCTACATGACCTAAGGTTTGTCCTGCGTATTATGAGCTTTGAGTTTTAATACACAACCTGTCAGTCCATAAAATAAAAATATTGTCGACTTTGTAAAATTAAGGCGATCTATTCTGAAAGACTTAATTCAGAAAATCAAGAAAATAATCCCACCTAAAATTGCATCTCCCAGCAAAACTAGGAAGTCAACCAAGGACTTCAAAGACCTACAAGGTAAAAACTGCAAGACACTGATCAATGCAACTGAACAACACAAAGATATACCCCAAGCTAATGGGTGAAAATTTCTTTAAGATGTCCATTCTAACCAAAGCAATGTACACATTCATGTGATCACTACCAACATTTCAGTGACATTTTACACATAAACAAACGCAATCTTAACATGTGTGTGGAGTCACAAAGGACTCAGAAAAGCCCAAGTGATCCTGAGAAAGGGGAACAGGCTGGTGTTATTTCCCTCCTTGACTTCAATCCACATTACGCACCTAAAGGCACCACAGGATGTGTGGAATTGGCTCAGAAACAGGCAAAGAGACCAGAGAGCTCAGAAATAAATCTATAGGCAAGGCATGTGGTTTGTTAACTCACAAGTAAGGAGTCAAGAACATACACCCAGGAAAGGGCAGTGCCCTCAATAAACTGTGCTGGGAAAAATGGATACCACACACCAAGAACAACACTGGATATCATTCTGTATCACAGACAAAAACTGAAAAAAAAACCCCCACAACTTTACACATCAAGCCCTAACAGTCCTGGGTCCTCTGAAGACAGACAGTCAGCAACAGCCACACACAGAAAGCTTCTTCCCAATTTTCCTCACCTTTTCCTTCAGTGGCACCACCTCTCTGCAGGTCCCGAGGAAATCAGACTCCTGTCAGACTTGACAGAACCCCACAATATACCAAAGATGAAGCCCCAGCAGGTCCTGAGGAAACCAGGCTCCTGTCAGCCTGAACTGAAGCCTACAATGTCCCAAAGCCATAATGGGTCCTGAGGGGCCAGACTCCCATCATCCTGGATTGAACCCCAAAATGTACCAAAGCTGAAACTCCAGTGGATCCTGAGAAGACCAAACTCCTATCAGCTTGAACTGAACCCCACAATATACCAATGCTAAAGCTCCAGTGGGCTCTTTATGGCCAGACTCCCATCTCTCTGAACTGAACCCCACAATGTCCCAAAGCTGAAACCCCATTAGGTCCTGAAAAGACCAGACTCCTGTCAGCCTGAACTGAACCCCAGAAAATCTTAAAGTTGAAACACGAGCAGGTCCTGAGGAGACCAGACTCCCATCACCCTGGATTGAACCCCCAAATGCATCAAAGCTGAAACCCCAGTGGGTCTGGAGAAGAGCAGACTCCGTCAGCTTGAACTGAACACCCCAATGTTCCAAAGTCTAAGCCCCGGTGTGTCCTCAGTGGCCAGACTCCTGTCTCCCTGACCTGAACTCCACAATGTCCCAAAGCTGAAATCCCAGTGGGTCCTGAAAAGACCAGACTCCTGTCAGCTAGAACTGAACCCCACAAAATCCCAGAGCTGAAGCACCAGCAGGTCCCGAGGAGACCAGACTCCCATCAGCCTGAGCTAACTAGACAATGCCCCAAAGACAAAGACATAATGGGTCCTGAGTGGCCAGACTCCCATCACCATGGATTGAACCCCAGAATGTATCAAGGCTGAAACCCCAGTGGGTTCTGAGGAGACCATTCTCCCGTCAGATTGAACTGAACCCCACAATGTCCCAAAGCTGCAATGGGTCCTCAGTGGCTAGAGCCCCTCAACCTGAAATGAACCCCACAAAGATCCAAAGCTGAAGAACCTGCAGGTCCTGAGGAAACCAGACTCCTTTCTCCCTGAAGTGAACTCCACAGTGTTCCAAAGCCAAAACCTGATCAGGTCCTGAGGAGACCAGACTGACTGTCTCCCTGAACTGAACCTCACAAAGTCCCAAAGCTGAAGCACCAGCAGTTCCTGAGGAGACTAGACTCTCGTCTCCCTGAACTGAACCCCACAAGGTCCCAAAGCTGAAACCACGTGGGTCCTGTGGTGACCCATCTCCTGTCAGACTGAGCTGTACCTCAGACTGTCTCTAAGCTGAAGCTGCAGTGAGTCCTGAGGAGACCAGAGTCCTATCAGTGGCAACCCACAGCCACTGGAAGTGCTCCAGCAGAGTGGGGAGTTCCCCTAGGGGTGAGGGGAGTCTCACGGATGCGGGCTCTGCATTATCATGGACAGGCATGATTAAGCAGGTTTGCAGGGGCCAGGACAAGGGCGAGGGAGACAAGCACCAGCTCCGAGTATTGTAAATCCTCACTTTCTGAGACTATGTGACCTAGGTGATCCAGACTTTGCAAGGAGCAAGCTGAATTACAGAGGCAGTAGGACCAGGAGGTGATGTAAAATTTTAACATTTCCTCTTCAAGTTCAGGAACACGGAGGCCTCCCAGGTTCCCAGTTCCTTGTGTCCCAGTGACTGTCAGCTCCCCCTCCAGGGCACATGGCCAACTCCCACACTAAGTCCACTCTATACCCAAGGCCCTGGCCCAGGCCTAACCCCTCCATCAGGCCCTGATGAAGCTCCCTGCCCCCACGGTGCATCTCACATCCCACTGCAACGTGGTCTTTTTGAAGTCTGAACAAGACCATGCCCCTCTACTCCCTGTGATTCCCCTCACCTGATGAAGCCAGGCCTTCATCCGTTCTAGGGGACTCCAAAGACCTCATTCTCTCCAGACCCCACCTGTGTGGCTGCTTGTCTGTGCCTGTCTATATGGGCCTGTGGTGATCTCCTAAAATGAGGGTTATTTTATACAGAGAGAATGGGGTGAATGATGACCAACAAACATGTGTCCTCCCAGAACAGGGCCATATCTGGACAAAAGTTCTTTGTAGATGTAGTTAAGGATCTCAACGTAAGCTCATGTAAGGTTAGGGTGACCTTCAATCCAACTGACGGAGTCCTTCAAAGAGATGAAAGAGGACACAGAGCGGAAGCCTCTTAAAGGCGGAGGCAGAGATGGGAGGGAGGGGGCCACAAGCCCAGGGTGGCAGTGAAAATGAAAAAAGAGAAATGATTTTATTTTCTTTCCTGAGAGAAAAGAAGATAAAGAGAACAGTGAGCAGGCCAGATCCCTCCTAGATTTTCCTTACTGCTCCTAATCTGTACTCTTTAACTAAGTTTGCTTTTCTGCCCCCTAATTCTACTTGACCAACACCCTGCACTTATTCTCCTTTAACCTCATGCTACTTATACCATGGTGCTTGCCTTTCCCACCCTTGTAGATTTCCTACCCTTGTAGGCCACCCTTTGTAGTTTTCCTTCTTTTTGGATTTCATAAAGAAAGCAGCAGTGCAATGATCCAGAGACAAACAGACCTAGTTACCAGGCTACCTGATACCAGCTCTGCTTTTTGTGGAGTTTTATTGCTGTTGTTATTTCATAATTCTGTTTGTTTATTGTCTATTTTTGGCTGTGCTGGGTCTTAGTTGCAGCATGGACATTCCTCTAGTTGAGGAGACTGTCGGCTTCTCCTGTTGCAGTGTGAGGGGTTTCTCATTCAACTACTGAGCCTGTGCTTGAAGCCTGGGAGCCACAACTGCTGAGCCCATGTGCTGTAACTACAGAAGCCCGCACATCCTGAGCCTGTGCTCCACAAAAAGAACACACACCACCATGAGAAGCCCTCACACTACAAAGAAGAGTAGTCCACACTTGCTGAAAATAGAGAAAACCCGGGCACAACAACAAAGACAGTACAGCCAAAAATAGACAAGTGAAATAAAGAAGTAAAATCAACACTTTAAAAAATGAAAGTAGTGCCCATCTTTAGATACTACATAATGATCAAAGGATCATTCCAAGAAAAAAATGTAACAATTATAAATATATATGCACCCAACATAGGAGCACCACAATATGTAAGACAAATGCTAGCATGTATGAAAGGGAAAATTAGCAATAACACAATAATAGTGGGAGAGTTTAATACCCCACTCACACCTATGGATAGATCAACTAAACAGAAAATTAACAATGAAACACAAACTTTAAATGATACAATAGACCAGTTAGACTTAATTGATATCTATAGGAAATTTCACCTCAAAGCAATGAATTTCAACTTTTTCTTAAGTGCACACGGAACCTTCTCCAGGATAGATCACATCCTGGGTCATAAATCTAACCTTGGTAAGCTAAAAAAAATTGAAATCATCCCAAGCATCTTTTGTGACCACAATGCAGTGAGATTAGATTTCGATTAAAGGAGAAGAAAAGTTTAAAAATCCCAACATATGGAGGCTGAACAAAATGCTGCTGAATAACAAAAAATCACAGAAGAAATCAAAAAAGAAATCAAAGTATGCATATAAATGGACGAAAGTGAAAGCACAACAACCCAAAACCTATGGGACACTGTAAAAGCAGTGCTAAGGGGAAGGTTCATAGCAATACAGGCTTACCTCAAGAAACAAGAAAAAAGTCAAAAAAATAACCTAACTCTACACCTAAAGCAACTAGAAAAGAAAGAAATGAAGAACCCCAGGGTTAGTAGAAGGAAAGAAATCTTAAAAACTAGGGCAGAAATAAATGCAAAAGAAAAAAAAAAAAGACCATAGCAAAAATCAACAAAGCTAAAAGCTGATTCTATGAGAAGATAAAGAAAATTGACAAACCATTAGCTAGACTCATCAAGATACAAAGGGAGAAGAATCAAATCAACAAAATTACAAATGAAAATGGAAAGATCACAAGAGACAACACAGAAATACAAAGGATCATAAGAGACTATTATCAGCAACTATATGCAAATAAAATGGACAACTTGGAAGAAATGGGCAAATTCTTAGAAAAGTAAAACTTTCCAAAACTGAACCATGAAGAAATAGAAAATCTTAACAGACCCATCACAAGCACAGAAGTTGAAACTAATCAGAAATCTTCCAACAAACAAAAGCCCAGGACCAGATGGTTTCAGAGCTGAATTCTACCAAAAATTTAGAGAAGAGCTAACATCTATACTACTCAAACTATTCTAGAAAATTGCAGAAGAAGGTAAACTTCCAAACTCATTCTATGAGGCCACCATCAGCCTAATACCAAAACCTGACAAAGATGCTAAAAAAAAGAAAACTACAGGCCAATATCACTGGTGAAAATAGATATAAAAATCCTTAACAAAATTCTAGCGAACAGAATCCAACAACATATTACAAAGATCATCCATTATGACCAAGTGGGCTTTATCCCAGGGATGCAAGGATTCTTCAATATCTGCAAATCAATCAATGAAATACACCATATTAACAAATTGAAAGATAAAAATCATACAATTATCTCAATATATGCAGAGAAAGCCTTTGACAATATTCAGCATCCATTTATGATAAAAACCCTCCAGAAAGCAGGAATAGAAGCAACATGTCTCAACATAATAAAAGCTATATATGACAAACCCACAGCAAACATTATCCTCAATGGTAAAAAAATTGAAAGCATTTCCCTTAAAGTCAGGAATGAGACAAGGGTGCCCACTCTCATCACCACTATTCAGCATAGTTTTGGGAGTTTGGGCCACAATAATCAGAGTAGAAAAAGAAATAAAAGGAATCCAGACTGGAAAAGAAGAAGTTAAACTCTTACTGTTTGCAGATGACATGATCCTCTACATAGAACACCCTAAAGACTCCACCAGAAAATTATTAGAGCTAATCAATGAATATAGTAAAGTTGCAGGATATAAAATCATGACACAGAAATCCCTTGCATTCCTATGCACTAATAATGAGAAAACAGACAGAGAAATTAAGGAAACATTTCCATTCACAATTGCAAGGAAAAGAATAAAATATTTAGGAATATATCTACCTAAAGAAACAAAAGACCTATATACAAAAAACTATAAAACACTGGTGAAAGAAATCAAAGAGGACAGAGATAGATGGAGAAATATATCATATTCATGGATCAGAAGAATCAATAAGTGAAAATGAGTATACTACCCAAAACAATATATAGATGCAATGCAATTCCTATCAAGCTAACCTAGAACAAAAAAATTCACAATTTGTATGGAAATACAAAAAACTTCGAATAGCCAAAGCAATCTTGAGAAAGAAGAATGGAACTGGAGGGATAAACCTGCCTGACTTCAGGCTCTACTACAAAGCCACAGTCATCAAGACAGTATGGTACTGGCACAAAGACAGAAATACAGATCAATGGAACAAAATAGAAAGCCCAGAGATAAATCCACGTACCTATGAACACCTCATCTTCGAAAAAGGAGGCAAGAATATATAATGGAGAAAAGACAATCTCTTTAACAAGTGGTGCTGGGAAAACTGGTCAACCACTTGTAAAACTATGGAACCAGAACACTTTCTAATACCATACACAAAAATAAATTCAAAATGGGTTAAAGATCTAAATGTAAGACCAGAAACTATAAAACTCCTAGAGGAAAACATAGGCAAAACACTCTCCGACATAAGTCACAGCAGGATCCTCTATTACCCACCGCCCAGAGAATTGGAAATAAAAGCAAAAATAAACAAATGGGGCCTAATTAAAATTAAAAACTTCTGCACAACAAAGGATACTATAAGCAAGGTGAAAAGACAGTCTTTAGAATGGGAGAAAATAATAGCAAATGAAGCAACAGACAAAGGATTAATCTCAAAAATATACAAGCAACTCCTGAAGCTCAATTCCAGAAAAATAAACGACCTAATCAAAAAATGGACCAAAGAACTAAACAGACATTTCCCCAAAGAAGGCAACCAGATGACTAACAAACACATGAAAAGAAGCTCAGCATCACTCATTATCAGAGAAATGCAAATCAAAACCACAATGAGGTGCCATTACACGCCAGTCAGAATGGCTGCTATCCAAAAGTCTACAAGCAATAAATGCTGGAAGAGGTGTGGATAAAAGGGAACCCTCTTAAATTGTTGGTGGGAATGCAAACTAGTACAGCCACTATGGAGAACAGTGTGGAGATTCCTTAAAAACTGGAAATAGAACTGCCCTATGACCCAGCAATCCCACTGCTGGGCATACACACTGAGGAAACCAGAATTGAAAGAGACACATGTACCCCAATGTTCATCACAGCACTGTTTATAATAGCCAGGGCATGGAAACAACCTAGATGCCCATCAGCAGATGAATGGATAAGAAAGGTGTGGTACATATACACAATGGAGTATTACTCAACTGTTAAAAAGAATTCATTTGAATGAGTTTTTATGAGGTGGATAAAACTGGAGCCCATTATACAGAGTGAAGTAAGCCAGAAAGAAAAACACCAGTACAATATACTAATGCATATATATGGAATTTAGAAAGATGGTAACGACAACCCTGTATGCGAGACAGCAAAAGAGACAGAGATGTATAGCACAGTCTTTTGGGCTCTGTGGGAGAGGGCAAGGGTGGGATGATTTGGGAGAATGGCACTGGAATATGTATATTATCATATGTCAAACGAATCACCAGTGCATGGTACAGGGTGCTCGGGGCTGGTGCACTGGCATGACTCAGAAGGATGGGATGGGGAGGGAGGTGGGAAGGGGGTTCAGGATGGGGAACACATGTACACCCATGGTGGATTCATGTCAAAGTATGGCAAAACCAATACAATGTTGTTATGTAAAAAATAAATAAATAAATAAAACTGAAAAAAAAAATCAGTCCTACCAATGAACACCCAGGACTTATCTCCTTTAGGATGGACAACACTTTTTAAATTGTTTCCAGTATACTGGGTATAAAGTGATAGCTCTTTGTTTCTCTAATTTTCGTTCCCTGACAACCAATAAATTTGAACATGTTTTCTTGCAATTAAAAAATAAATTAAAAAATAAAAAATGAAAGTAAAATTGATAATCAACAAGGACCTAATGCAGAGCATAGGCAACTACACTGAACCCTTTGTAATAACCTATAAGGGGAAAGATGTCGGGGTAGAAGGAGGTGCAATCATCTTGTCCTGCCAGAACTCCAAAATTGCAACTCGTTGCTAAACAACCATTGACAGGATAATGTGGATCCCACCAAAAAAAGATACCCCATGTCCAAGAGCAAAGGAGATGCCCCAACATTATGGTAGGAGGGGAAAATCGCATTTAGAATCAAACCCCATGTGTGCAAGAGACACCTGGAAGACTCAAACAAAACCTTGTGTGCACCAGGAACCAGAGGCATCACAGAGACTGACCAGACCTGCCTTTGAATGCTTGACTGTCTCCTGCACAAGCACGGGTCAGCAGTGGCTTGCTGCATGGAAAGGGGCTCTGGCTGAAGCAAACCTGGGGCACATAGCATGTGGCGTAAGCTCTCTTGGAGGACGTTTCCATTAGCTCCACCACATAGCCGCTGAGCAGAGGACCCACAAACTGCAGAACAATTATACCAAAGAAATTCTCGCACTGTGAAGAAAATTCTAGGATCCACAACAGATTTCCCAACCTGGGGATCTGGCAATGGGACTGAGAACCTACAGGGAATTAGACTTTGGAAGACAGAGGGATTAGATTACAGAACTTCCACCAGACTGGGGAAACAGACTCTTGGAGGGCACAAACAAAACCTTGTGTGCAGCAGGAGCCAGGAGAAAAGAGCAGTGTCCCCACATGTGACTGAGTTAGAATTCCCCGTGAGAATCCAGGAGTCTCTGGTGGAATCGTGGGTCAACACTTTGGCCTCAGGCCAAACAACAGGGAGGGAACACAGCCTCCCCCATCAACAGAAAATTGGATTTAAGATTACTGAGGATGGCCCCACCAATCAGAGCAAGGCCCAGTTTCCCTCACAGTCATTGTCTCCCATCAGGAAGCTGCCATAACTCTCTTATCTTTATTCATAAGATGGCAGAGAGAATGAAAAACAAAATCATAGAAAACTAACCAAACTGATCCCATGGACTACAGCCTTATCTAACTCAACGATACTGTGAGCCATTCAGTGCAGAGCCATCCAAGTTGAACGGGTCATGTTGGAGTTTTCTGACAAAACGTGGTACACTGGAGAAGGGAATGGAAACCACTTCAGTATTCTTGCATTGAGAACCCAGTGAATGGTATGAAAAGGCAAAAAGATGTGACACTGAGAGATGAACTCCCCAGGTCAGTAGGTGTCCAATATGCTACTGGAGAAGAGTGGAGAAATAACTTCAGAAACAATGAATAGACAGAGCAAAAGTGAAAACAGTGCCCAGTTGTGAATGTGACTGGTGATGGAAGTAAAGTCCGATGCCAGAAAGAACAATATTGCATAGCAACCTATAATGTTAGGTCTATGATCATGGTAAATTGGATGTGGTCAAATAGGAAAAGTCAAGAGTGAACACTGACATTTTAGGAATCACTGAACTAAAATGGACTGGAACGGGCAAATTTAACTCAGACAATCATTATATCTACTACTGTGGACAAGAATCCCTTAGAAGCCATGCAGTAGCCCTCATAGTCTACAAAAGAGGCAAAAATGCAGTTCTTGCATGCAGTCTCAAGAACGACAGAATGATTTCTGTTCATCTCCAAGGCAAACCATTCAACATCACATTAATCCACGTCTATGCCCCAATCACTAATTCCAAAGAAGCTGAAGTTGAATGGTTCTATGAGGACTTACAAGACCATCTAAAACTAATACCAAAAAAAGGTGTGCTTTTCATCATAGGGGACTGAAATGCAAAAGTAGGAAGTCAATCAGACTATACTACAAAGCTACAGTCATCAAGACAGTATGGTACTGGTGCAAAGAGATAAATATAGATCAACAGAACAAAATAGAAAGCCCAGAGAAGAATCCCCGCACCTATGGACACCTTACCTTTGACAAAGGAGGCAAAAATATACAATGGAGAAAAGAAAATCTCTTTAACAAGTGGTGCTGAGAAAACTGTTCAACTACCTGTAAAAGAATGAAACCAGAACACTTTCTAAGACCATATACAAAAGTAAACTCAAAATGGATTAAAGATTTACATGTAAGACCAGAAACTGTAAAACTCCCAGAAGAAAACATAGGCAGAATACTCTCCGACATAAATCACAGCAAGATCCTCTACGACCCACCTCCCAGAGTAATGGAAACAAAAGCAAAAATAAACAAGCAGGACCTAATTAATTGTAAAAGCTTATGCACAACGAAAGAAACTATGAGCAAGGTGAAAAACAGCCTTCAGAATGGGAGAAAATAATAGCAACTGAAACAACTGACAAAGAATCAATCTCTAAAATATACAAGCAGCTCATGTACCTCAATACCAGAAAAATAAATGACCCAATCAAAAAATGGGCCAAAGAACTAAACAGACATTTCTCCAAAAAAGGCATACAGATGGCTAACAAATACATGAAAAGATGCTCAACATCACTCACTATCAGAGATATGCAAATCAAAACCACAATGAGGGACCCTCTCACCCCAGTCAGAATGGCTGCCATCTGAAAGTCTACAAACAATAAATGCTGGAGATGGTATGGAGAAAAGGGAAACTTCTTACGCTGTTGGTGGGAATGCAAACTAGTAAAGCCATTATGGAGAACAGTGTGGACATTTCTCAAAAACTGCAAATAGAACTGCCATAGAACCAAGCAATCTCACTGCTGGGCAAACACACCGAGGAAACCAGAATTCAAAGAGATGTCCATACCACAATGTTCATTGCAGCACTCCTTACAATAGCTAGGACATGAAAGCAACCTAGATGTCCATAGGCAGAAGAATGGATAATAAAGTTGTAGCACATATACACAATGGAATATTACTCAGCTATTTAAAAGAACACATTTGATCCAGTTCTAATGAAGTGGATGAAACTGGAGCCTGTTATTCAGAGTGAAGTAAGTCGGAAAGAAAAACACTGATACAGTATATATGCATATATATGGAATTTAGAAAGATGGTAACACCGAACCTTTGCCAACAAAGTTCTGTCTAGTTAAGGCTATGGTTTTTCCAGTGGTACTGTATGGATGTGAGAGTTGGACTGTGAAGAAAGCTGAGCACCGAAAAATTGATGCTTTTGAACTGTGGCGTTGGAGAAGACTCTTGAGAGTCCCTTGGACTGCAAAGAGATCCAACCAGGCCATCCTAAAGGAGATCAGTCCTGGGTGTTCATTGGAAGGACTGATACTGAAGCTGAAACTCCAGTACTTTGGCCACCTCATGTGAAGAACTGACTCACTGGAAAAGACCCTGGTGCTGGGAGGGATTGGGGGCAGGAGGAGAAGAAGACGACAGAGGATGAGATGGCTGGATGGCATCAGCGACTCAATGGACATGAGTTTGAGTAAAGTCTGGGAGTTGGTGATAGACAGGGAGGCCTGGTGTGCTGCAGTTCATCGGGTTGGAAAGAGTTGGACACGACGGAGCAACTGAACTGAAATGAACTGAACACCAATCCTAAACACAAGAGCAAAAGTGACACAGATGTAAAGAACAGACTTTTGGACTCTGTGGGAGCAGGGGAGGGTATGATGAATTGACAGAATAGCACTGAAACATGTATATTACCATATGTGAAATAGATGACCAGTTCAAGTTCGATGCATGAAACAGGGTACTCAAAGCTCATGTGCTGGGACAATCCAGAGGGATGGGATTGGGAGGGAAGTGGGAGGGTGGTTTGGGACAGGTGGACAAATGTACAACCATGGCTGATTCATGTCAGTGTATGGCAAAAACCACCACAATATTGTAAAGTCATCATCCTCCAATTAAAATAGATAAATTATTTTTTTAAGTAGGAAGTCAAGAGATACCTGAAGTAACAGGCACGTTTGGCTTTGGAGTACAAAATTAAGCAGGGCAAAGGTTAACAGAGTTGTGCAAATAAAACACACTGATCATAGCAAACACCATCTTCCAACGACCCAAGAGAAGACTCTACATGTGGACATCACAAGATGGTCAATACCCAAATCAGATTGATTATGTTCTTTGCAGCCAAAGAAGGAGAAGGTCTATAGAGTCAGCAAAACCAAGACCACGAGCTCACTGTGGCTCATATCATGACACCTTTATTGCAAAATTCAGACTTCAATTGAAGAAAGTAAGGAAAAACCCTAGGTCATTCAGGTATGAACTAAATCAAATCCCTTATGATTATACAGTGGAAGGGACAAATAGATTCAAGGGATTAGATCTGGTAAACAGAGTGCCTGAAGAACTGTGGACAGAGGTTCCTAACATTGTACAGGAGGCCATGGTCAAAACCATCCACCAAAATGAAATGCACAAAGGCAAAAGTATTGTCTGAGGAGGCCTCACAAATAACTGAGAAAAGAAGAGAAGATAAAGGCAAAGGATAAAAGGAAAGATATACCCATGTGAATGCAGAGTTCCAAACAATAGCAAGGAGATATAAGAAAAATCTTTTAGTTGAACAATGTAAAAAGATAGTGGAAAACAACAGAATGGGAAAGACTAGAGATCTGTTTAAGAAACTTAGAGATACCAAGGGAACATATCATGCGAAGATGGGCACAGTAAAGAAATGCTATGGGCCATTTCTGAAGCAGTAGATATTGAGAAGAGGTGGCAAAAATACACAGAAGAACTATACAAAAAAGATCTTAATGACCCAGATAACCACAATGGTGTTATTAGACTCCTAGAGCCAGACATTCGGGAATGCGATGTGAAATGGTCCTTAGGAAGCCTCACTACAAACAAAGCTAGTGGAAGTGATGGAATTCCAACTGAGCTATTTCAAGTCCTAAAAATAATGCTGTTAAAGTGCTGCACTTAGTATGCCAGCAAATTTGGAAACCTTGGCAGTGGCCACAGGACTGGAAAAGGTCAGTTTTCATTACATTCCCAAAGAAAGGAACTGCCAAAGAATGTTCAAACTATTGCACCATTGCACTCATCTAACATGTTAGCAAAGTAATGCTCAAAATTCTCCATGTGAGGTTTCAACATACGTGAACCAAGAACTTCCAGATGTTCAAGCTGGATTTAGAAAAGGGAGAGGACCTTAGATCAAATTGCCAACATCCACTGGATCATAGAAAAAGTAAGAGAGTCCAGAAAAACATTTACTTCTTATTTATTGACTATGCCAAAGCCTTTGACTGTGTGGATTACAACAAACTGTTGGAAAATTCCCAAAATATGGGAATACCAGACCACCTTACCTGTCTCCTGAAAAATCTGTATGAAGGTCAAGAAACAACAGGTAGAACCAGAAATGGAACGACAGACAGGTTCTAAATTAAGAAAAGCATATGTCAAAGCTGTATATTGTCACCATGTTTACTTATGTGCAGAGTACATCATGCAAAATGCCAGACTGGATGAAGAATAGCTGGAATCAAGATTACCAAGAGAAATATCAATAACCTCCAATATGCAGATGACACCACCCTATGACAGAAAGTGAAGCAGAAAAAAAGAGCCTCTTGATTAAAGTGAAACAGGAGAGCTAAAAAGCTGAGTTAAAACTCAACATTCAGAAAACAAAGATTGTGGCATTCGTTTCCATCACTTCATGGCAAATAGATGAGGAAACAATGGAAACAGTGAGAGACTTTATTTTCTTGGGCTCCAAAATTCCCTGGAAATGGTGACTGCAGCCATGAAATTCAAAAACGCTCATTCCTTGGAAGAAAAGCTCTAACCAACCTAGACAGCATATTAAAAAGCAGAGACATTACCTTGCTGACAAAGTTCCATCTAGTCAAAGCTGTGGTTTTTCCAGTAGTCACGTATGGAAGTGAGAGTTAGACTACAAAGAAAGCTGAGTGCCGAAGAATTGATGCCTTTAATCTGTGGTGTTGGAGAAGACTCTTGAGAGTCCCTTGGACTGCAAGGAGATCCAACCAGTCCATCTTAAAGGAAATCAGTCCTGAAGATTCATTGGAAGGACTGACACTGAAGCTGAAGCTCCAATATTTTGGCCAGCTGATGCAAAGAACTGAATCATTGGCAAAGACCCCAATGCTGGGAAAGACTGAAGGTGGGAGGAGAAGGGGATGAAAAAATATGAGATCGTTGGATTGCATCACCATCTCTATGGACATGAGTTGAGCAAGTTCTGGCAGTTAGTGATGGAAGCCTGGCGTACTGCAGTCCTTGGGATCACAAAAAGTCGCACACGACAGAGTGACTGAACTGAACTGATAAGGGGAAAGAATACGAAGAATATATATACATATATGTATGCATATGTATATATGTGTATATATATACACATATGTATACCAGACCAGCTGGAATGTAAGGGATGCTGAAGGTGACTAATTCTGACTCTCAAGACTTCAATCAACTGAAGGCTGGAGCCTCCCACAGCCCAAGATCCTTAATGAACATGCCTATAAAGGTAAAGTGTTAGTCACTCACTCATGTCTGACTCTTTGCAATGCCATGGACCACCAGGCCCCTCTGTCCATGGGATTCTCCAGGCAAGAATACTGGAGTGCACTGTCATGCCCTTCTCTGGGGATCTTCCCCACCTAGGGATTGAACCCGGGCCTTCTGCTGTCGGTGAATTGTTTACCGTCTGAGCTACAAATGGAGCCTGAACATGCCTGTTCCCATAGATTAAAGCTTCCCCACCTTTGCGATTTAGAGAGACACTGCTCTGGAAAGCTGCATGGTGTTCTCCATGGTCCTGCAAGTAATACCCTTTTCCTTCCCATGAGCTTTGGCTGGATTGTATCTTCTGGCTAAACACCACCAAGAGGTAAACTCACATTTCTGGTAACATTTCTCCATCCAGACTCCCAACCACCACTTGATACCAATTCTACAGTCAGTCCTCTTGCTTCCAATACATGGAAATCACCTTATTTTTCTGTGAGCAATATAGCTAAGGGCCAGAAACAGTGTCCCTATCTTATCTTGAGAAACCAGTAGGTGTCAAGCAAATTCATCTCTGTGGATCCATTGTCCTCCACTTCAATGCCTCATTTTTCAGAAAACACTTGCAAGGGTTTGCGTTTTTATTTATACCTTATTTCTGAAGGCTTTTGATACCTACATTAAACATACAGACTACTCATCAGTGCCACTTCTACTTTGAGATTAAAAATCCTCCAAGCTTTTTCTAACATACTTATTCCATGTGTTGCATTTAAATCTTTGACCATATGTTGTTTATCTTGTGTCTCATCAGAATTTAGTTAATTACACAGTTTTCCCCTGAATAATGCAGTACTCACCACATAGAGGAGAAGGCAATGGCACCCCACTTCATTACTCTTGTCTGGGAAATACCATGGACGTAGGAGCCTGGTAGGCTGCCGTCCATGGGGTTGCGAAGAGTCGGACACGACTGAGCGACTTCACTCTCACTTTTCACTTTCCTGCATTGGAGAAGGACATGGCAACCCACTCCAGTGTTCTTGCCTGGAGAATTCCCGGGACGGGGGAGCTTGATGGGCTGCCATCTACGGGGTCGCACAGGGTCAGACACGACTGAAGTGACTTAGCAGCAGCAGCAGCAGCACCACATAGAATTCTTCCCCAAACTAGATTTGACCAGGTATGGCACAAGTGGACCTAGGAGAAAATCCGGGCGGATGACTACAGTCTGGTGGAGCCGAGATTCCAGTTGAGGGCACTAGAAGGAAACATTCAGTCTGAGGACAAGCCATCCACTTGAGGATCCAGTCCTAAGAGGCCATGCCTGAAAACAGAAAGAAATCGGCCAAGATGCGCCTGCGCACTGGATGCTTCTTAATAGACACGCCCCAAGAGCAGCCATTCCTCAGCTTTTGGGTGGGGTCCCCTTCGCTCTCCGCACCCTCCCGTTGCCTATTGGCCAGACTGCCTCACTCGCAGCACTGATTGGTCGCTTGTGCCTGGCACCTTATAAGACGGCTGAGCCCCATACGCTCTGCCTCAGCGCGGGAGGACTAGACGCTGAGCGGGAGTCGGAAGCGCCGCAGGACAGCAGAGAGACTGACTGGAACGCACCGGTGCACAACCCTCTTAAATCCTCAGAGTGACTGCTTCTAATTCCAGGGTGAGAGGCCCCAAATCCCATTAGCTTTGGGGAACCTGGGTCCTAACCAGAAGAGAGCTTGCAACTCGTCAGCTTCAGGGACTACAAGTCCCTTCACTGGCAGAAACACTGAATCCCCTAGTGATGCAACTCTCAAATACCTAGAGTAACCCCAGTTCCCCTCAGCCTGCAGCATCATCAAAATAGCATCTGCAGAGAGACCAAATTTCCTTAACCTCGCAGACACTGAATACCTCAGCCTGGGAGCCCTTAAAACTCTTTGTCCTCAAGACCCTCACTGTCCTGCTTGTCAGAGACCTAAAGCCCCTTAATAAGAAACCTCTGATTTCCTCAGCCACAAAGATCCCAAGTTCTTTCACCCTGCACATTCTACATCAGTTGAAAGATCCCCAGTCCCCTCTGTCTGAGGATCCCAGTTCCTTCAGCCCCTGTGTCCCAGATCTCCTCGAGCTGAACGAATTGTCTCTTAAACGTAGAACCCATGTTGGCCCAGATTTTTCCGAATCCCCAGGCAGAAATACTCAAAACACTTCTTGGAGATATATTCCCTCTCCTGCACTGGAACAGAGCCCTGATTTCAGCCTGACCCTAGGCCAACAGTTAGGGGCTTCCTGGTCTCCTCAAGACTTCCTCTGTCACCCATAGACACATCCCTCCAAGTGCCTTTCCTCAGAGGCGCTGAATTGTAGGGCAACCAAGAAACAAAATCTAGTTCACATTAGGGTGGCCTGTCATAGCTGGTCAGGATCTGTCCACCCCAACACCTTCATTCCAACTTTTCCCACACCTTCCTGCCCTGGACACTCCACCCAAGGAAGAAAGAGCAGGCTTTGGATAGTGGTCTGGGCTATCCCAGCATCTTCTCCTTCCACAGGCACGTTGACATTGAGGCATTCCCAATGGCCATGAGCCAAAACAGGTCTCCAGAGGAGAGCACTGAGGGAGATGCTGGGAGAACAGAGTGGAAGCCCACGGTGAAAGGCAGAGGTGGCAAAGCTAGGCTCCAATCCAGCTCTATAAGGAAGGACACGGCACTTGTCCCTAAAGGACAACAGACTGCTTGCCTGGGCAGCTGAGTGAAATTCTCTGTGAACGGACACAGGATGGACATGCCTGGTCCTGTCTGAGATGGTGGTGTGGAGAGGGACTGAACAGGACACTAGCATCATCAACTGCTCTGTGTCCAGCAAGAGTTAGGAAAAATGCTCAGTGTTTGTTCAGTTAAGTAGGACACAGGCGGGAAGGAAAGTCTTTATCCTTGTCTCACAGAGAACATCCAGTAGTTTCAGGCTACCCCTTGCACAAAAGTTGGAGGAGAAGTCAGCTCTAAGATCTGACTTATATTAGTAAGTCCCTGATGAAATCTATTAATAATTTTCCTTAAGCCAAAGATGCCTTCAGACATTTTCATATACTTCTCCAGGGAAGAATGGGCAGAGATGGCAGAATGGGGAAAAATCTGATATAGAAGTGTGAAAAGGAACTACGAAGTGCTGATTGCTATAGGTAACAGGAAGTGCTGGGTGCCTTTGAGCCTGGGAAACATGAAACAGGTCTTCACCCTCAGTGTTCACTTGGCCCGCTCTTAGATGGCTTCATCTGCTCACAGTTCCCTTTTGTGTGGAGACTAACCTGGAGGAAATGTTTGCAGTTTTGTACCAAAGTGGGCCAGAGTGGCAGTGCAGAGCTCACCTCTTGCCTTGTCCTACATTCTCCCAGCCCATCCTACCGATTTCCCTGACCTTGTGACACTTCCCATTGCTTCTGTGCTTTGTGCCTCCTCCTTAGAACATATATTTTGCTTCTTTCCAGGTTTCAGAACCACTCAACCAGCTCTCATGCATCACCGCAGGCAGTTCATCAAACCCCAGGTAGATGACACTGACGATTCTGATGAAGAATGGACACCAAGGCAGCAAGGTGAGGGGCCAGGAGGATGTAGTTGTGTCTTCCTGAAACCAGCCTGGGCTGAGGTATTAACTGCATCTCAGCCATTAGCAAAGAAATAATTTTCAGCATTCTGAAGTGGGTGTGGCTGAATATTGACATAAGCCTGAATGAAGATGAATGTATAGGCTTTCCAGTGTAATTCTCAAAAATTTTTGTTTAAAATTTATGATTCTTTTTAAAAAGAATTATTTTTGCTAAACATTCTTAATGAAAGGCAATTAAAGATACCTTAGGCTATAAATTCACCAAAGAGATTTCTAATACAAATCTCATAATAATTCGGTTATTGGAGTAAATCTCTTAGAAGAGGAAATCATTAATATATTATGTCAAGATACATTATTTATGTGTGTATAAAAAATAACACCACGTGATCTTCTTACCCTAAGGTGAAACTATTATTTGTTTTGATTCTGGGAAAGGGTTTGAGAGAACTATTTATTCTCCCTGATCTTTCCCACATTTCACTGATCAGACAGCCTCAGGTAAATGAAAATAAAGTACACTCATTGTAATATAGAAGTGAGCAGCTCACTTCCTCTTCTGCTGCTCAGAGAGCTTGGAAGAGATATGCTGCTTAGACTGAAGAAAACAATTTAGATAGTTCTAGGATTCTCCATCGATGGATTTCTGCTCCCAGATTTTTAAAAATTATTTATTTAATTTTGGATGCACTGGGTCTTCACTGCTGTGCGGGGGCTTTCTCTGGTTGCAGTGACTGGCTGCTCATTTCAGAGCACATGCAGAATCAGTAGTTTGTGACACACAGGCTTAGTTGCCCAACAGAAAGTGGAATCTTTCTGGACCAGCAACTGAACCTGTGTCCTCTACATCAGCAGGCAGATTCTCATCCCCTCTGCCACCAGGGAAGTCCATCTGTTCCCTTGGGTTCTGAAAAGTAGTGTAAGAGACATGAAAACCAAAGGTTTTGATATGGAGAGAGATTCTTCATAGGGAATACATACCCCAAGGTTCACCATATCTCTACTGCTGCTAAGTCGCTTCAGTCATGTCCGACTATGTGTGGCCCCATAGACAGAAGCCCACCAGGCTCCCCCATCCCTGGGATTCTCCAGGCAAGAACACTGGAGTGGGTTGCCATTTCCTTCTCAAATGCATGAAAGTGAAAAATGAAAGTGAATTTGCTCAGTAATGTCTGAATCTTAGAGACCATATGGACTGCAGCTTATCATGCTCCTCCTTCCATGGGATTTTCCAGACAAGAGTACTGGAGTGGGGTGCCATTGCCTTCTCCCACCATACATCTACACATCTTTATTTACCTTCTTAATTTCTGAGTGTATGGTACACTATTGCTAACTATGTACACCTTGCTCTACAGCAAATCTGTAGAACTTTTTCATCTTGCATGACTGAAGCCTTACACACACTGAGCAACAATTCTCCAATTCTTCCTCCTCATAGTCCTTGGCAACCACAATTATATTTTCTGTTTCCATGGATTTGATTAATTTAGGTACCTCACAGAATTGGAATCATGCAATGTTTGTCTTTTTTTTTTTTTTTGATTGGTTCATTTCACTTAGCATAATATCATCAAGGCTCATCCCTGAGGTTGCATATGACAAAATACTTTTTTAAGGCTTCAAAATTTTCCATTGTGTGCATGTGTATGTGATATATATGATATATATAATCTTTATCTATTTATCCACCAATTAACATTTAGATTGCTTCCACACCTTGCCAACTGGGAATAATGCTGCAATGACCATAGATGTGCGCACAATTTATTCAAGATCTTGCTTTCAAATTTTTATGAAAATATATTCTGTATTTGGATTGCTAGATCATACAGCAGTTCTAATTTTCTGAGAAAACTCCATACTGTTTTCTGTAAAGGTTGCAAAATTTTACATTTCCAACAATAGTGTATAAGGTTCCAATTTCTTCATATACTTAGCAAATTTGCTATTGTCTTTTTATTTATATTGGCCATTACAGAAGGTATGAGATAATTTCCATTGTGGTTTTAATTTGTATTTCCCTATTGATTAGCAATATTGAGCATCTTTTCATATGTTTATTGGCCATTTGTGGATGTTCTTTGGAGAAATGTCTATTCAAGTCCTTCTTCCCCCATGTTCATCAGCTCAGGCTGCCATAAGAAGCAGACTGCATGGCTTAAACCACAGAAATTTGTTTTCTTCCAGTGCTGGGGCATGTAAGTTTGATATCAGGGTGCCATCGTGGTCAACCAGGTTCTACTCCTGGCTTACAGGTAGCCTTCATATTGGTGTATGCTTATTAACCCCTTATCAGACACATATTTTACAAATATTTTCTACCATCCTGTAGGTTGTCTTTCACTCTGTTCTTTTGTTTCACTCTATTCGTCCATTTCCCTTTGTGTCCTTTGCTGCACAGAGGTTTTAAAATTAACGTAATCTCATTTGTATATTTTTACGTTGTTACTAATACTTGTGCACTTGGTATCATAGCTAAGAAATCATTGCTGATTCAATGCTATGAAGCTTCACACTTATTTTCTCCTAAGAGTCTTATCAAGTCTTACATTTAGGTCTTTAATCCATTCTGAGTTGATTTTTCTTCATGATGTAAGATCTTAATTGTTTTGCATATAGATATTTTGTTTCCCCAGTGCCATTCATTAGAGGGATTAAGCTTTCCCTGTTGTCTTGACACCCTCGATAAAGATCGTTAGACCATGTATCCAATAGTTTATTTCTGGATGTCTATTGTGTTCCATTGATTGGTACATCTGTCTTTATGCTAGTGGGCTTCCTCAGTGGCTCAGCAGGTGAAGAATGTACCTTCAGTGCAGGAGACACAGGAGATCCGGGTTCAACCCATGAGTTAAGAAGATCCCCTGGAGAAGGAAATGGCAACCTCCTGCAGTATTCTTGCCTGAGAAATCCCCTGGACAGAGGAGCCTGGTGGGCTCCAGTCCAAAAGGTCACAGAGTCAACACGACTGAGCAACTAAGCATGCACTTTATGCCAAAACTACACTTTTGGTTTACTGTACCGTTGTAATATGTTCTGAAATCAAAGACCTCCAGCTTTTCTGCTCTTTCTAAGATTGTTTTGCCTATTTGGGGTCCTCTGAGATTCTGTATTAACTGTAGAATGGACTTTCTATATCTAAAAAAAAGTTCCATTGGGATTTTAATAGGAATTGCATTGAATCTTTAAATTTCTTTGGGCAGTATGAGCAGCTAAATAACATTAAGTCTCCAAATCCGTAAATGTGAGATGCCTTTCTATTTACTTCTGTCAGATTTCTTTTGGCAGTACTTTGTAGTTTTCTATTTTGTGTTGTTTCTTTTTTTAAATTTAAATTATTTATTTATTTTACTTTACAACATTGTATTGGTTCTGCCATACATTGACTTGAATCCGCCATGGGTGTACATGTGTTCCCCATCCTGAAACCCCCTACCAACTCCCTCCCCATCCCATCCCTCTGGGTCATCCCAGTACACTAGCCCCAAGCATCCTGAATCATGCATCGAACCTGGAATGGCGATTCATTTCACATATGATAATTTACATGTTTCAATGCCATTCTCCCATATCATCCTGCCCTTGCCCTCTCCCATAGAGTCCAAAAGACTGTCCAATACATCTGTGTCTCTCTTGCTGTCTCACATACAAGGTTATTGTTACCATCTTTCTAAATTCTGTATATATGCGTTAGTATACTGTTTTGGTGTTTTTCTTTCTGGCTTACTTCACGCAGTATAATAGGCTCCAGTTTCACCCACCTCATTAGTACTGATTCAAATGTATTCTTTTTAGTGGATGAGTAATATTCCATTGTGTATACGTACCACAGCTTTCTTATCCATTCGTCTGCTGATGGGCGTCTAGGTTGCTCCCATGTCCTGGCTATCATAAACATTGCTGTGGTGAACATTGGGGTACACGTGTCTCTTTCAGTTCTGATTTCCTCAGTGTGTTTGCCCAGCAGTGGGATTGCTGGGTCATATGGCATTTCTATTTCCAGTTTTTTAAAGGAATCTCTACACAGTCTTCCGTAGTGGCTGTACTAGTTTGCATACCCACCAACAGTGTAAGAGGGTTCCCTTTTCTCCACACCTTCTCCAGCATTTATTGCTTGTAGACTTTTGGATAGCAACCATTCTGACTGGCGTGAAATGGCACCTCATTGTGGTTTTGATTTGCATTTCTCTGTTAATGAGTGATGTTGATCATCTTTTCATGTGTTTGTTAGCCATCTATATGTTTTCTTTGGAGAAATGTCTGTTTAGTTCTTTGGCCCATTTTTTTATTGGGTCGATTATATTTCTGGAATTGAGCTGCAGGAGTTGCTTGTAAATTATTTTTGAGATTAATTCTTTGTCCGTTGCTTCATTTGCTATTATTTTCTCCCATTCTGACAGCTGTCTTTTCACTTTGCTTATAGTTTCTTTTGTTGTGCAGAAGCTTCTAATTTTAACTAGGTCCCATTTGTTTATTTTTGCTTTTATTTCCAATATTCTGAGAGGTAGGTCATAGAGGATCCTGCTGTGATTTAAGTCGAAGAGTGTTTTGTTTATGTTTTCCTCTAGGAATTTTATAGTTTCTGATCTTACATTTAGATCTTTAATCCATTTTGAGTTTATTTTTGTGTATGGTGTTAGAAGGTGTTCTAGTTTCATTCTTTTACAAGTGGTTGACCAGTTTTCCCAGCACCACTTGTTAAAGAGGTTGTCTTTTTTCCATTGTATATCCTTGACTCCTTTGTTGAAGATAAGGTGTCCATAGGTACATGGATTTATCTCTGGGCTTTCTATTTTGTTCCATTGATCTATATTTCTGTCTCTGTGCCAGTACCACACTGTCTTGATGACTGTAGTTTTGTAGTATAGTCTGAAGTCAGGAAGGTTGATTCCTCCAGTTCCATTCTTCTTTCTCAAGATTGCTTTGGCTATTCGAGTTTTTTGTATTTCTGTACAAATTATGAAATTATTTGTTCTAGGTCTGTGAAGAATACCATTAGTAGCTTGATAGGGATCACATTGAATCTATAGATTTTTTTGGATAGTATAGTCATTTACACAATATTGATTCTTCCAATCCATGAGCAGGGTATATTTCTCCATCTATTTGTGTCCTCTTTGATTTCTTTCATCAGTGTTTTATAGTTTTCTATGTATAGGTCTTTTGTTTCTTTAGGTAGATATACTCCTAAGCATTTTGTTCTTTTTGTTGCAATGGTGAATGGCACTGTTTCCTTAATTTCTCTTTCTGTTTTCTCATTGTTAGTGTAAAGAAATGCAAGGGATTTCTGTGTGTTAATTTTATATCTTGCCACTTTACTATATTCATTGTTTAGCTCTAGTAATTTTCTGGTAGAACTTTTAGGGTTTTCTATGTAGAGGATCATGTCGTCTGCAAACAGTGAGAGTTTTACTTCTTCTTTTCCTATCTGGATTCCTTTTCTTTTTTTTTTTTTTCTGCTCTGATTGCTGTGGCCAACACTTCCAAAACTATGTTGAATAGTAGTGGTGAGAGTGGGCACCCTTGTCTTGTCCCTGACTTTAAGGGAAATGCTTTCAATTTTTCACCATTGAGGATAATGTTTGCTGTGGTGTTTCATATATAGCTTTTCTTATGTTGATGTATGTTCCTTCTATGCCTGCTTTCTGGAGAGTTTTTATCATAAATGGATGTTGAATTTTGTCAAAGATTTTTTCTGCATCTGTTGAGATAATCATATGTTTTTTATCTTTCAATTTGTTAATGTGGTGTATTACATTGATTGATTTGTGGATATTAAAGAATCCTTGCATTCCTGGGATAAAGCCCACTTGGTCATGATGCATGATCTTTTTAATATGTTGTTGGATTCTGTTTGCTAGAATTTTGTTAAGGATTTTTGCATCTATGTTCATCAGTGATATTGGCCTGTAGTTTTCTTTTTTTGTGGCATCTCTGTCTGGTTTTGGAATTAGGGTGATGGTGGCCTCATAGAATGAGTTTGGAAGTTTGCCTTCTTCTGCAATTTTCTGGAAGAGTTTGAGTAAGATAGGTGTTAGCTCTTCTCTCAATTTTTGGTAGAATTCAGCTCTGAAGCCATCTGGTCCTGGGCTTTTGTTTGCTGGAAGATTTCTGATTACAGTTTCGATTTCCGTGTTTGTGATGGGTCTGTTAAGATTTTCGATTTTTTCCTGGTTCAGTTTTGGAAAATTATACTTTTCTAAGAATTTGTCCATTTCTTCCAAGTTGTCCATTTTATTGGCATATAGCTGCTGGTAGTAGTCTCTTATGATCCTTTGTATTTCAGTGTTGTCTGTTGTGATCTCTCCATTTTCATTTCTAATTTTGTTGACTTGACGCTTCTCCCTTTGTTTCTTGATGAGTCTAGCTAATGGTTTGTCAATTTTATTTACCTTTACAAAAAACCAACTTTTAGCTTTGTTGATTTTTGCTATGGTCTCTTTTGTTTCTTTTGCATTTATTTCTGCCCTAATTTTTAAGATTTCTTTCCTTCTACTAACCCTGGGTTATTCATTTCTTCCTTCTCTAGTTGCTTTAGTTGTAAAGTTAGGTTATTTATTTGACTTTTTTTCTTGTTTCTTGACGTAAGCCTGTAATGCTATGAACCTTCCCCTTAGCACTGCTTTTACAGTGTCCCATAGGTTTGGGGTTTTTGTGTTTTCCTTTTCATTCGTTTCTATGCATATTTTGATTTCTTTTTTGATTTCTTCTATGATTTGTTGGTTATTCAGAAGATTGTTATTTAGCCTCCATATGTTGGAATTTTTAATAGTTATTTTTCCTGTAATTGAGTTCTAATCTTATTGCATTGTGGTCAGAAAAGATGACTGGAATGATTTCAATTTTTTTTGAATTTTCCAAGACTAGATTTATGGCCCAGGATGTGATCTATTCTGGAGAGGGTTCCGTGTGCACTTGAGAAAAAGATGAAATTGATTGCTTTGGGTGAAATGTCGTAGAGATATCAATTAGGTGTACCTTGTCCATTGTGTCATTTAAAGTTTGTGTTTCCTTGTTAATTTTATGTTTAGTTGATATATCCATAGGTGTGAGTGGGGTATTAAAGTCTCCCACTATTATTGTGTTATTGTTAATTTCCCCTTTCATATTTATTTGCATTTGCCTTACATATTGCAGTGCTCTTATGTTGGGTGCATATATATTTATTATTGTTATATCTTCTTGGATTGTTCCTTCGATCATTATATAGTGTCCTTCTTTGCCTCTTTTCACAGCCTTTATTTTAAAGTCTATTTTATATGCTATGAGTATTGCAACTCCTGCTTTCTTTTGGTCTCTGTTTGCGTGATAGATTTTTTTCCAGCCGTTCACTTTCAGCATGTATGTGTCCCTTGTTTTGAGGTGGGTCTCTTGTAGACAGCATATATAGGGGTCTTGCTTTTGTATCCATTCAGCCAATCTTTGTCTTTTGGATGGGGCATTCACTCCATTTACATTTAAGGTAATTATTGATAAGAATGGTCCCGTTTCCATTTGCTTTGTTGTTGTGTGTTTCTTGTCTCGGGAAGATCCTTTAGCATTTGTAGAAGAGCTGGTTTGGTGGTGCTGAATTCTCTCAGCTTTTGCTTGTCTGTAAAGCTTTTGAATTCTCCTTCATATCTGAATGAGATCCTTGCTGGGTACAGTAATCTGGGTTGTACGTTATTCTCTTTCATTACTTTAAGTATGTCCTGCCATTTGCTTCTGGCCTGAAGAGTTTCTATTGAAAGATCAGCTGTTGTCCTTATGGGAATCCCCTTGTGTGTTATTTGTTGTTTCTCCCTTGCTGCTTTTAATATTTGTTCTTTGTGTTTGATCTTTGTTAATTAGATTAATATGTGTCTTGGGGAGTTTTGCCTTGGGTTTATCCTGTTTGGGACTCTCTGGGTTTCTTGGACTTGTGTGATTATTTCCTTCCCCATTTAGGGAAGTTTTCAGCTATTATCTTCTTGAGTATTTTCTCATGGCCTTTCTTTTTGTCTTCTTCTTCTGGGACTGCTATGATTGAAATGTTGGGTATTTCTTGTGTTCCCAGAGGTCCCTGAGGTTGTCCTCATTTCTTTTGATTCTTTTTTCTTTTTTCCTCTCTGCTTCATTTATTTCCACCATTTTATCTTCTCCCTCACTTATCCTATTTTCTGCCTCCATTATTCTACTGTTGGTTCCCTCCAGAGTGTTTTTGATCTCATTTATTGCATTATTCATTTTTAATTGGCTCTTTTTTATTTCTTCTAGGTCCTTGTTAAACATTTCTTGCATCTTCTCAATCCTTGTCTCCAGGTTATTTATCTGTAACTCTATTTTGTTTTCAAGATTTTGGATCATTTTTATTATCATTATTCCAAATTCTTTTTCAGGTAGATTCCCTATCTCCTCCTCTTTTGTTTGGCTTTGTGGGCATTTTACCTTTACCTGCTGGGTATTTCTCTGCCTTTTCATCTTATTTAGATTACTGTGTTTGGGATGGCCTTTCTCTATTCTGGTAGTCTGTGGTTCCTTTTTATTGTGGAGGTTTCTCCCAGTGGGTGGGGTTGGACGATTGGCTTTTCGAGATTTCCTGGTTAGGGAAACTTGCGTCGGTGTTCTGCTGGGTGGAGCTGGATTTCCTCTCTCTGGAGTGCAATGGAGTGTCCAGTGCTGTGAGTTTTGAGATGGGTCTGTGGGTTTGGTGTGACTTCGGTCCTCCTGTATATTGACGCTCAGGGCTATGTTTCTGCATTGCTGGAGAATTTGTTTGGTATATCTTACTCTGGAACTTATTGACTCTTGGGTGGCGGTTGGTTTCAGTGTAGGTATGGATGTTTTTGCATGATCTCTTATTAATTAATGTTCCCTGTAGTCAGGAGTTCTCTGGTGTTCTCAGGTTTTGGGCTTAAGCCTCTTGTCTCTGGATTTCAGTCTTATTCTTCCAGTAGACTCAAGACGTCTCCATCCATACAGCATTCATAATAAAACTTCTCAGTTAATGGTGAAAAGATTCTCCACAGTGAGGGACACCGAGAGAGGTTCACAGAGTTACATGAAAAAGAGGAGAGGGACGAAGGAGATAGAGGTGAGCAGGTGGAGAAAAAGGGGGATTCAAGAGTAGAGAGACAGATCTAGGCAGTACTCTGTTCCTTAAGAGTTCTCCACAGCCCAGAACACCCACAGAGATTCACAGAATTGGATAGAGAAGAAAAGGAGGCAGGAAATAGAGGTAATCTGGGGGAGAAAAAGAGAGTCAAAAGGGGGAGTGAGTAGTCAAACCAGTAATCACACTCCTGAGTACAAATGGGTCCTGAAGTTTGGATTCTTAGATGTCCAAAATTGATATCAAATACTGAAAAACAAAGATTAAAATTCTAGAGTAGAGGTTAGACTCTTAAAAATACAATATTAAAAAAAATTTAAGAAAAACGTATGAAGTTCATTTTAAAAATAGGGTCCCCACCTCCCAGAATATTGGAAATAAAAGCAAAACTAAACAAATGGGACCTAATGAAACTTAAAAGCTTCTGCACTACAAAGGAAACTATAAGTAAGGTGAAAAGCCAGCCCTCAGATTGGGAGAAAATAATAGCAAATGAAGAAACAGACAAAGGATTAATCTCAAAAATATACAAGCAACTCCTGAAGCTCAATTCCAGAAAAATAAATGACCCAATCAAAAAATGGGCCAAAGATCTAAACAGACAATTCTCCAAAGAAGACATACAGATGGCTAACAAACACATGAAAAGATGCTCAACATCACTCATGAGCAGAGAAATGCAAATCAAAACCACAATGAGGTACCATTACACGCCAGTCAGGATGGCTGCTATCCAAAAGTCTACAAGCAATAAATGCTGGAGAGGGTGTGGAGAAAAGGGAACCCTCTTACACTGTTGGTGGGAATGCAAACTAGTACAGCCACTATGGAGAACAGTGTGGAGATTTCTTAAAAAACTGGAAATAGAACTGTCATATGACCCAGCAGTACCACTTCTGGGCATACACACTGAGGAATCCAGATCTGAAAGAGACACGTGCACCCCAATGTTCATCGCAGCACTGTTTATAATAGCCAGGACACAGAAGCAGCCTAGATGTCCATCAGCAGATGAATGGATAAGGAAGCTGTGGTACATATACACCATGGAATATTACTCAGCCATTAAAAAGAATTCATTTGAATCAGTTCTAATGAGATGGATGAAACTGGAGCCCATTATACAGAGTGAAGTAAGCCAGAAAGATAAAGATCATTACAGCATACTAACACATATATATGGAATTTAGAAAGATGGTAATGATAACCCTATATGCAAAACAGAAAAAGAGACACAGAAATACAGAACAGACTTTTGAACTCTGTGGGAGAAGGTGAGGGTGGGATGTTTCAAAAGAACAGCATGTATATTACCTATGGTGAAACAGATCACTAGCCCAGGTGAGATGCATGAGACAAGTGCTCGGGCCTGGTGCACTGGGAGGACCCAGAGGAGTCGGGTGGAGAGGGAGTTGGGAGGGGGAATCGGGATGGGGAATACGTGTAACTCTATGGCTGATTCATGTCAATGTATGACAAAACCCACTGAAATGTTGTGAAGTAATTAGCCTCCAACTAATAAAATAAAATTAAAAAAAAATAAAAATAGGGTCCTTTTTTTGCAAGGTTATAGTGGGTTATAAAATGAAAATTAAGGAGTAATAGAGGAATAATAGAAGACTTTAAAGAAAGAAAAAAGAAAAAAAATTTTATTAAAAAAATAGTAATAGTAAAAATATCTAGGAATTTCTCTGGAGCTGTTGTGGGCAGTGTGTGTTCGGTTCAGTTTCAGATAGTTCCTTTTTCTAGCTTATACTTCTTAATATCTATAGGCTCCTTCCAGTGCAGTCGTTGTTAACTACAGGGATTTTAATCTGTTGCACCTGTCACTTCTAAAGTGGTTCCCTTTGTTTACTTGGCTTCTGTTTGCAGGTCTCTACAGTGTCTAATTTATGCCCTGACACAAGGGGGCGGAGGTGGTCTCTTGTTTAGTTTTGCTTGTTCAGTTGCGCTGTGGGGAGGGAGGGGCAGTGTAGACAAATATCTCTGGCGTGTGTGGGGAGCACTCGCAGTGTTTCGGCCACACTGGGTTTGCCCCCACTCACAGCGTGTGTGCTTTTCCCGTCTACACTGCTCAGGCTCCAGGCTACTCTACATGAGCGGGCCCTGAGATGTGTGCACTTCCCAGGTCTAAGTCGCTCAGGTTCAGGTTTTCAGGTATTCCACAAAGGCACAGGCTCGGTTGGGTCTGCGTTTTGTGCCTTCCCCGGCCAGAGCAGCTCAGGCAACCAGCAGCTTGATGAACACCCTCTCTCCAGGTGCAGTGTGCCTTATCCCCTCTGTGGTCCCAGTCTCAGTTTCTGGTGCACTGGTCCGGTGCATGTTGTGTCTCTTCTGGGGAGCTGATCTCTGACTGTGACTCTCCTGGCAGATGTCAACCATCCAGAATCTCAGGAAGTCTTTGGCTAGAGGTTGGAGGCCTGTTTGCAGTTTGGTAGGGGATGCCATCTCTGGGGCCGAGTTTGCCCCTTTCCCCTCCCCACTGCCTCCTGCCTCCAGTGGGGGATGGGCCGGTCCTCAGCTGTCTAGCACTTCTCTGGTATTTGCTCCGTCCTTTGCTCTGGGAACTGGCGGGTAGTGCCTTAGTTTAGGGCTTTTTTGCAGGTTAGTTCTCTCTCTCTTGCTATCCCACAGCTTAAGTTGCTATCTCACGTTAACTCCCTCCGATTGCCCTCAGGGCTTTCAGGCCTGGTGCTTACCCTAAGCAATGCTGCCTCCTCCTCTCCATTCAGCCCCCACTTTCTGGTGGCAGATGTGAGCACCTGGGGTACTTTTCTGCTGGGAGTTGCTTTTAAGCATGTAATCTGTGGGTTTTATTTTTTTTTCCTCCCGGTTAGGTTGCCCTCTGAGATTCGAAAACTTCCCCCAGACCTGCCAGTGAGAGGGTTTCTTGGTGTTTGGAAACTTCCTCTATTAAGACTCCCTTCCCGGGAGAGATCTCCATCCCTAACTCTTTTGTCTCTCTTTTTATCTTTTTTTTTTTTTTTTTTGCAAGTAACTTTTTAAAAATTTTTAAAATTTATTTATTTTTTTCATTTATTTTTATTAGTTGGAGGCTAATTACTTTACAATACTGTAGTGGGTTTTTGTCTCTCTTTATATCTTTTATATTTTGTCCTACCTCCTTTTAAAGACAATGGACTGCTTTTCTGGGTGCCTGATGCCCTCTGCTGGTGATTAGAAATTGTTTTGTGGCGTTTGCTCAGCGTTCAAATGATCTTTTGATGAATTTGTGGGGGAGAAAGTGGTTCCCCGTCCTATTCCTCCGCCATCTTAGCTCCTCCCCCCAACTTGTCTCTTTTTTAAGACTGCCTTCACGGGATGGATCTCCTTCCCTATCTCTTTTGTCTCTCTTTTATCTTTTAGATTTTGTCCTATCTTCTTTCGAAGACAATGGGTTGCCTTTCTGGGTGCCTGATGTCCTCTGCCAGCAATCAAAAGTTGTTCTGTTGAATTTGCTTGGCATTCAAATGTTCTTTTGATGAATTTGTGGTGGAGAAAGTGGTCTCCACGTCCTATTCCTCTGCCATCTAAGACCGCCCCCTACTTTATATTTTTCAATGTATATGTCTTTCATCTCCTTATGTTTACTCCCAATTATTGCACTCTCTTTGATCCTATTATAAATAACAGTAATGGAACTTCTCTGGTGGTCCACTTGCTAAGACTCCACACTCCCAATGTGGAGAACTTGGGGTCAATTCCATGTCAGGGAACAAGATCCCACATGCCACAACAAAGACCTGGCACAAATAAATATATAAAAATAATTTTTTAAAAATTCAAGCTTAGCTCTTGACTACAACTTTAAAAAATAAATAGGATTGTTTTTTTATTATCCTTTCTGGAATATTCATTGTTCATGCATGGAAAGGTATTTGAATATTGATTCTGTACTGTGCAACGTTCTGTGCAGGTTTTTTTTTTGCCTGTGGAATCTTAAAGATTTTCTGCACGTAAAATCATGTCCTCTGTGAACAGACATAGTTTTACTTCTTTCTTTCCAAATGGAAGTCCTTGGTTTCCTTTAATTATTATGTTGAATAGAAGTGTTGAGAATGGGCATCCTTGCCTTCTTTTCCTTGATCTTAGAAGTTTTCAGATTTTCACTGATTACTGTGATGTTAGAGATTGACGTTTCGTATGACTTTTTTACACTGCAGTCACTTCCTTCTATTTCTGCTTTATGGAATATATTTGTCATGAAAGGCTAGTAAATTTATTAGATACTTTATGGACCTCAGATGAAGCACAAATGGAGTTTCTTTTTTTTTAATTTTAAGAAAATTTTGTAATGCTCCCAGTGGAAGCATAGGAGTTGGTGATACAGAAATCAGTTTCCATTTCTTCTTTGCTAAATCCTTGTCCTTGTCACTCTCTGGCTCAGAATTCTGTGTCCTTAATTAGAATGCCCAGAGGTTGGAAACATTTACCAACCAAAACACTGTTTCTCACCATTTTCTAGGTAAACCTTCTAGGATGGCCTTCAGAGTGCGGCACAGTAAACGCCAGAAAGTGAGTATTTCCCAAATCCTGTTGACAAAAAAAATCCTTCTCATGGATCCAATCACAGGTGAGAATAGCAGAAAACAGAGATCCTGGAGACTACTGCCTTCCTGTCCTGAATCTTTTGCACAATGTCTGATATCATCACCATCTTTATAGTTAGTAAGAATAGCAACAATAGTAGGCTGTTCTATTTGTTACATTATTTTCACAATATTTCAGACTTTAAGCATTTTATGTGAATAAACTTACTGAAACCTTAAACAATTCTACAGTACCTATAAGTAGGTACATAGCTATCACCATTATAGATCAAGAAACTGAGGTTAAAAAAAATGTTTGATTATGTATCATTGGTAGTGCAATCTAGTCCAGAGGACCTTCTCTAAAACACTTATAATCTGGTTAAAACTTTCATAGCTTAATAAAGTTTATTCATACATCTTTATATAATTCATCTGAAAGATGTTTTCAACCTCAGTTTTTTTGTTCTGTGCTAGTGAGGGTGGACTCTGGCAGTTGGTGATGGACAGGGAGGCCTGGTGTGCTGCGGTTCATGGGGTCGCAAAGAGTCAGACACGACTGAGTGACTGAACTGAGTGAGGGATATGCTAAGACATCTGACTAAGGGAAGCCTTAGGACATGTTGGGCAGTTTGTAGAGTGTACGGTCGAAGATGAAGCAGCTTAAGGATATGTTGGGCAGTTTGTAGAGTATACGGTCCAAGATGAAGAAACTTAAGGACATGTTGGGCAGTTTGTAAAGTAGATGGTCCAAGATGAAGAAGGTGAGAGACATGATCCCTATCTCAGAGCCTCCCACTCCAATAAGAGGAAGCAACTCGCAGCCATGACAAACCTCAGATTTATGACTCAAAAACAATAAATAAGAAAATAACTGAGGGATTTCACATAGGTTACCTGATTTTGAGTAGAAACTCATCATCTGGACATGATTTCAAACGCTCATTCTTGTAGGAGGAAGTAACAAGGCATTCCTCTGAGCTTTGATTGGGCAACTCTTTCGTGTGGAATCATTTGTTTAGCTTGCCCCTGTGTTGTGAGCTTTGAGAGTCTAGCCCATACCCATTAATTCTCAGAAGTCGAGGCTCAACTCAACGCCCCTGAGGGCCCCGTGAATGTTTTGTGAATGACTGACTCCACATTTAAACATTCTTCTAGGAATAAGATGGTCAAGGAATGCTGAAGATAGTATTTGTGAGCTAGACTTCAATTATAGAGGCAGTTGAGGGGATATATTGATGGCAAGGGTGTATGCTCAAATTCATACTCTATTAAATAGCACACACAACGATTTGTTGAAAGTTATTAAATTTCATGTCCACTGTAACATTGAGAATTAGAATGTATACCTATTTATGGATCAGGAAACTGAGGAGAACCAGCTCGTGTACAGCCTTCTTCAAGCAGGATTGATGAGGCCAGCTACTTTAATTCAAACATTGTTTCTAAGACATGGCAACCTGCAACATTCAGTTCATTTTCTTTATTGTCTAAATGTACTTCTGCCGATCGTCTTTTCGCTTCTCAATCTCACTGCTTTGTTACCTTACTTTCCAGATGTGTTTTGTCCCCTCTGTAATTTTGCATACTTCTTTGACCATCAAAGATCCACTAATTAATAAAAAAAAAAAAAACCCCAGGATTTCTCTATGAGCCCTTACCCTCTTCTTTCCCTGACCTCCAGCTATTCTCCCTGCCTTGCTCTTACTTTTACACAAAATGTTGAAGGGGAAGAACCTTAAGATATAAATTCTAGTTTTGATTCATTACCCACTTAGGTCCTTGTTTTACACTCCAGTGTTCAGACCTCCCCTCCACCAGGTATTTCCAAGAATTGTCAAAGTATTAACTAAAGTCATGCATGTGAAAACACTTCATACAGTCCTAAAGAACTAAAGAAATACATGTTGTCTTTTACTCACACGGAAGGGAATGTCCCGGGGACCATTAAGTAAGGTGTCCAGTTTGAAGAAATTGCCGGGAGCGGCAAAATTGTTGAAGAAAAGTGGCTCCAAGTGGGCTCAGAAACCAGTGTATACTCTCCGAGAAACAAGGACCCCTGGACAGCACTCCAGACAAAAAGTCGGTAAGAGAAAATTTGGGAAGTTGCTTTAATTAGTTCCTCTAATCCCTGTAGAAACGGTAACAAGTATAGCCTAGGTGTGTGGTGTGGACTTTGGGTAGGCATGGATTTAAGGTGGATTGATCTGAGACATTGTTAGCAGTGGGGCCTGAGGAAAATCTTATACATTTTCTGAGGTCCTGATTGTCCATCTGTAAAGTGAAGATAAGGATACACAACTCATACAGTGTTCGAAAGCATTACATTAAATGCAAAACTGCTGACACATACAAGTGGTTCAATAAATCCAGCTGTGATAATAGGTACCATGCTTTGTTAGTGTTTATGCCCAGACCTCTGCTCAATGCCTCATGTGTCATGTGCCCTTACCATTTATTTTCTGAGTAGATGTGCCAGTGAGCTGTTTCCTAAGTAAGAAGTTTGGGAATTAAAAGCTACTAAAAGGAAGTACAGGAAGCTAACACTGAACTGGGCATCTGTGTAGCCTCAGCCTCCTGAACCAGTATTTAAAGACAGAACAAACAAAGTATAGAGAAGGGATTTCCTGGTGGTTAAGTGGTTAAGACTCCATGCTTCCACTGCAGGAGGTGTGGGTTCCATTCCTCGTCAGGGAACTAAGGTCCCACAAGTCATGCAGTGTGGCCAATAAATAAATAATGTAACATCAAACAAAATAATACAAAAGTAAAAGTTTGAAAAATAAATGGAAAAAAAAGGTTTTGACTAAGTGTATAAATGGACAAGTATGAGATCTCACAGTTTCTGATAAAACCATGACTAACTCTCCATACCCCACCAGCCTTGCTTAGCTTCTGTTTTCCGTCTTAGAACTCAGAAAAAAGGAGACTGGAGTGAAGAGGTACAGTCTACGGGAAAGAAAGGATCATGTGTACCAAGAGGTCAGCGAGCCTGAGGATGATGACTACCTCTGTGAGTGACCCCGCTGGCCCACTCACATAGAAGGGGTTATGAGGCCTTGATCCAATAAACTTACTTCACCATTTGGTTCCCCAGTCATCCCCTTCTTATATGACTTGGGGTACAGGATCGAGACCAAATTCCGTGAGTGCCCCCATTCTTTCTGAAGGTCTTTACGACCACCAACATCACTATACCTCCCCTCATCCCTGTTGCTCTTATCTCCAGATTGTCAGGAATGTGAGGACTTCTTCATTGACAGCTGTGCTGCCCACGGCCCCCCAACTTTTGTAAAAGATTCTGCAGTGAAAAAGGGGCATGCCAACCGCTCAGCCCTTACTTTGCCCCCTGGGTTAAGTATCAGACTGTCAGGCATCCCTGAGGCTGGGCTTGGAGTGTGGAATGAGGCATCCAGTCTGCCTCTGGGCCTGCACTTTGGTCCCTACGAAGGCCAGATCACAGATAATGAAGAGGCCGCCCACAGTGGATATTCCTGGATGGTGAGAAATAACCCTCTTTCCCTGTCCTCTGGCCGCTAATTGCTTGTGTGTGGTGGGGGGTACTTCATATCTGCATGCAAGGACGTGGATGGTGATGACATGGTCGGCAGTGACACATTCAGCCCTGTGTATTGTGTGCACTGGGCATGAACACAGATTCAGTTCAGTTTAGTTGCTAGTCATGTCCCACTCTGAGACCCCATGAACCGCAGCACGCCAGGCCTCCCTGTCCATCACCAACTGCTGGAGTCTACCCAGACCCATGTCCATTGAGTCGGTGATGCAATCCAACAATCTCATCCTCTGTTGTCCCTTATCCTCCTGCCCTCAATCTTTCCCAGCATCAGGGTCTTTCTAAAAGAGTCAGCTCTTCGCATCAGGTGGTCAAAATATTGGAGTTTCAGCTTCAACATCAGTTTTTCCAATGAACACCCAGGACTGATCTCCTTTAGGATGGACTGGTTGGATCTCCTTGCAGTCCAATGGATTCTCAAGAGTCTTCTCCAACACCACAGTTCAAAAGCATCAATTCTTCGGCACTCAGCTTTCTGTATAGTCCAACTCTCACATCCATACATGACTACTGGACTACATGAACACAGGTCTTCTATCTAAAGATCAGAGGAGAAGTGGGAGACAGTGGTACAGGCATATAGAAGTGACTCCTCCCTTGTGGAGCCCTTGCCTTCAATGGGTCAATAGACTCAGACTTAAAATTATGATTAAGGAGCTTACCATGTGGTATGACTGGCAGCTGAATCCATGCAGGCTGAGGAACAGAATGACAGCAGAGGGAAATAGTTCTTCTATTACTTCCATCAAATAAATAAATAAATAAATAAATAAATAAATAAATAAATAAATAAATAAATAAATAAATAAATAAAAGAGAGACGAAAGCTTGTATCTCTTTTCTGACACTCAGATCACCAAAGGAAGAAACAACTATGAGTATGTGGATGGAAAGGACACGTCTTTGGCCAACTGGATGAGGTGAGTGCAGTGAGTCTGCAGTTTCTAGACATCGCTCCTCCTTCAAGCCCACATTCCCTTCCGTCTGAACCCGTCTCCTTCAATAGCTTTCACATCTTCTTTTCTCTTTTCCCTCCTTATCATGCTTTTTCATTTCAAAATACATTAGAAAGAAAGAAAGAATAATATAGCATGTGCCCTCAAAATATGTCTATATGCTCAACAAAACTGAGGTGCTTGAAAACAGCTTGTGGAGTCTAGATTCACCAGGGACACTTTAACTCACTTAGTTGACACTTACCTAGCACCTTATGTCCCAGGTTAGACAGTGAACTTCATTATTGAAGCAGATCACACAACCCATGTCCTTTTGGAGAAAATACTGAAGACAGGCATGAACCAGTTGATTTTAGGGATAGTTTCCTTAATTTTTCTATTTTTGAATAACTGCACAGCACCAGGATAACCTAACATGGGAGACTTTGAGTCCATGTGGGCAACAACCTCCCTAGGCTCGGTTCCAGTGAGAAGTGGGCCCTGAGGCCTGGGAAGGAATGTGGGGCAGGATGGCTGTGAGCATGCTCCTTCTCTGAGGGCCTCTCCTTTCATCAGGGCAGGCAGAAAGTGAATAAACTTTTACTGTTGTGTGTCTCAAGCTATGTCAGAACAGTCTCCAAGTTTCCATGGGAGGGAGTGGGCAAGCGAATAGGACCCTGGATACACATGGGGAGATTGGAGAAAAGCCTTGGGAGAAAAAGCAGGTTGAGGTGAGTGCTGAGGGGTGCATGCTAGCCTAAGAGCACCAAGTCCTGTGGAATGAAAGAGAACTTAATTCAGAGTATAGAGGAGCTGGAGGTCACCAGTCTTACAGATAGTCCAGGTGGACACAAGTCTGGAACTGGGCTCTGTACAATGGCTAATTAGGTAAAGAGAGAAAAGCATTCCAGCCAGGAAGAGGACCGGAAACAGGATCTGGACATAGGAATTCACACGCCATGGTCAAAGGTGTGAAAAGATGGTCCCCATGAGGGGCGGTAGGAGCCATTGTGGCCTCAGAGCCTGAAGGCAAGGAGCTGGCCATGGTCTGGCAGTGGAGGGGACTCATCACCTGTGGTTTGTTTCCCTTTCCCGGCCTCGACCACAGGTATGTGAACTGTGCCCGACACTATGAGGAGCAGAACCTGGTGGCCTTCCAGTATCACGGGCAGATCTTCTATAGAACCTGCCAGGTGGTCAGGCCTGGCTGTGAGTTGCTGGTCTGGTACGGGGACGAATATGGCGAGGAACTTGGCATCAAGCGTGAAAGCAGGGGGAAGAGCATGCTTGCAGCTGGGAGAGGTGAGGGCCACCCCTCTTCCAGCACCCCACCCCATCCTGGGGAGCTTACCTGGTCCAATTCTGAAGCATAGTACAAACCAGTTTAAAGTCAGTCAAGTCGCAATTAAATGCGTCAGAATTTGATTCATTTCATATGACTGTTATGAAAAATATTTATATTAAAAATGTTCTAATTTTCAATATTTCATGCAAAAAATATGTAGCATCACCTTCTGCTGGAAGGCTTAGAAGCTAAAAGCAAGTTTTCTAGCACATACCAGCTCTCTCACCTTTACCTGTTTCTTCCTCATTTCCTCCACATTTCTAAGTGACGTGTACAGTAATTTGTAATCAGTTAATTTTTCAAGTTGTTGTCATGTGAGTTCATACTCTGTGCCAGACAGGGCTTCACGCACTGAAATGGACAGAACTACTGTCTTGGGGCAGCATGGGTTCATACCAGACAGGAGCTGGTGCTCTGAGCAAAACTGCTGCAGGAAAAGTGCCTCAGATTAGCATGAGCAGAGGGTGGGGTGTGGAGGAGAATGGTGGAGCAAGATCTCTGCAGAGATAACACCTCTGGGAAAGGATTTCATGCAGGAGAGCAGCCAGTGCTGCAAGCCCAGGGCTGGGAAGAGAGGCCATGGCAGTCCTCGTAGGAGGAATACAGAGGGAGAGAAAGGAGGCTGGAGAGAACACCAAAGCCTCAGTGCCCGTGTCCATGTGCAGGCCCCAGGGGTGTTCCTGGGTGACACAGAACAACCATGTGGCTTTCAACTGCAAGCAGTATATTCTTTGTGCTAAGATGATGATTCAGTTCATTTTTGGGAAGAGACAGCAGTGGGGAGTCCCCTCAGAGGTCAGTTCGTCACCAGACATGAGGGGAGAGTGGGCTGGCTGAAGATGTATGGGAGTGAGGGTGTGAGGAGTCTGGCTGGAGATGTATATTTAACCAGGGCTTCCTAGTGCATGTTAAATGGACTAAGACTGAATCAAATAAATGAGCCTTCACCCAGCAGTCACCCAGCACATGGCCTCTAAGATGTCTATGACAGACCAGAGTGCCCACGAGCTCACAATCACCCAGCAGACTGCCTCTGAGAGGTCTTTGACAGACCAGAGTAACCACGAGGCTGCATTCCCACAGCAGATGGCCTCTGAGAGGTCCATGATAGACCAAAGCGACCATTATTCTGCATTCACCCAGTGAATGGCCTCTGAGAGGTCTGTGAGAGGTAAGAGTGACCACAAGGCTGCAGTCACCCATCTTCTTAATATCCCAGCCTTAAGGAGAGAGTTTGCTCAGTGGTTAGTGGTACAAACAGGCATGTACAGCTTTTTAGAGCACATGGCATGCCAGGGGATAATTAAAGTAAGCAGGACACACCTCAGTGATTGGCGTCCTCAAGACAGTATCCATCAAAGAAAGACCCCGTGGAAGGAGCCACCTGTTGAAGCCAAGTGGATCAAAGTCATTGAGTCTCCACCCTCAGGAGTGTGGGTCCAGGTGAGTAGGTGACAGACTACCCAGCTCATCAGGATGGTAGCCAGTGGCGTCCCTACTGCCCAGAAGTTTGACCCAAGTCTAAGAACTTCACAGGGGGCTACCAAATCACTTCATGTGTGGGACCTCAGGTAATGTCCCTGATTTATGGCTGGGGAGTCTGAAGAGGGGGTGCACTCAGAATTTCTGGTCCCCTCTGGCATTTGTCACTCAGACTCACTGTCCCTGTCTGAGAAAAGCTGAGATCTGGGTAACAGTGCTAGCAGGACCCATGCATGCAGGATCTCTGGCCCCCAACTCTTTCAAAGGGCATGTTTCACAAGGTGCTGGTAAGGCTTTCAAGAGCAGAGAATGTTACATGCTGAGAGCCTGGCCTGACTCAGGAAGAAAACTCAGAGTGACCCCTTGTCCCCAACACAGTCAAGACAAAGTGCTTGGAGCTGAGAGGAAAAGGAGAGTGAGGGCCAGGTTCCAGGAGAACTCAGGGGCTGGACCCCGGCCCTCCTCCTTCTCTTGGTTTCAGCCCTCCCAACAATCAGATGTGGGTTATGTAAGATCCCCTGAGAGCCACATGCACCCAGTTCATGGCTCTAATTCTGTGCAAGGACATATGGGGGTTCTCAGAGCACCAGCGAGTGGCCAATGGGCAGGGAATCCCAGAAGATTTAGTCACCACAGAGTGAGGGCTCATGACAGCACTGCCTTAGCCTGGGGCTCCAAGACCCAGGGCTCTTGTCTGAGTCACACTTGTGTGGTGTCTGCTGTCTGCAGGCTGCACTGCATCTATGTCCCCACAGGCCAAGCTCTGACAGAGCTGTGGGCTTGGCCAGGGAGCTGGGGATGCTCAGTACAGAACAGACGGTACCAAGGTCAGAGCACTGCACAGGAAGTCTCTGTGAGTGGTTGAGAAAGACCAGAGCCCCACCTGCCCCTGCTTGGAGGACATAGATGCTCACCTGAGAGACCAGAGAGGACCCCACACCTCTGACAATGGCCCCAGAGGACAGGCTAGCAGCACACTGCCAGAATAAGCGTCACCCAGGACACCAGGCAGGATGTGCACTGGGGAGTGGCAGCAGAGACTCCAGTCACAGGCAGGCCTAGTGACCCTGGGCAGGCATAGATGGCTTCAGACTGTGTCAGCACCCTGACTTCAAGATCAGGGGGCTCCTGCGTGAGGGAAGGATGGGGTCTCCCAGTACCTTGCAGACCTGGGCCAGCTTGTACTGCAGATCCTTTATGGTGCTGTTCTTCTATTCCAGAATGACTGAGAAGAGGAAGGTGTCAGGGAAGTGTGGCCTGGCTCCACCACAGGGACATCCACACAGGAGGGACTGCCGTATGAAGGCTTTGGAGCGAGACCCTGGTGTGTGTCCACCCCCAGACCCCGAGGGGACCTAGCCTCGGGGCTAGCTGCCTCAGGTCACCTAGCTGGCCAGGACCCCAGAGCCAGGCCTGACCACACCAGAGACCCCTGTCCACATCACCCACTCTTTCTGTGACATCTCCCAGGTCAGAGGGCAGATAGACGAGGTCCGGCTCCAGGCAGGGTCTCTGCCAAGTGTGGTCCGGTCTTCCAGCTCCTGGGCGCTGAGGCCTCGTCTGTCCCTTCCCAGCAGTGCCCAGTGACCGGGACAGCCCAGCCCAGGGGAATGCCACACACCACCACGGACACACCAGGGAACAGATGCTCAGCCTGTGACCAGAAGTGCCTCCCAAGGAAGCCTTCCCAGCACCCACCACACAGGCCACTGTGGGCCTTCCTCTCCTGCTGTGGCCTCTTCCAGGTCATCTTAGTGTCCAGGCAGACAGCGGCTGTGGCCTTGGCTAAGAGGCCAAGCTGCAGTGGGCAGTGGGCTCAGGCTAGGATGGCTGGAAGGTCAGGGAGGGGCTGGGGAGACCTTGAAGACACTGGAGCCAGGAGACCACGGCACACACAGGCCTGGGTGCTCTGGCCAGGAAACCACCACTGCCCCTCCCCGAGGCTGACTGAAGGTCTGCACTACAGGGATGGAGCCCCAACTGCAGCCCTCAAGGCCTACCTCCAGCTTATGGGACATGAGTGTCAGGACTGACGGGTCCAGGTTGGAGGCCGCCAGCACCTTGCTGAACTGCACCTCCTCCTTCGAAAGGGTGGTGGCGCATACCTAGATCTTGAGCTCCAGGACGAGGTCCTTAGGCCTCCCTTCTGTTGAACCTCCAGGATGCCCACAGTGAACATCCAGGGACCCTTTCTTCCTTCCTTCTACATAAACACAGAAATCCATATCTCTAACCCAGAAATGTGTAACTCTAGGAAAGCATCCACAGAAATAATATTTCATTGTACACACAAAACCTGAATCTCACATGCATAATTCACAAAGACCTGATACTCAGCCATCTGCTTGACTTCTAGGGCCAAAAATCTAGGAAAGGGTATAGATCTCCCATAGATTCATTATACCTGAATCAAGTGGCTGTATGCTGACAACGGTCACAGCATTGCAAATCGACTATACTGTAACAGCATAGGTGTGATATTAAAGAGAAGGAAAGAAAGCCAGTCCCTACTTTATTCCCCCTGGCTTCCTGAACTGGGGCTGCTACCCCATCCCTGGAGCGTAACCAGGCTTGGATCCCACTGCTTGACTAGGGTGGGTTCGGGAGAGGCTGGCAGGGTACCCAGCATTGAACCCTTTTTAAACGTTTACTTTCTGCTTTGTTCCGGCTTGGACCAGCCTGCCCAGTGGGATCCAGGCCTCCAGGGACTTGGGAACAAATACTACTAAGCCACCACGTGCCTTGGTGCTGGGCATTCCAGCTCAAGCCTCCTTCCCAGAAAACTGTCACCCCTCATTTGGTTGAAAATGAAAAATACCTTCCATGAAGTTGTGATGCTGTGTGTTGGAAATATAACTGCGAGTTCTGTGCTCAATGTGCTGATTGTGGAACACACTTAATCCAGCTTTCTATGAAGCACCAGTGACAACAATGCTTTACATTTGTTTCACACTTGAGTTTATATCAGGTTTTTGTTTGTAGTCTTTTCAGTGCTGCTTCCTAATACCAATTTCAGAGGTTTATCAAGAAATCCTCTGCGCTCCTTCTTCAGAAGCTCTGGTCTGGCCTCTGGCCCTGGGACCGATGGCCTCAGGTCCTTGGAGCCAGAATAACCCCAGCCTTTCGGTCCACTTTCCAGAGTTGTAACCAGTCGTTAAGAGCACTCCACACGTCACACACACCTGCAAGCAGACAACTGTGTCTAGACCCCAGCAAGTACCACAGTCTAGACCCCAGCACTCCTGGAAAATGTGGAGCAGGGCAGACAGATGGCAGGGAGAAGGGGTGCTGGGCAGTATCCACAGTCAGGCCTGAGGGCTGTGGTTCCTGCCCAGACCTCATGTAAACCTGAAGCTTTCTGAGGATCCAGAAAGGATCCAGATGGGATCCAGATGAGGATCCCATCTCGTGGGCCTTCCCATCCCTCTGTCCTCGGAGGTCTCTGTCCATGTACTGTTTCCCCAAACCTGGCTTTTTTTTGTGTGGGTCGGGGCTTGGAAATCTCATGGATAGAGGAGCCTGGTGGGCCACAGTCCATAGGTTCACAAAGAGGCTGACATGACTTAGCCACTACTCTACAACAACGAGTAGATGAGAAAGTGAAGGAAGGTTAAAAAGAGAGAATACTAAACAATGAAAAACCCTGTCACTATCTTTAGTAAGTAATTTAAGACCTGCCATCAACTGTAGAAACTCTCAGATGAACACACAGTTGGAAAGTGTACTGTGTTCCTACATCCTACCATACACATTCCTGCTGTAATCTTGACAGCAAAGACTTGTGAAATAAGAACAATAATCGCCATGATAACCAATCTCTGCTATTCATGACTATACTCTTCATTTTCAACATGTATTTGTTGGATATAATCAGTGTTAGGCATTCTCTAGGGGCTTCCCTGGGGGGCTCAGACAGTAAAGAATCTGCCTGCAATGCATGAGACCTGACTTCAGTCCCTTGGTGGGGAAGATCCCTTGGAGAAAAAAATAGCCAAAGGTTAATGACTCTAGGACTTCTGATCACTAGAGAACTGCCAACCCCACAGAATATTAATAGGCGAGCACCCTCCCAAAGGCCTCCATCTGAACACTAAGACTAAGCAACACCCACAAGCCAGCAAACTCTAGTGCCAAACACCCCTCACCTATCCTTCAGCCAAATAGGATCACAACCTTGCTCGTCAGCAGACAGGCTGCCCAAAGCCATACTGAACCCATAGACACCCCAAACCACACCACTGGACCCAGCCACTGCCCTGCAGAAAGACAAAATCTAGCTCTACCCACCTGAACACAAATAAAAATTCCTCCACCCAGGAAACCTTCACAAGGCATTTGTCCAACCCTACTCAGGTCAACACTAAGACCACACCAGCTTTGTCCATGCAGGTCAGCACACCAACATCCGATCTCTATTCATACCAGGTCTTCACACAGACGACCCAATGTCCATCCGTGCCAGGTCAGTACACAGACCACCGAACCTGCATCCATGCCAGGTCACCACTAAGACCACCCCAACTCCATCCATGCCAGGTCAGCACACAGACCACCCCACGTCCATCCAGCAAGGTCAGCTTACAGACCACCTGACCTCCATCCATGCCAGGTCAGCACTCGGACCACCCCACGTCCATCCAGCAAGGTCAGCTCACAGATGACAGCACCACTATCCCTCTGACTGATAATGCTAAGAGGCTTATGGAAGCTTCCTCATGGGAGAGACTCGCTGTAGGGGAAACAGGGTCTTGTTTTGATAGGTGGGGCTAGGGTTAGTAAATCTAATCCAAAGTGACAAAATGGCAGAGTAGAAGGACATGTGCTCAACTTCTCCTGTGGGAACTCCAAAATACAACTCACTGCTGTACAACCATCAACAGGAGAATATTGGGTCCCACCAAAAGAGATACCCCACATCCAAGTGCAAGGGAGAAGCCCCAGCAAGACGGTAGGAAGGGTGAAGTAGTGTTTAGAATCAAACCCTATACCTACCAGAGAAACTCAGAGTGCTCAAACAGAACCTTGTGCAGTCAGGAGGCCCCACAGAGACTGGCCAGACCTGCCTGGAGTGTCTGAGGGCCTCCTGTGGAGGCACAGGGCAGCAGTGGCCTGCTGCAGTGGCAGGGGCTCTGGTGCAGCAGCCCTGGGTGTGGCATAAGCTCTCTTGGAGGAGGTCACCGTTAACCCCACCATAGAGATGCCGAGCAGATGACCCCAAAACTGCAGAACAATTACACCAAAAAAAATTCTTGCAGTGTTATGAAAGTTCTATGATCCACAGCAGATTTCCCAACCTGGGGATTGGGCAAAGGGACTGAGAATCCCCAGGGAATTTGAGTTTGGAGGTCAGTGGGATTTGATTACAGAACTTCCACAGGACTGGGGAAACAGACACTTGGAGGGTACAAACAGAACCTTGTGTGTACCAGGACCCAGGACAAAGGAGCAGTGTCCCCAAAAGAGACTGGCCCAGACTTGCCTGTGAGTGTCTAGCAGTCTCTTGCAGAGGCGTGGGTCGGCAGTGGCCTGAGGCACTGAGTGCAGCAGTGCGTGCATGGGATCTTTTGAAGGAGGTCGCCATTGTCTTCATTACCTTCACCATAGTTTGGTCTCAGGTCAAACAACAGGAAGAGTCATAGCCCCAACCATCAACAGAAAGCCATGTTGATGGGCATTCAATAATCACAAGGTCCAAGGGTTTCTAAGTAAACAACTGATCTCCTGGAGTATCCCGGGGAGTCATCAAAAAGAATTCATAACTGGGTAGACCACCACAAAGCCAATTTTAACAGGTACCTTTAACTCACACACTAAAAAAAGAAAAATCACATGAAAAGATGTCAACACTGCTAAATATTAGGGAAGGGCGTTCAGTCTCACATCACACCACCAATCAAAATGGTGACTGTCAAGCACTCTATGAAGGTTAAATCCGCCAGATGCCATGAGGAAAAGGGAACCCTCCACCTTCGTTGCTGGAAATTAAAATAGGTGAAAGCCACTATGGAGAAGAGCATGGACGTGCATCAACAATGAAAATGAGAGTGAAATTAGAATATCCCTCAAACCATACACAAAAGTAAACGTCAAAGAAGATAAAGATCTAAATGTAGGATGGATACTATGCAAATTTGAGGACAATATGGGGGGGGGCAGGCTGTAACCCCCGTCAGGAGGGGTCAGAGTCATCACACGTCTGTTATTTCCTCTTGGGTTACTGGGTTCTTCTGCCTCCCAGACAAGCTACCACATGTCGACAGGATATTTTACTGTGTTTTAGAATTATTTTCTAAACCAAGTTTTACTTCCAAAAATAAATCAAAAGTCTCAAAGGTAGAAAGCCTTAAAGAAGAATTAACAGAAGCCCTCCTCCCACCCAGGTGCCCCATCTTTCCACATCAAAGAAAAGTGAAAGTGTTAGTTGCTCAGTCATGTGGGACTCTTTGTGACCCCATGGGCTACAGCCCACCAGGCTCCTCCATCCATGGGATTTTCCAGGGAAGAATACTGGAGTGGGTTGCCATTTCCTTCTCCAGGGGATCTTTCCAACCCAGGGATCCAACCCGTGGTCTCCTGTATTCCAGGCAGATTCTTTACTGTCTGAGCCACCAGGGAAGCCCAGATCTGCATCAAATGTCCTCACAAAATATGTACCTTTGTATTTCATCCCTCCCTTCCTTCCTCTTATGTTTCCCTCCAGAGATTTTTTTTTTTTTGAGTGCACATACAACGTTTTATAGAAATGTATTTTCTTTAGTCCCAAGATTTTGCACAAATGGTAAAAGACTCTATGTACTATTTTACACTTTTTCACTTAAGGATATGTCCTGGAGAGCTTTCCAGATCAGTAGAAAACTGCATTTTTTCCTTTTAGCCAAACATTTCATTACAGTGCCATCGTTTGCTGGACATTTCAAATGGCTGCTTCCAAACTTTTGCCATTATAACGTGGCAGTGAGTCATCTTGTGTCACACAGCTGTAATGGGTATCACTTGCAGGGTGATTGCCCCACAGTGGAACTGCCAGGTCAGAGGGTATCAGGCTGGTACTGATAGGCAGTGCCAGACTGCCCTCCATAAGGGCTGTGCCAACTTTAATTTAAGTAACCTCTGCCTTTCCTATTAATTAAAACCAAATACATTGGATTTCCTTAAGAAAATTTCAACCTCACAGAAACAGAGGCAGCAGAGGGCAAAGAACCACTGTGTACGGTCTCCATAACGCCTCTGGAGGGACCTTGTTTAGGTCTGAAAAGCCTTTTCACATTATCCCCACCCACCCCTCTCTGCTTATCTGGTTCCCTCCACCTCACCCTCCAGGCTGGAGCTGCGTGTCCCCCGCCACACCGACTGACTGACATCCCCACTGGAGATGGAGGAAAGGGCGAGCCTTCATCTCAATAGCAACCCTATGCAGAAGGGCCCGTGCTCAGGACATCAGAGCAGCCAGGTGTGCAGGGCAACTGGTGTGTGGAGCTGGTGTCTACTCTCAACCTTGACACGTGAGGCCTGGCAAGGCCTCGGCCATCAAGGATGTGCAGAAGACAGAGGCAACACCAGGAGAGAGCTGAGGGTAAAGACGGTGGCCTGTGCTGGTCACGGTGAAAAGGGCAGCTGCGGCCTAGTTGCTCACACCTTCATCCCTCTCCTTCCAGCTCGGAGCACTGCCTGGCGCCATATATGCATCGTGCTAGAAATATGCCCCCAACACTGGAAAACCAGGAGAGTTCAGAGAGAAATCTGGATGTTTGGTTCCTTGCAAAAACACCTGCTGACCCTGGGCCCACAGACCCAAGGCAGCCTGGGTTGCCTGGCCCCACCGCCCCCTGGCCTCACCACACAGCCACTGTACCCCAGCCTGCCTTGGAGCCATCTCAGCATGCTGCTAGGCACTGACCTAAGGCTCTGGACACTTCCTCTTCCCACACGCCCTCTGTCATCCCTGGGCTGAACCACAGCAGTTATCTGAGTGTCTCCCTGTGTCAGGTGGGGCACCATGGAAACAAACCCCATGTAACCTCTGCCTGCTCTGGTGCCACCATCCAAAAGCAAGCAGCTCAGCTCCCAGGGCTGTTGATTTACAAACCCGGGCCACAAGCCAGTGCCCCGCACGCGACACCTTGACCCACGGGAGAGGCGGCGGGTGTTTGCTGAGCGAGGACTTGTTCCATTAGCAGCTCAGCCAACCAGGGTGTGCAGGGCCAGCACTGGGGTCTCCTCCACACACCTGGGGGACTGTCTTTAGTGATAATGTTCAATGAGACCAGAGAGCTGATGTGGTCTGCAAAATCAGCACCTCCACACAGAGCAAAGGCAGTGCCTCACTCAGTGAGCAGAGCTTCAGGCTGAAGACTGCCTGGACTGAACTAAGACAGTCCAGAAAAAGTACCCATCCCTCCCACGACCTACCGCGATACCACATGCACACTTCCCAACTTCATGGCCTGCTGGCTTTCCATTCTGCTGTGCCCATGACTTTGGCCCACCTGGAGCTGAATTTGGATGCTGAAAGAAGGAAGGGAATGAGAACAGGGCCAGCCCAACAGCCTGCTGTCCACGCCCCAACCATGTCAGAGCTAGGTGCCCCAAGGCTACACTGCTGTACCCACTACCACCAGCCAGGCAGGACTCAACCACACGTGGTTGCCACATATCCTTCCACTCAGGAAGCAGCCCAGGCTCAGGAAGCACTGGCCACATGACAGATGTAGAGCAGCCCAGAGGGCAAGCAGCCAGCCCAGGGTCACACCCTGGAACAAGTGCCACCACAGAGCTCTTCTATCTTGTTCCAGGGACAGGACCAGACCCCAATTCTAGTGCATGCTTTAAAAACTGTGCTACTGCAAAGAGAACACATATATGGGGAAGCTAACATGCCTGCTGTGTCACTGGCCAGCCCGGCACCACTTCCCACGGCTACTGTCATCCTCCAAGGCCCAACTCTGCAAGCCCAGCCTTCTGCTTCCCCCTCATCTGGGCTCGCCAGCTTGGTGCACCTTTGCTGAAAGCTCCCTACATGCAGGCCAGTTTCCAGGCACCCTGGGGTCACCTGGGTGAGACACCTAGCTAGGGAGGGAGGACCAGGACTTGTCCCCACCCTGCCTGGGTCCAAAGCCCCTTCAGGTCCCTAACCACTGAGCTCAGCTGCCTTTCCCAGTAACATGCCTTAACAACTGAAGATAAAGATACACAAAACCGAGCTGATGCAGCAAGACGTCTCATCACTCACTGGATTGCATCCCAGATGAAATAATTCCCTCCTCCCATCCTCCCCCCACTGCCACCTCCACTCACACTCAGGGCAGACAGCGGTCTCTCCAGCCTTCAAGGCAGAGCTGACCAGGAGCAACAACACATTTAACATAGACTTGCCCTGAGTAGCCTGGAATGCCCACAGGCCCTGGTGGGGATGAAGAGCTGGGAGTGCAAGGGTGGGCCCCCAGACCAGGAGGCAGAGGCCCCGGGTCACTGTTATCCCACACCCACTCCTTGGGGTCTGCAGTCACAGGACCCCTGGCCCTCACCCACCAAGGGCACTAAAGTGGAAGAGAAGGCCTACGGGGCTAGCCAAGGAAGGCTTAATTACTATGCCCAGAGTCGAGCTGCCTCTGAGACGAGGTTTCAAAGCTAGAAAACAATGTGGGTCTCTTCCCGTCACCATCTCTGCAGGCCAGGAAAACCAGGAAGCACCAGTCTAGGGGCCATGGGTTGACTCCAGGACAGGGCCTGATCTGACTCCTGACAGTCCCACAGAACCCATTCTCCACAGGAGGCCAGGCCCTGCGTGATGGGGACACAGTGAACTCATCTCTAACAGACTCACAGAGCCAGCTCTGATGTAGAGTCAGGGCTACAGAAACAACCAAGGCCCCTTAACCGCACTAGGTTTCAAATCTGGGCAAGAGACACAAACTCCATGCTACCCACTAATTCACAGGCCCCAGTGAATTTAGGCCAGTGAACATGGAGTCTCACACACATGTGGATGTTTTTCTTCTTCTTTTCCTTTGATTGGAAAGCACAGTTCAGCGTTGGCTGGAAGAGGGTGTCCCTCTGGCAAAGCCATGAATGATCCCCCCAGAGTGGTTCTTTTCTAGAGAGCCAGTGAGTGTCCGGTATCTGTCCAGATTTCTAGCTACCACCTGCTGGCCTCTGTAACCCACAGATGCTAACAGACCGAGTACAATACGAGCTCTTGATTAAACCGTGCCTTTCTGTTTAGAGAGGTGTCTGAAATGCATGGAGAAGTGAAGGATTAGAGCCCAATAGTCCACAAAGCTTGTTCTGAGAAACACTAGTCCCCAGAGATAGTCTGTTAAAAGATATTTCCAATGACAAGTAAATTTGGGGACTGCAGTCCACAATGTCCTTCCCCTGGAGACCCACAGGACACACCAGCATATTGAAGACACAGAGAGAAAGTCTGACACTAAGAAAATCCAGTGAAGGTGTCTGCTTTGTTTCATTTTCCAAACTCACCAGACTGCTTAACCTCCTGTGGCCTAATGCTGGCTATCTCCTTATGGCTCTCGCTCCCAGGGAGACACTGAGGGCCCCGATTTAGCATGCAGCTGCCCAGGTTACTCACCTTGAGCTATGCCAACAGGAGTCAAACTAGACATCTACATTCTATCCTGAATTTAGGGTCTTTCTTGAAAGTCATTCTTCAGGTTGGCCTCTGGAATGGGCACCTCACATGGAGCCACCCTTCTCAGTGATGGGGTCCCCAGCACCTACCTCCTGACTGATCTACTGTGTCGGCTTCTGCAAATTGGAGACAGATTTCTGCAAACCTGCCTGTGGCAGCAACTCTAGTGGCTGAGAGGCCATCACACTGGAACTGGTCAAAGGCAGGACACACGTGAGGATCAGACAGGCCATGGCCTCAGGGTCCCTCCACATTCCAACCTCCTCTGGCGGATAAAAATGCCTCCCCCCAGCAGACTACTAGGCTGGCCAAGAGAATGAGAAACTGGACAACATGTGAGGTCTGCTCACCGACCCCTAACAGGACTGCCAGTCTTCTGCCTTCCTGCAGAGCCCTCTGCCTGCAAAGACTGAAAGCTCACTGTGAACAGCAAATGGGTGAACAACAAAGTGAAGGAGGATCTCCCATGAGGGCAGCTATAACAGTGGGTGGAAGGGCCCCAGACTCTCCCTCCTGATCAAGGGTTCACAGCTCCTCAGGGGTTGACCACTCTGAAACAGGAGAATTTTTTTTAACTTTCTTTTGGTTTATGAAAAAGAAATATATGCTCAAGGTAAAAGTAAACACATACAACACAGAACGTGTCACCATCTCATCCTCCAGAGAGAAACTCAAGTAGATTTTTTCTACACACATCAGCATAGTAACACCACACATACACCTCAGTAACTTGTGTTTTACTAAATCCCTGACATCTTTCTATGACAACACACGTGGATCCACCGCTTTCTTCTAACAACACAGGAGGATGGCCTAGAATGTGCCAGGAATGACAACAGTAACACTGACATCTGCCATCCACCAGTCCCTGGGCCAGGCCCCATGCCAACCATGTGACCGTGTCTTCTCATCCATTTACTGTAGCCGCCCCTGGAGCCAAGGGTTATTTGTACTTCACAGGAGGACACTGATGGTCAGAGTCAAATGGTTTCCCAGCCTCCACAAAGCTAATAAACAACCTGGCTAAAAATCACACAGCAGTGTGAGATTCTACAAGTCACACTATACCATGAATCATGACGATCCCTACACAGACTGTTAGGAAATGTTTACAATTTTTGGTCATTACTGATCAATCACCTGGATGAATTATCTGTTCATTCTCTACATCTTGTCTGAAGTAACTACAGGAAGCTTTGGGCCATTTTCAATTAGAGAAAAGGACCCTGGTTGGCAGGTGGTGATCTGGGCCACCTTTACTTTCTGGGTCCAGAGTATCAGCAGACGGACCTCAGGGACACAGGGCACAAAGGTGGATGAGGCCAGACTGCTCCATTTCCACAGTCTTCACATGGCCTCTCTCTCACTCTGTGTTCACATGGCTTTCTATAAACACACCAGCCATTGGATTATAGTCACTGTAAAACAGTGTGACCTCATCTTAACTAATTATATCTGCAAAACCCTAATTCAAAATTAAGTCATATCCACAGGCTCCAGGGGTTGGGACTTCAACATCTGTTTTGGGGGGACACAATCCAACCCACAGCAACCCTCCACCACCTCCCACTTCACTCTGAGCACAAGCCCTCAGAATGTCCTGAGGCCCTACACATTCAGTACCTGTCAGCCCTCAGGCCCTGTACTGCTGCTCTCTTCTTCACCCACTCTGCTCCAGCCACACTGGTCTCCTCACACTCTCAAACCTCCTTCAAGTCTTTACTCAGTCTCTGCTTCACAATGAAGCTGACCCCAACCACCCGGTTGAAAATGGAAAACCTCTCCTCCCTGTGCTCTTTCTCTTTTCTCCTGCTGCACTTCCAACCAGATTTCTCACCACCTTCCAATAGGCTACCTAGTGTAGTTGTTTTTTTGTTTCTTGACAGTCTCTCCCAGTTGGATTGGAACCTCCATGGGAGAATGGAATGGTGTCCAGCAAAAAATGTTCCTTGAGTTACCAAATAAATAGAACTGCTATACAAAATGTAGTAAAATATCCTTGTAAGTTAGGAGCGGGGAAATACTTCCTAAATATTGTTTCAAGCCCATAACAGATTAATATCAAGAATATACCAATATTTTTAATAATCTGCTGATCATCAAGAAGATAACTACAATTCTTAGCTTTGGAAATGAAAAAAAGGATACAAATAGGCTAGTTATAGAAGACAAAATCCCCAAAGGTCACAGGATATGGTAGGAGTTCAGATGGGTGCAGCGTGCCAGGGAGCAGCCAGGCACAACTAAATCCAGTAAAGCCTGCATATCCCTGAACTCCAGCAGTTCTGCTCCTGGGAAACTGACCAGTCCCCTCAGTGGGGGTGTATGAGGGTGTCCTCACGGTGTCACCTGTAAAGGCGGGAGTCAGAATCACCTAGACATTCCACTGACTGTCCTTCTGCCCTAATATCTGATCCACAGGTGAGTCTGCTCAATTCATGAGTTTCCGTTTATGTATGAATGACAGCAGATGTCAACATGCTAGACCCTTGCTCGGTACTTTCTTTGGGCTTTCCTCGCACATGTCTGACCAGAATGTCCGCACATACTCTATGTACCCATGTGACTGTGGTTTTGCCTTGACAAGGTGTTTCTCCAGGGATGATGGCGAAAATCTATTAATATTTGCTAAATCTACAACTAAAACCATTAACAATGTGTGCTCACGGTTCCCCCTTTGTAGCACCCACAGGAGAACCTGGGACAGAGTGCTCATTTAGTCATCTGTAAGCAACTGCAAGGCTTTACTTCCCACTTGCCTTTCGTATAGGATCCTTAGCCCAGCGCCACACTACCCTTAACATGGAGAAGCTGGCCTGCTCTCTGCTCATCATGTTGACTTTATTTATATATTTTTGTCTGTGCTTAGTGTTTGTTGATGCACATGACCTTTTTCTAGTTGTTGCCAGGGGCACCTACACTCTAGTTGCTGAGCACAGGCCTCTCATTGTGGTGCCTTGTCTTACTGCAGAACATGGGCTCTAGAGCACAGGCTCAGTAGTTGTGGGGCATGGGGGCTCAGTTGCTCCGTGGCAAGTTGGATCTTCCCAGACCAGGCATCGAACCATGTCCTTGCACTGGCAGGTGGATTCCCGTTCACTTAAACCCCAGGGAAGTCCTCCTCATGTTTTGTCTTGCTCTGTCATGAACTGTAACCACTTCTCTAACCTCTGCTTTCTCCTAAATTAAAAGTATATGTGTATATGTGTGTATGGACTCAATCGTGTCTGACCCTTTGCGACCCATGGACTGGAGCCCACCTGGCTCCTCCGTCCATGGGATTTTCCAGACAAGAATACTGGAGTGGGTTCCCATTTCCTTCTCCAGGGGATCTTGCCCACCCAGGGACTGAACCTGTGTCTGTTGCATTTCTTGTGCTGTCAGGCAGGTTCTTTACCACTAGCGCCACCTGTCTTTCGAAAGCCTGAAATAAAGTGTGTGGCTTTATAAACTGGACAACCTGAATCATTTCCTCTACAAGTTCACTGAAACCATCCACTCACACCAGCTGTAAGTCCTTTCCCACTCCTTTCAAAGCAGTCCAGCCAAGCATCTGCAGCCTTTGACACATCCCACTTGACATGTGTTTCAACCTAAATATCAGCTTTATTACTGATGAAACTGATTGGGAAGAACGTGGCTTGGACTTCTGAGCCAAGTCAAGTTTCTGACTTCCTCCAGACTGGCTGAGACCTGGGGATGGCTGCCCTCAGGCAAACATGGGCCCTGAAGATTGATCCACATTTCTAGGCTGCTGCCTCCCATGGTCAGCTTCATTCCCTGTCACACTGACATGTATGAGAGACCCGTTTTTTTTCCATACATATTATCTCTCAGATTTGCTTTCTCATACTGAGTCAGATTATCTGTCACATGCACCCTTTCTGTCGTATTCCCGTGTCACTCTATAATGCTTTTTCCATCACATTTATTCTCTCTCACACCCAGTCTCTCCTAGATTCTGACACTCTGTGTGCCACACACTCATGCTGTCATGGTATCTGTGAGAGTGTTAACTTAGGTTGCTAGGGAGACCAAGGCTCTTTAAGGAGGAGGTGAATATGAACATTCTTTGTTTTTCACATTCTTTTTCCTTAGACACGTGGTAGGCAGCAGAATCTCTTGCTCAAGGACATACTCTTTTGAGCTCTGAATGTATGTTATGGGAGAAGGTCTGGGTAAAACTTCCATGGCTTTGAGCTCTGGGTTAACCCATTTCTTCTGGTTAATATCCTGCAAATGTCATCCCAGGATGTATGTTACAGAAAAGGGTCTGGGCAAAATTTTCATATCCTTGACATTGTTTCATCTGTTCTCAGCAGCTAACAGAAAAGTATATAATGCTCTGCTTAAACCAGAGAATACTGGAGTGGGTTCCCATTTCCTTCTCCCAGGGATCTTCCCCACCCAGGGCCTGAACCTGTGTGTGTTGTGTCTCTTGCATTGGCAGGCAGATTCTTTACCATCAGTGCCACCTGTCCTTTGAAAGCCTGAAAGAAAGCGTGTGACTTTTCAAATTGGACCATCTGAACCACAGGTACTATTTCTGTCCCGTTCTGATATCTATGTCAGAAGCTTTTCCTATCATTATCACTAATAAAAATTTCTACTACACAAAGCTCTGAGTGACTGAAATTATGTCTCTTTGTCTGGGGATTAAATTGTGTCTCTTGGTTCCGGAATTAAATATTCTCCTTTGGAGACCACGAATCTGGCGGCAGCGTTCACCATTCACTGTACACGATAAGTTATCATCTATCATCTTGGGGGCTCGCTACCACTATCACTATCATCTGCATCTTAGTCGCTTCCCATCATACTCTGTCCTTTGAAATTCCTGTCCCAATCATACATCCCCTGTCACACTCACTCAAAACCATTCACCTGTCACCGTGGTAAACTCTCTGAGAAAGTCATTCTATCATACACTGTCTTTCCTTCATACTTATTTCACTCTCTTGTCACACATATTATTTGTCATTGGCATTATCATTTTCCTTTGCAGATCTCACAATTCAGACACAACTTAAGTCCCATGCCTAATGGAGCACTGCAGTCATCAGTTTTGAGAAATGGAGAAGCCAAAATGCACAAGACTTTGAGCCACTGGTGTTGGTGAATGAGAGGGTGTGTGTGATTCGTGTGGAAGAGAGTTGCATACCAACATGGCAATACTGTCTGAAAATTGACTTGATGGACGAACATATGGAGAGCACATGCATGGACTGTAGCAGGTGTTAGCTATCACTATGGATGAAGAGCACAAGTACAGATGTGGAGTAGGCAGAAGGAGGACACTAGTGGGTTGTTTGTCTTGGCCTCTTGCCCTCTACCCCATTGTAGTCTAGTGAACTCCCTTCTACAGCACGACTATCCTTACAAATGTCCCCCCAGCCTGGCAGTGGGGCCCCTGAGGGAGAGATGTGTCCAGGCCCCCTGCTGGAGTCCTCGTGGCCACGGAGCAGGGGACAGACACAGGCAGTAGACCAGGTCTTCGCACATCCTAAAACTGACTGGGACTCAAAATTGACAAAAACTGGGAGGTTGGGAAGGTGGGACAGAGATGCCCCACCCACAGGGAAGGGTCAGCCACTGCTGGTGCCTCTCCCTTTCCACTGGGGGTTGGGGAAGGCTGCTGGCCTTGGATTTGGAGGGCCGAGAGGACTCTCCAGCCAGGGAGTAGGACTCCGGGGCCAGATTGAAGTACAGCCCCTGATGCAGTCACCTCCCGTGGCACCAGTGGTCCCTTGCAGATGTCCCCCATGCCCAGGCATGCTCCCCCAGCCTCATCGTCACTCCTGGCTGCACCTTGCCTGTTGACTTGACCCCCTTCCAGACCCAGAGGCAGACCAGCACCCAGTAGGCCAAGAGAAACATGGTCACCTCCCAGTTGAGGGCCCCTGGCACCTCCAGCCCTCTGGAGAGCCTCGTCTATTCCTGGACAGGGAAAGCCCATGAGCATTGTGCAAGCAGAGGGCAAGAGCTTGGGCAGTGTTTAGGGAGATCCTTCCCTCAGCCCTGGAGTCTAACCAGTTCCTCCGGTGCTTCTGAGGGGCTCGGGGCAAGCCCACAGCCTGGAGTCCTTGCAATCTGTGTGCCCAGAACCCCAGGAGGCCCTGCCCCATGCCATCCTCAGTGGGCCAAACAGCAGTCCCTGCTTCCTTTCCCAAGTGGGCAGGCACAACCTGCTCTGCATCCCTGGTCTCAGGACTCCAGGGCCGGATCCCAGTGCACACCCATGTGCATGTACCTTTCTACCGACTGACTGCTGAAGACGATGTCCAGCTCTGAACTTCCATCATTTCCTGTCTCAAGCAGCTTTTCCTGTTGCTTGGGATCAACCAACCAATTATGGGTTATTTTGTGCCACTGGTTATCCCTAAGCCTAGGCCAAGAAAGAGCACCTAAGATTAACCTAGGCAGTGAATCCTTCCCCATGGCATTGATTTCCACACTGGTTGCTGATTTATTATGGGGGCCTAACTGTTTGCTTATATTGGCCTTTGGTCACTTTTGACCCTGTTGTTTTTCTTTGGCTGGAGGAGGAGTGTGTTTCAGTATTTCTTATAGCAAAAAATAAAGCTGAACTATCATTCTGTGTCTGAATATATTTTCAAATACTGCACCTCCACAGTTAGCTGTCTTTTTCCTTGGTTTCAAGGGAAGGTTCTGGGTTTCAGATAGTCTAGTAGTACACTGTAACTGAAGACAATTTAAGAAATGGGAGGAAATTAAAATGTACTATGTCCTGTCATTCAGTATTAACTGCTGTCAGTATTTTGGAACATTTTCTTAGTTTTATAGTGGCATTTATATGTAACAATGATTAATTTTTGCAAGTTCAGGATGAACTTTTTCATGAATTATTTTTATTTAACATATAAGTTTTTCTAAAATTTCTTCAAAAACAAGTACTTGAGTGCATAAAAGAAGTTTCATAATTTAAGAATTAAATGGTTAATGTTTCCATTTTTCCCTATTAATGATTCAGTGCAATTCTTCTGTATAATCCTCTGCCTAACTGGTTATGTCCTCAAGATAGATTGCAAAGGGTAGAATAACTTAGCTAAAAATTCACTTTTCTATTGATTTTTTAAAAGTCTATTGGTCTAGAGTAGGTGGTTGCTACTCAAAAGTGTGCCCTCCCACCAAAATTCTACTTTGCCCACCACCATTTACCAGTAGGTCTGATTCCTCCCAAAGTAAAAATCTTAACTTGCAGAAGGTCAAACAACTCAGAAACACTAGAGCTGTAACTTTATGGCCTACTGATCTTGTTTCAGATCAATGTAGAAAAGTTTGGGGACAATTAGTTAAGTCTTTGGGGAAGGATTTAACTCCCACCAATGTTAACTGTTTCCTGCTACCTCACCAAATTTGCTGATAATTTTAGTAGTTCTGTGAGCTACATCATATTATCTACATATATGATCAGGCTATCCCCTGAAGAAGGGGGAAAGGCTACCCACTCTAGTATTCTGGCCTGGAGAATTACATGGACTGTATAGTCCACGGGGTTGTAAAGAATAGCATTAAAAGGTAAAAAGCTAGGACACTGAAAGATGAAGTCCCCATGTGGGTAAGTATCCAATATGCTACTGGAGATCAGTGGAGAAATAACTCCAGAAAGAATGAAGAGAAGGGGCCAAAGGAAAAACAACACCCAGTTGTGGATGTGACTGGGGATGGAAGCAAGGCCTGATGCTGTAAAAAGCAATATTGCATAGGAACCTGGAACGTTAGGTCCATGAATCAAGGCAAATTGGAAGAGGTCAAAAGTAGATGGCAAGAGTGAATGCCAACATTTTAGGAATCAGCGAACTAAAATGAACTGGAATGGGTGAATTTAATGCAGATGACCATTGTTATCTACTACTGTGGGCAAGGCTCCCTTAGAAGAAATGGAGTAGCCCTCATAGTCAACAAAAGAGTCTGAAATGCAGTACTTGGATGCAATCTCAAAAATGACAGAATGATCTCTGCTCGTTTCCTAGGCAAACCATTCAGTAACACAATAATCCAAGTCTATGCCCCGACCACTAATCCTGAAGAAGCTGAATTTGAACGGTTCTATGAAGACCTACAAAACCTTCTAGAGCTAACACCCAAAAAAGGTGTCCTTTCCATTATAAGGAAATGGAATGCAAAAATAGGAAGTCAAGAAACACCTGGGGTAACAGGCAAATTTGGCCTTGGAGTACAGAATGAAGCAGGGCAGAGGCTAACAGAGTTTTGCCAAGAGAACACACTTGTCATAACAAACACTCTCTTACAAGAACACAAGAGAAGACTATACACATGAACATCACCAGATGGCCAACATAAAAATCAAATTGATTATATTCTTTGCAGCCAAAGATGGAGACACTCTATATAGTCGACAAAAACAAGACTAGGAGCTGACTGTGGCTCAGATCATGAACTCCTCATTGCCAAATTCAGACTTAAACTGAAGAAAGTGGGGAAAACCACTAGACCATTCAGGTATGACCTAAATAAAATTCCTTATGATAAAACAATGGAACTGACAAATAGATTTAAGGGATTAGATCTGATAGAATGCCTGATGAACTATGGACAGAATTCTGTGACATTGTAGAGGAGACAGGGATCAAGACCATCCCCAAGAAAAGAAATGCAAAAAAGCAAAATGGCTGTCTGAGAGGCAGTACAAATAGCTGTGAAAAGAAGAGAAGTGAAAAGCAAAGGAGTAAAGGAAAGATATACCCATTTGAATGCAGAGTTCCAAAGAATATCAAGGAGAGATAAGAAAGCCTTCTTCAGTGATCAGTGTGAAGAAATGAGGAAAAAAACAGAATGGGAAAGACTAGAGATCTCTTCAAGAAAATTAGAGATAGCAAGGGAACATTTCATGCAAAGATGGGCTGAATAAAGGAGAGAAATTGGATAATAAGGAGAGAACTTGGACCTACCAGAAGCAGATGATATTAAGAAGAGGTGGCAAGAATATATAGAATAGCTGTACAAAAAAGATCTTCAAGACTCAGATAATCACGATGGTGTTATCACTCAACTTGAGCCAGACATCCTGGAATGTGAAGTCAAGGGGACCTTAGGAAGCATCACACAGAACAAAGCTAGTGGAGGTGATGGAATTCCAGTTGAGCTATTTCAAATCTTAAAAGATGATGCTGTGCAAGTGATGCACTCAGTATGCCAGCAAATCTGGAAAACTCAACAGTGGCCGCAGGACTGGAAAAGGTCACACTTCATTCCCATCCCAAAGAGAGGCAATGTCAAAAAATGCTTAAGTTACCACACAATTGCAGTCATCTCACATACTGCTAAAGTAATGCTCAAAATTCTGCAAGCCGGGCTTCAGCAATATGTGAACTGTGAGCTTCCAGATGTTCAAGCTGGTTTTAGAAAAGGCAGGGGAACCAGAGATCAAATTGCCAACATCCGCTAGATCATTGAAAAAGCAATAAAATTCCAGCAAAACATCTACTTCTGCTTTATTGGCTATGCCAAAGCCTTTGACTGTGTGGATCACAATTAACTGTGGAAAATTCTGAAATAGATGGGAATGCCAGAATATTTGATCTGCCTCTTGAAAAATTTGTATGCAGGTCAGGAAGCAATAGTTAGAACTGGACATGGAACAACTGACTGGTTCCAAATCGGGGAAAGAGTACTTCAAGGCTGTATATTGTCACCCTGTTTATTTAGCTTAAATGCAGATTACATCATGAGAAACATTGGGCTGGATGAAGCACAAGCTGGAATCAAGATTGCTGGGACAAATATCAATACCTCAGATATGCAGATGACACCACCCTTATGGCAGAAAGTGAAGAAGAACTAACGATCCTCTTGAAGAAACTGAAAGTGGAGAGTGAAAAAGTTGACTTAAAGCTCAACGTTCAGAAAACTAAGATCATGGCATCTGGTCCCATCACTTCATGCCAAATAAATGGGGAAAGAGTGGCAGACTTTATTTCTCGCTGCTCCCAAATCACTGCAGATGGTGACTGCAGCCATGAAATTAAATGACACTTACTCCTTGGAAGGAAAGTTGTGACCAACTTAGATAGCATATTAAAAAGCAGAGACATTCCTTTGCTGACAAAGGTCCATCTAGTCAAAGCTATGGTTTTACCAGTAGTCACGTACCGATGTGAGAGTTGGATTATAAAGAAAGTTGAGCACCAAAGAATTGATGCTTTTGAACTGTGGTGATGGAGAAGACTCCTGAGAATCGCTTAGACTGCAAGGAGATCCAACCAGTCCATCCTAAAGGAAATCAGTCCTGAATATTCATTGGAAGGACTGATGCTGAAGCTGAAACTCCAATACTTTGGCCACCTGATGTGAAGGGCTGATTCATTTGCAAAGGCTCTGATGCTGGGAAAGAATGAGAGCAGGAGGAGAAGGGGATGGCAGAGGATGAGCTGGTTGGATGGCATCACTGATTCAATGGACATGATTTTGGGTAAACTCCAGGAGTTGGTGATGGGCAAGGAGGCCTCTTGGACAATTCTGAAGTGACTGAACTAAACCGAGATGATCAGGTTATCTGCAGATAAGGTGTGCTCACTCAGTTGTGTTAGACTCTGTATAACCCCAAGGATTATAGCCTTCCTGGCTCCTCTGTCCATGGAATTTTCCAAGTAAGAATACTCGAGTGGGTTGCCATTTTTACCTTCAGGGCATCTTCCTGACCTAGGGATAAAGCTTGTGTTCCCTGCATTGGCAGGCGGATTCTTTACCACTGTGCCACCTGGGAAGTGGTGCAGTGTTAAAATGGAAAGAAAGTAAATGTGCATCTTGACTGAATAAATGTTCAGTAAATCAAAGTAAGCACATCCCTTGTTGACTCAGGGGTAAAGAACCCACTTGCCGATGCAGAAAACTTGGGTTCCATCTCTGATTCTGAAAGATCCCCTGGAGTAGGTAATGGCAATCCACTCCAGTATTATTGCCTGGGAATCCCATGGACAGGATTCTGCTGAGCTACAATCCATAGTGTTGTGGGGTAGAACACAACTGAGCAACTAAACAACAAAACAATAAAAGAAATCATACACGTTGATAATCCGTGTGAGGATATGATACATTCCTGTTCTTAAGAGTATGTTCACACCATGTGATTGTGGGTATTACTTTTGACATTTAAAAAATTTGACTGTGTGGGTCTTAGTTGCAGCATGCAAGATCTTCAGTGAAGCATGTGGGCTCGTATTTATTAGTTGCAGCATGTGGCATCTAGTTGGCTCACCAGGAATTTAACCTGGGCCCCCTGCATTGGGAGTGTGGAGTCTTAGCCACTGGACCACCAGGGAAGTCCCTGACATAAGTATTTTCTTTATTTTGGAAAATAATTGTCTGCACTCTTAGATTAATGGGCTTCCCAGGGGGCACAATGGTAAAGAATCCGCCTGCTAATGCAGGAGATGAAAGATAGGCAGGTTCTGTCTCTGGGTGGAGAAGATCCCTTGGAGAAGGAAATGGCAACCCGCTCCAGTATTCATGCCTGGAAAATTCCATGGACAGAAGAGCCTGCTGGGCTATAGTCTATGGGGTCTCAAAGAGTTGAACATGACTGAGTGACTGAGTATGCACGCACTGTTAGGTTAAGAAATAATCTTTCCCAGTCCTTTTCCTTTAAACATTGGAATTTGATTATTAATTTGATGAAAAGTCTATACCACTGTCGAGGACTTGTATGGGTTTTGTAACCCAGATTCCATTTTCCTTCTCTTTGTACTGGTAAACTGTCTCTCGGGAAAATTGCCCCTTTCCTGTTCTCTAGGCCATTGTGATTCTGAGAGAGTTGACTTCACATTTGATTCCAGAGGTGTGCCTGTGGCTCAGGCCTGGTCATTGGAGGACCACTTTCCTCCAGTTGTGGTGATATCAACCAGCCGGTGACATTTTGGTTCTCTAGGGGACGCAGGCTGGCAAAGGACAAAGGGGGAGTTGGAGCAAGAAGGCAAATTTCAAGGACAAAATTCTGGATTCCAGCCATGCCAGAAGACAGTGGTTGTCAGAAGGACAGACAGCTGAACTTCACCTCCCAGGGCTTCCAGGACCTCATGTGGCTGTGGATACACAGAACCACAAAGGTCAGGAGCCTGACACAGCAGCCTCCAAGCTCACAGCCTGTGCCGGACCTCAGCCCCACTGGTCAAGCATCCTGCAAGCCTGCTGACACAGAATGTGGGGGGGGGGGTGTCAAAGAGGTCTGGCTCTTTCCATCTGTCTCCACGCAGTCCACTAATAGGGGGTGGCGACCCAGAAGACCCATCCATCACATGCAGTCTGTGGGGAGGTCAGCAAGTAGGAGGCAGGACAGCGGGAGAGAGGCACGTGGTGAGTTCCAAGTCACAGTGCACCAAAACCCTGGAAGCACTGAGGAGGGAGGGTGGGTTTCCTGGCTTCACAGTGCAGTGACCAGGCTCTGGTTCTCTCCCAGTATAGATTGGCACTCTCCTGGCCTTGGTTTCCCCCACTCCCAGCCCCTGCCCCACCCCTCAGCTCCCGTGCCCATCCCTGCCATTCCAGGCATCCCTGGAAGTGCCAGGGCTCAAGATGAGGACCTTGAGAGAGGACACAGGGCATCCCAAGGTCCCAGAACCTGCTGTCATCCCAGGACAACTCTGGTGGTTGCATGAGCACAACGTCTCAAGGACACTGGAGACCTGATATAAGGGGCAGGGCCTCAGAGACTGGAGAGGAGATTCTTAGGTTCTGAAGCAGTTTAGGTGAGGACCCGGAGGGAGAACCTAGGGGACCCCTCAAGAGGAGACTTCTAAGCTGCCTGTGTCAAACCATCCTGGGTCTGATCTTTCTTGGCCAAAGCCCATGGTCCTGATCTGTTCCCCTGTGTCACTCCTGTCTGTGGTTTGATCCCAGGCATCATGCTTGTGGTTGAGATGAGTGACCCGAGTAAGCCAAGCAAGGCCAAGGAAGACCTTCAGGACCCAGGCGAGGCCCAGGGCCCTGTGGAGGTGTAGCTCTTGGGGTTTGAGGCAGTGGAGGCTGCATCCCCCTCAGCCTCCTCTGCCCCTGGGGAGGGCAGCCACTCTGCCTGCTGTGAGTTCCTGTGGGGTCCACAAGCCTAGGCAGAGACCAGCAACTGGCAAGTCATGGTGTTTCTGCTCAGAGTCAAACAAAGTGCTTTGGAGGCCTTCCCACCCCTGTCTGCAGTGGTGGCAAGGGAGGAGGAAAAGGGGGCCTGAGTCAGAGCAGCAGCCAGGCGATCCTTCCCTCTGTGACTGAAGACTGAATGGATAGCCTCCTCAGAAGTGAGGGCCTGTGGCAGTTGGCAGAACCGCTGTGTAGCATCTTTGGGTTCCTGTTCTCTATGATGACGTGGAGATTCGTCTCTGCTTTCTTTAGAAAATTTCAAAACTTTGACAGTTTAACAGAAGGCTAAATAAGCTTTAATGTCCTAGTTTGTGAATGATGAGAATCAAAATGTTTTTGTGGTTAACCAGTTCAAGTACAAGAGTTGTGCTCTTTTGTAAAAGAAATTGGGAACTCTTCCATTTTGATTTGTGACCCTGAAAGGGGTACGATGGAATTGGAATTAGAACTGGTTTGGAAACGTGAGCTTACTTAGCAGCAATATTGATGGGGAGAGATTTAGATACTAATAAAGGTGATCACAGAGATATCATAATTTGTGGTGTGATGTCATAAAGAGTGGATATTATGTCATATATAGTGCGTAAATTATCATAAATATAGTGGGTTTGATATCATCGATACAGTGGGTGTGATGACACAGATAAAGTGGGTATGATGTCAGATAAAGTTGTGTTCTCATACAGTGTGTGATGTCATGTACAGTGGACATATTGTCATATATATATAGGATGCGATGACATACATACAGTGGATATGATGTAGCAGATACACGGATGTGATATCACATATAGTGAGTGTGACGTCACATATAGTGGGCATGACGTCATAAACATAGGAGGTGTGTTGTCATAGATGCAGTGGTTGTGTTGTCACACAAACAGTCAATATGATGTCATAAATAGAGGATGTGATGTCCTACCTACTGGGTGCAATGTAATGAACACAGTGCATGTGATGTCATAAATAGAGTGGTGTGATGTCATTAAGAGTGGGTCTGATGTCATATATAGTGCATATGAGGTCAAACATATGTTGGGAGTGATGTCATACATATACTGGGTGTGATGACAAGGTAGAGTGGATGTGACTTCATACTCTGTGTGATTGCAGATATAGAGGTTGAGTTGTCACAGGTATAGTTAATGTGATGTGATAATCAGTGGATGTGATGTCAGATAAAGTGGGTGTGATGTCATAAACATTGTGTGTTGATGTCACAAGGAGAGAATGTGATGTCAATTTTTGTGCACCTGATGTCATACAGACACCCAGATTGATGTCATACATAGACTGGGTGAGATGTCATCCAGAAAATGGGTGTGATGACACAGATACAGTTTCTCTGATGTCAGATGTGTAATCGGTGATTGAAAGGAGTGGATATTGCGTATTACATAGTGCAGATGTGATCAAACATATAGTGGGTGTGATATCATCGATACAGTGTGTGGGAGAACACAGATATTGTGGATGTCACAGCAGATATAGTGGAAGTGAGGTCAGATATATTGGTGGTGCTCTCATACACTGTGTGTTGTCATATATACTGGGCATGATGTTACAAATACAGTGGCTGTGATGTCACATGTATAGGAAATGTGATATCATAACCAGTGGTGTGATGTCAAAAAGAATGGATATTATATCACATATAAAGCGGAAAACACAATAAATAGAATGGGTTTGGTATCACCGATGCAGTGGGTGTGATGACACAGATACAGTGGGTATGATGTCAGATAAAGTTGAGTTCTCATACAGTGTGTGATGTCATGTAGATTGGATATATTGTCATAAATACATTGGCCGCGATGTCATACATACACTGGATATGATGTAACAGATACAACGGATGTGATATCACATATAGTGTGTGTGATGTCACCTATAGTGGCTGTATTCTAACACACAGTGTGGGTGAGGTCATGTACAATGGATATGATGTCATTAACAAAGTGGGTGTGATGACTCATACAGTGGATACAATGTCACGAGTACAGAAGGTGTGATATCATATAAATTTAATGCGACTTCCTATATATTGGGTGTGATGTATTGAATACAGTGGATGTGATGTCATAAACACAGTCGTGGAATGTAATAAACGGTAGATGTGATGTCCTATACACTATATATGATGCCATATAGTTGATGTGATGTCATGCATACAGAGGTTGTGATGACACCGATACGGTAGATGTGATGTCAGATATTATGGGTGTGATGTCAGATATAGTTGCTGTGTTCTCAAACATAGGGTGCATAATTTCATGTGCAGTGGATATGTCATCAACACAGTGGGTGTGATGACTCATAAAGTGGATGCGATGTCACATCTACAGAAGATATGGTATGATATGCAGTCGATGTGACTTCATATATATTGTGTATGATGTATTGAATAAAGTGGATGTGATGACATAAATACAGTTGTGGAATGTAATAAATGGTTGATGTGAGGTCATATACACTGCATATGATGCCATACAGATAGTTGGTGTGATGTCATGCATACAGAGGTAGTTTTGAGACCAATACAGCAGATCTGATGTCAGATATTGAGGGTGTGATGACACTGATACGGTAGATGTGATATCATATATTGTGGGTGTGTTGTCAGATATAGTTGTGGTGTTTTCATACACACAGTGAGTGTGACGTCACATATAGTGGACATGACGTCATAAACACTGGAGGTGTGCTGTCATAGATGCAGTGGTTGTGTTGTCACATGTATAGTCAATGTGATATCATAAAGAGAGGATGTGATGTCCTACATATTAGGTGCAATGTAATGAACACAGTGGGAGTGATGTCATAAATACAGTGGCATGATGTCATAAAGAGTGTGTGTGATGTCATATATAGTGCATATGAGGTCACACATATTTTGGGAGTGATGTCATAAATATACTTGGTGTGATGACAAGGTAGAGTGGATGTGACATCATGCTTTGTGTGATTTCAGATATACTGGTTGAGTTTTCACATGTATAGTTAAAGTGATGTGATAATCAGTGGGTGTGATGTCAGATAAAGCGGGTGTGATGTCATAAGCATTGTGTGTTAACGTCACAAGGAGTGAATGTGATGTCATTTTTTGTGCGCCTGATGTCATACAGACACCCAGAGTGATGTCATATATAGAGTGGGTGTGATGTCATCCAGAAAATGGGTGTGATGACACAGATACAGTTGCTGTGATGTCAGAGGTGTAGTTGATGTGGTGTCCTAATCAGTGGATGTGAAGTCATATATAAGAGTGTGATGTCATGAGAACAGTGGATGGGATGTCATACATACAATGGTGCGATCTAATAGAGTGGATATTGCATCTTATATAGTGCATATCTTATCAAAATTATAGTGGGTGTGACATCATCGATAAAGTGTGTGTGATAACACAGATATTGTGGATATAACAGCAGATATAGTGGATGTGATGTCAGATATATTGGTGGTGTCCGCTTACACTGTGTGTTGTCATATATACTGGGCATGATGTTACAAATACAGTGGCTGCGATGTCACATGTATAGGAAATGTGATATCATAATCAGTGGTGTGATGTCATAAAGAGGGATATTATGTCATATATAATGCATAGAATATGATAAATATAGTGGGTTTGATATCACCAATACAGGGGGTGTGATGATACAGATAGAGTGGTTATGATGTCAGATAAATTTGTGTTCTCATACAGTGTGTGATGTCATGTATAGTGGATATATTGTCATATATATATTGGACACGATGTCATACATATACTGGATATGTTGTAGCAGATACAACGGATGTGATATCATATACAGTGTGTGTGATGTCACCTATAGTGGCTGTATTCTCACACACAGTATGGGTGATGTCACGTACAATGGATATGATGTCATAAGCAAAGTGTGTGACGACTCATACAGTGGATGCCATGTAACGTGTACAGAAGGTGTGGTATCATATAATATTAATGCGACTTCCTATATACTGGCTGTGATATATTGAATAGAGTGGATGTGATGTCATAAATACAGTCATGGAATATAATAGACAGTAGATGTAATGTCATATACACTACTTATGATGCTATATAGACAGTAGGTGTGATATCATCCATACAGTGATTGTGATGACACCGATACGGTAGATGTGATGTCAGATATGATGGGTGTGATGTCAGACATAGTTGCTGTGTTCTCACACACAGGGTGCATAATGTCACGTGCAGTGGATATGATGTCATCAACAGAGTGGGTGTGATGACTCATAAAGTGGATGCGATGTCACGTGTACAGAAGATATGGTATGATATGCAGTTGAAGTGACTTCCTATATATTGGGTGTGACGTATTGAATACAGTGGATGTGATGTCATAAATAGAGTTGTGGAATGTAATAATTGGATGATGTGAGGTAATATACACTGCATATGATACCGTAGAGAAAGTTGGTGTGATGTCAAGCATACAGAGGTAGTGATGACACTGATACAGTAGATCTGATGTCAGATATTGAGTGTGTGATGACAATGATACGGTAGATATGATATCATATATGGTGGGTGAGTTGTCAGATATAGTTGCTGTGTTCTCATACACACAGTGTGTGTGACATCACAGTGGTCATGACGTCATAAACATAGGAGGTGTGCTGTCATAGATGCAGTGGTTGTGTTGTCACATGTACAGTCAATAGGACGTCATAAACAGAGGATGTGATGTCCTACCTACTGGGTGCAATTGAACACAGTGGAGGTGATGTCATAAACAGAGTGGCGTGATGTCATAAACAGCGGGTGTGTTGTCATATATAGTGCATATGAGGTCACACATATGTTGGGAGTGATGTCATACATATACTGGGTGTGATGACAAGTATGATGTCACATCATACTCTGTGTGATTTCAGATATAGCGGTTGAGCTGTCACATGTATAGTTAATGTGATATCAGTGGATATCAGTGGATATCATGTCAGATAAAGTGGTGTGATATCAAAAAGATTGTGAGTTGATGTTGCAAGGAGTGAATATGATGTCATTTCTTCTGCGACTGACGTCATACAGACACCCAGAGTGATGTCATACATAGAGTGGGTGTTATGTCATCCAGAAAATGGGTGTGATGACCCAGATACAGTTTCTGTGATGTCAGATGTGTATTCGATGTTTTGTCCTAATCAGTGGATGTGAAGTTATATATAAGACTGTGATGTCATGAGAACGGTGGATGGGATGTCAAACATAGAGTGGTGCCATATAATAGAGTGGATATTGCGACTTATATACTGCATATGGAATTAAGCTTAGAGTGGGTGTGATATCATCGATAGAGTGTGTGTGATAACACAGATATTGTGGATGTCACAGCAGATATAGTGGATGTGATGTCAGATATATCGGTGGTGTTCTCATACACTGTGTGTTGTCATATATACTGGGCATGATGTTTCAAATACAGTGGCTCTGATGTCACATGTATAGGAAATGTGATATCATAACCAGTGTTGTGATGTCATAAAGAGGGATATTATGTCATATATAATGCATAGAATATGATAAATATAGTGGGTTTGATATCACTGATACAGTGGGTGTGATGATACAGATAGAGTGGGTATGATGTCAGATAAATTTGTGTTCTCATACAGATTGTGATGTCATGTATAGTGGATATATTGTCATATATATATTGGACGCGATGTCATACATACACTGGATATGTTGTACCAAATACAACGGATGTGATATCACATACAGTGTGTGTGATGTCACCTATAGTGGCTGTGTTCTCACACACAGTGTGGGTGAAGTCACGTACAATGGATATGATGTCATAAGCAAAGTGGGTGTGACTACTCATACAGTAGATGCAATGTCACGTGTCCAGAAGGTGTGATATCATATAAAATTAATGCGACTTCGTTATACTCTGTGTGATGTATTGAATACATTGGATGCGATGTAATAAATACAGTCATGGAATGTAATAAACGGTAGATGTGATGTCATATACACTACATATGATCCCATACAGACAGTTGGTGTGATGTCATGCGTACAGTGGTTGTGGTGACACCGATACGGTAGATGTGATATCAGATATGATGGGTGTGATGTCAGACATAGTTGCTGTGCTCTCACACACAGGGTGCATAATGTGACGTGCAGTGGATATGATGTCATCAACACAGTGGGTGTGATGGCACATAAAGTGGATGCGATGTCACATGTACAGAAGATATGGTATGATATGCAGTTGAAGTGACTTCCTATATATTGGGTGTGATGTATTGAATACAGTGGATGTGATGTCATAAATAGAGATGTGGAATGGAATAAGTCGTTGATGTGAGGTCATATACACTGCGTGTGATACCATAGAAAAAGTTGGTGTGATGTCATGCATACAGAGGTAGTGATGACACCGATGCAGTAGATCTGATGTCAGATATTGGGGGTGAGATGACACTGATACGGTAGATGTGATACCATATATGGTGGGTGAGTTGTCAGATATAGTTGCTGTGTTCTCATACACACAGTGTGTGTGACATCACCTTTCGTGGTAATGACGTCATAAACATAGGAGGTGTGCTTTCATAAATGCAGCGGCTCTGTTCTCACATGTTTAGTGAATATGACTTCATAAACAGAGGATGTGATGTCCTACCTACTGGGTAAAATGTAATGAACACAGTGGATATGATGTCATAAATAGAGTGGCGTGATGTCATAAAGAGTGGGTTTGATGTCATATATAGTGCATATGAGGTCACACATATGTTGGGAGTTATGTCATACATATACTGAGTGTGATTACAAGGCAGAGTGGATGTGACATCACACTCTGTGTGATTTCAGATATAGTGGTTGAGTTGTCACATGTATAGTTAATGTGATATCAGTGGATATCAGTGGATATCATGTCAGATAAAATGGTGTGATGTCATAAACATTGTGTCTTGATGTTACAAGGAGTGAATATAATGCCATTTTTCCTCCGCCTGATGTCATACAGACACCCATAGTGATGTCATACATAGAGTGGGTGTGATGTCATCCAGAAAATGGGTGTGAGGACACAGAAACAGATTCTGTGATGTCAGATGTGTAGTCGATGTGGTGTCCGAATCAGTGGATGTGAAGTCATATATAAGACTGTGATGTCATGAGAACGGTGGATGGGATGTCAAACATAGAGTGGTGCCATATAATAGAGTGGATATTGCGTCTTATATAATGCATATGGGATCAAACTTAGAGTGGGTGTTATATCATCAACAGAGTGTGTGTGTTTAAACAGATGGTGTCATAATAAGTGGATGTGAAGTCATATATAAGACTGTGATGTCATGAGAACGGTGAATGGGATGTCAAACATAGAGTGGGGCCATATAATAGAGTGGATATTGAGTCTTATATCCTGCATATGGGATCAAACTTAGATTGGGTGTGATACCATCGATAGAGTGTGTGTGACAACACAGATATTGTGGATGTCACAGCAGATATAGCGGATGTGATGTCAGATTTATTGGTGGTGTTCTCATACACTGTGTGTTGTCATATATACTGGGCATGATGTTACAAATAGAGTGGCTCGATGTCACATGTATAGGAAATGTGATATCATAATCAGTGTTGTGATGTCAAAAAGAGGGATATTATGTCATATATAATGCATAGAATATGATAAATATAGTGGGTTTGATATCACTGATACAGTGGCTGTGATGATACAGATAGAGTGGGTATGATGTCAGATAAATTTGTGTTCTCATACAGTGGGAAGTCACGTATAGTGGATATATTGTCAAATATATTTTGGACGTGATGTCATACATACACTAGATATGTTGTAGCAGATACAACGGATGTGATATCATATACAGTGTGTGTGTGATGTCACCTATAGTGACTGCATTCTCACACACAAGGTGCGTAATATCACGTGCATTGGATATGATGTCATCAAAACAGTGGCTGTGATGACTCATAAAGTGGATGCGATGTCACCTGTACAGAAGATATGGTATGATATGCAGTTGAAGTGACTTCTTATATATTGGGTGTGACGTATTGAATACAGTGAATGTGATGTCATAGAGTTGTGGAATATAATAAGTGGTTGATGTGAAGTCATATACACTGCATATGATACCATAGAGAAAGTTGGTGTGACATCATGCATACAGAGGTAGTGATCACACCAATACAGTAGATCTGATGTCAGATATTGAGGGTGTGATGACACTGATACGGTAGATGTGATATCATATATGGTGAGTGAGTTGTCAGATATAGTTGCTGTGTTCTCATACACACAGTGTGTGTGACATCACATTAAGTGGTCATGACGTCATAATCATACGAGGTGTGCTGTCATAGATGCAGTGGTTGTGTTGTCACATGTACAGTCAATAGGACGTCATAAACAGAGGATGTGATGTCCTACCTACTGCGTGCAATGTAATGAACACAGTGGACGTGATGTCATTAATAGAGTGGCATGATGTCATAAAGAGTGGGTGTGATGTCATATATAGTGCATATGAGGTCACACATGTGTTGGGAGTGATGTCATACATATACTGAGTGTGATCACAAGGCAAAGTGGATGTGACATCATACTCTGTGTGATTTCAGATATAGTGGTTGAGTTGTCACATGTATAGTTAATGTGATATCAGTGGATATCAGTGGATATCATGTCAGATAAAGTGGTGTGATGTCATAAACATTGTGTGTTGATGTTACAAGGAGTGAATATGATGTCATTTTTTCTGCACGTGATGTCATACAGATACCCAGAATGATGTCATACATAGAGTGGGTGTGATGTCATCCAGAAAATGCGTGTGAGGACACAGAAACAGATTCTGTGATGTCAGATGTGTAGTCGATGTGGTGTCCTAATCAGTGGATGTGAAGTCATATATAAGACTGTGATGTCATGAGAAAGGTGGATGGGATGTCAAACATAGAGTCGTGCCATATAATAGAGTGGATACTGCATCTTATGTACTGCATATGGGATCAAACTTAGAGTGGGTGTGATAGCATCGATACAGTGTGTGATAACACATATATTGTGGATGTCACAGCAGATATAGTGGATGTGATGCAAGATATATTGGTGGTTTTCTCATACACTGTGTGTTGTCATATATACTGGGCATGATGTTACAAATACAGTGGCTGGAATGTACCATGTATAGGAAATATGATATCATAATCAGTGGGTTGATGTCATAAAGAGGGATATTATGTCATATATAATGCATAGAATATGATAAATATAGTGGGCTTGATATCACAGATACAGTGGCTGTGATGATCCAGATAGAGTGGGTATGATGTCAAATAAATTTGTGTTCTCATACAGTGTGTGATGTCATGTAGAGTGGATATATTGTCATATATATATTGGACGTGATGTCATACATACACTGAATATGTTGTAGCAGATACAACGGATGTGAGATCATATACAGTGTGTGAGATGTCACTTACAGTGGCTGTATTCTCACACACAATGTGGGTGGTGTCACGTACAATGGATATGATGTCATAAGCAAAGTGGGTGTGATGACTCATACAGTGGATGCAATGTCACGTGTACAGAAGGTGTGATATCACATAAAATTAATGCAACTTCCTATATACTGGGTGTGATGTCTTGAATATAGTGGATGTGATGTCATAAATACAGTTGTGAAATGTAATCAATGTAGATGTGATGTCAAATACACTATATACGATGCCACATAGAGAGTTGTTGTGATGTCATGCATACAGTGGTTGTGATGACACCAATATGGTAGATGTGATGTCAGATATTATGGGTGTGATGTCAGACATAGTTGCTGTGTTCTCACACACAGGGTGCGTAATGTCACGTGTAGTGGATATGATGTCATCAACACAATGGGTGTGATGACTCATAAAGTGGATGTGATGTCACAGGTACAGAAGATATGGTATGATATGCAGTTGTAGTGACTTCCTATATATTGGGTGTGAAGTATTGAATACAGTGGATGTCATGTCATAAAGAGTTGTGGAATGTAATAAGTGGTTGATGTGAGGTCACATACACTGCGTATAATACCATAGAGAAAGTTGGTGTGATGTCATGCATACAGAGGTAGTGATGGCAACGATACTGTAGATCTGTTGTCAGATATTGAGGGTGTGATGACACTGATACGGTAGATGTGATATCATATATGGTGGGTGAGTTGTCAGATATAGTTGCTGTGTTCTCATACACACAGTGTGTGTGACATCACAGTGGTCATGACGTCATAAACATAGGAGGTGTGCTGTCATAGATGCAGTGGTTGTGTTGTCACATGTACAGTCAATATGACATCATAAACAGAGGATGTGATGTCCTACCTCCTGGGGGCAATTGAACACAGTGGAGGTGATGTCATAAACAGAGTGGCGTGATGTAATAAAGAGCGGGTGTGATGTCATATATAGTGCATATGAGGTCACACATATGTTGGGAGTGATGTCATACATATACTGGGTGTGATGACAAGGTAGAGTGGATATCACATCATAATCTGTGTGATTTCAGGTACAGCGGTTGAGCTGTCACATGTATAGTTAATGTGATATCAGTGGATATCAGTGGATATCATGTCAGATAAAGTGGTGTGATATCAAAAAGATTGTGAGTTGATGTTACAAGGAGTGAATATGATGTCATTTCTTCTGCGACTGACGTCATACAGACACCCAGAGTGATATCATACATAGAGTGGGTGTTATGTCATCCAGAAAATGGGTGTGATGACCCAGATACAGTTTCTGTGATGTCAGATATGTAGTCGATGTGTTGTCCTAATCAGTGGATGTGAAGTTATATATAAGACTGTGATGTCATAAGAACGGTGGATGGGATGTCAAACATAGAGTGGTGCCATATAATAGAGTGGATATTGCGTCTTATATACTGCATAAGGGATCAAACTTAGAGTGGGTGTGATATCATCGATAGAGTGTGTGTGATAACACAGATATTGTGGATGTCGGAGCAGATATAGTGGATGTGATGTCAGACATATTGGTGGTGTCCGCTTACACTGTGTGTTGTCATATATACTGGGCATGATGTTCAAATACAGTGGCTGTGATGTCACATGTATAGGAAATGTGATATCATAATCAGTGGTGTGAAGTCATAAAGAGGGAAATTATGTCATATATAATGCATAGAATATGGTAAATATAGTGGGTTTGATATCACCGATACAGTGGGTGTGATGATACAGATAGAGTGGGTATGATGTCAGATAAATTTGTGTTCTCATACAGATTGTGATGTCATGTATAGAGGATATATTGTCATATATATATTGGACGCGATGTCATACATACACTGGATATGTTGTACCAAATACAACGGATGTGATATCACATACAGTGTGTGTGATGTTACCTATAGTGGCTGTGTTCTCACACACAGTGTGGGTGAAGTAACTTACAATGGATATGATATCATAAGCAAAGTGGGTGTGACGACTCATACAGTAGATGCAATGTCACGTGTCCAGAAGGTGTGATATCATATAAAATTAATGCGACTTCGTTATACTGTGTGTAATGTAGTGAATACATTGGATGCGATGTAATAAATACAGTCATGGAATGTAATACACGGTAGATGTGATGTCATATACACTACATATGATGCCATACAGACAGTTGGTGTGATGTCATGCATACAGTGGTTGTGTTGACACTGATACGGTAGATGTGATGTCAGATATGATGGGTGTGATATCAGACATAGTTGCTGTGTTCTCACACACAGGGTGCGTATTGTGACGTGCAGTGGATATGATGTCATCAACACAGTGGGTGTGATGACACATAAAGTGGGTGCGATGTCACGTGTACAGAAGATATGGTATGATATGCAGTTGAAGTGACTTCCTATATATTGGGTGTGACGTATGGAATACAGTGGATGTGATGTTATAAATACAGTCGTGGAATGGAATAAGTGGTATGTGAGGTCATATACACTGCATAAGATACCATAGAGAAAGTTGGTGTGATGTCATGCATACAGAGGTAGTGATGACATTGATAGAGTAGATCTGATGTCAGATATTGAGGGTGTGATGACACCGATATGGTAGATGTGATATCATATATGGTGGGTGAGTTGTCGGATATAGCTGCTGTGTTCTCATACACACAGTGTGTGTGACGTCACATTTAGTGGTCATGACGTCATAAACATAGGAGGTGTGCTGTCATAGATGCAGTGGTTGTGTTGTCAAATGTACAGTCAATATGACGTCATAAACAGAGAATGTGATATCCTACATACTGGGTGCAATGTAATGAACACAATGGATGTGATGTCATAAATAGAGCTGTGTGATGTCAGAAAGAGTGGGTGTGATGTCATATATAGTGCATATGAGTTCACACATATGTCGGGAGTGATGTCATTCATATACTAGTGTGAGAACAAGTTAGAGTGGATGTGACATCATACTCTGTGTGATTTCAGATATAGTGGTTGAGTTGTCACATGTAGAGTTAATGTGATATCAGTGGATATCAGTGGATATCATGTCAGAAAAAGTGGTGTGATGTCATAAACCTTGTGTGTTGATGTTACAAGGAGTGAATATGATGTCATTTTTCTGCGCCTGATGTCATACAGACACCCAGAGTGATGTCATACATAGAGTGGGTGTTATGTCATCCAGAAAATGGGTGTCATGACACAGATAGAGTTTCTGTGATGTCAGATGTGTAGTCGATGTGGTGTCCTAATCAGTGGATGTGAAGTCATATATAAGACTGTGATGTCATGAGAACGGTGGATGGGATGTCAAACATAGAGTGGTGCCATATAATAGAGTGGATATTGCTTCTTATATAATGCATATGGGATCAAACTTAGAGTGGGTGTTATATCATCAACAGAGTGTGTGTGTTTAAACAGATATTGTGGATGTCAGAGCAGATATAGTGGATGTGATGTCAGATATATCGGTGGTGTTCTCATACACTGTGTGTTGTCATATATACTGGGCATGATGTTACAAATACAGTGGCTGTGATGTCACATGTATAGGAAATGTGGTATCATAATCAGTGGTGTGATGTCATAAAGAGGGATATTATGTAATATATAATGCATAGAATATGGTAAATATAGTGGGTTTGATATCACCAATACAGTGGGTGTGATGATACAGATAGAGTGGGTATGATGTCAGATAAATTTGTGTTCTCATTCAGTGTGTGATGTCATGTATAGTGAATACATTGTCATATATATATTGGAAGCAATGTTATATACACTGGATATGTTGTAGCAGATACAACAGATGTGATATCATATACAGTGTGTGTGATGTCACCTATAGTGGCCGTATTCTCACACACAGTGTGGGTCATGTCACCTACAAAGTATATGATGTCCTAAGCAAAGTGGGTGTGATGACTCATAGTGGATGCAATATCACGTGTACAGAAGGTTTGATATCATATAAAATTAATGCGACTTCCTATATACTGGGTGTGATGTATTGAATAGAGTGGATGTGATGTCATGAATACAGTCGTGGAATGTAATAAACGGTAGATGTGATGTCATAAACACTATATATGTTGCCATATAGACAGATGGTGTGATGTCATGCATACAGTGCTTGTGATGACACCGATATGGTAGATGTGATGTCAGATATGATGGGTGTGATGTCAGATATAGTTGCTGTGTTCTCACAAACAGGGTGCGCAATGTCACGTGCAGTGGATATGATGTCATCAACACAGTGGGTGTGATGACTCATAAAGTGGATGTGATGTCACTTGTACAGAAGATATGGTATGATATGCAGTTGAAGTGACTTCCTATATATTGGGTGTGACGTATTGAATACAGTGGATGTGATGTCATAAATAGAGTTGTGGAATGTAATAAGTCGTTGATGTGAGGTCATATACACTGCGTATGATACCATAGAGAAAGTTGGTGTGATGTCATGCATACAGAGGTAGTGATGACACCGATGCAGTAGATCTGATGTCAGATATTGAGGGTGAGATGACACTGATATGGTAGATGTGATATCATATATGGTGGGTGAGTTGTCAGATATAGTTGCTGTGTTCTCATACACACAGTGTGTGTGTCGTCACATTTCGTGGTAATGACGTCATAAAAATAGGAGGTGTGCTTTCATAAATGCAGTGGCTCTGTTCTCACATGTTTAGTGAATATGACTTCATAAACAGAGGATGTGATGTCCTACCCACTGGGTACAATGTAATGAACACAGTGGATGTGATGTCATAAATAGAGTGGCGTGATGTCATAAAGAGTGGGTTTGATGTCATATATAGTGCATATGAGGTCACACATGTGTTGGGAGTGATGTCATACATATACTGGGTGTGAGGACAAGGTAGACTGGATGTGACATCATACTCTGTGTGATTTCAGATATAGTGGTTGAGTTGTCACATGTATAGTTAATGTGATATCAGTGGATATCAGTGGATATCATGTCAGATAAAATGGTGTGATGTCATAAACATTGTGTGTTGATGTTACAAGGAGTGAATATGATGCCATTTTTCCTCCGCCTGATGTCATACAGACACCCATAGTGATGTCATACATAGAGTGGGTGTGATGTCATCCAGAAAATGGGTGTGAGGACACAGAAACAGATTCTGTGATGTCAGATGTGTAGTCGATGTGGTGTCCTAATCAGTGGATGTGAAGTCATATATAAGACTGTGATGTCATGAGAACGGTGGATGGGATGTCAAACATAGAGTGGTGCCATATAATAGAGTGGATATTGCGTCTTATATAATGCATATGGGATCAAACTTAGAGTGGGTGTTATATCATCAACAGAGTGTGTGTGTTTAAACAGATGGTGTCGTAATAAGTGGATGTGAAGTCATATATAAGACTGTGATGTCATGAGAACGCGGATGGGATGTCAAACATAGAGTGGTGCCATATAATAGAGTGGATATTGCGTCTTATATCCTGCATATGGGATCAAACTTAGATTGGGTGTGATATCATCGATAGAGTGTGTGTGATAACACAGATATTGTGGATGTCACAGCAGATATAGCGGATGTGATGTCAGATATATTGGTGGTGTTCTCATACACTGTGTGTTGTCATATATACTGGGCATGCTGTTACAAATAGAGTGGCTCTGATGTCACATGTGTAGGAAATGTGATATCATAATCAGTGTTGTGATGTCAAAAAGAGGGATATAATGTCATATATAATGCATAGAATATGATAAATATAGTGGGTTTGATATCACCGATACAGTGGGTGTGATGATACAGATAGAGTGGGTATGATGTCAGATAAATTTGTGTTCTCATACAGTGTGTGAAGTCACGTATAGTGGATATATTGTCAAGTATATTTTGGACGCGATGTCATACATACATTGGATATGTTGTAGCAGATACAACGGATGTGATATCATATACAGTGTGTGTGTGATGTCACCTATAGTGGCTGCATTCTCACACACAAGGTGCGTAATATCACGTGCATTGGATATGATGTCATCAACACAGTGGGTGTGATGACTCATAAAGTGGATGTGATGTCACCTGTACAGAAGATATGGTATGATATGCAGTTGAAGTGATTTCCTATATATTGGTTGTGACGTATTGAATACAGTGGATGTGATGTCATAAATAGAGTTGTGGAATGTAATAAGTCGTTGATGTGAGGTCATATACATTGCATATGATACCATAGAGAAAGCTGGTGTGATGTCATGCATACAGAGGTAGTGATCACACCAATGCAGTAGATCTGATATCAGATATTGAGGGTGTGATGACACTGATACGGTAGATGTGATATCATATATGGTGGGTGAGTTGTCAGATATAGTTGCTGTGTTCTCATACACACAGTGTGTGTGACGTCACATTTAGTTGTCATGACGTCATAAACATAGGAGGTGTGCTGTCATAGATGCAGTGGTTGTGTTGTCACATGTACAGTCAATGTGACGTCATAAACAGAGGATGTGATGTCCTACCTAGTGGGTGCAATGTAATGAACGCAGTGGATGTGATGTCATAAATAGAGCGGCGTGATGTCATAAAGAGTGGGTGTGATGTCATATATAGTGCATATGCGGTCACACATATGTTGGGAGTGATGTCATAAATATACTGGGTGTGAGGACAAGGTAGAGTGGATGTGACATCATACTCTGAGTGATTTCAGATATAGTGGTTGAGTTGTCACATGTATAGTTAATGTGATATCAGTGGATATCAGTGGATATCATGTCAGATAAAGTGGTGTGATGTCATAAACATTGTGTGTTGATGTTACAACGAGTGAATGTGATGTCATTTTTTCTGCGCCTGATGTCATACAGACGCCCAGAGTGATGTCATACATAGAGTAGGTGTGATGTCATCCAGAAAATGGGTGTGATGACCCAGATACAGTTTCTGTGATGTCAGATGTGTAGTCAATATGGTGTCCTAATCAGTGGATGTGAAGTCATATATAAGAATGTGATGTCATGAGAACGGTGGTTGGGTTGTCATACATAGTGTTTTGCCATATAATAGAGGGGATTTTTCGTCTTATATACTGCATATGAGATCAAACTTAGAGTGGTTGTGATATCATCGATAGAGTGTGCGATAACACAGATATTGTGGATGTCTCAGCAGATATAGTGGATGTGATGTCAGATATATTGGTGATGTTCTCATACACTGTGTGTTGTCATATATACTGGGCATGATGTTCAAATACAGTGGCTGTGATGTCACATGTATAGGAAGTGTGATATCATAATCAGTGTTGTGCTCTCATAGAGAGGGATATTATGTCATATATAATGCATAGAATATGAAAAATATAGTGGGTTTGACATCACCGATACAGAGGGTGTGATGATACAGATAGAGTGGGTATGATGTCAGTTAAATTTGTCTTCTCATTCAGTGTGTGATGTCACGTATAGTGGATATATTGTCATATATATATTGGAGGCAATGTCATACATACACTGAATATGTTGTAGCAGATACAACGGATGTGATATCATATACAGTGTGTGTGATGTCACCTATAGTGTCTGTATTCTCACACACAGTGTGGGTGATGTCACGTACAATGGATATGATGTCATAAGCAAAGTGAGTGTGATGACTCATACAGTGGATGCAATGTCATGTGTTCAGAAGTTGTGATATCATATAAAATTAGTGCGACTTCCTATATACTGGGTGTGATGTATTGAATACAGTGGATGTGATGTCATAGGTACAGCCGTGGCATATAATAAACGGTAGATGTGATGTCATATACACTACATATGATGATATATACACAGTTGGTGTGATGTCATGCATACAGCGGTTGTGATGACACCAATACGGTAGATGTGATGTCAGATATTATGGATGTGATGTCAGATATAGTTGCTGTCTTCTCACACACAGGGTGTGTAATGTCACGTGCAGTGGATATGATGTCATCAACACAGTGGTTGTGATGACTCTTAAAGTGGATGCAATGTCACGTGTACAGAAGTTATGTTATGATATGCAGTTGGAGTGACTTCCTATATATTGGGTGTGATGTATTGAATACAGTGGATGTGATGTCATAAATAGACATGTGGAATGTAATAAGTGGTTGATGTGAGGTCATATACACTGCATATGATGCCATAGAGAAAGTTGGTGAGATGTCATGCATACAGAGGTAGTGATGACACCGATACAATAGATCTGATGTCAGATATTGAGGGTGTGATGACACTGATACGGTAGATGTGATATCATATATGGTGGCTGAGTTGTCAGATATAGTTGCTGTGTTCTCATACACACAGTGTGTGTGAGGTCACATTGAGTGGTCATGACATCATATACATAGGAGGTGTGCTGTCATAGATGCAGTGGTTGTGTTGTCACATGTTCAGTCAATATGACGTCATAAACAGAGGATGTGATGTCCTAACTACTGGCTGCAAAGTAAAGACCACAGTGGAGGTGAAGTCATAAATAGGGTGGCGTGATGTCATAAAGAGTGGGTGTGATGTCATATAGAGTGCATTTGAGGTCACACATATGTTGGGAGTGATGTCATACTTATACTGGGTGTGATGACAAGGTAGAATGGATGTGACATCATATTCTGTAATTTTAGATATATAGTGGTTGAGTTGTCACATGTATAGTTAATGTGATATCAGTGTATATCAGTGGATATCATGTCAGATAAAGTGGTGTGATGTCATAAACATTGTGTGTTGATGTTACAAGGAGTGAATATGATGTCAATTTGTCTGCGCCTGATGTCATACAGACACCCAGAGTGATGTCATACATAGAGTGGTTGTGATGTCATCCAGAAAATGGGTCTGATGACACAGATACAGTTTCTGTGATGTCAGATGTGTAGTCGATGTGGTGTCCTAATCAGTGGATGTGAAGTCATATATAAGACTGTGATGTCATGAGAACGGTGGATGGGATGTCAAACACAGGGTTGTGCCATATAATAGAGTGGATATTGCGTCTTATATCCTGCATATGGGATTAAACTTAGTGGGTGTGATATCATCGATAGAGTGTGTGTGATAACACAGATATTGTGGATATCACAGCAGATATAGTGGATGTGATGTCAGATATATTGGTGGTGTCTCATACACTGTGTGTTGTCATATATACTGGGCATGATGTTACAAATACATTGGCTGTGATGTTACATGTACAGGAGATGTGATATCATAATCAGTAGTGTGATGTCATAAAGAGGGATATTATGTCATATATAATACATAGAATATGATAAACAGAGTGGGTTTGATATCACCGATATTGTGGGTGTGATCATACAAATAGAGTGGGTATGATGTCAGATAAGTTTGTGTTCTCATACAGTGTGTGATGTCATGTATAGTGGATATATTTTCATATTTATATAGGACGCGATTTCATACATACCCTGGATATGTTGTAGCAGATACATCGAATGTGATATCTTTTGCAGTGTGTGTGTTGTCACCTATAGTGGCTGTATTCTCACACACAGTGTGGGTGATGTCACATACAAAGTATATGATGTCATAAGCAAAGTGTGTGTGATGAGTCATACAGTGAATGCAATGTCACGTGTACAGAAGGTGTGATATTATATAAAATTAATGCGACTTCCTATATACTGGGTGTGATGTATTGAAGAGTGGATGTGATGTCATAAATACAGTCGTGGAATGTAATAAACGGTAGATGTGATGTCATATACACTACATATGATGCCATATAGACAGTTAGTGTGATGTCATGCATACAGTGGTTGTGATGACACCGATACGGTAGATGTGATGTCAGATATTATGGGTGTGATGTCAGACATAGCTGCTGTGTTCTCACACACAGGGTGCGACATGTAAACTGCAGTGGATATGATGTCATCAGCACAGTGGGTGTGATGACTCATAAAGTGGATGCGATGTCACCTGTACAGAAGATATGGTATGATATGCAGTTGAAGTGACTTCCTATATATTGGGTGTGATGGATTGAATACAGTGGATGTGATGTCATAAATATAGTTGTGGAATGTAATAAGTGGTTGATGTGAGGTCATATACACTGCATATGATACCATAGAGAAAGTTGGTGTGACGTCATGCATACAGAGGTAGTGATGACACCGATACAGTAGATCTGATGTCAGATATTGAGGGTGTGATGACACTGATATGGTTGATGTGATATCATATATGGTGGGTGAGTTGTCATATATAGTTGCTGTGTTCTCATTCACACAGTGTGCGTGACGTCACATTTAGTGGTCATGACGTCATAAACATAGGAGGTGGGCTGTCATAGATGCATTGGTTGTGTTGTCACATGTACAGTCAATATGACGTCATAAACAGAGGATATGATGTCCTACCTACTAGGTGCAATGTAATGAACACAGTGGATGTGATGTCATAAATAGAGTGGCGTGATGTCCTAAAGAGTGGGTGTGATGTCATATATAGTGCATATGAGGTCACACATGTGTTGGGAGTGATGTCATACATATACTGGGTGTGATGACAAGGTAGAGTGGATGTGACATCATACTCTGTGTGATTTCAGATATAGTGGTTGAGTTGTCACATGTATATTTAATGTGATATGATAATCAGTGGATATCATGTCAGATAAAGTTGTGTGATGTCATAAAGATTGTGTGTTGACATTACAAGGAGTGAATATGATGTCATTTTTTCTGCACCTGATGTCATACAGCCACCCAGATTGATGTCATACATAGAGTGGTTTGATGTTATCCAGAAAATGGGAGTGATGACACAGATACCGTTTCTGTGATATTAGATGTGTAGTTGATGTGGTGTCAGAATCAATGGATGTGAAGTCATATAAAAGAGTGTGATGTCATGAGAACGGTGATTGGAATGTCATACATACAGTGGTGCGATTTAATAGAGTGAATATTTCGTCTTATATAGTGCATATATTATCAAACTTTAGTGATTGTGATATCGATACAGTGTGTGTGATGACACAGATATTGTGGATGTCATATCAGATATAGTGGATGTGATGTCAGATATATTGGTGGTGTTCTCATACACTGTGTGATGTCATATATACTGGGTATGATATTACAAACACAGTGGCTGTGATGTCACATGTACAGGAAATGTGATAACTTAATCAGTGGTGAGATGTCATAAAGAGTGGATATTATGTCAAATATAATGCGCAGAATATCATAAATAGAGTGGGTTTGATATCACCGATATAGTGTGTGTGATGACACAGATACAGTGGTATGATGTCAGATAAAGCTGTGTCTCATACAGTGTGTGATGTCATGTATAGTGGATATATTGTCATATATATATATTGGACGTGATGTCATACATACAGTGGATATGATGTAGCAGATACAACGGACGTGATATCACACATAGTGTGTGTGATGTCACCTATAGTGGCTGTATTCTCACACCCAGTATGGGTGATGCCACGTATAATGGATATGATGTCATAAACATAGTAGGTGTGATGACTCATACAGTGGATGCAATGTCACGTGTATAGATGATATGATATGATATACAGTTTATGTGACTTCCTATATATTGGGTGTGATGTTTTGGATACAGTGGATGTGATGTCATAAATATAGTTGTGAAATGCAATAAACGGTAGATGTGGTGTCATACACACTAAATGTGATGCGATACAGATCGTTGGTGTTATGGCATGCATACACTGGTTGTGATGACACCGATACGGTAGATGTGATGTCAGATATTATGGGTGTGATGTCTGATGTCAGATATAGTTGCTTTGATCTCACACACAGGGTGCATAATGTCACATGCAGGGGATATGATGTCATCAACACAGTGGGTGTGATGACTCATACAGTGTATGCAATGTCACGTGTACAGAAGATATGATATGATATACAGTTGAAGTGACTTCCTATATACTGTGTGTGATGTATTGAATACAGTGGATGTGATGTCATAAATACAGTTGTGGAATGTAATAAATGGTAGATGTGATGTCATATACACTACATACGATGCCATACAGATAGTTGGTGTGATGTCATGCATACAGTGGTTGTGATGACACCGATACGGTAGATGTGATGTCAGATATTATAGGTGTGATATCAGATATAGTTGCTGCTTCTTCACACATATTGTGCGTAATGTCACATGCATTTGATATGATGTCATAAACACAGTGGCTGTGATGTCTCACACAGTGGATGCGACGTCACGTGTACAGAAGTTATGATATGACATACAATTAATGGGTCTTCCAATACATTGGATGTGATGTATTGAATACAGCAAATGTGATGTCATAAAAACTGTTGTGGAATGTAATAAATGGTAGATGTGATGTCATATACACTGCATATGATGCCATAGAGATCACTGGTGTGATGTCATGCATCCAGAGGTAGTGATGACACTGATGCAGTAGATCTGATATCAGTGATTGAGGGTGTGATGACACTGATACGGTAGATGTGATATCAGATTTTGTGGGTGTGTTGTTAGATATAGTACCTGTGCCGCAAACACACAGAGTGTTTTACGTCATATATAGTGGGCATGTCGTCAAAACATAGTAGTTGTGGTGTCATAGATGCAGTGGTTGTGTTGTCACATGTACAGTCAATATGATGTAACAAACAGAGGATGTGATGTCCTACATTCTGGGTGCAATGGAATGAATACAGTGGATGTGATGTCATAAATACCGTGGCGTGATGTCATAAAGAGTGGGTGTGATGTCATATATAGTGCATATGAGTTCACACATATGTTGGGAGTGATGCCATACATATACTGGGTGTGATGACAAGGTAGAGTAGATGTGATATCATACTCTGTCTGATTTCAGATAGAGTGGTTGATGTGTCACATGTATAGTTAATGTGATCTGATAATCATTGGATGGGATGTCAGAAAAACTGGGTGTGATGTCATAAGCATTGTGTGTTGATGTCACAAGGAGTGAATGTGATGTCATTTTTTGTGCACCTGATGTAATACAGACACCCAGATTGATGTCATACATAGAGTGGTGTGATGTCATCCAGAAAATGGGTGTGATGACACAGATACAGTTTCTGTGATGTCAGATGTGTAGTCGATGTGGTGTCCTAATCAGTGGATGTGAAGTCATATATAAGAGTGTGATTTCATGAGAACGGTGGATGGCATGTCAAACATACTGTCGTGTGATATAACAGAGTGAATATTGCATCTTATATAGTGCATACGGTATCAAACTTATAGTTGGTGTGATATCAGCAATACAGTTTGTGTGATAACACAGATATTGTGGATGTCACAGCAGATATAGTGGATGTGATATCAGATATATTGGTGGTGTTCTCATACACGGTCTGATATCATATATACTGGGTATGACTTTACAAATACAGTGGTTCTGATGTGAAATATATAGGAAATGTGATATCATAATCAGTGTTGTGGTGCCATAAAGAGTGGATATTATGTCATATATAATGTGTAAAATATGATAAATATAATGGGTTTGATATCACTGATACAGTGGCTGTCATGACACAGATACAGTGGGTATGCTATCAGATAAAGTTGTGTTCTCATACAGTGTGTGATGTCATGTATAGTGGATATGTTGTCATATATATATTGGATGTGATGTCATACATACAGTGGATATGCTGTAGCAGATACAATGGATGTGATATCACATATAGTGTGTGTGATGTCACCTATATTGGCTGTAGTCTCACACACAGTATGGGTGATGTCACGTACAATGGATATGATGTCATAAACAAAGTGTGTTGATGACTCATACAGTGGATGCAATGTCACGTGTACAGAAGGTGTGATATCATATAAAATTAATGCGACTTCCTATATACTGGGTGTGATGTATTGAATAGAGGGGATGTGATGTCATAAATACAGTCGTGGAATGTAATAAATGGTAGATGTGATGTCATATACAATACATATGATGCCATACAGAGAGTTGTTGTGATGTCATGCATACATTTGTTGCGATGACACCGATACGGTAGATGTGATGTCAGATATTATGGGTGTGATGTCAGATATAGTTGCTGTGTTCTCACACACAGGGTGTGTAATGTCACGTGCAGTGGATATGATGTCATTAACCCAGTGGGTGTGATGATTCATACAGTGGATGTGATGTCACGTGTACAGTAGTTATGGTGTGTTATGCAGTTGATGTGACTTCCTATATATTGGGTGTGATGTATTGAATACAGTGGATGTGATGTCATAAATAGAGTTGTGTAATGTAATAAGTGGTTGATGTGAGGTCATATACACTGCATATGATGCCATAGAGATAGTTGGTGTGATGTCATGCATACAGAGGTTGTGATGACACTGATACAGTAGATTTGAATGTCAGATATTGAATGTGTCATGACACAGATGTGGTAGATATAATATGAGATATTGTGGGTGTGCTGTCAGATATAGTTTCTGTGTTCTCATACACACAGTGTGTGTAATGTTCCATATAGTGACCATGACATCATAAACATAGGAGGTGTGCTGTCGTAGATGCAGTGGTTGTGTTGTCACATGTATAGTCAATATGATGTCATAAATGGAGGATGTGATATCCTACCTATTGGTTGAAATGTAATGAACACAGTGGATGTGATGTCATAAACACAGTGGTGTGATATCATAAAGAGTGGGTGTGATGTCATGTATAGTGCATATGAGCTCACACATATGTTGGGAGTGATGCCATACATATACTGGGTGTGATGACAAGGTAGAGTCGATGTGATATCATAGTCTGTGTATTTTCAGATATAGTGGTTGAGTTGTCACATGTATAATTAATGTGATCTGATAATCATTGGATGTGATGTCAGATAACGTAGGTGTGATGTCATAAGCATTGTGTGTTGATGTTACAAGGAGTGAATGTGATGTCATTTTTTGTGCACCTGATGTCATACAGACACCCAGAGTGATGTCATAAATAGAGTGGGTGTGATGTCATCCAGAAACTGGGTGTGATGACACAGCTACAGTTTCTGTGATGTCAGATGTGTAGTCGATGTGGTGTCCTAATCAGTGGATGTGAAGTCATATATAAGATTGTGATGTCATGAGAGCGGTGGATGAGATGTCATACGTACAGTGTTACAATTTATTAGAGTGGATATTGCATGTTATATAGTGCATATGTTATCAAACTTATAGTGCGTGTGATATCATGAATAGAGTGTGTGTGAAAACACAGATATTGTGGATGTCATACCAGATATAGTGGATGTGATGTCAGATATATTGGTGGTGTTCTCATTCGCTGTGTGATGTCATATATACTGGGTATGATGTTACAAATACAGTGGCTGTGATGTCACATGTATAGAAAATGTGATATCATAATCACTGATGTGATGTCATAAAGAGTGGATATTATGTCATATGTAGTGCGTAAAGTATCATAAATATACTGGGTTTGATATCACTGATACAGTGGGTGCGATGACACAGATACAGCGGGTATGATGTCAGATAAAGTTGTGTTCTCATAGAGTGTGTGATGTCATGTATAGTGGATATATTGTCACATATATATTGGATGAGATGTCATACATACAGTAGTTATGATGTAATAGATACAACGGATGTGACATCACATATAGTGTGTGTGATGTCACCTATAGTGGCTGTATTCTCACACACAGTGTGCGTGATGTTAAGTACAATGGATATGATGTCATAAACATAGTGGGTGTGATGACTCATACAGTGGATACAATGTGACGTGTACAGAAGTTGTGATAGCATATACAATTCATATGACTTCCTATATATTGGGTATGATGTATAGAATAGAGTGAATGTGATGTCATAAATACAGTTGTGAAATGTAATAAATGGTAGATGTTGTGTCATATACCCTGCATATGATGCCATAGAGATAGTTGGTGTCATGTCATGCATACAGAGGAAGTGATGACACTGATACAGTAGATTTGGTGTCACATACTGAGGGTGTGATGACACTGATATGGTAGTAGTGACATCAGATATTGTGGGTGTGTTGTCAGATATAGTTTCTGTGTTCTCATACACACAATGTGTGTGATGTCACATATAGTGGGCATGACATCATAAACGTAGGAGGTGTGCTGTCATAGATGCAGTGGTTGTGCTGTCACATGTATAGTCAATATGATATCATAAACAGAGGATGTGAGATCCTACCTATTGTGTAGAATGTAATGAACACAGTGGATGTCATGTCATAAATTCAGTGGTTTGATGTCATAAAGAGTGGGTGTGATGCCTTATATAGTGCATATGAGGTCACACATATGTTGGGAGTGATGTCATACATATACTCGGTGTGATGACAAAGATAGAATGGATGTGATATCAGACATACTCTCTGTGTCTTCAGATATAGTGGTTGTGTTCTCATATGCACATATTGTAGAGGTGGTGTCATAAACAGAGTGTGTGCTATCATATATATAGTCGCAGTCAGAGATCAGCTCCCCGGAAGAGACACATGGCTCACTTGAGACAGTGCACCAGCTGCCATCCAGGATACCAAGTGACTGGGTCTGGGGACGTGGTAAGATGTACTCCCCACCTGGGGAGAGTTCAGTCGCCAAGCACCTGGTCACCAGAGCTGCTCAGACCTTGGAACAGCACAACAGGCAGGGCCAACTGAATCTGCCTCTTTGAGGAGTACCCAAGAACCTGAATTTGATTGGCTTAGACCTAGGAAGTGCACGCAACCAAGGGCCCACTTTAGACAATTCCCCTGCAGAGTAACCTGGAGCCTGAGCAGTGTAGACTGGGAAAGCACACACGCCCTGAGTGGGGGCAAACCCAGTGTGGCTGAAACACTGCAAGCACTCCCCACACACGCCACTGGTATTTGTTTGCAGTGTTCCTTCCTCCCCACAGCACACTGAACAAGTGAGCCTAAATAAGTGACCACCTTCACCCCCTTGCCTCAGGGTGAGAATTAGACACTGAAGAAGCCTGCAAACAGAAGAACCCAAAATAAACAGAGGGAACTGCTTTGGAAGTGACGGGTGCAACAGATTAAAACCCTATAGTTAGGATGGACTACATAGGAAGGGGCCTATAGATCTTGAGAAGTACAAGCCGGATCAAGGAACTATCTGAAAATGAACTGACACCACACTGCCCACAACAGCACCAGAGAAATTCCTAGATATATTTTTACTATTATCATTTTAAAAATTGTTTTTATTTTTTTTAATTTTTAAGTCTTCTATTATTCCTTTAATTTTTATTTTTATCGCCTATTATTACCTTTCAAAAAAGACCCTATATTTTTCATTTATTTTTATAAAGCAAACTTCATATACATATTTTAAATAATTTTTGTGATTTTGTTTTGTTTTTTTTATAATGTAATTTTGAGAGTCTAACCTCTACTGTAGATTTTTAATCTTTGCTTTCTAGTATTTGTTATCCATTTTGTACCTCTAAGAATCCAATCTTCAGGGCCCAATTTTACTTAGGAGTGTGATTACTGGCTTGATTACTCTCTCCCCCTTTTGACTCTCCTTTCTCTCCCCCAGGTCACCTCTATCTGCTCCTTCCCCCCTTCTCTTCTGTACACAACTCTGTGAATCTCTGTGTGTGTTCCGGGCTGTGGAGAAAACTTAAGGACCTGATTATTGCCTAGATCTGTCTCTTTCCTTTTGATCCCCTGTCTTCCCCTCCTGGTCAGCTCTATCTCCTTCCTCCCTGTTGTCTTCTCTATGTAACTCTGTGAACCTCTCTGAGGGTTCCAGACTGTGGAGAGCAGATAGGAAATTGATTACTGGCTAACTTGTGCTCGCCCTTTTTGATTGCCCCTCTTGTCCTCCTGGTCACCTCCATCTCCCTTCTTCCTCTTCTCTTCTCCATGTAACTCTGTGAAACTCTCTGGGTGTCCCTCACTGTGGAGAATATTTTCACCATTAACCTAGATGTTTTATCATCAGTGCTGTGTGGATGGAGAAGTCTTGAGGCTACTGTAGGAATAAGACTGAAAACCAGAAGCAGGAGGCTTAACCCCAAAACCTGAGAACACCAGACAACTCCTGACCCCAGGGAACATTATTCGATAAGACCTCATCCAAAAGCCTCCATACGTTCACTGAAACCAAGCACCACCCAAGAGCCAAAATGTTTCAGAGAAAGACATACCACGCGAATTCCCTAGCAACACAGGAACATAGACCTGAGCTTCAATATACAGGCTGCCCAAAGTCACACCAAACCCACAGACGTGTCAGAACTCACTACTGGGCACTTCATTGTACTCCAGAAAGAAGAAATCCAGCTCTACCCACCAGAACACTGACACAAGCTTCCCTAACTAGGAAACCTTGACATACCACCTGTCCAACCCCATCCACAGGGAGGTACCTCCACAATAAAGAGGAACCAGAAACTGCCAAGATACAGAAAGGCCACCCCAAACACAGCAATACAAACAAGACAAAAAGGCAGAGAAATACACAGCAGGTAAAGGAACAGGATAAATGTCCAACAAACCAAACAAAAGAGGAGGAGATAGGGAGTCTACCTGGAAAAGAATTCATAATAATGATAGTAAAAATGATCCAAAATCTTGAACACAAAATGGAGTTATAGATAAATAGCCTGGAGACAAGGATTGAGAAGATGCAAGAAATGTTTAACAAGAACCTAGAAGACATAACGAAGAGTCAATCAATAATGAATAACGCAGTAAATGAGATCAAAAACACTATGGAGGGAACCAAAAGTAGAATAATGGAGGCAGGAGATAGGATGAGTGAGGTAGAAGATAGAATGGTAGAAATAAATGAAGCAGAGAGGAAAAAAGACAAAAGAATTAAAAGAAATGAGGACAACCTCAGGGACCTCTGGGACAATGTTAAAAGCCCCAACATTCGAACCATAGGAGTCCCAGAAGAAGAACACAAAGGAAGACCATGAGAAAATATTTGAAGAGATATTACTTGAAACCTTCCCTAAAATGGGAAGGAAACAGTCACACAAGTTCAAGAACCCCAGAGAGTCCCAAAGAGGATAAACCCAAGGCGTAAACACCCCAAGACATGAATTAGTCTAAATAACGAAGATCAAACACAAAGAACAATATAAAAAGCAGCAAGGGAAAAAAAAAACAAATAACTCACAAGGAGATTCCCACAAGGATAACAGCTGATCTTTCAATAGAAACACTTTAAGCCAGACAGGAATGGCAGGACATACTTAAAGTGATGAAAGAGAAAAACCTACAACCCAGATTACTATACCCAGTAAGAATCTCATTCAAATATGAAGGAGAAATCAAAGCTCTTCAGACAAGCAAAAGCTGAGATAATTCAGCACCACCAAACCAGCTATTCAACAAATGCTAAGAATCTTCTCGAGACAGGAAATACAGAAAATGTGTATAAACTTGCACCCAAAACAACAAAGTAAACGGCAATGGGATCATACCATGGTATGAGATACCATGTGTGTGATGTCAGATATAATTGTTGTTTTCTCATACAGACAGTTTGGGTGATGTCATATAAGGTGGATATAATGTCATAACATATTGGGTGTAATGTCAGAGATCTAGTGACTGTGACGTCACATGCATAGTGGATGAGATGTCATATAGTGAATGTGATGTCATATATAGTGGGTGTAATGTCATGAACACAGTGGATGTGATGTTATAAATACAGTGGAGTGATATCATAAAGAGTGGGTGTGATGCCATATGTAGTACCTAGGATGTCTTACACATATTGGCAGTGATGTATTACATACAATGGGTGTGACATGATCAATAGAGTGGGTGAGATGACACAGATACAGTGGATCTGATGTCAGTTATGGTGGGTATAATTTCATAAATACTGTGGTTTGATGTTAAAGAGTGAATGTGATCTCGTGTAGATTGCAGGGGATGTCATACATACACCCAGTGTGATGTCATAGATAGAGTGTGTGTGATTACACAAATAGAATGAGTGTTATGACACTGATACAGAGGATGCAATGTCACATGTAAAGAAGATGTGATGTCATATACATTTGTTATGAATTCATATCTAGTGGCTGTGATGTCATGAATACAGTGGATGTGATGTCATGAATACTGTGGTGTGATGTCATAAAGAGTGGTTTTGATATCATATATAGTGCATTTGGAGAAGGAAGTGGCAACCCCCTCCAATGTTCTTGCCTGAAGAATCCCATGGATAGAGGAGGCTGGTGGGCTACAGTCCACAGGGTCACAAAGAATCAGACACGACTGAGCGACTACACACTTACTTACACTTATAGTGCATATGATGCATACATATACTGGGTGTTATCTCATCGATAGAGTGGGTGTGATGAGACAGATACAGTGGATGTGATGTCAGATATAGTTGCTGTGTTCTCATACACAGAGTGTATGATGTCACATATAGTGGTTATGATGTCATAATCATAGTGGGAGTGATGTCATAGTTCCAGTGGCTGTCACATTTATGGTTGATGTGATGCCATAATCAGTGGAAGTGATATCATATATAGGGGGATGTGATGTCATGAATACAGTGGTGTGATGTCACTTATACAGTGGGTGTGATGACACAGATACAGTGGATGTGATGTCATATATAGTGGGTGTGATGTCATAAATGCCGTGTCTTGATGTTGTAAAGATTGAATGTGATGTCATGTATAGTGTATGTGGTGTCATGCATACACCAGACTGATGTCATATATAGAGTGGGTGTGATGTCATCAACAGAATGGGTATGATGACAAAGATACAATGGATTGGGGTCAGATACAGTGGGTGTGATGTCACACATAGTGGCTGTGTTGTCATACTCACAGTGTGTGAGATGGCACATAGAGTGGGCATCATGTCCTAAACATAGTGGTTGTGAAGTCATAGATGCAGTGGCTGTGATGTTACATGTATAGTGGGTGTGATATCAGATAATGGACTTGATGTCATATATTGGGGGTGTGATGTCATGAATACAGTGGATGCGATAGAATGGTTGTTGCTGACCCATGAAAATATGCCGGGATTCTTAGCCTCCAGAGATGAGGCTTGATCCCTCAGAGGTTTTGGGTAATAAAGTTTTATTAAAGTATAAAGGAGACAGAGAAAGCTTCTGATATAGGCATCAGAAGGGGGCAGAAAGTGTACCCCCTTGCTACTGTTAGCAATGAAGTTATATACTCTCAAATTAGTCATTAAAATGAATCAAAAGAATGTCTGGAGGTGTTAAAGACCTCACTAGACCTACTCCCATAATTTGCATTTGAAGAGAACAGGATTAGTCAGAAGGTTTTTTCCAGAGACTGTCCTCAAGCAGGATACATTACTGTTATATAATCCTAAGGAATGTAGAGGGAAAGAGGGGAAAAAAAGCCTGTCCTTTCTTCCTCCTTGAGAATTCCAGACCTCTCTCTCCTTGGCTCTCCTTGGGGACCCCTGGACTTCTTACCAATCTGCCTAGGAATCGACTCTCTCATGATGTCACAAATACAGTGGTGTGATATCATAGAGAATGAATATGATACCATATATAGTGCATATGTTGTCATACATATAGTGGGTGTGATATCAATACAGTGGGTGTGATGACACAGAAAGAGAGGATGTGATATCAGATAAAGTAGGTGTGATGTCAGATATAGTTGTGTTCTCATGCACAGAGTGTGTGTGGTGTCATATACAGAGGATATAATGTTATAAACATCATGGGAGTGATGTCACAGTTACAGTGGCTGTCACATCTATAGTCGATGTGATGTCATAATCAGTGGAAGTGATATCATATACAAGGGTGTGATGTCATGAATCGAGTGGTGTGATGTCATTTATACAGTGGGTGTGATGACACAGATACAGTCGATGTGATGTCTGATATAGTGGATGTGATGCCAGATATAGTGGCTGTGTTGTCATACACACATTGTGTGTGATGTCAGATATAATGAATATGATGTCATAAAATAGCTGTTGTGATGACACACATATAATGGCTGTGATTCACATGTATAGTGGATCTGATGTCATGAATAGCGTGGATGTGATGTCATGAATAGAGTGGATATGAAGTCATAAACACAGGAATGATTTCATAAAGAATGGATGCTATGTCATATATACTGCATGTGATGTCATATATATGTGGCTGTGATGTCATATGTACAGTGGGTATGATATCATCGATTCAGTGGGTGTGATGACAGAGATACAGTAGATGTGATGTTAGATATAGAGGCTCTGTTCTCATACACATAGTGTGTGTGATGTCATATAGAGTGGATATGATGCCATAAACATAGTGGGTGTGATGTCACATATAGTGGATGAAATCATAGATACAGTGGATGCAATATCACATATAGTGGATGTTTTGTCATCAATACAGTCTGTGTGATGTCATAGATATAATTTGTGGGATATCATAGTTTTACTGGTCATGATGTTATATGTAGTGGATCAGATAGCATGTGTTTTGTGTGTGATGTCATACAGAGTGGGAGCGATGTCAAATGTTGTGGGTGTGATGTCACAAATAGAGTGGGTGTGATGGTTGTGTTCATAGATATTGTGGTTTTGAAGTCAAAGACAGACAGGATGTGATGTCAGATATAGTGGGAGTGTTGTCACAAAAAGCGTGGGGGTTATGTCTTATATAGTGGATGTGATGGTATATATAGAATATATGATGTCATATAGTAGATGTGACATCATAAATACAGTGGGTGTGGTATCATAGATACATTAGGGTGATATCATATATATACTGGGCTTGATTTCATATGTAGTGGATAAGATATCATATGTTGTATGTGTGATGTCATATAGAGTCAGTGTGATGTCACATGTAGTCGGTGTCTTGTCATAAATACAGGGGTGTGATATCATAGAGTGGAAAGTGATATCAGATACAGTGGATAAGATGTCACATACAGTGGGTGTGATGCCACTGCTACAGTGACTGTGATGTCACAGATACAGTGGGTGTGATGGCAGATATAGTGGGTATGATGTCATAAATGCAGTGGGTGTGATGACATAGAGTGTGTGATATCATAGCTACGGTGGGTGCAATATCACAAATATACTGGGTGTGATGTCTTAATAACAGTGGGTATGATGCCATAGTTATAGTGGTTGTGATCTCATAGACATGGTGGGTGTGATGTCACATATATAGACAATGGTATGTCATATACATTGGAACTGATGTCATATAGAGTGGATGTGATGTCATTGATGCAGTGGGTTTGATCATAGATATGGTGGGTGTGATGTCACAGATGTAGTGGATGGGAAATATATAGTGAGTGTGATGTTATAAATGTGTGTGATGTCATACAGTGGACGAGATGTCATAAATACTGTGGTTGTGATGTCATCAGTACAGTGTCTGTGATCATAGATATGGTGTGTGTGAAGTAGCAGATAGAGTGGATGTGATGTCAAATATAGTGGTTGTGTTGTCATAAATATAGTGGGTGTGATGTCATATATAGAACATATGATGTCATACAAAGAGTGGGTGTGATGACACATACAGTTGATGTGGTGTCACATATAGTGTGTGCAATATCAGATATAATGGTTGTGATGTCATAAACATAGTGGGTGTGATGTTATAGATACAGTGGCTATGATGTCACATGTATAGTGGACGTGATGTCATATACAATGCATGTGATGTAGTTTATAGTGGCCTTTTGTCCTAAATACAGCAGGTGTGATGTCATAAATACAGTGCTGTGACAACATAATAAGTGGATGTGATGCCATATATAGTGCATAAGATGTCACCCATATAGTGGGTGTGATATTATCAATACAGTGGGTGTGATGACACAGATACACTGGATATGATGTCATATATAGTGGACGTGGTATAAATACAGTGAATGTGATGTCATAAATATAGTTGCTTGATGTCATAAAGAGTTGATGTGATGTCATGTATAGTGAAAATGATGTCATAGGTATGCTGAGTGTGGTGTCATATATACAGTGGGTGTGATGTCATTGATACAGTGCATGTGATGTCACATGTATAGTGGTTGTGATGTCATATACAACGGAAGTGTTGCCATATAGTGGCTCTTTTGTCATAAATATAGTGGGTTAGATGTGATTAAAACAGTGGGTGTGATATCATAAATACAGAGGGTGTTTTATCATAGTTATACTGGGCATGGTTTCATATGCTGTGTATATCATATGTTGTGTGTGTGATGACGTAGAGAATGGTGTCAGATCCAGTGGGTGTGATGTCAGATGCACTGGTTTTGTTGTCATAAACACAGTGAGTGTGACGGTATATACAGTGGATATGATGTCATAAATATAGTGTGTGTGATGTCATAGATACGGTGGCTATGATGTCACATGTATATTTGATATGATGTCATATACACAGTGTCTAGACTTTCCTGGTGGCTCAGATGATAAAGTGTTTGCCTACAATGCGGGAGACTTGCGTTCAATCCCTGGGTCAGGAAGATCTCCTGGAGGAGGAAATGGCAACCCACTCCAGTATTCTTGCCTGGAAAATCCCATGGACGGAAGAGTCTGGTAGGCTACAGTCCATGGGGTCTCAAAGATTCAGACGTGAATGACCAAATTCACTTTCTTTCATATACAGTGGATGTGATTCCACATGTAGTGGATGTGATGTCATGAATACAGTGGATTTGATGTCCTAACTACAGTAGTTTGGTGCCATAAAGAGTGGATGTGATGTCATATATAGTGCATATGATGTCATACAACAGTGGGTGTGATGTCATACATACAGTGGGTGTGATATCGATACAGTTGGCGTGATGACACAGTTATAGTGGATGTGATGTCAGATTCAGTGAGTGTGATGTCATATATAATGGTTGTGTTGTCATTAACACATTGGGTGTGATATCATTTACAGTGGAAATGATGTCATAAACATAGTGGGACTGATATCATAGATACAGTGCCTGTGATATCACATGTATAGTTGGTATGAAGTCATATACAGTGAATGTGATATCATATGTAGTGGGTGTGATGTCATGAATACAGTGGATGTGATGTCATAAACACAGTGGTTTGATGTCATAGAGTGGATGTGATGTCATATGTAGTGCATATGATGTCATACATATAGTGAGTGTGATGACATACATACAATTTTTGTGATATCATCGATACAGTTGGTGTGATGACACAGTTACAGTGGATGTGGTGTCAGATACAGTGGGTGTGATGTCATATATAGTGGTTGTGTTGTCATGAACACAGTGGGTGTGATATCATATATAGTGGACATGATGTCATAAACATAGTGTGATTGATGTCATAGATACAGTGTCTGCGATATCACATGTATAGTTGATGTGATGTCATATACAGTGAGGTCATATATAGCGGGTGTGTTGTCATGAATACAGTGGTGTGATGTCATAGAGTGGATGCGATGTCATATGCAGTGCATATGATGTCATCCATATAGTGGGTCTCATGTCATAGATAAAGTGGGTGTGATAGCATCAATACTTTGGGTGTGATGACACAGATACAGTGGATGCGATGTCAGATATAGTGGATTGGCTGTCATACATAGTTGTTGTGTTCTCATAAACACAGTGGGTGTGTGCGATATCATAGATACAGTGGCTATGATATCACATGTATAGTGGATATGACGTCATATACAGTGGACGTGATGTCTACAAAGAAGAGCTGGTACACTCACATAAGCATCTGGGAGGCAGGATGTTAGATAACAAATAGGACAATTAAAGAGGCACCCCTCCCTCATGGCTGAACCTACTGCCTGAGAGCCATGTCCACCAGGTTCACTAAGGCCTTAGCAGTAGTAACTACCCACAAACTGGAAGCAGTATATATTGTGATCAAAGTAACACAGGTCACAGGCTTAAGCATAGGCCTACAACTTGGTAACCAGGGTGATCCTCTCAGTTCTCTTCTACTCACTTTCTACCACTGAAAAAGGAAAGGCGCCACTGCTCTGCAGATTGAACCACCCAACCGGTCCATCTCCCTCCTCCACCTCTTGATGAAGACGCTCCCTCTGCATGGAGCCCCAGCGCCCAAAGCAGGCATGTCCGCCCAGGGACCCTGGTGAAGGTTCCTGCTGTCCTCCCTGTGTGTCCACGGGTCCCGGCCGTGGCCAGCTCTGAAGACCTGCGTCCTGTGTCCAGAGATCACCAGAGCAGCTCGCCAAACAGCCCCTTTGGATCTTTGTGGGCACCCAGCTCCCTTCCTCTCTCCCGCCTCCACCTGCACCACTGTGATGATACACTGGGGCTCACGGGGCCTGTGTCAGCTGCAGGCCGGTGGGACCACCCAGATCCTCCAGGCCATCGGTGTTTGGGCAGCAAGAGCCCAGGGCGCCCGATAGGTGGCCAGGCCCAATTGTGGTCCTCGCGTGCCTTCTGGCGGCCGTCGTGGGAACTGCCGCTGAGGCTTCTCACGCCCAGGGTAGCCATTTTGAAGTGTGGATGGTCGAATTTCCCGATAAGCACCACAAGGCAAGCACTTGGCGGCAGGAAATGGCGGCGCGCACAAGCGCACAGGCGCTGGACGTAAGAGCACAACCTCCTGGGGCACACACATGCAGGCACACGCAGGACGGCCTCACGCTCGAGAATGTGTCTCCTGGATCAGTAGCGCCTCCACCCTGGCGAATGCACTGTTCGCCGAGGTCTCTGGGGTGCTGCGGACCCAGAATTAGCCTCTGGGCAGGAAGGGGCCATCTCCAGGCCCCTGTCTGCAGCCACCTTCTCATAGCCCCGCACCCTGCCTCCTGCCTGCTCCCAGAACACAGGACTAGTGCAGAGAGTAGGACAGGGAGAGGGGTGCCCGTGACTCTCAGCAGGCCACCCTGCCCTGGACTCAAGGTAGAGGTCAGGGCTGCCAGCCGTTCCCTGCCTCTGAGGAAATGGGGCTGTGGAACTCTTGCTGGCCCACCCTCCTTTCCTTGGACATCACACCACTGCCCCCACCACCCCTGGGTGCCCAGGCCTGGGCTGACTGCCATTGGCCAGCAGGGGTAGACTGATCTCTGGAAGGTGGGCAAACACCCGAGCCCTGAAATCCTGCACCACAATCCTGACAGCGGCCTTTGACCTCATGACACGACCTCTCTGTGGCTGGCTGGTCCTTGGGACGGCACACATGATCTCTGAACCATCTGGGTGCCTGGAGCCCCCATAGAGCTGCCAGGGATCCTGGAGCCTGGTGTCCTTCCTGCTAAACCTATTCTTCCGACACATCAAATCCACTTGTTCCTGGGGGCTCCCTGAGGTTCCTGGGGGCACCAACCAGCCACAGTCCCTGTCTCCCAGCTCCATCCAGCCCAGGGGGCCACACAGACTGTTCTCAGACCCTGCCAGGACCGCACCACAGCACCGACTCAGGGTGCCAGTCCACTGTCACTCCCCTTACCCTTGGAACCCCTCCCCTCCACTGTCCAGAGCAGAGACGAGACTCAGCTCAAACTTTCAGGAAACTTTACTGAAAGGCAATCATATCCACTATATATGACATCAAATCCGCTATGATAATGACAACACAACCACTATATCTGACATCACACCCACTATATCTGACATCACATCCACTTTATCTGTGTCATCACACCCACTGTATTGATATCACACCCACTGTATGTATGACATCATAGCCACTATGTGTGTGACATCCTATGCCCTATATAAGACATCAAATTCACTCTTTATGACATCACACCACTCTATTTATGACATCACATCCACTGTATTCATGACATCACAGCCAGTATATATGACATCACGGTCAGTATACTTGTGACATCACAGTCACGGTATCTATGACATCACACCACTAGGTTTATGACATCATATCCACTATATATGACATCACACACACTGTGTTCGTGACATCACAACCACTATGTCTGACATCACACCTGCTAATTCTGACATCACATCTACTGTACCTGTGTCATCACACCCACTGTATCAATATTATCTCATTCACTGTATGTATGACATCACACCCAGTATATGTATGACAATATGTGCACTGTATATGACATCACATCCACTTTTTATGACATCAACCACTGTTTCTCGACATCACATACACTGTATTAATGACTTTACACTCACTATATAGGACATCACATACACTCTACATGTGATATCACAGCCAATGTATCTGTGTCATCACACCCACTGTATCGATGACATCACACACACTATTTATGACATCACACTTGGCATATATATGACATCATTTGCACTACACAGGGCATCATATCCACTCTTTATGACATCAAACAATGCTATTTATGAGATCACATCCACTGTATTCATGACATCAGACCCACTATATCTGAGATCATATCTACCGTATCTGTGTCATCACACCCAAAGTATTGATGATATCACACCCAGTGTATGTAAGACTTCACACCAACTATATGTATGACATCATATGCACTATACAGGCCAGCGCATCCACTCTGTATGACATCACACCACTGTATTTATGACATCACGTCCAGCACACATGCGACTTCACAGCCACTGTATCTGTGTCATCACACCCACGTTATCGATGATATCACACACACTGTATATATGACATCACACTCGCTATATTAATGGCAACACATCCAATATATCTGACTTCACACCCACTATATCAACATCTCATCCACTGTATCTGTGTCATCACACCCATTGTATCGATGATAACTCACTCACTATTATAATATCGATGATAACTCACTCACTATTTACAATGTAATATCACTCACGCACTATTTATAATATCACTAATTATATATAATATTTATAATATAATTTATAATATCACTATATGCATGACTTCATATGCACTATATATGACATCACATCCACTCTTTAAGACATCACACCACTTTATGACATCAAGTCCACTATATCTGACATCACATCCACTATATCTGACCTCACGTCCACTATATCTGTGTCATCACACCCACTCTATCGATGATATCACAGCCACTATATGTATATCACATCCAGTATATGTGTAACATCGTATCACTGTATTTATGACATCATAGCCACTACATATGACATCACAACACTGTGTGTTGATGATACCACACTTGGCATGTGTACCAAACCACAGTATTTATGATGTCACATCCACTTCAGGCATGACATCACACCCACTGTATCAGACATCACGCCCACTGTATCTTTGTCATCACAACCTCTCTACTGATATCACACCCACTTTTGTATGACATCACACCCACTATATGTGTGACATCATATGCACTATATATAACATCACATCCACTCCTTATGTCATCACACTACTGTACTTATGACATCACAGCATCTATATATGAAACCACATCCAGTATGTAGGGCAACATATACACTATACATGTGACATCACAGCCACTAATCTGTGTCATCACACCCACTGTATTGACAACATCACACTCATTCTTTATATGACATCACACTCGGCATATGTACGACATCTTTTGCACTATATAAGACATCACATCCTCACATTATGACATCAAACCGCCATTTTTATGACATCACACTCACTATATTTGACATCATATCCACTGTATCTGTGTCATCACATCCACTGTATTGATGATATCACACCAACTGTATTTATGAGATCTCATCCGCTACATGTGACATCATATCCATTGTATATGACATCACATTCACTATATTTGTAACATCATAGCCACTGTATCTGTGTCATCACACCCACTCTTTCAATGATATCACACCCTTTGTATGTATGACATCACACCCACTATATGTATAACATCATATACACTATATAAGGCATCACATCCACATTTTATGACATCACATGCACTGTATTCATGACATCACTCCCACTATATCTGACATTGCATCCACTGTATCTGGGTCATCACAACCACTCTGTTGATGATCTCAGACCAACTGTATATATGACATCACACCCACTTTATGTATGACATCTTATGCACTATACACAACGTCACATCCACACTTTATGACGTCACACCATTGTCGTTATCACATTACATCCACTGTATTCATGACATCACACACACTATATATGACATCACACACAGGACAACACAAACGTTATATCTGCCATCTCACCCACTATATCTGACACTACATCCACTGTATCTGAGTCATCAAACCCAGTGTATCAATTATCCCACTCTCTGTATGACATCACACACACTGTATGTATGACATCGTATTCAGTATGTATGACATCACATGAACTCTTTATGACATCACACCCCTATATGTATGACATCACACCCAGTATATTTATGACATTATATCCAATATATATGATATCACACATACTGCTTTCATGACAACACAACGACTATACCTGACATCTCACCCACTATATTTGACATCACAGCCACTGTATCTGTGTCATCACACCCACTGTATCGATGACATCACAACAAGTATGTAAGTCATCACACTTGGCATATGTATGACATCATACACACTCTACATGAGATCACATTCACACTTTATGACATCAATCTCAGTATTTATGACATCACAGCCACTGTATTCATGACATCAGATCTCCTATATATGACATCACATCCACGATTTATGACATCTCATCCCCTATACCTGTGACATCACAGTCACTATATCTGTAACATCACACCCACTATGCTTGTGAATTCATATCCACTATATTTGACATCAAACACACTGTGTTAAGACAATACAAGCACTATATCTGACATCACACCCTCCATATCTGTATCTGTGTAATCACACCCACTGTATCGATGATATAACACACACAGTGTGTATGACATCACATACTCTATGTATGGCACAATATGCACTATATATGACATCACATCCATGCTTTATGACATCACAACACTCTATTCATGACATCAAAGCTACTATATCTCACATCACACCCATTATATCTGACAGCACATCCACTGTATCTGTGTCATCACACCCAGATTATCGATCATATAACCCCCATTGTATGTAGGATATCACAGCCACAATATGTATGACATCATATGAACTACTTGACACCACATTCACTCTTTATGATATCACAACACTCTATGACATCACACCCACTGTATTCATGTCATCACACCCAGTATATCTGACATCGCATCCACTGTAGCTGTGTCATTACTTACAGTGTATTGATTATACCACACCTACTATATGTGTGACATCAAACCTACTATATGTATGACATCATATGAATTCTATATGACATCACACCCACTCTATGACATCACAAGACTGTATTTATGACATCATGTCCACTCTATTCATGACATCACACCCACTGTATCTGACATCACATACACTATACTTGTGACATCACAGCCACTGTATCTATGACAGGACACCTACTAGGTTTATGACATCATATTCAGTATATATGACATCTCACATGGTGTATGAATGACAACACAGCCACTGTATCTGACATCACACCCACTGTATCTGTGTAATCACACCCACTTGTTTGATAATATCACACCCTATGTATGTATGAAATCGGTGACACCCACTGCATGTATGACACCATAGGCACTGTATATGACATCACATCCACTCTTGATGACATCATACCATTGTTTGTATGTCATGACACCCACAATGTTTATGACATCATATACACTATACATGATGTCACACACAGTGTGAATGACAACACGAGCTCTATATCTGACTTGAAACCCTTTATATCTGCTGTCACATCCACTGTATATGTCATCACACCCACTGTGTCAAAGACATCACACCAACTATGTAAGACATCACAGTTGGCATATGTATGCCATCATATGCACTATACATGACACCATATCCACACTTTATGACAACAATCCTTAGTATTCATGACATCACATGCACTGTATTCATGACATCACACGCACTATATATGACATATCATCTGTGAATGATATCACATTCACTATATGTGTGACATCACACAATGACTGTATCTATGACATCACACACTCTATGTTTATGACATATCCACTTTATATGGCATCACACATAGTGTTATGACAACACAATCGTTGTGTAATATCACAGCCACTATGTCTGACATCACACCCACTGTATCTGTGTCATCACACCCAATGTGTCAATTTTATCAAACCCAGTGTATGTATGACATCTCAACCACTATATGTATGACATCATATGCACTACATATGGCATCACATCCTATATTTATGATATCACACCAGTCTATGATATCAAAACCACTATATCTCACATATTACCCACTATATCTGACATTGCCTCCACTGAATCTGTCTCATCACACCCACTGTATTGATGACATCACACCAAGTATGTAAGACATCAACTGTGTATGTATGACATCATATGCACACTATAAAAGACATCACATCCACACTTTATGGCATCATTCCTCAGTGTTTATGACATCACAGCCACTGTATCATGATATCACACCCACTGTATATGACATGATATCCACTGTATCTGTGTCATCACACCCACTCTATTAATAATATCACACCCTCTGTATATGTGACATCACACTGTGCATATATATTATAGCATATGAACTTTACAAGCATCACATCCAGTTTTTATGGCATCAAACCACAATAACTATGACATGGCATCCACTCTATTCATGACATTATACTCACTCTACATAACATCGCATCCACTGTATCTTTGTCATCACACTCACTGTATTGATGGTATCGCAATGAATGCATGTATGACATCACACCCAGTATATGTATGAGATGTTGCTGGTTTTAAAGACCTTCTGAACGACCTGGGGTACTCACAGCATTTGGCCTCATTCCTGTGCCTGAAATCATAGAGGAAGGGGATGATTGGTGAGGTGAGGTTATTGTACCAAGCCCTCATAACCCCTTCTCTGTGAGTGGGCCACCGGGGTCACTCACAGAGGTAGTTATCATCCTGGGGCTCGCTGACCTCTTGGTACACATGGCCCCTTGTTGTAGACTGTACCTCTTTACTCCAGTCTCCTTTCTTCTGAGTTCTACACTGGAGAACAGAAGCAAAGCAAGGCTGGTGTGGTCTGGAGAGTTAGTACTTGTTTTATCAGAAAGTGTGAGATCTCGTACTTGTCCATCTATACACTTTGTTAAAACTTTTTTCACATTTATTTTTCAAACTTTTACTTTTGTATTTTTATGTTTTAGTTTTACATTATTTATCTATTGGCCACACTGCATGGCTTGTGGGATCTTAGTTTCCTGACCAGGGATGGAACCCACACCTCCTGCAGTGGAAGCATGGAGTCTTAACCACTTACCCACAAGGAAGTCACTTCTTTATACTTTGTTTGTTCTGTCTTTAACTACAGGATCAGGAGACTGAGGCTCCACACTGACCACAGCTGCCCAGTTCAGTGTTAGCTTCCTGCACTTCCTGTTAGTAGGTTTAATTTCCCAACCTTCTTACTTAGAAAATAGTTCACTGAAACATCTACTCAGAAAATAAACGTTAAGGGCACATGACAGGTAAGGGATTAAGCAGAGGTCTGGGCATAAACACTAACACACTATGGTCCCTATTATCACAACAGGATTTATTGAATTACTTGTAGGTGTCAGCACTTTTGCATTTAATATAATGCTTTCAAATACTGTATGAGCTATGTATTCTTATCTTCATTTTACAGAGAAGCAGTCAGGACCGCAGAAAATGTATAAGATTTTCCCAAGGCCCCAGTGCTAACTTCATGTCTCAGATCAGTCCAGCTTAAAGCCACGCCTACCCAAAATCCATGCCACACACATAGACCATACTTATTAGCTGTTCTACAGGGATTAGAGGAACTAATTAGAGGAATTCCCCAAATTTTCTCTTACCGACTTTTTGTCTGGGGTGCTGTCCAGGGTCCCTTGCTTCTCTGGGAGGGGGTACTGGTTTCTGAGCCTGCTTGGAGCAACTTGATTAAATAAATGAATACATACATACATACATATATATATATATATGTGTGTGTGTATGTGTGTGTGTGTGTGTGTATACACACAATGTATGTTAAGACATATATGTATATAAATGCATCACTTTGTTGTAAAGCAATAATTCACACAACACTGGAAAGGAACTATACTTCAAATAAAAAATAACAAGATTGGGAAAAAAAGATGCGTGTATTTCATTGTACATAAAGTTTATATTTCAAAGAAAACTACTGTAAACAAACATAGCTCACTACTGAATGGTAGGCTTGCTGAAATACTTACAGAGATGCATACTGATGTCTGCAATTTATCACAAAATGCACCAGGGAATTAGAGGGATTCAAGGATGGATAGAGGGATGGACACATGGATAATTACATGACAAAGGAAGTACCTTAAAATGGTTACAGTAGAATCAAGGTGGGAAGTCTGTGTATTAGCTAGAAAAATTTTCAACTTTGTGGAATGTTTGGAAATTTTTATAATAAAATATTCGGGAAGTACAGAGCAAAGAACAATGAAAACCAAAATGCACATGAAGTGTAATTCCAACTTTAAAAATATGGGCTGAAACATGATGGGGAGGAAATGGGGTAAAATATGCACTGTGGTAAAAGGAATCATGGTTTTTGCTTACTATTTCACACTCCAGGCACTGACCAAGTTCTTTTCCCAATAGCCACAGACTACATTCTCCATAATAAAAGTAGCATCGCCTTCCCTCTGGCCCAAGGGGGACAGGCTAACTGGGCAGCATCATCACCCTGCTTGGGCTTCTCTGCTCGTGACCTTGGCTCTGAGCATGTGCTGGGGCTCCTGAGTCCTCCAATCACAGCTCCAGAGACGCGTCCCTGTTGGCTTCACAGGATTGACCAAGCCTATGGCTGACTCATCTGTTTGGAGTCCCAGGTGCAGCACCACCCGTTCTGGTTTCATCTTGGCCCATCATGGCACTACCCGCCTTCACTTACTTTTCTCTCTCTCTATATATATGTATATTTCAGTATAAAGTAAATAGTTTATTGAAAAGTACACATGGAAAGGCACACAGGTGAACTCAGAGTGAGTTGCCTGCCACCCCGTAATTCTTTTAGAGTACACCCTCTAGCACCCTGGAGTTCTCTCAGTTATTTAAATTTCTTAATTTAAGTGATCTTTGTCCAGAAGCTAAAAAGGGAAAATTTACACTGTGAAGTAAAATTCCTGTAATAAATAATAAACAAGGAATTATAAAAAGAGAATTGAGAAATATTTGGAAGATATTGGACAGAGGGCTCATGTACCTAATTTATGCAGTGTTAAAAATCAAAATAAGAAGAGAAGATGAAAAATCCAATAGGAGACAATCAGGAAGTAAACATTCAGTACAAACAAACTCAAAAGAAAAAAAAAAAAGAAAAATTACCAAGAAAGAGGAGGAAATGTTGAAACTAATTGGAAATAAAAGAAATACATGCCCAAACAATAATGGAATATGATTTCTCGCCATGCAATTTGCCAAAGTTCAATGAGAAAGTTGAAAGGTCCCAAATGTTTCCTCCAAATTGAGGATGAGGGATTGGAAAATGAGTGCTCATGCAGTGTTGTGAAAGCATAGTGTGATGCAACTTTCTGAAGGATAATTTGACACTATCTAGTAAATTTATAAATACATGGAGCCATTTAGCAAGATCCTGTTTGGAATTTACACTGCAGAAATATTTATGCAATTTCACCAAGATTATATGATGCTCAGTGCAATTTTTTTCTCAGCATCCTAGAAAAGCTCTTTGGTACCCTTGCCCACACTGCCCTTCCCACATGAAACCCCTCTTCTCAGTTCCATTAGTAGAGATTGCTTTTGCCTCATTTAGAACTTCCTATAAATGGAGCCTACAGTATGTACACATGCAGTTGCTTTACAGTGGCCTGTTACTTTCTGCTGGACAGCAATCTAAATCAGCTGTGTGTTTGTGTGTGCATATATGCCCTATTTTTTGAATTTCCTTTGCATTTAGGTCACCACAGATCATTGAGGACACTTACCTGTGCTACAGAGGTAGTTCCCATTAGTTATCAAGGCACTATTCTTCAAAACATAAAAACAGCTCATGCACCCATGAGCTCAAAAAACAAGCAGATCTAAACAGACCTTTTGCCAAAGAAGACATGCAGATTAAGATAAAACACATGAAAAGAGGCTCAACATCAATAATTATTAGAGAAATGCAAATCAAAACTACAATGAGGTATTACTTCACACCAGTCTGAATAGCTATCATCAAACATTCTACAAAGAATAATTCTAGGGAGAGTGGGGAGAAAAGGGAACCCTCTTGCCCTGTCAGTGGGCATGTAAATTGGTACAGCCAATATGGTGAACAGGATGGCAGCTCCTTTCAAAGTTAAACGGAATTACCATATGACCTAGCAACCCCTCTCTTGTGCATATTCCTGGAGAAAACGTTTCCAAAAGGTACATGCACCCCAATGTTCATTGCAGCATCATTTTCCATAGCCACGACTTGCAAAAATTTTAGTCATAGCAATAAGACACACACACACACACACACACACACACACACACACAAAAAAAAAAAAAACCTCCTTGCAACAAAGAGTCTCTAAACAGGGGGTCAAATTACTAGGCATTTGTAAAAATAGAAGCTTAAAGATAAGTAAAGAAAGCAAGAATCATGTATCAGAACCAAGTTCTACGTTAGCATTCAAATAAGAGAAAAGATGATTTTATACTAAAAGAACCAATGTACCCTCATCTTTTTATCTCCCCTTCCTAGGAACTCAGAATTCTGAGGCAATGGTATATGAAATCATGGGTGAGTTTTTCTGTCTTTGTATTTTTCTAGCAACTTCACATTTTCTGTTATGAGCACATAATAATTTTTTAATATGTTATATAGTATCATTTCCAACATGTAAAGTAAACATCTGGATTTTTATAAATTGCATTCATAAGCACTCTCTGTTTCTCCACGAGAGGGCAGAATAAGCACAGTGTATGTTTATTCCTACCCACATGTACTTATGAGAGAATACATCTGGATTTTATACATTATATTCCAAAGCATTCTTCTATTACTCCATGAGATGTCAGCATAAGCACAGAAAATATGCATTCATACACATATACATATGAGTGAATACCTTTGGTTTTGTAAATTACATTCATTAGCATTTTTGTTTATCCTTGAGAGGGCATCATGTGCATTGTAAATATTTATTGATACCCACATATACATATGTGAGAACATCTGGATTTTATGAACTGCATTCAAAGCCATTCTTCTATTTCTCCATGACAGGGCAGCAAAGGTACAGTAAATAATCATTCACACCCACATACTTTGGCCAGCTGATGTGCAGAGCTGACTCATTGCAAAAGTCCCTGATGTTGGGAAAGACTGAAGGCAGGAGGTGAAGTGGACGACAGAGAATGGGATGTTTGGGTGTCATCACCGACTTATGGACATGAGTTTCAGTAAGCTCCAGGAGAGGTGATGGATAGGGAAGCCTGGTGTGCTGCAGTACATGGGGTCACAAAGAGTCAGACACACTGAGCAACTAAACTGGACTCACATATATATTTGAGAGAACACATCTGGATTTTATAAATTACATTCATAAGCAATCTTCTCTTTCTCCACGAGAGGCCAGCATAAGCACAATAAATATTTATTCATACCCACATATGCTCTGGGGACTCCCTTGGGCTGTAAGGAAATCAAACAAGTCAATCCTAAAGGAAATCAGTCCTGAATATTCATTGGAAGGACTGATGCTGAGCTGAAACTCCAGTAATTTGGCCAACTGATGGGAAGAACTGACTCATTTGAAAACTCCCTAATGCTGGGAAAGACTGAAGGCAGGAGGTGAGGGGCACACCAGGGGATGAGAGGCTTGGATGGCATCACCCACTCACGGACACGAGTTTGAGCAGGCCCCAGGAGGTGGTGACGGGGAGGGAAGCCTGGTGTCCTACAGTGCGTGTGTGCACAGAGAGTCAGGCACGACTGAGCGACTGAACTGAACTGACTGACAAGCACGTCTAAAATGCTCATGCAGCTTCCAAATGGACGTGCTATTCCACGAGTGGTGTCCTACACAAGTTTTCATAATATATCCGGGAAAATAACCACAGATGAATACCTCTATGTGTGGTTAAAGAGTACAAGAATCTGTACAGCTACAACAATAAGGCCATTTGAGTCAACACGCATGGACCGAGAGATGATCATACTAGCTGAAGTGAGGCACACGGAGAAAGACAAACAACAAACAATATCGCTTAAACGTGGAATCTAAGATATAACACAGAGTGAAGGAAGCCAGAAGGATAAACACAAACACATATACTAATGCATATATATGGAATTTAGAAAGATGGTAACGATAACCCTATATGCAAGACAGAAAAAGAGACACAGATGTATAGAACAGACTTTTGGACTCTATGAGAGAAGGCGAGGGTGGGATGATCTGAGAGAATAGCATTGAAACATGTATATCATCAAGTGTGAAACAGATCGCCAGTCCAGGTTGGATGCATGAGACAAGTGCTCAGGGCTGGTACAGTGGGATGACCCGGAGGGATGGGATGGGGAGGGAGGTGGGAGGGATGTTCAGGATGGGAAACACATGTAAATCCATGGCCGATTCATGCCAATGTATGGTAAAACCACTACAATATTGTAAAGTATTTAGCCCCCAGCTAATACACATAAACCAAAAAAAGAGATATAACACAAATGAGCACATGTATGAAACAGAAAAACACTTGCGGACATAGAGAACAGACATGTGGCTTTCAAGGCTGAGAGAATTGGGGGAGCAATGTAGTATGAGATTGGGGTCAAGAGATATAAACTAGAGTACACGGAATGGATTGACAAGTTCCTACTGTAGAGGACAGAGCACTATATTCAGTATCCTATGATAAATCATAATGGAAAAGAATAAAAATGGGACATCCCTGGCAGTTCAGTGGTTATGACTCCACACTTCCACTGCAGGGCATGCCTGTTCAATTCCTGGTCAGGGAACTAACCCCACATGGTTAAAGTGTAGCCAAAAGAAATAAAAAAGTTAAAGATGAAATAAAAGAATGCATATATATATATATGTATGTATGTATGTATACACACACAATGTATATATACAATATATGTGTTTAACAGAATCACTTTGCTATACAGAAGAAAGGAAATGGCAAACCACTTCAGTGTTCTTGCATTGAGAATCCCAGAAACAGTAATGAAATGGCAAAAATATAGGACACTGAAAGATGAACTCCCCAGGTCGGCAGGTGCCCAATATACTACTGGAGATCAGTGGAGAAATAACTCCAGGAAGAATGAACGGATGTAGCCAAAGCAAAAACAACACACAGGTGTGGATGGGACTGGTGATAGAAGCAAGGTTTGATGCTGTAAACAGAAATATTGCATAGGAATCTGGTATGTTAGGTCCATGAATCAAGGCAAATTGGAAGTGGTCAAATGGGATGGCAAGAGTGAACTTCAACATTCTAGGAATCAGCGAACACAGATGGACTGGGATGGATGAATGTCACTCAGATGACCATTAAATCTACTACTGTGGGCAAGAATCCCTTAGAAGAAATGAAGTAGACATCATAGGCAACAAAAAACTCCGAAATTCAGTACTTGGATGCAATCTCAAAAATGACAGAAAGATCTCTCTTCGTTTTCAAGGCAAACCATTCATTATCCCAGTAATCCAAGTCTATGCCCTGACACTTAACACTGAAGAAGCTGAAGTTGAATGGTACTATGAAGACCTGCAAGACCTTTTAGAACGAACACCCCAAAGAGATGTCCTCTCCATGATAGGGGACTGGAATGCAACAGTAGGACGTCAAGAAACACCTGGAGTAACAGGCAAATTTGGTCTTGGAGTACAGAATGAAGCAGGACACACACTAACAGACTTTGGCCAAGAGAACGCATTGGTCATGCAAACACCCTCTTCCAACAACACAAGGGAAGACTCTACTCATGGACATCACCATATGTTCAACACCGAAATCAGACTGATTGTGTTCTTTGCAGCCAAAGATGGAGAAGATCTATACAATCTGCAAAAACATGACCGGATCACAGTCAATAATGTGATGAACAATAATGAACTCCTTACTGTCAAATTCAGACTTAAATGGAAGAAAGTGGGGAAAACCACTAGACCATTCAGGTATGACCTAAATCAAATCCTTTATGATTATACAGTGGAAATGAGAAATAGATTTAAGGGACTAGATCTGATAGACAGAGTGCCTGATGAACTACTGATGGAGGTTCATGACAGTGTATAGAAGACTGGGAGCAAGACCATCCCCAAGAAAAAGATTTGCAAAAAAGCAAAAGGGCTGTCTGAGGAGACCTTACAAATAGCTGTGAAAAGAAGAGAAGCTAAAAGCAAAGGAGAAAAGGAAAGATATACCCATTTGAATTCAGAGTTCCACAGAATAGCAAGGAGTGATAACAAAGCCTTCCTCAGCAGTCAATGCAAAGAAATAGAAGAAAACAATAGAATGGGAAAGACTAGAGATCTTGTCAAGAAAATGAGAGATACCAAGGGAATATTTCATGCAAATTGGGGTCAATAAAGGACAGAAATGGTATGGACCTAACAGAAGCAGAAGATATTAAGAAGAGATGGCAAGAGTACACAGAAGGACTCTACAAAAAAGATCTTCACAACCCAGATAATCACAATGGTGTGATCACTCACCTAGAGCCAGGCATCCTGGAATCTGAAGTCGAGTGGGCCGTAGGAAGCAGCACTATGAACAAAGTTAGTGGAGGCAATGCAATTCCAGTTGAGCTAATTTAAATCCTAAAAGATGATGCTCTTAAACTGTGGCACTCAATATGTCAGCAAATTGAGAAAACTCAGCAGTGGCCATAGGACTGGAAAAGGCCAGTTTTCATTCCAATCCCAAAGAAAGGCAATGCCAAAGAATGCTTAAACTACCACACAATTGCACTCATCTCACACACTAGTAAAGTAATGCTCAAAATTCTCCAAGTCAGGATTCAGCAATACTTGAAGTGTGAAATTCCAGATGTCCAAGCTGGTTTTAGAAAAGGCAGAGGAACCAGAGATCAAATTGCCAATACCCACTGGATCCTCGAAAAATCGACAGATTTCCAAAAAGACATCTATTTCTGCTTTATTGACTATGCCAAGGGCTTTGACTATGTGGATGTCAATAAAGTGTGGAAAATTCTGAAAGAGATGGGAATACCAGAGCACCTGACCTCCCTCTTGACAAACCTGTATGCAGGTCAGGAAGCAACAGGACAAGCAACTGGACATGGAACAACAGACTTGTTCCAAATAGGGAAAAGAGTACGTTAAGGCTGTATATTGTCACCTTGCTTTTTTAACTTATATGCAGAGTACATCATGAGAAACGCTAGGCTGGAATGTACTATAGTACTACTGGGTACTATTTACTACCCGAAAATATGGCACCTTGGTAGATTGACTGTTTTAACCTGAAGGAATTTGAGCAACTCCTGGCAGAAGCAGGAAGGTCACTATGGCCTCCGCCTGAAACAGGTCATAAAATGCTCATGTGAGAGGCCCCCTCCTCATATTTCACGGAAAGGAACACTTAAAGCTGAGAAGAATCTGAACAAATGGGCCTTGCTGAGCTCCCCTAGCTTACTACAATTACTTCTTGCTCCTTTAACCAGTCATATTTCTCCACGACTGCCCAATCTTCATCAAGGCTGGCATCCAAATACACAGGTCTAACTATTTCTTTGCTTTTTCATTTCCTTATGACGGCTCTTGTATCATCTAAAACTTACACCAAATAAATTTGGAGGACTTTTTTCCTGTTACTTTTCAGGCCCAGCCAGGGACACTGAGAGGGTTAAGAGAAACTTTTTCCTCCCCTACATATTCTTACAAGAACAAAGTCAAAATGCCCTGGTGCAAATATATTTCAATTTTAAAAAGAGAAGATTAAAATAAGAATGAGTACTTAAAGACTAAAAATATCCTTTTCTAAGCTTTTCAGGGAAGTAATATAGGGAAACAGCAAAGAATAAGAACCACTCTGAAAGCGAGAGATTTGTTTATTCATTTATTATGAAATGGGAATTCATGTTTATTTGATACTAGCCATGAGAATTATAACAAAGCATTCTCTAGAACAGCAGAAGTGCACAATTAAAAAAAAAAAAAAAGCTTTGAGCCTATTTCCTATTCCCAAATACACACAGAAAAAAATAAAAGATTCACAGAAACAGTGAACAAGGGAAAACAGTTCAAATTTAAGAAAGACAGAGATGAATATTCTGAAAAACAAGAAGAGTGACAGTTGAGAGGAAGGAAGAAAAATGAATAACAGGAGGAAAAAACGTTGCAGAAAGTCTCTGTAGCATATAATAGGCTGTAGGAAAGAAGATATATTTTTTTTTTTTAATTTTTATTTTTTTATTTTTATTTTATTTTATTTTTTTTTTAAATATTATTTTATTAGTTGGAGGCCAATCACTTTACAACATTTCAGTGGGTTTTGTCATACATTGACATGAATCAGCCATAAAGTTACACGTATTCCCCATCCCGATCCCCCCTCCCACCTCCCTCCCCACCCGACTCCTCAGGGTCCTCCCAGTGCACCAGGCCCGAGCACCTGACTCATGTATCCCACCTGGGCTGGTGGTCCGTTTCACCATAGATAATATACATGCTGTTCTTTCAAAACATCCCACCCTCACGTTCTCCCCCAGAGTTCAAAAGTCTGTTCTGTACTTCTGTGTCTCTTTTTCTGTTTTGTATATAGGGTTATCGCCACCATCTATCTAAATTCCGTATATATGTGTTAGTATACTGTAATGATCTTTATCTTTCTGGCTTACTTCACTCTGTATAATGGGCTCCAGTTTCATCCATCTCATTAGAACTGATTCAAATGAATTCTTTTTAACGGCTGAGTAATATTCCATGGTGTATATGTACCACAGCTTCCTTATCCATTCATCTGCTGATGGGCATCTGGGTTGCTTCCATGTCCTGGCTATTATAAACAGTGCTGCAATGAACATTGGGGTGCACGTGTCTCTTTCAGATCTGGATTCCTCAGTGTGTATGCCTAGAAGTGGTATTGCTGGGTCATATGGCAGTTCTATTTCCAGTTTTTTAAGAAATCTCCACACTGTTTTCCATAGTGGCTGTACTAGTTTGCATTCCCACCAACAGTGCAAGAGGGTTCCCTTTTCTCCACACCCTCTCCAGCATTTATTGCTTGTAGACTTTTGGATAGCAGCCATCCTGACTGGCGTGTAATGGTACCTCATTGTGGTTTTGATTTGCATTTCTCTGATGATGAGTGATGTTGAGCATCTTTTCATGTGTTTGTTAGCCATCTGTATGTCTGGAAAGAAGATATTTTAAAGGTGAACTTGACTGAGAACAAGAGTATGTCAAAGAGAATTCCCAGTTGGTAGCATAACAAAAGTGAAAAAAAGTGTTTTAAAAAGGTACAAAGAGATTAAAGGACAGGAAAATATTGGAGTCATTTAAAGTTATATGTATAATTTAATGTTCTCTGCACAATTTTTCATATTTCCAAAAATGCTTTATAATTCAAAATATCTATATAAAATGTTCTTAAATTGCTCCTGAAAATCATTTTCTTAGTAGAGCATTTTTCAAGATTCTTAGTTGCAAATAACAGTATCCCAACTCAGACCAGCCTAAATCAAAAAGGAATAATTCACTCATTGTGGCAGGTCCCCAAAGATGTACATGTCCTAGTCCTCAGAATTGGAAAATATGCCTCCTTGTAGGGCATAGTGGACTTCTGCTGATGTGAATAAGTCAAGGATTCTGAGATCGGGTGATTATCTTAGATTACTTCAGTGGATCCAAAATAATCACAAAAGGCCTCTTAAGGGAAAAGAGTGGAAAGAGTCAAAGAAAGATGTGATGGCAGGAGCAGAGGTCAGAGGGATGAGAAGCTATAAACCAAGGAAGGCAGGCAGCCCCTAGGAGGTAGGAAAGACAGAGCCATTTTAAACTTCTGACCTACAAATTATAAGACAATGAATGCACACATGTGTGCTAAATCACTTCAGTCATGTCTGACTCCTTGCGACCCTATGGACTGCAGTCCATGAGGCTCCTCTGTCCATGGAATTCTCCAGGCAAGAATACTGGAGTGGGTTGCCATGCCCTCCTCCAGGGGATCTTCCCTGGCCCAGGGATCTAACCCAAGTCTCTTATTTCTCCTGTGTTGGCAGGCAGGCTCTTTACCACTAGCACCACTTGGGAAGCTCTTGTTTCGTACTGGAGTGGGTAGCCTATCCCTTCTCCAGGGGAACTTCCTGACCCAGGAATCAAACTGGGGTCTCCCACATTGCAGGCAGATTCTTTACCAGCTGAGCTACCCAGGAAGCCCCTGATAATTTGTTACAGCAGCAATAGGGAATGAAGACACTCAGGCAACTAAGAAGTTACAGGAGTATAACTAACTTCCAGCCTATTTTAATCCAAAGATTTAGCTGACATTGAGAATCTATTACAATAAGTACTAAGCAATGCTTTCTTCTGTACTGTCTCATTTTCAGGCAGTTCCTCCTCACATCATAGAAAAGAAGACCACTGGTAGTTCAAGGCTCTCTTAATCCTCAATGAATGAGGATCCCTTGAGCTACACTGTGTGGCAGCCCTGCTTAAGTCTAGCAACCTCAGAAGAAAAGCAAAAGCTCCCTGCCTCAGCTCCAGAAAAGCCCAGAGGCAAGAATCTGACTGACCTGGGTGCTATAGACCCCACCCATTTCTTGAACCAATTATAGCCAGGGGTTTTCTCTGGATATATACATGCAGCCCAGGGTTCACTGCAGCATTATTTACACTACCCAAGACATGGAAGCAACCTAAATGTCCATTGACAGCGGAGTTCATAAAGAAGATGTGGTCCATATATACAATGGAATATTACTCAACCATAGAAACGAATGAAATAACGCCAACTGAAGCATCATGGATGAAACTAGAGATTATCATACTGAGTGAAGTAAGTCAGACAAAGGCAAATATCGCTTACATATGGAATCTAAAACAATAAAAACAAAATGGTACAAATGAACTTATCTACAAAACAGAAACAGAGTCACAGATGTAGAAAAAAAACATGGTTACCAAGGGAGAAAGGGGGAGAGAGAAACTGGAAGATTGGAATTGATATATACACTCTCCTATACATATAAAATAAATAACTAGTAAGGATCTACTGTATATCACAGGAAGTCTACTCAATACTCTGTAATGATCTGTATGAGAATACAATCTAAACAAGAGTGGATATATGTAAGTGTAAAACTGATTGATTTTGCTATACAGCAGAAACTAACACAATATTTTAAATCAACTATACTCCAATGAAAATTTAAAAAAAGACATTTCCTACAAAGCACTGTATTTGAGATAAAACAATAAATTGATAAATGTGGGTTAAAGGCAGCAAAGGTATAGTGAAATGGGGGGAGAGCTTGAAGTCAAGAGTCCAGAATTTAAACTTTAGTTCCATCACCAAACATTGAGGCCACCTTGGGCAACCCCTTAACTCTAATGACTGTGTTTCTTCAGCCCTAAAATGGAAATAAAACTAAATTGTCTTCTCCCATCCCCGTCTTAAAAAATTCTATATTAATAAGTGAAGCTGGCAGTTCAGCATTAAGGAGGACAATTATTACATTAATAATAGGTAAAACAATTGCAAAATGCAATGTCTCAGTGGCATTGTTTTCAACCTGAGCTGAGGTTGCCCCTTTAAGGACATGGTCACTTTTCAAAGGGGGCTTGAGATGCCAGGGTGTAAGAATTCCAAAGAGTTGATGGTTGGTAGAATCAGATGGCAGGTCATCAGGACTCTGATTATTTGGCTTCCTCCTTTTTATTGACCTGTTATAATCATGTCCTCCCTTCCTGTTCTGATGAGCCCGGTTGTGCCAAAGGCCAAGTGGTGGGTGTGGAATCCGGGAAGGTGAAGTGACTCCCCGGGGTGTAGCTCTCGGAAAATTGTCTTAGAAAACATCAAAAATATGTTCACATTTTCCAAGATATCTTTAAATCTCAGGTGAAAGGAACCAACTCTGGAGTGAATATGGCAGTGGGAAAGGATTTTTATTTACTTTAAAGACTTACTGGGTAGCATGAAAGTTGATCTAGAGGTCAGGGGGAGCTCACTAAGTACATACTGAATGAATGAACTGGTTTCAAAGTGCTGTTGTTCATCACTTGCTGAATATAGTTTTAATTTTGAAAGTGAAAGTGTTAGTAGCTCAGAAGTGTCTGCTTCTTTGTGACCCCATGGACTGTAACTTCTGTCCATGGAATTCTCCAGGCAAGAATATTGGAGTGGGTTGCCATTCCCTTCTCCTGGGGATCTTCCCAACCCTGGGATCAAGCCCAGGTCTCCCACATTGCAGGCAGAGTCTTCACCATCTGAGCCAGCAATGAAGCCCTAGATTTTAACCTTAAGTTTATATAAAAGAGGCAAAACTCTTGTTTTTCTTTCTGGTTCTGTATCTTTATGATCATCAGCAAACATTTGCTACTTGCTTCTTTCAGACATTACTTTTGTGTTAAAGAGCCTGAAGTCAGGGGTTAAGTGAAAGTTTAAGGAAGCTATACACAGAGATGATTCCAATGTTACTAAAATCACAAATAAATACACAACATACACACATGTGAAGGATATTTAAGTTAATGCTAAATCTCGATGTCTAAGATAATGCAGACTGGAATGCGGCCAGTAAAAATGTCATTTTCTGACATAATGGAGAGATTAATAAATGCAAACCATGAATTATATATGAAGTCTCAGCCAGGGTCTCATTTATTTTTTGCACAGGAGAGTAACACGATGCTGCAGGTATGGTCTGTGCCAACACCATAAAGGGGGGAGCAAGTACCAGACAAAGCAGGACTGCAATGTTCCAATCAACAAAAGCAGAGACAAAAACTCAGCATCCTCCAGAAGAGAAAGACAGCTTTTCTCCTGTGCAAAACCTAATGGTGAACAAAAAGGAAGGAATCACGAGTGTGAAGGCGGGGGCTTCACTAGCACATAAAAGCTGATGCAAATAACTGACACTGTCTTCAATGTCTCTGCCTGTCAAGTGATAAAAGTAATTTGTGATGGAATTGTAACTTACCCTATGCTAAAGAAGGCCACTGTCTGAAATAAAAATAAACAGGGACAATTAGCACCAGACAAAGATACATTACGTACACAGACTTAAAAAGGAGTCTACAGACTTGAGTTCAAATCCTGGGTCTCTGTTGTCTTGAAGAAGTAATTCAACCTATAGAAGCCTTAATTTACTTGTTTGTAAAATGAAAGCAGTTTGTCTGTATCATAGAGTTTGGGAAGGACTCAACTTATGCCACATGGAAAGTGCTTAGCATGGTGTCCAGCATATAGGAAGTGCTCAATAGTTAATATTTCTCAGAGATACGTCTGACAGTCACAAAGGTAAGGGCATGTGTGTAACTCCATATTAACTTTTATAATCATCCACCAATATAGCTATTTACATACAAAACTTAAGGGATACAGTTTAAAAGGTTTTAGTCGATGTGTCACAAAATGAAACAAGTCCATGCCCCACAGATACTGAAGAGTTTCGGAGCACCTAGTGTGACAATCACACAAGGGAGTTTGCTCTTCAGTGAAGAGGGAAGACGACTCGGGAAAAGAGGAAACCTATCATATGTTACGTCAACACCACTTCCCTGGCCTTTAGTGCCATGGGTACTAGACCCAGATAGCAGTCCCTCCCACTAATGACCATATTTAAGCCTTAGTGCTAAGGAAATCACACATAAACCAAGCTCTGGGAGACTTCCAAGCAGGAGAGATTAAGAATATCTTTTTACTGGATGAACATTTATCAAATGTTCACCAAAACATAAACTCCGGTTATTGCTGGGTGGTAAACTACACACAGTTTTTAATTTTCAACATGTTTTTTGGTTTCTAGATAATTTATAAATTTTCTAACATATTTATCTTAACATATGCATTAAGAACCAGAAGATATATAAGTAGTATCTTATTTTATCTAAGGCAGGGAATAGGCAGGGGCCTGAAAACTCCAATCTGATGATTCCCTACTTTTGTAAATGATGTTTTGCTATAACCCAGCCACACTCCTTTGTTTGTGTACTGTCCATGGCTGCTTTGGCATCACAATGACAGAGATGAGCAGGAGAACAGAGACCTCAATGACCACAAAGCCTAACATATTTACCATTTGGCCCTTTAGAGACAGTTTACTGAGCCCAGAGTGTCAGTGTGAAGGAAATTCTCAACATGGCTTGCCCATTCTGGGATACCTACTGCAAGTGGGCCCCTCCCAACCTTTGATGGTTTGGACAAGTCATTAAATTCATAAGTTGCCTTATTTATAGAAATAAACAAGCATAAACCTTTATTGAGTGTTTACTATGCACCAGGCACTCTTCTGAGTGCCTCACATATTAACTAATTTAGTCTGTATGATTTCCTTGGTGGTTCCTTTGGTAAAGAATCTGCCTGCAGTGCAGAACACAGCGACTCTGCCACGGTCAGTTCAGCTTGACATGGGGATGGCCTCTGTCAGTCAGACTTCAAAAAGGACCCAGATCAGTTTCTGCGTGACCACACAACAGAGTGAAATGCAGTCATTAAGAACAACACTCATGAACACTATGGTAAACGCACAGTATTCCCTCACACACAGACTGGAAAATTATGGACTACACTTTCTGAAGGGGCTTCCCAGGCAGTACTAGTGCTAAAGAACCACCTGCCAATGCAAGAGACATAAGAGATGCAAGTTCGATCCCTGAGTCCGTGAGATTCCCCTGGAGACAGAAATGGCAACCCACTCCAGCATTCTTCCCTAGGGAGTCCCATGGACAGAGGAGCCTGGTGGGCTACAGTGCATGTGGTTGCAAAGAGTCAAACACGACTGAAGCGACTTAGCAGGCAGGCAGTTTCTGAAGTATTTATTTGGGCAGTGGAATAATGGGGTTACTTTTTCCCTTTCTTCCTTCCTTCTGTTCTTCCTTTCCTTTCTTTCTTTTGGAGGTATATATTGTCCAAGGTTTTGTAATTAATATTTGTTACCTTTGAAATCTGAAAGAAAAGTTACACTTGGAAAAGAAACCCTTGATGCACTAGAATAGATCAATATAAGCAACCCCCAGACAATAAAAGGTCAGAATCTTGTCTTAGGAGAAACATCTGAAGGGCTGTGCAATTTTTATCATGGGAAAAAATGAAGGCTTTGAAGGGTGAGATAAAACTTATCAAATACTGTGAAGAGCAACCATGTAGAGAAGAGATGAAACTTTATTCTGGGTAGTTTCAGAGAGGAGAAACTAGGACCAACAGACAGAAGAGGAAAGGAAGGTTCAGTAGAGGAGGAAATCCTTTCCCATAATGATAGTGTGCTAAAAAGCTTGACAGCGCTCCCTCTCTGTGGAGGCACACCCTCTGATGACCAACTATAGGAACACACACCCAGGTGCAGGGTGATTATCTATAAAAACGCCCCAGATGCTGGCTGACCATCCATGAAAACATTCCCAGATGCCAATCACAATACATGGAATTCTACGTCCAGATGCCAATGAACAAAAAGGCACAACACCCTGATGCTGAATGTCCTTCCTGCTCACAACCCTTCATAAATGACCATGAACTTGGCTTTCTATCCTTAAGATACTTCAGGGCTGGGAGACATGGCCTAAAACAAGTTATGAAGTCAGTAGCATGTCTTTAGGGACAGAGTGTTTCATGAATATGAAGAATGCTTTGGAATCAACAGCACGGTGACAATTAGCTGCAGAAGAGTTGCATGGTAATACTCAGCTGCTCCTCCTTTCAACCACCTGCTCTATGGCTTCACAGACGCAGGGGACACTCCTTACCCTCCCGTACAAATGCTCTCAATTAAGAAAAAAAGAGGGGAGCTTCAAAGTGGAAGGAAGGAAGCACAAGATTAAAGAGGAGAAACAAGGGATGATCAAGCATGGAGAGCAAGGAAGACAGCAACAAGTTAACACACATATAAAGCTGTTTAGAGAACAACTAAGAGTGAACACTGAAAACACAGTTAGAAAACAAATAAATAAATTCACATTCTGGCCTTTGAGGTTTATTCACCTGCTTAAATCATGACCTACTTTTGTAGATGTTTCAAAAACTGTCCTGAAAGAAGTTTTACAGGGTTGTTTAAATAGAAGGAAAACGAAAAACCCAAACATCTGTGGTATCTGTATTTTTATCACCAAGTCTCCTACTTAGCTCTATAACCTGGAGAAAGTTAATCTCTCTGAAACTCCACTTGTTCATATACAAAATGAGAATTATACCTACTTGGACTGTTGTAAGAATTAAATATCTTCTTATATGTAGGGATATACTCATTAGATGTTGAATGAATCCTAGCTTTAGTGCTATTATTGTTGTTAGAATCAATTTATTTGGTCTAGAAAGGAATAGGTATTATTATTTTCCAAGATTCAATATGACATGAGATTTACATATAGCAACTCTATTTAAGTCCATCAACTCTTTGAGAGTTGTGGTTGACAAACGTTTTCTGTAACAGGCCAAACAGTAAATATTTTAGGTTTTGCAGACCTATAGTCTCTGTCCAAACTACTCAACCTTGCCTCAGTAACAAAAGCAATTTTAGGCAATATGTAAATTAATGGTCATGGCTGTGTCCCAATAAAGCTTTCTTTACAAAAGCAAGCCAGATTTGGCTAGTGGGTGCTAGTCAGTCTGCCTCTAAGCTAGTTAGTTTTCCCAAATTACAAAGAGAAAAACTGTTACTCAGAGTGCTCAGGCAACTTGTCCTGGGTCACTTAGCACCTAAGTGGCAGGCCTGGGATCTCAATGTAGGACCATCTGTCCCAGAGTTCATATTCGTTCCTCCATGCTTAGTCGTAATTGACATGGTAGCATTTAAAAGCAGAATTTATAGTTCAGAGGAGAAATTCTGCTCAACTAAACACACAATTGCTCCATAACACAAACCATGCCCAAATAACTCAAATAGAACATATCAAAATTCCAGGCCTCATGCTCATTGTAAAATGTACAGTCTCAAAAGGATTTGTTGGTATTATGTCAGTGAGAAGCTGGTCATGCTAAAATCGAGGGAAAATTATTATATGAATGTCATATAATAACTTTGACCTGAGTTTTCTGGAAAACACTAAAAAACATTTTCCTGTTTGAGCTTTGATAACCCAAAGATTTGCCTCAGACATCCAATGCATCATCACAGAGAAAGAAACTGAATGACTGATCCTTTACAGAACAAGAAATGGGAATAAGAAGATATCTATTCTTCCAATTACTTATGATAAACATTAAGTTCTTTTAAGGATGGGCCATAGGCATTTACAAAGTATTGAGCATCCCAATACATAGAATCAGTTTTCAATCGAGTTGCAAAGAGAAGGAATGGAGAAAGAGTAGCAGAATCAACTGGAGATTATAATCACACCCACCACCTCGATTTAGGACACCATGTGTGAAGTCATGGAATAATGTGGCATCTGCTTGTAGGAAGCAAAATAATGGGAAACAAACATTTCAAGAGACTGTAATTATTCTACCTTTAGGAACACTGGTTAAAGCAGAAATTCTCGACTTTAGCACTATTGGTCCTTTGAGCTGGAGTATTGATCTTTTTTTTTTTTTTTTAATTTTATTTTATTAGTTGGGGGCCAATTACTTCACAACATTTCAGTGGGTTTTGTCATACATTGACATGAATCAGCCATAGAGTTACACGTATTCCCCATCCCGATCCCCCCTCCCACCTCCCTCTCCACCCGACTCCTCTGGGACCTCCCAGTGCAGCAGGCCTGAGCACTCGTCTCATGCATCTCACCTGGGCTAGTGATCTGTTTCACCATAGATAATATACATGCTGTTCTTTTGAAACATCCCACCCTCACCTTCTCCCACAGAGTTCAAAAGTCTGTTCTGTACTTCTGTGTCTCTTTTTGTTTTGCATATAGGGTTATCATTACCATCTTTCTAAATTCCATATATATGTGTTAGTATGCTATAATGTTCTTTATCTTTCTGGATTACTTCACTCTGTATAATGGGCTTCAGTTTCGTCCATCTCATTAGAACTGATTCAAATGCATTCTTTTTAACGGCTGAATAATATTCCATGGTGTATATGTACCACAGCCCTTGAGGCAGCTTCCTGTGCATGTTAGGGTGTACAGTAGTAATTCTGGCCTCTACCTACTAGATGTCAGTAACATCCTTCCCCCAGTCATGACAATAAAAACATGTCTCCAGACATTATCAACTGTTCCCTTAGGGGCATCGGATCCCATGACTTCATGGCAAATAGATGGAGAAACAATGGAAACAGTGACAGACTTTATTTTCTTGGGCTCCAAAATCATGGCAGATGGTGACTGCAGCCGTGATATTAAGATGCTTGCTCCTTGGAAGAAAAGCTATGACCAACCTAGACATCATATTAAAAAGCAGAGACGTTACATTTCCAACAAAGGTCCGTCTAGTCAAAGCTATTGCTTTTAGGTTTTTGAATGTTGAGTTTTAAGTCAGTTTTTTCACTCTTTTCTTTCCCTCATCAAGAGCCTCTTTAGTTCTTTAGCTTTTTAATTTAGTTCATTTATTTTATTTTTGGCTGTGGTGCATCTTCGTTGCTGTGCAAGCTTTTCTCTAGTTGCGACTGGGGCTACTCTCTGGTCGAGATGCGCAGGTTTCTCATTGCAGTGGGCTCTCTTGTGGAGCATGCGCTCTAGGGTGTGTGGGCTTCAGTCGTTGCAATATGTGGCCTCAGTAGTTGCAGCTCTTGGACTCTCGAGCACAGGTTCAGTTGTCAGGGTACATGGGCTTAGTTGCTCCACGGCATGTGGGATCTTCCTGGATCAGGGATCGAATCCGTGTCTCTGGCAATGGCAGGTGGATTCTTTACCACAGAGTTACCAGGGAAGCCTCAAGTCATGTCCCTTTAAGCTCGTCATAATTTCCCAATAATTATTACGATAGGAAACACTGAGACCAAAGCATAGAGAATGTTTCACAGCAACAAAGTGGTGAACTGGGATTTGAACCCAGACAGCCTGGCCCCAGAATCATTTTTCTGTGTATTATTTCATTTAATGCATGCAACAAACCTAGAAGGCAAGCAGTCTGGTTATGCCTGTGTTAATAATATGTGGGAAAATGGGCACAGAATTGTTAAGTAACCCACCCATATGCACAAGGTGATGAATGCTGGCAGCAGAGTTCAATCTGACCCGGAGGCTAGACACTTAACACCTAACACCCCCAGCCCCACCCCTGATTATGAAGTCAGTTGAACAGATGAGCTGGGCTCTGCCACAGGCAAGGTCAAGATGGGCAGCTCATTGACTGGCAAGTCTGGGAAATGGTGGTGGGCACAGCGGTAAGCCTCTGGAACTGAGGTTATACCAGATGAACATGGAAAGGTAGGAAGACGAAATTTAAAGGGGAATCTAGTAAAGCAGGGAAACTCCACTGTGCCTGTCCCAGAGTTGGTGCTAGCGGAGAGCTCTACTCCAGTCTGTCTTCTGTAAAATGAGGGGTAGTATTGATACTCACCAGTCTCACTCAAAGTTGTTGAGTGAATTAATTAATGCCAATACACTGTTTGAGGTGTTCAGAGGGAAACAAAAAAGTCAACGACAGGGAAGTTGATTTGTATTTATTGTTGCATTTATTAAATTGCTACTCTCCTGGTCTTTCAGAGACTTTCTGAAAAAACAACAGTATATTAATTATTCTCAGAGCTATCCCTACCACCCTCTAGAAAACCAAGTCTGGATGCCAGGTGGTGATGGCCACTGCAATGGACAAGTTTTGGAGAGCCAAAGAGCTACAATCTTTGAAGTCTCTTTATTACTCCTCTCAACCTATGACTCTGTCACAGGAATGACAGGACCAATTGCAGCTTCTGAGTTGCCTTTTCTCTACGAAACTGGAGCATAAACTCTCTGTGTTTATGATTTCTTGCCACATGAAGGTAGTTTTCTGCCTCCTAGAAGGTACCATGTTATAGAAAGAAGAGGACTCAACAGATGAGCTAGGGGAACTGGCTAGGCTGAGGTCCCAGTACAGAATTGAAACAGGACACTGATTTCTGGTTCCCTCATCCAGGAAGACTTCTCTGATATCCAGCATGAGTTGGGTGTCTCTTCTCTGTACCTCAAGAGTACCAAGTGCACCTCTATTATACTAAATATGCCCTTTCAGAATTGTCGGTTTGCACATCTGGTATACTTCTTTGTCAAGCTTTTGTCTGCAACTACTGCAAACCAAAGCTGAGCAGACTGTGGGCTCCCAGTAAACATTCAGTAACAATAAAATGTCTTTGGTTTGTCTACCAGGAAAATGGGAGAGCAGGTTGAGAGGGTTGTTAATGTCTCTTCTGGTCTTGAGATTTGGATAAAGACCACTGTTCTAAGTCCCAAATCGACTCTCAAAGAGGGGACTGTTTTTTGGTTTGGGAGGTAAAAGGAGACAGAGTCTCAAAGGAGGAAGACATTGATATAACTAGATCCTTCTCTTCCCATGAAATGGACATTCTCAACTCAGCATCCAGAAGGATCCATTTTTCAAAGAATTCAGCGCTTATCACTCCTCTGCTCATAACCCTCCAGATGATTCCCCATCTTTCCCTGAGTAAAAGCCATAACCCTGTACATCAACAGATGAATTGATGAGGAAGGTTGATACATATACACAATGGAATACTACCTGGGCATAAAAAAGGATGATATCATGCCATTCGCAGCCACATGGATGGACCTAGAGATGATCAATCACACTAAGTCAAGTAAGTCAAAGACAAATATCATGATATTACTTATATGTGGAATCCAAAGAAAATAATATAAATTCACTAAACAGAAACAGATTCATAGACAAAGAAAACAAACTTATGGTTACCAAAGGGGGAAGGAGGGGGAGGGATAAATAAAGAGCTGGGGATTCCATTCAGTTCAGTTACTCAGTCGTGTCCGACTCTTTGCGACCCCATGGACTGCAGCACACCAGGCTTCCCTGTCCATCACCAACTCCTGGAGCTTGCTCAAACTCATGTCCCTTGAGTCAGTGATACTATCCAATCATCCTCTGTCATCGCCTTCTCCTTCTGCCTTCAATCTTTCTCAGCATCAGGGTCTTTCCCAATGAGTCAGTTCTTCACATCAGGTGGCCAAAATATTGGAGCCTCAGCTTTAGCATCAGTTCTTCAAATGAATATTGAAAGTTGACTGGTTGGATCTCCTTGCAGTCCAAGGGACCCTCAAGAGTCTTCTCCAAAATTACAGTTCAAAAACATATATTCTTTGGCACTCAGCTTTCTTTATGGTCCAACTCTCACATTCATACATGACCACAGAAAAATCATAGCTTTGACTAGATGGACCTTTGTCAGCAAAGTGACATCTGTGCTTTTTAATATGCTGTTTAGGTTTGTCATAGCTTTTCTTCCAAAGAGCAAGTGTCTTTTAATTTTATGGCTGCAGTCACCATCTGCAGTGATTTTGGAGCCCAAGAAAGTAAAGTCTGTCACTGTTTCCATTATTTCCCCATCTATTTGCCATGAAGTGACGGGACTGGATGCCATGATCTTAGTTTTTTGAATACTGAGTTTTAAGTCAGCCAATGCAAACTAGAATACATACAATGAATAAACAACAAGGTCCTACTGTATAACACAGGGAACTATATTCAGTATCCTGTAATGAACTATAATGGAAAAGAAAAAAAGAGCCACCACTCTTTCCATGACCTATAAATAGTACACTGGCTGGTCTTTTCCTCACTCACCTCTCTGACCTTTTTCCCTGGCTTACTCCATTCCAGCCTCCTTACTGCTCCTCCAATTTACCACGTACTATTCATTCTCAGGATCTAAACCCATGTGGTTCCCTCCTTTGGAACTTTACCCCTAGATATCCCAATGGCTTGCTCTCTCACCTCCTCCTAATTTGCAAAAAGTCAGCTTTACAAGAAGACTTATTCTGGCCACCTCACTGGCAACCTCTAGTCTCCCTTCCAGCATTCCCCATCCTTTGTGCTGATTTACTTTTCTCCATAATTCTTGCTGCCTTTCTTACACTATACAAGTTACTTCTACTTCATCAGAACTTTGTGCTTTTGTCTGTCTTGATCACTGCTGTGTCCCATCACCTAGAAGCCTGCCAGACGTGCAGCATGGGAATCAATGAATGTTCGCTGGATGAATGGACACAACTAAGGCAGCACATTGAGATGGGAGTGAGGCTCATGAGCCTCAAGCTGCATTGCCTTTCCTGTTTGGCCTTCAGGCTGTTGCTCTAACCTCATGTTTATGCCTCATCCTGGGTTCATATTTGCTCTGCTCTTCAGCTCTCTTTCTCTTTTCAACCTGTGTCCACAGGTTACTCCCTTTCTGGTCAGCGGGAGCTCGATCCCAAGGCAAATTAACCAGGAGATAAAGCAGTGGAAAGGGAAAATGCCTGCATGTACTAATGGAAGGCAAAAAGCTATTATCAACAGAGAAAGCATGGGGTTGACCATTGACCTTATTTCCTGATGTGGAAAAAGAAGGCAAACATTCATTTTTCAATCCCAGACTTTCACCAAAGCTATTTTCGAGTTAATGATGGTTAGAAAAGAGATCTTACAAATCAAACCTGAAGACACAAAATCTAGCACTGTTTTCTAGGCACAGCTGGTGCTCATGGGGGCTGTCCAAATCTTGAAATCCTACTTCCAAAGATGTAATTCATTATAAGAATGAGGCAGTGAGGCAGAATGGAAAGAGCCAGGCTTTGCATAAAAGCATTTGTATTTCTTAGTGAAGAAACAAAATCATAATCCCTACTTATGAATTTATTTTAGAGTGAAACAAGATATTTTAAAAGCAGCACATTACATGTATGATTATTCAATCCATAATGGGTGCTCAATAGATGTCAGCTGTCACCGCCACTGCCACCACCACCACGACCATCATTGCTGTTATTTGCAAGGGTTGATCTATCAATACCTAGGGGGCAGTAAGAGAGAAGGGTATTATCATGCTGAGAGAAACAGAGAAGAAGGGACACTATATAGGCTGAAAAATGAATTTGATTCAACTAGTTGAGGGTTTCTCAAGCTCGGCACAGTTGACATTCAGAGCCACATAATTCTTTACTCTAGGTGGCTACCCTACACATTTTGAATATTATCCATGGCCTGTACAGATGAGGCAAACAGCAATCCCCCAGCTGTGATAAACAAAAATGTCTGTAGACTTTGCCAAATATCCTCAGGAAGGAACAATCACCCCAAGTGGAGAACCACTGATGTCTGACCAGGAAACAGGAAAGAGCAGTAAAAGCAGATCTGATTTAAAACATTTGTATACATATCTTTATTTATCTTTGTGCTGTGTAGTTTACAGTGGAAGTTTGGCAAACCATGGTGCATGTGTGTATGCTAAGTCATTTCAGTTGTATCTGACTCTTGTGACCCTATGGACTGCAACCCGCCAGGCTACTCTGTCCATGGGATTCGCCAAGCAAACATGCTGGAGTGGGTTGCCATGACCTCCTCCAGGGGATCTTCCTGACCCAGGTTCGAACTCATATCTCTTATGTCTCTTGCATTAGTAGATGGGTTCTTTACCACTAGCGCCACCTGGGAAGCCCAGGCAAATCATGGTTCATGGGTCAAATCCATCCCTTGCTTTTGTAAATTAAATTTTGTCAAAACACAGACATGGTCATCATTTCCATGTTATCTACACCTGCTTTCATGCTACAAAGGCTGAGTTGATTAGTTGTGGCAGAGATTGTATGGCCCACCAAGCCTAAAATATGTACTATCTGACCTTTTGTAGACAAAGCTGTGAGATCCCTGGTTTATAGCACAGATAGACTCTGGAGTCAGGCTTCTTGTTTTTAAATTCTAGTTCAGCTTATCACCAGTACATGTTGCAGCAAGGTCCTTGAACCTCCTTGTGCTTCACCTTCCTAATCTGTCAGTAGGGCTGACGATAATGGTGCTAAACTCCCAGGGTTGTTCTAAGGATTAAATGAATAAAGACATGGGATGTGCTCTGAACAGTTCTGTGAATGTTGTAGGCACTCAATACGTGTTTGCCATTATAATACTCTTCGAGGAGAAACAAATAAAACATGGTGATCTTACTTTTTTTTTTTTTTTTTTTTTTTCTGTTCTTCTTTTTTTTTTTTTTTTTTTTTTAAATATTATTTTATTAGTTGGAGGCCAATCACTTTACAACATTTCAGTGGGTTTTGTCATACATTGGCATGAATCAGCCATATAGTTACACGTATTCCCCATCCCGATCCCCCCTCCCACCTCCCTCCCCACCCGAATCCTCAGGGTCCTCCCAGTGCACCAGTCCCGAGCACCTGACTCATGTATCCCACCTGGGCTGGTGGTCCGTTTCACCATAGATAGTATACATGCTGTTCTTTCAAAACATCCCACCCTCACGTTCTCCCCCAGAGTTCAAAAGTCTGTTCTGTACTTCTGTGTCTCTTTTTCTGTTTTGCATATAGGGTTATCGCCACCATCTATCTAAATTCCTTTTAAGGGACTGATTTATATATCAGTAAAGTCTGCCCAGAAAAGAATAAAATCTCTCATATCTCAATAAAATTATTAGTCTCCTTCCTTAAATAATCTCTCACTAATACTTGATGAGCTAATTTCAAAGAAAGGAGAGAATCAAAAGCCTTTGCAAAATGTGAGTTTAAAGGATCTGATGGAAAACCCAGCCAGAGAAATACAAATCTGTAGTAAAACTGATTGAGTACTTTGAGGTCACTTCAGATGAAGGAAATCTATGCTTTCTTTTCTTCATTGTCTCCTTCCTTGTCTTATTTTTTAAACTCCTAAAAAGGAAGGCTTTCAGGTGATAAAACACATTCAAGTGGGCCTGGATCCAGCTCCATCACAAATCCCTCACTGTGACTAGACTTGGAGCCTCATTTTACAGGAGTAAATGAAATTCTTGCCTGCCTGCTAGCATGTGCTAGGGTTGTTTGAGATTCTCCAATTTCTGTTTATTCTCCAGGTATTAGCACCAGTTCAGTTCAGTCACTCAATCGTGTCTGACTCTTTGCAATGCCATGGACTGTAGCACGCCAGGCTTCCCTGTCCATCACCAACTCCCAGAGCTTACTCAAACTCATGTCCATTGAGTCGGTGATGCCATCCAACCATCGCATCCTCTGTCGTCCCCTTCTCCTCCTGCCTTCAATCTTTCCCAGTATCAGGGTCTTTTCCAAAACTCAGTTCTTCCCATCGGGTAGCCAAAGTATTGGAGTTTCAGCTTCAGCATCAGTCCTTCCAATGAATATTCAGGACTGATTGCCTTTAGGATGGACTGGTTTGATCTCCTTGCAGTGCAAGGGACTCTCAAGAGTCTTCTCCAACACCACAGTTCAAAAGCATCAATTCTTCAGTGCTCAGCTTTTTATAGTCCAACTCTCACATCCATACATGACTACTGGAAAAACCATAGCTTTGACTAGACAGACTTTTTGTTGGCAAAGTAATCAGCAGAGGTATTTCTTTTCTTCTCATGACCCTTGGCATGTTCTCCAAACTACTTCTTCAAATTCCAGAAGGGTTCAGAGGACTTCATGTCTCAACAAGGCTTTTCATCCCATAGCCACTGCAGCTGTTACTCAATGCCTGCTCATGTGGCTACCTTGTTTCCCAATCAAATGTTCAATGACTTGTGGCAATGACCTTACCTTGTGTTTCTCATGTGTATCTCCTTTTGCACTATGCTTAGAGGAGGAGCCTGTAGTAGGCACCAAACTAATTAATTAAAAATGACACTGTTTACAGTACCTATATTCAATAAAGGACTCCCATAATTAAATTATGTATCCACACAAACCTATGAGGCAGTACCCTGGAGAAGGAAATGGCCACCCACTCCAGTATTCTTGCCTGGAAAATCCCATGGACAGAGGAGCCTGGCAGGCTATTGTCCATGGGGTGGCAAAGAGTGGGACATGACTGAGCAACTGAGCACATGAAAGTACTATGAAACCAACTTAAAGGTAAGGAAATTGAGGGTTACAAAGATTAAGCAACTTGTCCAAGGTCATATTTCTAATAAGTGATGGAGACAGGATTTAAATTCATACAGTCTCTCTCCAGAAACTGTATGTTTAACTGCAACATTATGCTGCAATTAGAATAATTGTTCAATACCAAAAAAAAAAGAAATAAGGATTAATGTAAATAGATATAGATATAATTCTACAAATCATTGAAGAAGCAAACAACATCATGGTTAAACAGATGAAAGACTTAAATAAATAGCTCACAGGAGTTTATCCAAATGGTCAACAAATATATGAGAAAATACTCAACTGCATGAGTTATCAGGGAAATGCACATTAAAACCTTATTACTATCATGACTTACCCATCAGAATGTCTAAAACAAAAAATAATGGGGAGCAAGGAGTACAGCAACTGAATTCTCACACACCCTGGGCAGGACCACAGATTGATATAACTATTTTGTAAAACTGTTTAGCAGTATCTATAAAGTCTCAACAAAAGTACATCCCATGACGCAGCAATTCCACTTTTCGGTTTATTTTCCACAGAAATACACACACAGATTAATTCGAAGGTAAGAATTAGAATACTCATAGTAACACCATTCATAATAGCCAAAAGCTGGAAACCACCTAAATGTTGATACATAGTAGAATGAATAAAGAAACACCTATATTCTTCTTATAGAATATGACACGACAAAGAAAAGGAACAACATATAATATCTCATTAATACGGATGAATTTCACAATATGGAGTGAGGGAAGCCAGTCGGAGAAGGTACCTAGCATCTGATCCAGTATAATATAGCACAGATCCTAGTGAAACAAACCTATGCTGTTAGAAGTTAAGAAAACTGTTATTCTTGGAGAAGGGAGTATGAGTGGGTCTTCTCAGAGAAGACTGCTAATATTCTATTTTTTAATCTGAGTGTTGGTGAATGTGTTCAATTTGTGAAAATTCATTGAGCTATGTGATTAAAATATACACCCTCTTCAATACATAGACTGGTCTTCCATATCAAGTTAAAATTAATTTGGTTGATTTAAAAAGGAGTAAAATATCGTACTGCCCTGAGTGACAGGCCAGCCAGTGCATCGGGTCCCTGACGGTAATCCTGAAGTCAGACATGTTCCTGTAGAAAGAAGTGTAAGTGAGGCTGTCTATGCACCTATCAAGAATAAAGAAAATAGATTGTATCAAACAACGGCAGGGAAAATCCTTCAGCAGTCCTAATCCACTTTTGGTTTTCAGCGATATATACATCTAAAGCAATACCAAACTAGAACTGAATTCTTTGCTACACTGTAAAAATCACAATTGTGGAATGATAGCAATTCTGGTGATGACATTAAGGTGAACTAAGCAAAACATACACAAATAGAAGGCCCTGTTTTAACAACTAACATGAAAAGAAATATAATGAAAGAACCTGTGACTGCATCTTGGAAATGTTTTCCCACCAAATAAGGGCTTTTCGCCCATCTCTTAAGGAGCCAGATGAATTCAAAGCCGTAGAAAGAGGCAGCTGTAGAACTTGATCTTCCAAGTATCCCATGTACCTTTATTGAACTTACTGTCAAATTGCCAGGATCTCACTAAAGGATTTCTATTTGCTCTCAGTAAAAAATAAAACCCCAAACACAGTTTTATTCTTTCTACTGGGTGCATTGTCTGTTTTCTTTGTAAATGCAGTACAATAACATTATTTAATAACCTAAAAAAAATAAAAAGGAGTAAAATATCAATATTCTCCTTTATTTCCAGACGCTGCTTTTTGTTTTGTACGTGGCATTTAGAAAACAAAAGTCATCATTTCCTGGAGAGATCAACTCATAACCCATAAGAACCATTTTCTGCTTGCATTGTCACAAACCCTTTCATTCTCCAGATCAGTTCACCACCTCCAGCCTTTTGCTAAACACACTAGAACATGTCATTCTTCACACAGAGCTCAGCACTTGAGAATTGGAAAGAACTTCACAAGCAAGAAAATTGATGCTTAAGAGTCAAGTTGTTTGTCTGACACCATGCAGCCAATTCACAGTTAAGGCGAGAGCTTGGTCCCAGAACCCCTGACTCCCAGCTGTACTCCTGTCCCCTATGTTGGTTAGGAGTTAGCAGGCTCCACAGGGAAGGTCCAGAGTTTACACTCTCCTAGGGCAGCTGACCATCACTGGAGTACAAAAAAAGATGGATGCCTGCAGCAAAGGCCCCAGGAGTTCGCTATCCATACACTTCTCCATGAAAACTTCACAGGAATCCAATAGGAGAGGATACATTTCTTAATTTTCTTTGCAGTCAATTGTTTCTCTCAGATTATATGTACATGCTAATTTCTGTAGCGGAACAGAAAATCATAACCTAGTACTTGGTTAGTAATTACATGGTACATTGTGCTATAGGACTGTTAACGTGCTTTGGGGGAAAGAATGAAAAAATTTTACAAGCAGCAGTTTTTTGCCTTGTCATTTTGAAGGCCAAAAAAACTATATTTTTGTATTCAAGGAAAACATGTTTAAAATAACGATGTGGGTATTTTTTGTTTCTCCTTGAACATGGCTTTTGTATCTCTTCCCTGCTTAGTGCATATTGATGCCAGAAGGAGGTGAAGCTACAAAAGTGGCCAAAGTATTACATAACCCAGCCTGGGTAAACAAATCCGTCTACCTGGGAGGCCTCCTGAATCTTGATGCTGACCCTGGGTGATAACAACAATGGGCATGGAATTCTAAGAGGAGAGCGCTGAGTGCATAAACTTGTACATTAAATACGAGCTTCAGAGCAGCATAGATCTGAGTCAGTTATAAAAGAGGGGAATTGGCCTGGAAAGCCTGTTGTGACATATTCTGAACTTCTCTTTTCTCTCTGATTTTGCCCTAGCCTCTTAACTCCTCACCCCGCACCCTGACCTCCCATCCCTAGGCCCTTGGTGCTTTTGCTGGACAAACCCTAAGGTGACCCTCAAAGACAGACCTTTGCATAACACCCTCCTGGGTACAAGTAGGACTTCTGATTTGCTTCTAACCAACAGAATGTGGCAAAGATGTTGAGATGTCACTCCTTTCAGTTATGTTACAAGGCAAAGGTGATGGGATATTCAATAAGAATCCATCCTAGCAGGTGGGAGTGACAGACTTTCCCTTCTTGGCCTTGAAAAAGTAAGCTGCCATGTTGTGAGATGGCCTCATGGCAAGGAATGCAAGCAGCCTCTGAGAGTGAGCTGGCATCAGTAAGAAATTTGGCAACCTCAGTTCCACAGTACCAAGAAATAATTCTGCCAACAACTAAGTGAGTTTGGAAGAGGCCTTCAGCAAGGTAAGGCAGCCCAGCTGATATACAATGGCAGCCTCGTGAGACAATGAGCAGAGGGCCCAGCTTATCCACACCTAGATTCTGGATCCACAGAAACTGTAAGATAACACAGGTGTATTGCTTTAAGCCACTAGGTTTGTGGTAATTTGTTACACAGTAATAGAAAAAAAAAAAAAACATTCTAACTGGAGGAAAGCTGAACAATTCATGAATATGTTGAGATTAAATTCCATGCCCCTGAACAACCAAAGGTCAAAGAAGAAATCCAAAGAAAATTCAAGAAATATCTTAAAAGAAATGAAAATGGAAGTATACCATATTAAAACCTATGGGATAGGAGAAATACTGCATGAAATCCCTTATATGTAGAATCTAAAAAGAAATGATACAAAAAAAACATACTTACAAAGCAGACACTCATAGTTTAGAGAAGGTATTTATGATTGTAGGGGGTGGGAGGAGGGATGCAGGAAGGGATGGTTAGGGACTTCGGGAAGGTCATGTACTCACTGCTATATTTCAAATGGATAAGCAACAAAGACATACTGTATAGTACATGGGACTCTGCTCAATGTCATGTGGCAGCTTGGATGGGATGAGAGTTTGTGGGACAATGGACACATGTATATGTATGGCTGAGTATCTTTGCAGTTCACCTGAAACTATCACAACACGGTTAATCAGCTATACCCCAATACAAAATTAAAAGCTAAAAAAATGAAAAATAAAGCCTATGGGGAGCTGCAAAAGCAGTTCTAAGATGGAATTTATAATTATAAATGCCTAACTTAAGAAAAAAAATTATCAAATAAACAACCTACATTTATACCTCAAGGAACTAGAAAAACAAGAACAAACTTGGTCCAAAGATTGCAGAAGGAATAAAACAACAAAAGATCAGAACAGAAATAAATAAAATAGAGGCCAGAAAAAAACATTAGAAAGATCAGCAAAAATAAGAACATTTTTAAAAAAGATAAACAAAATTGAAAAGCTTTTAGCCAGCCTAACTCAGAAGAAAAGAGATGATTCAAGATCAGAAATGAAAAAGGAGACTTTACAACTGATACTACAGAAATACAAAGGATCACAAGAGATGACTAATAAACAATTATATGCCAATAAACTGGATAATCTAGAAGAAATGGATAAATTCCTAGAAACATATAGCCTACCAAGACTGAATCATGAAGAAAGAAAATTTGAGAAGATCTATACTGAATAAAGAAATTTGATCAGTAACAAAAAACAAACCGCCCAGAACAGAAAATTTCAAGACCAGATGATTTCACTGGTGAATTCTACCAAACATTTAAAGAAGAATTAAAGCCAATTCTTTTCAAACTCTTCCAAAAAACTGAAGAGGAGGGAACATTCCCAAACTTGCAGGATTTTGTAATAACTATAACCAGAAAGCAAACTTTACCAATTGTATATAATAAGAAAGAAAAGGAAAGAAAGAGGGGAGAGGAAGGAGGGAAGAAAGGAAGGAAAAGAATGGCGTTTTGGGAGGTCAAAGAGCCAATATGGAATAGGCCCATTTTAGCAAAAGAATATATTTTATTTCATTTTTTTAATTTATTTATTTTAATTGGAGGCTAATTACTTTACGATATTGTGGCGGCTTTTGCCATAGATTGACATGAATCAGCCATGGGTGTACAGGTGTTCCCCATCCTGATACTCCCCATGCCACCTCCCTCCTCATCCCATCCCTCTGGGTCATCCCAGTGCGCCAACCCTAAGCACCGTGTCTCATGCATCGAATCTGGACTGGCGATCTCTTTTCATATGTTAATATACATGTTTCAATGCTATTCTCTCAGATCATCCCACTCTCATCTTCTCCCACAGAGTCCAAAAGTCTCTTCTTTATATCTGTGTTTCTTTTGCTGTCTCGCATATAGGGTCATCCTTACCATCTTTCTAAATTGCATATATATGCATTCATATACTGTATTGGTGTTTTTCTTTCTGACTTACTTCACTCCGTATGATAGGCTCCAGGTTCATCCACCTCATTAGAACTGATTCAAAGGCATTCTTTTCAATAGCTGAGTAATATTCCATTGTGTATATATACCACAGCTTTCTTATCCATTCTTCTGCTGATGGATATCTAGGATGCTTCCTTGTCTTAGCTATTGTAAACAGTAGCACACACTTTCATAGCAAGGTTTCTTTTGTTATCCAGTCTACCTCACAAAAGTATAACATTTATTATAAAACATAGTTGTGTATCCATCATACATATCAATAACATATTATAAATATGTTTAAAGTTCTATGTGTACATTTCTGTCTACACCCTCTAAAGTTTGGATAATTCTCAATGTGTTGTTCATCATTTCCATGTGCACCTTTATGTTCTTACTACAAAGACACGTATCCTGAAATTACAGATTGTACTATTTGCATCATTTTAAACTTTACTCATATAGATGATATTGTACTATATGGTATTATCCATATGGATCTTTGTGTAATGTGCTTTTTGTCTCTCAACATGAGATTTTTTCCATGTTGACACATAGAGCTCTAGCTGGGTTATGGTTTATATTTCCTGCTGTGTAATATTCCATTATAGTAATGTACCACAATTCCTTTATCCATTCTTCTCTTGATGGTTTTTTATGCAGTTTATAATGTTTGACTCTGGCAATGTCAATATGAATACTGTATACAAATATAAATACCTGTGCACAAGTGTGAATCATTTTTAGGTGGGATAGAAACTACAAGGTCCCAGGAAATTAATGTCTTTGACTTTACTAAATATTGTCACACTGGTCTCCAGTGAGTATACAAATATATATGTCCTCCAGCAACATGTGAAAGCCCTTGTCGTTTCACATCCTCACCAATACTTAATAGTATCCACTTTTAATTTTTGCTAATCTCAATGGTATGTACTAGTATGTTATTTTAAGCAGTCATCTGATTACTAATAAGAATAAGCTTATTTAGGGTTTCTTTCTGTGAATTGCCTATTTATACTCTGGTCATATTGAACTGCATTATTTGTGGGATTGTTCCTATTAAAATATTCTAAATAATTTATTGTCATTTTTATGTATAATAAACATCTTCAAGTTTGTAGCTTATCTGTTTTCTTCTTTACAAAAGTAGTATTTTTGATGCTAAGAAGCTTTTAACATTTAATGTAGTTATTGTCTCCACCTAGTCTCTTATGGTTTGGATTTTTTAGAAATCTTATTTAAGAAACTTCCCTTACATTAAGCCTCAAATTATGCCTCCTGAGTTTTCTTTAATATATAGAAATTTTACAGTTTTGCTTTTCATATTGTAAAAACTGTTTAATTCTACATGCTTGGATGTACTTGCCCAATCTTACATGAATATATATATATATATATATATATATATATATATACACACATACATATGTGTTTATATACTTGTGTGTGTAGTCTTTTACAAAGAACACAATTTTGGTTGCGTTGATTTTTTCCATTGTATCTTTGTTTTCTCTTTCATTTCTATTATTTATTAGTTCTTTCTAATTTCTTTGAGAATATGGATCCTGGTAGAATTTTGATATCCTGATTAGCAAAACACATCAAAATGACAAAATGCCATTTGACCTTATTGCGATGTTTAATCTACAAAACTTATATGTTTCAAAAAATGTTTAAAAATCCTTAAGTGAAAGTAACTCAGCCGTGTGCAATTCTTTGCAACCCCATGGACTATACAGTCCATGGAATTCTCCAGGTGCACCATAAAAATGTGTCTAAATGATTAATAGACAAAATCGCTGGCACCATTTAATGAACAGAACTCTTTCACATTCTCTGCACAGCTTCCAATTGTCTCTACTGACCAAGATATCACTTCTCTCTTTGTGCTTCTGAAGCATTTGGAATATATTTCTACTCACAAGGGGTTGCAACCACTTTCTTATATTCCTTTCTGCTAAACATGGAGGAAAAGGATCATTGCCCTAACAGTCCCAGTGACTGCTACAGCACTGAGCATTTACTAAGTTCATGGATAGATGTATGGATGAATGGTTATATAGTTGTGATATCTATAACACTTCACCACCACCAGCACCATATAAGAGTTCATCAAATGGTTTTCCTTTTAAATTAGCACACACTTTCTGTCTTTAAATTAATTTATTTATCTTAATTAGGGGCATTACAAATGCCTCATTTCTCCCAGCAAATCATCTGAATTGCTCCCCATCCCCCGCTAGACATGTCAGGATGGGGCTTTGTGATGTCAAAGCTCACCCAGGGCCACCATTGGCACGGGAAGAGCCTTGCTGACCTCATAAAGCATGAGGGTGAGGCTCCATGGGGACGGGTATATATAGGGGTGTTCAAGGTCTCTGAGAAGACCACTGGGAGACCTCCAAATGACTGAGATGGCTGGGAAGCCACAAGGTTCCAGAGGAGTTATGGAACATCAACATCCTGTTACTCAGGGGAAGATGATAACCTCCTATAAACTGAGGTCCAGAAAAAGTGTCAAGGTGAGATGAACCCAGCCAAACTCTTCTTGCCCGTTGACCCCACCCCAAAAGACACTCTCCCCTGTCCTTGCCTGGCACATAACCCTTCTCTGCCCACACCACTTCTCCTGAAGCCATCGTTCCCACCTGTCTTCACAAGCTTCCCTAATCCAGTGCCATTCTTTGCTCATTCTCTTGTTTTCTCTAGGTGGCAAGGGCAACCGTGAGGGTGAATAATCCCATTCTGGCAAAGGTGCCTAAGAAAACTCAGAAAACTTCCACCACGAAAATGCTTAAAAATTCCGAGGCTCAAAGCTCTGTAGCCAGAGTTCCAAGGGGAATGAAGAACTGAACGAGAAGGAACCAGAGGCGGTCCCAGACACCATGGAGACCCCTGCCATTCCAGCTAATCAGAACGAATCAGAGGATGTCCAAAAGACCATGGAGACCCCTGCCATTCCAGCTAATCAGAATGAATCAGAGGAGGTCCCAGAGACCACGGAGACCCCTGCCATTCCAGCTAATCAAAATGAACCAGAGGACATTCCAGAGACCGTGGAGACCCGTGCCATTCCAGCTGGACCAGTGGACAGCCACTGACATCGGAGCATGGCTAGAGACCTCAGAAATCCTCGGGGGTCTCACCGCTGAGTACTGGCCAACAGTACAGATGCTGAATATTGTAGCAACTGCATACATTAATAACAAAAATAAAATCAAATCAACCTGATGTGAAATTATGTTTGTCTCTGAGTTCCCTCATAGTGGGGGGCAGAGAGGACCGGGATGGGATAAGTGTGTGAGGAGGGAGGGAAATGTGTTCTGTGGAGTTGGAGATTGGGCCAGAATGTCCAGGTTGCCAGAAAGTAGGCGGAAGTACTGGTTCCAGACAGAACTTCAAAGACACACTTCCCATGGAGAAGAGGTAGAGGACTTGGTGTTTCTCTGTGTGAGTGCAGAGATGGAGACTTAGCTGGGGACCTGTGTCATGCCTGAGGGGGCAGTGCCACTTGCTAAAAAGGCATACAAAGGAGCTGCCCCATTAAAAGAATGGAATAGTGACATTTGCAGCAACATGGAAGGTAGAATATTGAGTCAAATACCTCAGACAGAGATAGACAGATATGATATCACTTATAGAATCTAAAATACCGCAAAGTAGAGAATATGATAAAAATGGACAATCACAGATATAGAGAAGCATCTACTGGTTACCAGCGGGGAGGAGGTCAGTGAGGGGCAATACAGAGGTGGGGGAGTGGGGGGCATGCAGTGTTAGTCACGTGGAAGATGAGCTCAGGGATGCATTGTACAACATGGGGAATGGAGCCAGGACTTTGTAATAACTATAAACGTAAAGCAAATTTTACCAATTGTATATAATAAGAAAGAAAAGGAAAGAAAGAGGGGGGAGGAAGAACGGAAGAAAGGAAGGAAATGAATGGCGTTTTGGGAGGTCAAAGAGCCAATATTAACTAGGCCAATTTCAACAAAGGAATATATTTTATTTCATTGCTTTAATTTATTTATTTTAATTGGACAATAATAACTTAACGATATTGTGGTGGTTTTTGCCATACATTGACATGAATCAGCCATGGGTGTACAGGATTTCCCCATCCAGATCACCTCCCCGCCACCTCCCTCCCCATCCCATCCCTCTGGGTCATCCCAGTGCGCCAACCCTGAGCACCGTGTCTCATGCTTTGAACCTGGACTGGTGATCTATTTTACATATGATTATATACATGTTTCAATGCTATATCTTGTTTTAAATTAGATACACATATGTGTAATATCATATGATATTTGTTTTTCTCTGTCTGTCTTGTATGATAATTTCTAGGTCCATCCATTTTAATGCAAATGGCAATAATTCATTGGTTTTTTATGGCTGAGTAGTATTACATTGGGGTCTGCCGCCCAGAGCAGCAACCCCAGTTCCAACGAACGGCTGCTCCGGGGCGCAGCAGGGCTGAGTGGAACTACTCCATTTTCAAGGACAGGAGGGTCGGCCGTGAGAAGATACCCCTCCGGCAAGGTAAGAAGTAGCGGTTGCTCTTTGCTGGAGCAGCTGTGAAGAGATACCCCATATCCAAGGTAAGAACAACCCAAGTAAGACAGTAGCTTTTGCTAGAGGCCATCAGAGGCCAGACACACTAAAACTATAATCACAGAAAACTAGCCAATCTGATCACAAGAACACAGTCTTGTCTAACGCAGTGAAAGTAAGCCATGCCTTGTGGGGCCACCCACGATGGTCGGGTCATGGTGGAGAGGTCTGACAGAATGTGGTCCCCTGGAGATGGGAATGGCAAAGCACTCAGTATTTTTGCCTTGTGAACCCCATGAAGAGTATGAGAAGGCATAATGATAGGATACTGAAAGAGGAACTCCCCAGGTCGGTAGGTGCCCAATATGCTAATGGAGATCAATGCAGAAATAACTCCAGAAAGAATGAAGGGATGGAGCCAAGGCCAAAACTATACCCACTTATGTATGTGACTGGTGATAGAAGCAAGGTCTGATGCTGTAAAGAGCAATATTGCATAGGAACCTGGAATGTTAGGTCCATGAATCAAGGCACATTGGAAGTGGTCAAACAGGTGATGGCAAGAGGGAATGTCGACATTCTAGGAATCAGTGAACTCAAATGGACTGGAATGGGTGAATTTAACTCAGATGACCATTATAGCTACTGCTGTGGGCAGGAATCCCTTAGAAGAAATGGAGTAGTCATCAGGGTCAACAAGAGAGTCCGAATTGCAGTACTTTGATACAATCTCATCAACGACAGATTGACCTCTGTTCGTTTCCAAGGCAAACCATTCAATATCACAGTAATCCAAGCCTATGCCCCAACCAGGAATGCTGAAGAAGCCAATGTTGAACTGTTCTATGAAGACCTACAAGACCATTTAGAACTAACACCCAAAAAAGACGTCCTTTTCATTATAGGGGACTGGAATGCAAAAGTAGCAAGTCAAGGAACACCTGGAGTAACAGGCAAATTTGGCCTTGAAGTATGGAATGAAGCAGGGCAATGGCTAATAGAGTTATACCAGGAGGACGCACTGGTCATAGCAAACACCCTCTCCCAACAACACAAGAGAAGATTCTACACATGGACATCACCAGATGGTCAACACCGAAATCAGATTGATTACATTCTTTGTAGCCAAAGATGGAGAAGCTCTATACAGTCAGGAAAAACAAGACCGAGAGCTGACTGTGGCTCAAATCAAGAACTCCTTCTTGCCAAATTCAGACGTAAACTGAAGAACATAGGGAAGATCTCCAATCCATTCTCGTATGACTTAAATCAAATCCCTTATGACTATACTGTGGAAATGAGAAATAGATTTAAGGGACTAGATATGATAGAGAGCCTGATGAACTATGGACAGAGGTTCGTGACACTGTACAGGAGACAGGGATCAGGAACATCCCCATGGAAAAGAAATGCAAAAAGGCAAAATGGTTGTCTGAGGCGGCCTTACAAATAGCTGTGAGGGGAAGAGAAGTGAAAAGCAAAAGAGAAAAGAAAAGATATTCCCATTTGAATGCAGAGTTCCAAAGAATATCCAGGAGAGATTAAACAAAAAAGCCTTCCTCAGCCATCAATGCAAAGAAAAAGAGGAAAACAACAGAATGGGAAAGACTAGAGATCTCTTCAAGGAAATTAGAGATACCAAGGGAACATTTCAGGCAAAGATGTCTTCGATAAAGGATAGAAATGGTATGGACCTAACAGAAGCAGAATCTATTAAGAAGAGGTGGCAAGAATACACAGAAGAACTGTACAAAAAAGATCTTCATGACCCAGATAATCACAATGGTGTGATCACTGACCTAGAATAAGACATCCTGGAATGTGAAGTCAAGTGGGCCTTAGAAAGCACCACTATGAACAAAGCTAGTGGAGGTGATCAGATTCCAGTTGAGCTATTTCAAATCCTGAAAGATGATGCTGTGAAAGTGCTGCCCTCAGTATGCAGCACATTTGGAGAACTCAGCAGTGGCCACAGGACTGGAAAAGCTAAGTTCTCATTCCAGTCCCTAAGAAAGGCAATCCCAAAGAATGCTCAAACTACTGCACAACTGCACTCAACTCTCACGCTAGTAAAGTTATGCTTAAAAGTCTCTAAGCCAGGCTTCAGCAGTACGTGAACCGAGAACTTCCAGATGTTCAAGCTGGTTTTAGAAAAGACAGAGGAACCAGAGATCAAATTCCCAATATCCGCTGGATCATCAAAAAAGCAAGAGAGTTCCAGAAAAACATCTATTTCTGCTTTATTGACTATGCCACAGCCTTCGATTGTATTGATCACAATAAACTGTGGAAAATTCTGAAAGAGATGGGAGTACCAGACCACCTGACCTGCCCCTTGAGAAACCTGTATGCAGGTCAAGAAGCAGCAGTTAGAACTGGACATGGAACACCAGACCGGTTCCAAATAGGAAAAGCAGTATGTCAAGCCTGTATATTGTCACTCTGCTTATTTAACATATATGCAGAGTACATCAAGAGAAACGCTGGGCTGGAAGAAGCACAAGCTACAATCAAGATAGCCAGGAGAAATATCAGTAACCTCAGATATTCAGATGATACCACACTGATGGCCGAGAGTGAAGATTAACTAAAAAACCTCTTGATGAAAGTGAAAGAGGAGAGGGGAAAAGTTGCCTTGAAGCTTAACATCAGAAAACTAAGATCATGGCATCTGGTCCCATCACCTCATGGGAAATAGATGGAGAGACAGAGGAATCCGTTTCAGTCTTCATCTTTTTGGTCTCTAAAATCACTGCGGATGCTGACTGCAGCCATGAAAATAAAAGATGCTTACTTCTTGGAAGGAAATTTATGACCAACCTAGATAGCATGTTAAAAAGCAGAGACTTACGTTGCCAACAAATGTCCGTATGGTCAAGGTTATGGCTTTTCCAGTGGTCATATATGGATGTGAGAGTTGGAATGTGAAGAGTGCTGAGTGCTGAAAAATTGGTGGTTTTGAACTGTGGTGTTGGAGAAGACTCTTGAGACTCCCTTGGACTGCAAGGAGATCCAACCAGTGGATCCTAAAGGAGATCAGTCCTGGGCGCCCTTTTGAATGACTGATGCTGAGGCTGAATCTCCAGTACTTTGGCCACCTGATGCAAAGAGTTGACTCATTGGAAAAGACCATGAGGCTGGGAGGGATTGGAGGCAGGAGGAGAAGGGGGCAACAGAGGATGAGATGGCTGGGTGGCATCACCGACTCGATGGGCATGAGTTTGAGTCAATTCCGGGAGTTGCTGATGGACAGGGAGGCCTGGCATGCTTCGATTCATGGGGTCGCAAAGAGTCAGACACGACTGAGCAACTGAAATGAACTGAGGTGTATAACTGATACACTTTGTTGTACAGCAGAAACTAACACAATATTGTAAGTCAACTATTCTCCATATAAAATTAAGGAAAAAAAAAAAAGTTGGCCGTGGCTCTATAATGACAAGGAAAGATGCCCTGTGTTAAGCCCATTTTAGAAAAATAAATGATAGCATATATATAGATAGATAGATAAAAGTCTTAGAAATTCTCACAAATATATGTGTGTAGTCATACTTGGAGGGATGGATTGTGAGAACAAGGGGTTTCTACATTTTATAATACATATTTCTATAATATCAGAAGGTTAGTATTAAAATACACTTTTACCATAATCAGGCAAATAACATATGTTTTCATCCTACAATGAAGTTAAGAGTTTTACAGTGAATACGTATATATTCCTTACCTACCTTCCTCAGATTTTGGCATTTTGACATAGTTGTTTTGTATCTGTGTGTTTTTTTTTTTTGCTGAATCATTTGAATGTAAGTTGTAGATATTGTTCATTTTACTCTTAAATATTTCATGATACATCTGAGAATAACGACATTTTCCCACATGCTAGAAAAATATTGTCTGGATATCTCCAAAATATAACATAGATATGTCTGAATTTAAAATTTCCAGATGATTCCAAAAATATCCTTTTTTAATTTTTTGTATTCATTTTACTTTTTTCCATTATTTTTATTAGTTGGAGGCTAGTAAATTTACAATATTGTAGTGGATTGTGAAAAAAAAATTTCTTGTCAGAGAGTTCATTTTCAATGTTGTATTAGTTTCAGGTGTACAGCAAAATGATTCAGGTATACATATATTCATTCTTTTGATATTCTTTGCTCATAGAGTTTATCAAAGAATATTGAAGAATAGAGTTCCCTGTGCTATCAAGTATGTCCTTTTTGGTTATCTGTCTTATATATATTCATGCCTATGCGTTCGCCCCAAGCTTCTGATTTATCCCTCCCTTCCACGATTCTGCTTTGGTAACCATAAGTTTGTTTTCAATAGGTTCAGGGATCATTTGCATACTCCGTAAGTCTCTTTCTATTTTGTAAACAAGTTCATTTATATCTTGTTTAAATTAGTTACCACATATGCGTGATATCATATGATATTTGTTTTTCTCTGTCTGTCTTGTATGATAATCTCTAGGTCCATCCATGTTACTGCAAATGGCATTAATTCATTGGTTTTTATGGCTGAGTAGTATTCCTTTGGGGTCTGCGGCCCAGAGCAGCAACCGCAGTTCCAACGAATGGCTGCTGGGTGGCACAGGAAGGCTGAGAAGAAATACTCCATTTTCAAGGTCAGGAGGGGCGGCCGTGAGAAGATACCCCTCCGGCAAGGTAAGAAGTAGCGGCTGCTCTTTGCTGGAGCAGCCGTGAAGAGATACCCCATATCCAAGGTAAAAACAACCCAAGTAAGACAGTAGCTTTTGCTAGAGGCCATCAGAGGCCAGACACACTAAAACTATAATCACAGAAAACTAGCCAATCTGATCACAAGAACACAGTCTTGTCTAACGCAGTGAAAGTAAGCCATGCCTTGTGGGGCCACCCAAGATGGTCGGGTCATGGTGGAGAGGTCTGACAGAATGTGGTCCCCTGGAGATGGGAATGGCAAAGCACTCAGTATTTTTGCCTTGTGAACCCCATGAAGAGTATGAGAAGGCATAATGATAGGATACTGAAAGAGGAACTCCCCAGGTCGGTAGGTGCCCAATATGCTAATGGAGATCAATGCAGAAATAACTCCAGAAAGAATGAAGGGATGGAGCCAAGGCCAAAACTATACCCACTTATGTATGTGACTGGTGATAGAAGCAAGGTCTGATGCTGTAAAGAGCAATATTGCATAGGAACCTGGAATGTTAGGTCCATGAATCAAGGCACATTGGAAGTGGTCAAACAGGTGATGGCAAGAGGGAATGTCGACATTCTAGGAATCAGTGAACTCAAATGGACTGGAATGGGTGAATTTAACTCAGATGACCATTATAGCTACTGCTGTGGGCAGGAATCCCTTAGAAGAAATGGAGTAGTCATCAGGGTCAACAAGAGAGTCCGAATTGCAGTACTTTGATACAATCTCATCAACGACAGATTGACCTCTGTTCGTTTCCAAGGCAAACCATTCAATATCACAGTAATCCAAGCCTATGCCCCAACCAGGAATGCTGAAGAAGCCAATGTTGAACTGTTCTATGAAGACCTACAAGACCATTTAGAACTAACACCCAAAAAAGACGTCCTTTTCATTATAGGGGACTGGAATGCAAAAGTAGCAAGTCAAGGAACACCTGGAGTAACAGGCAAATTTGGCCTTGAAGTATGGAATGAAGCAGGGCAATGGCTAATAGAGTTATACCAGGAGGACGCACTGGTCATAGCAAACACCCTCTCCCAACAACACAAGAGAAGATTCTACACATGGACATCACCAGATGGTCAACACCGAAATCAGATTGATTACATTCTTTGTAGCCAAAGATGGAGAAGCTCTATACAGTCAGGAAAAACAAGACCGAGAGCTGACTGTGGCTCAAATCAAGAACTCCTTCTTGCCAAATTCAGACGTAAACTGAAGAACGTAGGGAAGACCTCCAATCCATTCTCGTATGACTTAAATCAAATCCCTTATGACTATACTGTGGAAATGAGAAATAGATTTAAGGGACTAGATATGATAGAGAGCCTGATGAACTATGGACAGAGGTTCGTGACATTGTACAGGAGACAGGGATCAGGAACATCCCCATGGAAAAGAAATGCAAAAAGGCAAAATGGTTGTCTGAGGCGGCCTTATAAATAGCTGTGAGAGGAAGAAAGTGAAAAACAAAGGAGAAAACGAAAGATATTCCCATTTGAATGCAGAGTTCCAAAGAATATCCAGGAGAGATTAAACAAAAAAGTCTTCCACAGCCATCAATGCAAAGAAAAAGAGGAAAACAACAGAATGGGAAAGACTAGAGATCTCTTCAAGGAAATTAGAGATACCAAGGGAACATTTCAGGCAAAGATGTCTTTGATAACGGATAGAAATGGTATGGACATAACGGAAGCAGAATCTAGTAAGAAGAGGTGGCAAGAATACACAGAAAAACTGTACAAAAAAGATCTTCATGACACAGATAATCACAATGGTGTGATCACTGACCTAGAATAAGACATCCTGGAATGTGAAGTCAAGTGGGCCTTAGAAAGCATCACTATGAACAAAGCTAGTGGAGGTGATGGGATTCCAGTTGAGCTATTTCAAATCCTGAAAGATGATGCTGTGAAAGTGCTGCCCTCACTATGCCAGCACATGTGGAGAACCCAGCAGTGGCGACAGGACTGGAAAAGGTGAGACTCCATGGGGACAGGTATATATAGGGGTGCTCAGGGGCTCTGAGCAGAACACTGGGAGACCTCCAAATGACTGAGATGCCTGGGAAGCTACAAGGCTCCAGAGGAGTTATGGAACATCAACCTCCTGTTACTCAGGAGAAGATGAAGATCTCCTATCAATTGAGGTCCAGAAAAAGTGTCACGGTGAGCTGAACCCAGCCAAACTCCTCTTGCCTATTGACCCCACCCCAAAAGACACCCTCCCCTGTCCTTGCCTGGCACATAACCCTTCTCTGCCCACACCGCTTCTCCTGAAGCCATTGTTCCCACCTGTCTTCACAAGCTTCCCTAAACCAGTGCCATTCTTTGCTCTCTCTCTTGTTTTCTCTAGGTGGCAAGGGCAACCGTGAGGGTGAATAATCCCATTCAGGCAAAGGTGCCTAAGAAAACTCAGAAAACTTCCACCACGAAAAAGCTTAAGAAAATCCGAGGCTCAAAGCTCTGTAGCCAGAGTTCCAAGGGGAATAAAGAACTGAACGAGAAGGAACCAGAGGCGGTCCCAGACACCACGGAGACCCCTCCCATTCCAGCTAATCAGAAGGAATCAGAGGAGGTCCAAGAGACCATGGAAACCCCTGCCATTCCAGCTAATCAGACCGAATCAGAGGACGTCCAAGAGACCACGGAGATCCTTGCCATTCCAGCTAATCAGAATGAACCAGAGGACATCCCAGAGATCGTGGAGACCCCTGCCATTCCAGCTGGACTAGTGGACAGCCAGTGACTTTGGAGCATGGCTAGAGACCTCAGAAATCCTCGGGGGTCTCACCGCTGAGTACTGGCCGACAGTATAGATGCTGAATATTGTAGCAACTGCATACATTAATAACGAAAATCAAATCAAATCAACCTGATGTGAAATTATGTTTGTCTCTGCTATGTTTTCTATGATAGTGGGGGGCAGAGAGGGCAGGGACGGGATAAGTGAGTGAGGAGGGAGGGAGATGGGTTCTGTGGAGTTGCAGATGGGGCCAGAAGGTCCAGGTTGCCAGAAAGCAGTGGGAAGCACTGGTTCCAGACTGAGCTTCAAAGACAGACTTCCCATGGAGAAGAGGAAGAGGACTTGGTATTTCTCTGTGTGAGTGCAGAGATGGAGACTTAGCTTGGGACCTGTGTCATGCCTGGGGGGTAGTGCAACTTGCTAAATAGGCATCCAAGAACTGCCCCATCAAAAGAATGGAATATTGACATTTGCAGCAACATGGAAGGTAGAATATTGAATAAAATACATCAGACAGACATAGACAGAGATGATATCACTTATAGAATCTAAAATACCACAAAGTAGAGAATATGATAAAAAATGGACAATCACAGATATAGAGAAGCATCTACTGGTTACCAGCGGGGAGGAGGTCAGTGAGGGGCAATACAGAGGTGGGGGAGTGGGGGGCATGCAGTGTTAGTCACGTGGAAGATGAGCTCAGGGATGCATTGTACAACATGGGGAATGGAGCCAGGACTTTGTAATAACTATAAACGGAAAGAAAACTTTACCAATTGTATATAATAAGAAAGAAAAGGAAAGAAAGAGGGGGGAGGAAGGAGGGAAGAAAGGAAGGAAAAGAATGGTGTTTTGGGAGGTCAAAGAGTCAATATCGATTAGACCCATTTTAGCAAAGGAATATATTTTATTTCATTTTTTAATTTATTTATTTTAATTGGAGGCTAATTACTTTACGATATTGTGGTGGTTTTTGCCATACGTTGACATGAATCAGCCATGGGTGTACAGGTGTTTCCCATCCTGATCCCCCACCCCCAACACCTCCCTCCCCATCCCATCCCTCTGGGTCATCCCTGTGCGCCAACCCTGAACACCCTGTCTCATGCATCGAACCAGGACTGGCGATCTCTTCTAAATATGATAATATACATGTTTCAATGTTATTCTCTCAGATCATCCCACTCTCGCCTTCTCCCACAGAGTCCAAAAGTCTCTTCTTTATATCTGTGTCTCTTTTGGTGTCTCGCATATACGGTCATCGTTACCATCTTTCTAAATTCCATATCTATGCATTAATATAATGTACTGATGTTTTTCGTTATGACTTACTTCACTCCGTATGATAGGCTCCAGTTTCTTCCACCTCATTAGAACTGATTCAAATGTGTTCTTTCAAATAGCTGAGTAATATTCCATTGTGTATATATACCACAGCTTTCTTATCCATTCATCTGCTGATGGACATCTAGGATGCTTCCTTGTGTTAGCTATTGTAAACAGTAGCACACACTTTCATAGCAAGGTTTCTTTGTTACCCAGTCTACCTCCCAAAAGTATAACATTTATTATAAAACATAGTTGCGTATCCATCATACATATCAATAACATATTATAAATATGTTTAAAGTTCTATGTGTACATTTCTGTCTACACCCTCTAAAGTTTGGATAATTCTGAATTTGTTGTTCGTCATTTCCATGCCCACCTTTATATTTTTACTACACAGACATGTATCCTGAAATCACAGATAGTACTATTTGCATCATTTTAAACTTTATTCACATAGATGATATTGTACTATATGGTATTATCTATATGGATCTTTGTGTAATGTGCTTTTTGTCTCTCAACATGAGATTTTCTCCATGGTGACACATAGAGCTCTAGCTGGGTTATGGGTTATATTTCCTGCTGTGTAATATTCCACAATTGTAATGTACCACAATTCCTTTATCCATTCTTCTCTTGATGGTTATTTATGCAGTTTATAATATTTGACTCTGGCAATGTCAATATGAACACTGTATACAAATACAAATACCTGTGCACAAGTGTGAATCATTTTTAGGTGGGATTGAAACTACAAGGTCCCAGGAAATTAATGTCTTTGACTTTATCAAATATTGTCACACTGCTCTCCAGTGAGTGTACAGATACATATGCTCACCAGCAACATGTGAAAGTTCTTTTCATTTCACATCCTCAACAAGACTTAATATTATCAACTTTTAATTTTTGCTAATCTCAATGGTATGTACTGGTGTGTTATTTTAATTAGCAGTCATCTGATTACTAATAAGAATAAGCTTATTTAGGGTTTCTTTTTGTGAATTGCCTGTTTATACTCGGGTCATACTGAACTGGGTTATTTGTGGGATTGTTCCTGTTAATATATCCTAAATAATTTATTGTCAATTTTATATATAATAAACATCTTCAAGTTTGTAGCTTATCTTTCTTCTTCTGTACAAAAGTAGTATTTTTGATGCTTAGAAGCTTTTAATATTTAATTAAGTTAATGTGTCCGTCTAGTCTCTTATGGTCTGTGCTTTGTTAGAAATCTTATTTAAGAAATTTCACCTACACTAAAGCCTCAAATTATGCCTCCTGTATTTTCTTTAAAATATAGAAGTTTTAAAGTTTTGCTTTTCATATAAAGAAGAGACTTTTGGACTCTGTAGGAGAAGGCGAGAGTGGGATGATCTGAGAGAATAACATTGAAACATGTATATTATCATATGTAAAAGAGATCGCCAGTCCTGGTTCGATGCATGAGACAGGGTGTTCAGGGTTGGCGCACAGAGATGACCCAGAGGGATGGGATGGGGAGGGGGGTGTCGGGGGTGGGGGATCAGGATGGGAAACACCTGTACACTCATGGCTGATTCATGTCAACGTATGGCAAAAACCACCACAATATCGTAAAGTAATTAGCCTCCAATTAAAATAAATAAATTAAAAAAATGAAATAAAATATATTCCTTTGCTAAAATGGGCCTAATCAATATCGGCTCTTTGACCTCCCAAAACGCCATTCTTTTCCTTCCTTTCTTCCCTCCATCCTCCCCCCTCTTTCTTTCCTTTTCTTTCTTATTATATACAATTGGTAAAGTTTGCTTTGCGTTTATAGTTATTACAAAGTCCTGGCTCCATTCCCCATGTTGTACAATGCATCCCTGAGCTCATCTTCCACGTAACTGACACTGCGTGCCCCCCACACCCCACCTCTGTATTGCCCCTCACTGACCTCCTCCCCGCTGGTAACCAGTAGATGCTTCTCTATATCTGTGATTGTCCATTTTTATTATATTCTCTACTTTGTGGTATTTTAGATTCTATAAGTGATATCATATCTGTCTATCTCTGTCTGATGTATTTTACTCAATATTCTAACTTCCATGTTGCTGCAAATGTCAATATTCCATTCTTTTGATGGGGCAGCTCCTTTGTATGCCTTTTTAGCAAGTGGCACTGCCCCCCCAGGCATGACACAGGTCCCCAGCTAAGTCTCCATCTCTGCACTCACACAGAGAAACACCAAGTCCTCTTCCTCTTCTCCATGGGAAGTCTGTCTTTGAAGCTCAGTCTGGAACCAGTGCTTCCCCCTGCTTTCTGGCAACCTGGACCTTCTGGCCCCATCTGCAACTCCACAGAACCCATCTCCCTCCCTCTTCACACACTTATCCCGTCCCTGCCCTTTCTGCCCCCACTATCAGAGATAACATAGCAGAGACAAACATAATTTCACATCAGGTTGATTTTATTTTATTTTTGTTATTAATGTATGCAGTTGCTACAATATTCAGCATCTATACTGTCGGCCAGTACTCAGCGGTGAGACCCCCGAGGATTTCTGAGGCCTCTAGCCATGCTCCAAAGTCACTGGCTGTCCACTGGTCCAGCTGGAATGGCAGGGGCCTCCACGGTCTCTGGGATGTCCTCTGGTTCATTCTGATTAGCTGGAATGGCAAGGATCTCCGTGGTCTCTTGGACGTCCTCTGATTCGGTCTGATTAGCTGGAATGGCAGGGGTCTCCATGGTCTCTTGGACCTCCTCTGATTCCTTCTGATTAGCTGGAATGGGAGGGGTCTCCGTGGTGTCTGGGACCGCCTCTGGTTCCTTCTCGTTCAGTTCTTCATTCCCCTTGGAACTCTGGCTACAGAGCTTTGAGCCTCGGAATTTTTAAGCATTTTCGTGGTGGAAGTTTTCTGAGTTTTCTTAGGCACCTTTGCCAGAATGGGATTATTCACCCTCACGGTTGCCCTTGCCACCTAGAGAAAACAAGAGAATGAGCAAAGAATGGCACTGGATTAGGGAAGCTTGTGAAGACAGGTGGGAACGATGGCTTCAGGAGAAGTGGTGTGGGCAGAGAAGGGTTATGTGCCAGGCAAGGACAGGGGAGAGTGTCTTTTGGGGTGGGGTCAACGGGCAAGAAGAGTTTGGCTGGGTTCATCTCACCTTGACACTTTTTCTGGACCTCAGTTTATAGGAGGTTATCATCTTCCCCTGAGTAACAGGATGTTGATGTTCCATAACTCCTCTGGAACCTTGTGGCTTCCCAGCCATCTCAGTCATTTGGAGGTCTCCCAGTGGTCTTCTCAGAGACCTTGAACACCCCTATATATACCCGTCCCCATGGAGCCTCACCCTCATGCTTTATGAGGTCAGCAAGGCTCTTCCCGTGCCAATGGTGGCCCTGGGTGAGCTTTGACATCACAAAGCCCCATCCTGACATGTCTAGCGGGGGATGGGGAGCAATTCAGATGATTTGCTGGGAGAAATGAGGCATTTGTAATGCCCCTAATTAAGATAAATAAATTAATTTAAAGACAGAAAGTGTGTGCTAATTTAAAAGGAAAACCATTTGATGAACTCTTATATGGTGCTGGTGGTGGTGAAGTGTTATAGATATCACAACTATATAACCATTCATCCATACATCTATCCATGAACTTAGTAAATGCTCAGTGCTGTAGCAGTCACTGGGACTGTTAGGGCAATGATCCTTTTCCTCCATGTTTAGCAGAAAGGAATATAAGAAAGTGGTTGCAACCCCTTGTGAGTAGAAATATATTCCAAATGCTTCAGAAGCACAAAGAGAGAAGTGATATCTTGGTCAGTAGAGACAATTGGAAGCTGTGCAGAGAATGTGAAAGAGTTCTGTTCATTAAATGGTGCCAGCGATTTTGTCTATTAATCATTTAGACACATTTTTATGGTGCACCTGGAGAATTCCATGGACTGTATAGTCCATGGGGTTGCAAAGAATTGCACACGGCTGAGTTACTTTCACTTAAGGATTTTTAAACATTTTTTGAAACATATAAGTTTTGTAGATTAAACATCGCAATAAGGTCAAATGGCATTTTGTCATTTTGATGTGTTTTGCTAATCAGGATATCAAAATTCTACCAGGATCCATATTCTCAAAGAAATTAGAAAGAACTAATAAATAATAGAAATGAAAGAGAAAACAAAGATACAATGGAAAAAATCAACGCAACCAAAATTGTGTTCTTTGTAAAAGACTACACACACAAGTATATAAACACATATGTATGTGTGTATATATATATATATATATATATATATATATATTCATGTAAGATTGGGCAAGTACATCCAAGCATGTAGAATTAAACAGTTTTTACAATATGAAAAGCAAAACTGTAAAATTTCTATATATTAAAGAAAACTCAGGAGGCATAATTTGAGGCTTAATGTAAGGGAAGTTTCTTAAATAAGATTTCTAAAAAATCCAAACCATAAGAGACTAGGTGGAGACAATAACTACATTAAATGTTAAAAGCTTCTTAGCATCAAAAATACTACTTTTGTAAAGAAGAAAACAGATAAGCTACAAACTTGAAGATGTTTATTATACATAAAAATGACAATAAATTATTTAGAATATTTTAATAGGAACAATCCCACAAATAATGCAGTTCAATATGACCAGAGTATAAATAGGCAATTCACAGAAAGAAACCCTAAATAAGCTTATTCTTATTAGTAATCAGATGACTGCTTAAAATAACATACTAGTACATACCATTGAGATTAGCAAAAATTAAAAGTGGATACTATTAAGTATTGGTGAGGATGTGAAACGACAAGGGCTTTCACATGTTGCTGGAGGACATATATATTTGTATACTCACTGGAGACCAGTGTGACAATATTTAGTAAAGTCAAAGACATTAATTTCCTGGGACCTTGTAGTTTCTATCCCACCTAAAAATGATTCACACTTGTGCACAGGTATTTATATTTGTATACAGTATTCATATTGACATTGCCAGAGTCAAACATTATAAACTGCATAAAAAACCATCAAGAGAAGAATGGATAAAGGAATTGTGGTACATTACTATAATGGAATATTACACAGCAGGAAATATAAACCATAACCCAGCTAGAGCTCTATGTGTCAACATGGAAAAAATCTCATGTTGAGAGACAAAAAGCACATTACACAAAGATCCATATGGATAATACCATATAGTACAATATCATCTATATGAGTAAAGTTTAAAATGATGCAAATAGTACAATCTGTAATTTCAGGATACGTGTCTTTGTAGTAAGAACATAAAGGTGCACATGGAAATGATGAACAACACATTGAGAATTATCCAAACTTTAGAGGGTGTAGACAGAAATGTACACATAGAACTTTAAACATATTTATAATATGTTATTGATATGTATGATGGATACACAACTATGTTTTATAATAAATGTTATACTTTTGTGAGGTAGACTGGATAACAAAAGAAACCTTGCTATGAAAGTGTGTGCTACTGTTTACAATAGCTAAGACAAGGAAGCATCCTAGATATCCATCAGCAGAAGAATGGATAAGAAAGCTGTGGTATATATACACAATGGAATATTACTCAGCTATTGAAAAGAATGCCTTTGAATCAGTTCTAATGAGGTGGATGAACCTGGAGCCTATCATACGGAGTGAAGTAAGTCAGAAAGAAAAACACCAATACAGTATATGAATGCATATATATGCAATTTAGAAAGATGGTAAGGATGACCCTATATGCGAGACAGCAAAAGAAACACAGATATAAAGAAGAGACTTTTGGACTCTGTGGGAGAAGATGAGAGTGGGATGATCTGAGAGAATAGCATTGAAACATGTATATTAACATATGAAAAGAGATCGCCAGTCCAGATTCGATGCATGAGACACGGTGCTTAGGGTTGGCGCACTGGGATGACCCAGAGGGATGGGATGAGGAGGGAGGTGGCATGGGGAGTATCAGGATGGGGAACACCTGTACACCCATGGCTGATTCATGTCAATCTATGGCAAAAGCCGCCACAATATCGTAAAGTAATTAGCCTCCAATTAAAATAAATAAATTAAAAAAATGAAATAAAATATATTCTTTTGCTAAAATGGGCCTATTCCATATTGGCTCTTTGACCTCCCAAAACGCCATTCTTTTCCTTCCTTTCTTCCCTCCTTCCTCTCCCCTCTTTCTTTCCTTTTCTTTCTTATTATATACAATTGGTAAAGTTTGCTTTCTGGTTATAGTTATTACAAAATCCTGCAAGTTTGGGAATGTTCCCTCCTCTTCAGTTTTTTGGAAGAGTTTGAAAAGAATTGGCTTTAATTCTTCTTTAAATGTTTGGTAGAATTCACCAGTGAAATCATCTGGTCTTGAAATTTTCTGTTCTGGGCGGTTTGTTTTTTGTTACTGATCAAATTTCTTTATTCAGTATAGATCTTCTCAAATTTTCTTTCTTCATGATTCAGTCTTGGTAGGCTATATGTTTCTAGGAATTTATCCATTTCTTCTAGATTATCCAGTTTATTGGCATATAATTGTTTATTAGTCATCTCTTGTGATCCTTTGTATTTCTGTAGTATCAGTTGTAAAGTCTCCTTTTTCATTTCTGATCTTGAATCATCTCTTTTCTTCTGAGTTAGGCTGGCTAAAAGCTTTTCAATTTTGTTTATCTTTTTTAAAAATGTTCTTATTTTTGCTGATCTTTCTAATGTTTTTTTCTGGCCTCTATTTTATTTATTTCTGTTCTGATCTTTTGTTGTTTTATTCCTTCTGCAATCTTTGGACCAAGTTTGTTCTTGTTTTTCTAGTTCCTTGAGGTATAAATGTAGGTTGTTTATTTGATAATTTTTTTTCTTAAGTTAGGCATTTATAATTATAAATTCCATCTTAGAACTGCTTTTGCAGCTCCCCATAGGCTTTATTTTTCATTTTTTTAGCTTTTAATTTTGTATTGGGGTATAGCTGATTAACCGTGTTGTGATAGTTTCAGGTGAACTGCAAAGATACTCAGCCATACATATACATGTGTCCATTGTCCCACAAACTCTCATCCCATCCAAGCTGCCACATGACATTGAGCAGAGTCCCATGTACTATACAGTATGTCTTTGTTGCTTATCCATTTGAAATATAGCAGTGAGTACATGACCTTCCCGAAGTCCCTAACCATCCCTTCCTGCATCCCTCCTCCCACCCCCTACAATCATAAATACCTTCTCTAAACTATGAGTGTCTGCTTTGTAAGTATGTTTTTTTTGTATCATTTCTTTTTAGATTCTACATATAAGGGATTTCATGCAGTATTTCTCCTATCCCATAGGTTTTAATATGGTATACTTCCATTTTCATTTCTTTTAAGATATTTCTTGAATTTTCTTTGGATTTCTTCTTTGACCTTTGGTTGTTCAGGGGCATGGAATTTAATCTCAACATATTCATGAATTGTTCAGCTTTCCTCCAGTTAGAATGTTTTTTTTTTTTTTCTATTACTGTGTAACAAATTACCACAAACCTAGTGGCTTAAAGCAATACACCTGTGTTATCTTACAGTTTCTGTGGATCCAGAATCTAGGTGTGGATAAGCTGGGCCCTCTGCTCATTGTCTCACGAGGCTGCCATTGTATATCAGCTGGGCTGCCTTACCTTGCTGAAGGCCTCTTCCAAACTCACTTAGTTGTTGGCAGAATTATTTCTTGGTACTGTGGAACTGAGGTTGCCAAATTTCTTACTGATGCCAGCTCACTCTCAGAGGCTGCTTGCATTCCTTGCCATGAGGCCATCTCACAACATGGCAGCTTACTTTTTCAAGGCCAAGAAGGGAAAGTCTGTCACTCCCACCTGCTAGGATGGATTCTTATTGAATATCCCATCACCTTTGCCTTGTAACATAACTGAAAGGAGTGACATCTCAACATCTTTGCCACATTCTGTTGGTTAGAAGCAAATCAGAAGTCCTACTTGTACCCAGGAGGGTGTTATGCAAAGGTCTGTCTTTGAGGGTCACCTTAGGGTTTGTCCAGCAAAAGCACCAAGGGCCTAGGGATGGGAGGTCAGGGTGCGGGGTGAGGAGTTAAGAGGCTAGGGCAAAATCAGAGAGAAAAGAGAAGTTCAGAATATGTCACAACAGGCTTTCCAGGCCAATTCCCCTCTTTTATAACTGACTCAGATCTATGCTGCTCTGAAGCTCGTATTTAATGTACAAGTTTATGCACTCAGCGCTCTCCTCTTAGAATTCCATGCCCATTGTTGTTATCACCCAGGGTCAGCATCAAGATTCAGGAGGCCTCCCAGGTAGACGGATTTGTTTACCCAGGCTGGGTTATGTAATACTTTGGCCACTTTTGTAGCTTCACCTCCTTCTGGCATCAATATGCACTAAGCAGGGAAGAGATACAAAAGCCATGTTCAAGGAGAAACAAAAAATACCCACATCGTTATTTTAAACATGTTTTCCTTGAATACAAAAATATAGTTTTTTTGGCCTTCAAAATGACAAGGCAAAAAACTGCTGCTTGTAAAATTTTTTCATTCTTTCCCCCAAAGCACGTTAACAGTCCTATAGCACAATGTACCATGTAATTACTAACCAAGTACTAGGTTATGATTTTCTGTTCCGCTACAGAAATTAGCATGTACATATAATCTGAGAGAAACAATTGACTGCAAAGAAAATTAAGAAATGTATCCTCTCCTATTGGATTCCTGTGAAGTTTTCATGGAGAAGTGTATGGATAGCGAACTCCTGGGGCCTTTGCTGCAGGCATCCATCTTTTTTTGTACTCCAGTGATGGTCAGCTGCCCTAGGAGAGTGTAAACTCTGGACCTTCCCTGTGGAGCCTGCTAACTCCTAACCAACATAGGGGACAGGAGTACAGCTGGGAGTCAGGGGTTCTGGGACCAAGCTCTCGCCTTAACTGTGAATTGGCTGCATGGTGTCAGACAAACAACTTGACTCTTAAGCATCAATTTTCTTGCTTGTGAAGTTCTTTCCAATTCTCAAGTGCTGAGCTCTGTGTGAAGAATGACATGTTCTAGTGTGTTTAGCAAAAGGCTGGAGGTGGTGAACTGATCTGGAGAATGAAAGGGTTTGTGACAATGCAAGCAGAAAATGGTTCTTATGGGTTATGAGTTGATCTCTCCAGGAAATGATGACTTTTGTTTTCTAAATGCCACGTACAAAACAAAAAGCAGCGTCTGGAAATAAAGGAGAATATTGATATTTTACTCCTTTTTATTTTTTTTAGGTTATTAAATAATGTTATTGTACTGCATTTACAAAGAAAACAGACAATGCACCCAGTAGAAAGAATAAAACTGTGTTTGGGGTTTTATTTTTTACTGAGAGCAAATAGAAATCCTTTAGTGAGATCCTGGCAATTTGACAGTAAGTTCAATAAAGGTACATGGGATACTTGGAAGATCAAGTTCTACAGCTGCCTCTTTCTACGGCTTTGAATTCATCTGGCTCCTTAAGAGATGGGCGAAAAGCCCTTATTTGGTGGGAAAACATTTCCAAGATGCAGTCACAGGTTCTTTCATTATATTTCTTTTCATGTTAGTTGTTAAAACAGGGCCTTCTATTTGTGTATGTTTTGCTTAGTTCACCTTAATGTCATCACCAGAATTGCTATCATTCCACAATTGTGATTTTTACAGTGTAGCAAAGAATTCAGTTCTAGTTTGGTATCGCTTTAGATGTATATATCGCTGAAAACCAAAAGTGGATTAGGACTGCTGAAGGATTTTCCCTGCCGTTGTTTGATACAATCTATTTTCTTTATTCTTGATAGGTGCATAGACAGCCTCACTTACACTTCTTTCTACAGGAACATGTCTGACTTCAGGATTACCGTCAGGGACCCGATGCACTGGCTGGCCTGTCACTCAGGGCAGTACGATATTTTACTCCTTTTTAAATCAACCAAATTAATTTTAACTTGATATGGAAGACCAGTCTATGTATTGAAGAGGGTGTATATTTTAATCACATAGCTCAATGAATTTTCACAAATTGAACACATTCACCAACACTCAGATTAAAAAATAGAATATTAGCAGTCTTCTCTGAGAAGACCCACTCATACTCCCTTCTCCAAGAATAACAGTTTTCTTAACTTCTAACAGCATAGGTTTGTTTCACTAGGATCTGTGCTATATTATACTGGATCAGATGCTAGGTACCTTCTCCGACTGGCTTCCCTCACTCCATATTGTGAAATTCATCCGTATTAATGAGATATTATATGTTGTTCCTTTTCTTTGTCGTGTCATATTCTATAAGAAGAATATAGGTGTTTCTTTATTCATTCTACTATGTATCAACATTTAGGTGGTTTCCAGCTTTTGGCTATTATGAATGGTGTTACTATGAGTATTCTAATTCTTACCTTCGAATTAATCTGTGTGTGTATTTCTGTGGAAAATAAACCGAAAAGTGGAATTGCTGCGTCATGGGATGTACTTTTGTTGAGACTTTATAGATACTGCTAAACAGTTTTACAAAATAGTTATATCAATCTGTGGTCCTGCCCAGGGTGTGTGAGAATTCAGTTGCTGTACTCCTTGCTCCCCATTATTTTTTGTTTTAGACATTCTGATGGGTAAGTCATGATAGTAATAAGGTTTTAATGTGCATTTCCCTGATAACTCATGCAGTTGAGTATTTTCTCATATATTTGTTGACCATTTGGATAAACTCCTGTGAGCTATTTATTTAAGTCTTTCATCTGTTTAACCATGATGTTGTTTGCTTCTTCAATGATTTGTAGAATTATATCTATATCTATTTACATTAATCCTTATTTCTTTTTTTTTTGGTATTGAACAATTATTCTAATTGCAGCATAATGTTGCAGTTAAACATACAGTTTCTGGAGAGAGACTGTATGAATTTAAATCCTGTCTCCATCACTTATTAGAAATATGACCTTGGACAAGTTGCTTAATCTTTGTAACCCTCAATTTCCTTACCTTTAAGTTGGTTTCATAGTACTTTCATGTGCTCAGTTGCTCAGTCATGTCCCACTCTTTGCCACCCCATGGACAATAGCCTGCCAGGCTCCTCTGTCCATGGGATTTTCCAGGCAAGAATACTGGAGTGGGTGGCCATTTCCTTCTCCAGGGTACTGCCTCATAGGTTTGTGTGGATACATAATTTAATTATGGGAGTCCTTTATTGAATATAGGTACTGTAAACAGTGTCATTTTTAATTAATTAGTTTGGTGCCTACTACAGGCTCCTCCTCTAAGCATAGTGCAAAAGGAGATACACATGAGAAACACAAGGTAAGGTCATTGCCACAAGTCATTGAACATTTGATTGGGAAACAAGGTAGCCACATGAGCAGGCATTGAGTAACAGCTGCAGTGGCTATGGGATGAAAAGCCTTGTTGAGACATGAAGTCCTCTGAACCCTTCTGGAATTTGAAGAAGTAGTTTGGAGAACATGCCAAGGGTCATGAGAAGAAAAGAAATACCTCTGCTGATTACTTTGCCAACAAAAAGTCTGTCTAGTCAAAGCTATGGTTTTTCCAGTAGTCATGTATGGATGTGAGAGTTGGACTATAAAAAGCTGAGCACTGAAGAATTGATGCTTTTGAACTGTGGTGTTGGAGAAGACTCTTGAGAGTCCCTTGCACTGCAAGGAGATCAAACCAGTCCATCCTAAAGGCAATCAGTCCTGAATATTCATTGGAAGGACTGATGCTGAAGCTGAAACTCCAATACTTTGGCTACCCGATGGGAAGAACTGAGTTTTGGAAAAGACCCTGATACTGGGAAAGATTGAAGGCAGGAGGAGAAGGGGACGACAGAGGATGCGATGGTTGGATGGCATCACCGACTCAATGGACATGAGTTTGAGTAAGCTCTGGGAGTTGGTGATGGACAGGGAAGCCTGGCGTGCTACAGTCCATGGCATTGCAAAGAGTCAGACACGATTGAGTGACTGAACTGAACTGGTGCTAATACCTGGAGAATAAACAGAAATTGGAGAATCTCAAACAACCCTAGCACATGCTAGCAGGCAGGCAAGAATTTCATTTACTCCTGTAAAATGAGGCTCCAAGTCTAGTCACAGTGAGGGATTTGTGATGGAGCTGGATCCAGGCCCACTTGAATGTGTTTTATCACCTGAAAGCCTTCCTTTTTAGGAGTTTAAAAAATAAGACAAGGAAGGAGACAATGAAGAAAAGAAAGCATAGATTTCCTTCATCTGAAGTGACCTCAAAGTACTCAATCAGTTTTACTACAGATTTGTATTTCTCTGGCTGGGTTTTCCATCAGATCCTTTAAACTCACATTTTGCAAAGGCTTTTGATTCTCTCCTTTCTTTGAAATTAGCTCATCAAGTATTAGTGAGAGATTATTTAAGGAAGGAGACTAATAATTTTATTGAGATATGAGAGATTTTATTCTTTTCTGGGCAGACTTTACTGATATATAAATCAGTCCCTTAAAAGGAATTTAGATAGATGGTGGCGATAACCCTATATGCAAAACAGAAAAAGAGACACAGAAGTACAGAACAGACTTTTGAACTCTGGGGGAGAACGTGAGGGTGGGATGTTTTGAAAGAACAGCATGTATACTATCTATGGTGAAACGGACCACCAGCCCAGGTGGGATACATGAGTCAGGTGCTCGGGACTGGTGCACTGGGAGGACCCTGAGGATTCGGGTGGGGAGGGAGGTGGGAGGGGGGATCGGGATGGGGAATACGTGTAACTATATGGCTGATTCATGCCAATGTATGACAAAACCCACTGAAATGTTGTAAAGTGATTGGCCTCCAACTAATAAAATAATATTTAAAAAAAAAAAAAAAAAAAAAAGAAGAACAGAAAAAAAAAAAAAAAAAAAAAAAAAAAAAGTAAGATCACCATGTTTTATTTGTTTCTCCTCGAAGAGTATTATAATGGCAAACACGTATTGAGTGCCTACAACATTCACAGAACTGTTCAGAGCACATCCCATGTCTTTATTCATTTAATCCTTAGAACAACCCTGGGAGTTTAGCACCATTATCGTCAGCCCTACTGACAGATTAGGAAGGTGAAGCACAAGGAGGTTCAAGGACCTTGCTGCAACATGTACTGGTGATAAGCTGAACTAGAATTTAAAAACAAGAAGCCTGACTCCAGAGTCTATCTGTGCTATAAACCAGGGATCTCACAGCTTTGTCTACAAAAGGTCAGATAGTACATATTTTAGGCTTGGTGGGCCATACAATCTCTGCCACAACTAATCAACTCAGCCTTTGTAGCATGAAAGCAGGTGTAGATAACATGGAAATGATGACCATGTCTGTGTTTTGACAAAATTTAATTTACAAAAGCAAGGGATGGATTTGACCCATGAACCATGATTTGCCTGGGCTTCCCAGGTGGCGCTAGTGGTAAAGAACCCATCTACTAATGCAAGAGACATAAGAGATATGAGTTCGAACCTGGGTCAGGAAGATCCCCTGGAGGAGGTCATGGCAACCCACTCCAGCATGTTTGCTTGGCGAATCCCATGGACAGAGTAGCCTGGCGGGTTGCAGTCCATAGGGTCACAAGAGTCAGATACAACTGAAATGACTTAGCATACACACATGCACCATGGTTTGCCAAACTTCCACTGTAAACTACACAGCACAAAGATAAATAAAGATATGTATACAAATGTTTTAAATCAGATCTGCTTTTACTGCTCTTTCCTGTTTCCTGGTCAGACATCAGTGGTTCTCCACTTGGGGTGATTGTTCCTTCCTGAGGATATTTGGCAAAGTCTACAGACATTTTTGTTTATCACAGCTGGGGGATTGCTGTTTGCCTCATCTGTACAGGCCATGGATAATATTCAAAATGTGTAGGGTAGCCACCTAGAGTAAAGAATTATGTGGCTCTGAATGTCAACTGTGCCGAGCTTGAGAAACCCTCAACTAGTTGAATCAAATTCATTTTTCAGCCTATATAGTGTCCCTTCTTCTCTGTTTCTCTCAGCATGATAATACCCTTCTCTCTTACTGCCCCCTAGGTATTGATAGATCAACCCTTGCAAATAACAGCAATGATGGTCGTGGTGGTGGTGGCAGTGGCGGTGACAGCTGACATCTATTGAGCACCCATTATGGATTGAATAATCATACATGTAATGTGCTGCTTTTAAAATATCTTGTTTCACTCTAAAATAAATTCATAAGTAGGGATTATGATTTTGTTTCTTCACTAAGAAATACAAATGCTTTTATGCAAAGCCTGGCTCTTTCCATTCTGCCTCACTGCCTCATTCTTATAATGAATTACATCTTTGGAAGTAGGATTTCAAGATTTGGACAGCCCCCATGAGCACCAGCTGTGCCTAGAAAACAGTGCTAGATTTTGTGTCTTCAGGTTTGATTTGTAAGATCTCTTTTCTAACCATCATTAACTCGAAAATAGCTTTGGTGAAAGTCTGGGATTGAAAAATGAATGTTTGCCTTCTTTTTCCACATCAGGAAATAAGGTCAATGGTCAACCCCATGCTTTCTCTGTTGATAATAGCTTTTTGCCTTCCATTAGTACATGCAGGCATTTTCCCTTTCCACTGCTTTATCTCCTGGTTAATTTGCCTTGGGATCGAGCTCCCGCTGACCAGAAAGGGAGTAACCTGTGGACACAGGTTGAAAAGAGAAAGAGAGCTGAAGAGCAGAGCAAATATGAACCCAGGATGAGGCATAAACATGAGGTTAGAGCAACAGCCTGAAGGCCAAACAGGAAAGGCAATGCAGCTTGAGGCTCATGAGCCTCACTCCCATCTCAATGTGCTGCCTTAGTTGTGTCCATTCATCCAGCGAACATTCATTGATTCCCATGCTGCACGTCTGGCAGGCTTCTAGGTGATGGGACACAGCAGTGATCAAGACAGACAAAAGCACAAAGTTCTGATGAAGTAGAAGTAACTTGTATAGTGTAAGAAAGGCAGCAAGAATTATGGAGAAAAGTAAATCAGCACAAAGGATGGGGAATGCTGGAAGGGAGACTAGAGGTTGCCAGTGAGGTGGCCAGAATAAGTCTTCTTGTAAAGCTGACTTTTTGCAAATTAGGAGGAGGTGAGAGAGCAAGCCATTGGGATATCTAGGGGTAAAGTTCCAAAGGAGGGAACCACATGGGTTTAGATCCTGAGAATGAATAGTACGTGGTAAATTGGAGGAGCAGTAAGGAGGCTGGAATGGAGTAAGCCAGGGAAAAAGGTCAGAGAGGTGAGTGAGGAAAAGACCAGCCAGTGTACTATTTATAGGTCATGGAAAGAGTGGTGGCTCTTTTTTTCTTTTCCATTATAGTTCATTACAGGATACTGAATATAGTTCCCTGTGTTATACAGTAGGACCTTGTTGTTTATTCATTGTATGTATTCTAGTTTGCATTGGCTGACTTAAAACTCAGTATTCAAAAAACTAAGATCATGGCATCCAGTCCCGTCACTTCATGGCAAATAGATGGGGAAATAATGGAAACAGTGACAGACTTTACTTTCTTGGGCTCCAAAATCACTGCAGATGGTGACTGCAGCCATAAAATTAAAAGACACTTGCTCTTTGGAAGAAAAGCTATGACAAACCTAAACAGCATATTAAAAAGCACAGATGTCACTTTGCTGACAAAGGTCCATCTAGTCAAAGCTATGATTTTTCTGTGGTCATGTATGAATGTGAGAGTTGGACCATAAAGAAAGCTGAGTGCCAAAGAATATATGTTTTTGAACTGTAATTTTGGAGAAGACTCTTGAGGGTCCCTTGGACTGCAAGGAGATCCAACCAGTCAACTTTCAATATTCATTTGAAGAACTGATGCTAAAGCTGAGGCTCCAATATTTTGGCCACCTGATGTGAAGAACTGACTCATTGGGAAAGACCCTGATGCTGAGAAAGATTGAAGGCAGAAGGAGAAGGCGATGACAGAGGATGATTGGATAGTATCACTGACTCAAGGGACATGAGTTTGAGCAAGCTCCAGGAGTTGGTGATGGACAGGGAAGCCTGGTGTGCTGCAGTCCATGGGGTCGCAAAGAGTCGGACACGACTGAGTAACTGAACTGAATGGAATCCCCAGCTCTTTATTTATCCCTCCCCCTCCTTCCCCCTTTGGTAACCATAAGTTTGTTTTCTTTGTCTATGAATCTGTTTCTGTTTAGTGAATTTATATTATTTTCTTTGGATTCCACATATAAGTAATATCATGATATTTGTCTTTGACTTACTTGACTTAGTGTGATTGATCATCTCTAGGTCCATCCATGTGGCTGCGAATGGCATGATATCATCCTTTTTTATGCCCAGGTAGTATTCCATTGTGTATATGTATCAACCTTCCTCATCAATTCATCTGTTGATGTACAGGGTTATGGCTTTTACTCAGGGAAAGATGGGGAATCATCTGGAGGGTTATGAGCAGAGGAGTGATAAGCGCTGAATTCTTTGAAAAATGGATCCTTCTGGATGCTGAGTTGAGAATGTCCATTTCATGGGAAGAGAAGGATCTAGTTATATCAATGTCTTCCTCCTTTGAGACTCTGTCTCCTTTTACCTCCCAAACCAAAAAACAGTCCCCTCTTTGAGAGTCGATTTGGGACTTAGAACAGTGGTCTTTATCCAAATCTCAAGACCAGAAGAGACATTAACAACCCTCTCAACCTGCTCTCCCATTTTCCTGGTAGACAAACCAAAGACATTTTATTGTTACTGAATGTTTACTGGGAGCCCACAGTCTGCTCAGCTTTGGTTTGCAGTAGTTGCAGACAAAAGCTTGACAAAGAAGTATACCAGATGTGCAAACCGACAATTCTGAAAGGGCATATTTAGTATAATAGAGGTGCACTTGGTACTCTTGAGGTACAGAGAAGAGACACCCAACTCATGCTGGATATCAGAGAAGTCTTCCTGGATGAGGGAACCAGAAATCAGTGTCCTGTTTCAATTCTGTACTGGGACCTCAGCCTAGCCAGTTCCCCTAGCTCATCTGTTGAGTCCTCTTCTTTCTATAACATGGTACCTTCTAGGAGGCAGAAAACTACCTTCATGTGGCAAGAAATCATAAACACAGAGAGTTTATGCTCCAGTTTCGTAGAGAAAAGGCAACTCAGAAGCTGCAATTGGTCCTGTCATTCCTGTGACAGAGTCATAGGTTGAGAGGAGTAATAAAGAGACTTCAAAGATTGTAGCTCTTTGGCTCTCCAAAACTTGTCCATTGCAGTGGCCATCACCACCTGGCATCCAGACTTGGTTTTCTAGAGGGTGGTAGGGATAGCTCTGAGAATAATTAATATACTGTTGTTTTTTCAGAAAGTCTCTGAAAGACCAGGAGAGTAGCAATTTAATAAATGCAACAATAAATACAAATCAACTTCCCTGTCGTTGACTTTTTTGTTTCCCTCTGAACACCTCAAACAGTGTATTGGCATTAATTAATTCACTCAACAACTTTGAGTGAGACTGGTGAGTATCAATACTACCCCTCATTTTACAGAAGACAGACTGGAGTAGAGCTCTCCGCTAGCACCAACTCTGGGACAGGCACAGTGGAGTTTCCCTGCTTTACTAGATTCCCCTTTAAATTTCGTCTTCCTACCTTTCCATGTTCATCTGGTATAACCTCAGTTCCAGAGGCTTACCGCTGTGCCCACCACCATTTCCCAGACTTGCCAGTCAATGAGCTGCCCATCTTGACCTTGCCTGTGGCAGAGCCCAGCTCATCTGTTCAACTGACTTCATAATCAGGGGTGGGGCTGGGGGTGTTAGGTGTTAAGTGTCTAGCCTCCGGGTCAGATTGAACTCTGCTGCCAGCATTCATCACCTTGTGCATATGGGTGGGTTACTTAACAATTCTGTGCCCATTTTCCCACATATTATTAACACAGGCATAACCAGACTGCTTGCCTTCTAGGTTTGTTGCATGCATTAAATGAAATAATACACAGAAAAATGATTCTGGGGCCAGGCTGTCTGGGTTCAAATCCCAGTTCACCACTTTGTTGCTGTGAAACATTCTCTATGCTTTGGTCTCAGTGTTTCCTATCGTAATAATTATTGGGAAATTATGACGAGCTTAAAGGGACATGACTTGAGGCTTCCCTGGTAACTCTGTGGTAAAGAATCCACCTGCCATTGCCAGAGACACGGATTCGATCCCTGATCCAGGAAGATCCCACATGCCGTGGAGCAACTAAGCCCATGTACCCTGACAACTGAACCTGTGCTCGAGAGTCCAAGAGCTGCAACTACTGAGGCCACATATTGCAACGACTGAAGCCCACACACCCTAGAGCGCATGCTCCACAAGAGAGCCCACTGCAATGAGAAACCTGCGCATCTCGACCAGAGAGTAGCCCCAGTCGCAACTAGAGAAAAGCTTGCACAGCAACGAAGATGCACCACAGCCAAAAATAAAATAAATGAACTAAATTAAAAAGCTAAAGAACTAAAGAGGCTCTTGATGAGGGAAAGAAAAGAGTGAAAAAACTGACTTAAAACTCAACATTCAAAAACCTAAAAGCAATAGCTTTGACTAGACGGACCTTTGTTGGAAATGTAACGTCTCTGCTTTTTAATATGATGTCTAGGTTGGTCATAGCTTTTCTTCCAAGGAGCAAGCATCTTAATATCACGGCTGCAGTCACCATCTGCCATGATTTTGGAGCCCAAGAAAATAAAGTCTGTCACTGTTTCCATTGTTTCTCCATCTATTTGCCATGAAGTCATGGGATCCGATGCCCCTAAGGGAACAGTTGATAATGTCTGGAGACATGTTTTTATTGTCATGACTGGGGGAAGGATGTTACTGACATCTAGTAGGTAGAGGCCAGAATTACTACTGTACACCCTAACATGCACAGGAAGCTGCCTCAAGGGCTGTGGTACATATACACCATGGAATATTATTCAGCCGTTAAAAAGAATGCATTTGAATCAGTTCTAATGAGATGGACGAAACTGAAGCCCATTATACAGAGTGAAGTAATCCAGAAAGATAAAGAACATTATAGCATACTAACACATATATATGGAATTTAGAAAGATGGTAATGATAACCCTATATGCAAAACAAAAAGAGACACAGAAGTACAGAACAGACTTTTGAACTCTGTGGGAGAAGGTGAGGGTGGGATGTTTCAAAAGAACAGCATGTATATTATCTATGGTGAAACAGATCACTAGCCCAGGTGAGATGCATGAGACGAGTGCTCAGGCCTGCTGCACTGGGAGGTCCCAGAGGAGTCGGGTGGAGAGGGAGGTGGGAGGGGGGATCGGGATGGGGAATACGTGTAACTCTATGGCTGATTCATGTCAATGTATGACAAAACCCACTGAAATGTTGTGAAGTAATTGGCCCCCAACTAATAAAATAAAATTAAAAAAAAAAAAAAAAGATCAATACTCCAGCTCAAAGGACCAATAGTGCTAAAGTCGAGAATTTCTGCTTTAACCAGTGTTCCTAAAGGTAGAATAATTACAGTCTCTTGAAATGTTTGTTTCCCATTATTTTGCTTCCTACAAGCAGATGCCACATTATTCCATGACTTCACACATGGTGTCCTAAATCGAGGTGGTGGGTGTGATTATAATCTCCAGTTGATTCTGCTACTCTTTCTCCATTCCTTCTCTTTGCAACTCGATTGAAAACTGATTCTATGTATTGGGATGCTCAATACTTTGTAAATGCCTATGGCCCATCCTTAAAAGAACTTAATGTTTATCATAAGTAATTGGAAGAATAGATATCTTCTTATTCCCATTTCTTGTTCTGTAAAGGATCAGTCATTCAGTTTCTTTCTCTGTGATGATGCATTGGATGTCTGAGGCAAATCTTTGGGTTATCAAAGCTCAAACAGGAAAATGTTTTTTAGTGTTTTCCAGAAAACTCAGGTCAAAGTTATTATATGACATTCATATAATAATTTTCCCTCGATTTTAGCATGACCAGCTTCTCACTGACATAATACCAACAAATCCTTTTGAGACTGTACATTTTACAATGAGCATGAGGCCTGGAATTTTGATATGTTCTATTTGAGTTATTTGGGCATGGTTTGTGTTATGGAGCAATTGTGTGTTTAGTTGAGCAGAATTTCTCCTCTGAACTATAAATTCTGCTTTTAAATGCTACCATGTCAATTACGACTAAGCATGGAGGAACGAATATGAACTCTGGGACAGATGGTCCTACATTGAGATCCCAGGCCTGCCACTTAGGTGCTAAGTGACCCAGGACAAGTTGCCTGAGCACTCTGAGTAACAGTTTTTCTCTTTGTAATTTGGGAAAACTAACTAGCTTAGAGGCAGACTGACTAGCACCCACTAGCCAAATCTGGCTTGCTTTTGTAAAGAAAGCTTTATTGGGACACAGCCATGACCATTAATTTACATATTGCCTAAAATTGCTTTTGTTACTGAGGCAAGGTTGAGTAGTTTGGACAGAGACTATAGGTCTGCAAAACCTAAAATATTTACTGTTTGGCCTGTTACAGAAAACGTTTGTCAACCACAACTCTCAAAGAGTTGATGGACTTAAATAGAGTTGCTATATGTAAATCTCATGTCATATTGAATCTTGGAAAATAATAATACCTATTCCTTTCTAGACCAAATAAATTGATTCTAACAACAATAATAGCACTAAAGCTAGGATTCATTCAACATCTAATGAGTATATCCCTACATATAAGAAGATATTTAATTCTTACAACAGTCCAAGTAGGTATAATTCTCATTTTGTATATGAACAAGTGGAGTTTCAGAGAGATTAACTTTCTCCAGGTTATAGAGCTAAGTAGGAGACTTGGTGATAAAAATACAGATACCACAGATGTTTGGGTTTTTCGTTTTCCTTCTATTTAAACAACCCTGTAAAACTTCTTTCAGGACAGTTTTTGAAACATCTACAAAAGTAGGTCATGATTTAAGCAGGTGAATAAACCTCAAAGGCCAGAATGTGAATTTATTTATTTGTTTTCTAACTGTGTTTTCAGTGTTCACTCTTAGTTGTTCTCTAAACAGCTTTATATGTGTGTTAACTTGTTGCTGTCTTCCTTGCTCTCCATGCTTGATCATCCCTTGTTTCTCCTCTTTAATCTTGTGCTTCCTTCCTTCCACTTTGAAGCTCCCCTCTTTTTTTCTTAATTGAGAGCATTTGTACGGGAGGGTAAGGAGTGTCCCCTGCGTCTGTGAAGCCATAGAGCAGGTGGTTGAAAGGAGGAGCAGCTGAGTATTACCATGCAACTCTTCTGCAGCTAATTGTCACCGTGCTGTTGATTCCAAAGCATTCTTCATATTCATGAAACACTCTGTCCCTAAAGACATGCTACTGACTTCATAACTTGTTTTAGGCCATGTCTCCCAGCCCTGAAGTATCTTAAGGATAGAAAGCCAAGTTCATGGTCATTTATGAAGGGTTGTGAGCAGGAAGGACATTCAGCATCAGGGTGTTGTGCCTTTTTGTTCATTGGCATCTGGACGTAGAATTCCATGTATTGTGATTGGCATCTGGGAATGTTTTCATGGATGGTCAGCCAGCATCTGGGGCGTTTTTATAGATAATCACCCTGCACCTGGGTGTGTGTTCCTATAGTTGGTCATCAGAGGGTGTGCCTCCACAGAGAGGGAGCGCTGTCAAGCTTTTTAGCACACTATCATTATGGGAAAGGATTTCCTCCTCTACTGAACCTTCCTTTCCTCTTCTGTCTGTTGGTCCTAGTTTCTCCTCTCTGAAACTACCCAGAATAAAGTTTCATCTCTTCTCTACATGGTTGCTCTTCACAGTATTTGATAAGTTTTATCTCACCCTTCAAAGCCTTCATTTTTTCCCATGATAAAAATTGCACAGCCCTTCAGATGTTTCTCCTAAGACAAGATTCTGACCTTTTATTGTCTGGGGGTTGCTTATATTGATCTATTCTAGTGCATCAAGGGTTTCTTTTCCAAGTGTAACTTTTCTTTCAGATTTCAAAGGTAACAAATATTAATTACAAAACCTTGGACAATATATACCTCCAAAAGAAAGAAAGGAAAGGAAGAACAGAAGGAAGGAAGAAAGGGAAAAAGTAACCCCATTATTCCACTGCCCAAATAAATACTTCAGAAACTGCCTGCCTGCTAAGTCGCTTCAGTCGTGTTTGACTCTTTGCAACCACATGCACTGTAGCCCACCAGGCTCCTCTGTCCATGGGACTCCCTAGGGAAGAATGCTGGAGTGGGTTGCCATTTCTGTCTCCAGGGGAATCTCACGGACTCAGGGATCGAACTTGCATCTCTTATGTCTCTTGCATTGGCAGGTGGTTCTTTAGCACTAGTACTGCCTGGGAAGCCCCTTCAGAAAGTGTAGTCCATAATTTTCCAGTCTGTGTGTGAGGGAATACTGTGCGTTTACCATAGTGTTCATGAGTGTTGTTCTTAATGACTGCATTTCACTCTGTTGTGTGGTCACGCAGAAACTGATCTGGGTCCTTTTTGAAGTCTGACTGACAGAGGCCATCCCCATGTCAAGCTGAACTGACCGTGGCAGAGTCGCTGTGTTCTGCACTGCAGGCAGATTCTTTACCAAAGGAACCACCAAGGAAATCATACAGACTAAATTAGTTAATATGTGAGGCACTCAGAAGAGTGCCTGGTGCATAGTAAACACTCAATAAAGGTTTATGCTTGTTTATTTCTATAAATAAGGCAACTTATGAATTTAATGACTTGTCCAAACCATCAAAGGTTGGGAGGGGCCCACTTGCAGTAGGTATCCCAGAATGGGCAAGCCATGTTGAGAATTTCCTTCACACTGACACTCTGGGCTCAGTAAACTGTCTCTAAAGGGCCAAATGGTAAATATGTTAGGCTTTGTGGTCATTGAGGTCTCTGTTCTCCTGCTCATCTCTGTCATTGTGATGCCAAAGCAGCCATGGACAGTACACAAACAAAGGAGTGTGGCTGGGTTATAGCAAAACATCATTTACAAAAGTAGGGAATCATCAGATTGGAGTTTTCAGGCCCCTGCCTATTCCCTGCCTTAGATAAAATAAGATACTACTTATATATCTTCTGGTTCTTAATGCATATGTTAAGATAAATATGTTAGAAAATTTATAAATTATCTAGAAACCAAAAAACATGTTGAAAATTAAAAACTGTGTGTAGTTTACCACCCAGCAATAACCGGAGTTTATGTTTTGGTGAACATTTGATAAATGTTCATCCAGTAAAAAGATATTCTTAATCTCTCCTGCTTGGAAGTCTCCCAGAGCTTGGTTTATGTGTGATTTCCTTAGCACTAAGGCTTAAATATGGTCATTAGTGGGAGGGACTGCTATCTGGGTCTAGTACCCATGGCACTAAAGGCCAGGGAAGTGGTGTTGACGTAACATATGATAGGTTTCCTCTTTTCCCGAGTCGTCTTCCCTCTTCACTGAAGAGCAAACTCCCTTGTGTGATTGTCACACTAGGTGCTCCGAAACTCTTCAGTATCTGTGGGGCATGGACTTGTTTCATTTTGTGACACATCGACTAAAACCTTTTAAACTGTATCCCTTAAGTTTTGTATGTAAATAGCTATATTGGTGGATGATTATAAAAGTTAATATGGAGTTACACACATGCCCTTACCTTTGTGACTGTCAGACGTATCTCTGAGAAATATTAACTATTGAGCACTTCCTATATGCTGGACACCATGCTAAGCACTTTCCATGTGGCATAAGTTGAGTCCTTCCCAAACTCTATGATACAGACAAACTGCTTTCATTTTACAAACAAGTAAATTAAGGCTTCTATAGGTTGAATTACTTCTTCAAGACAACAGAGACCCAGGATTTGAACTCAAGTCTGTAGACTCCTTTTTAAGTCTGTGTACGTAATGTATCTTTGTCTGGTGCTAATTGTCCCTGTTTATTTTTATTTCAGACAGTGGCCTTCTTTAGCATAGGGTAAGTTACAATTCCATCACAAATTACTTTTATCACTTGACAGGCAGAGACATTGAAGACAGTGTCAGTTATTTGCATCAGCTTTTATGTGCTAGTGAAGCCCCCGCCTTCACACTCGTGATTCCTTCCTTTTTGTTCACCATTAGGTTTTGCACAGGAGAAAAGCTGTCTTTCTCTTCTGGAGGATGCTGAGTTTTTGTCTCTGCTTTTGTTGATTGGAACATTGCAGTCCTGCTTTGTCTGGTACTTGCTCCCCCCTTTATGGTGTTGGCACAGACCATACCTGCAGCATCGTGTTACTCTCCTGTGCAAAAAATAAATGAGACCCTGGCTGAGACTTCATATATAATTCATGGTTTGCATTTATTAATCTCTCCATTATGTCAGAAAATGACATTTTTACTGGCCGCATTCCAGTCTGCATTATCTTAGACATCGAGATTTAGCATTAACTTAAATATCCTTCACATGTGTGTATGTTGTGTATTTATTTGTGATTTTAGTAACATTGGAATCATCTCTGTGTATAGCTTCCTTAAACTTTCACTTAACCCCTGACTTCAGGCTCTTTAACACAAAAGTAATGTCTGAAAGAAGCAAGTAGCAAATGTTTGCTGATGATCATAAAGATACAGAACCAGAAAGAAAAACAAGAGTTTTGCCTCTTTTATATAAACTTAAGGTTAAAATCTAGGGCTTCATTGCTGGCTCAGATGGTGAAGACTCTGCCTGCAATGTGGGAGACCTGGGCTTGATCCCAGGGTTGGGAAGATCCCCAGGAGAAGGGAATGGCAACCCACTCCAATATTCTTGCCTGGAGAATTCCATGGACAGAAGTTACAGTCCATGGGGTCACAAAGAAGCAGACACTTCTGAGCTACTAACACTTTCACTTTCAAAATTAAAACTATATTCAGCAAGTGATGAACAACAGCACTTTGAAACCAGTTCATTCATTCAGTATGTACTTAGTGAGCTCCCCCTGACCTCTAGATCAACTTTCATGCTACCCAGTAAGTCTTTAAAGTAAATAAAAATCCTTTCCCACTGCCATATTCACTCCAGAGTTGGTTCCTTTCACCTGAGATTTAAAGATATCTTGGAAAATGTGAACATATTTTTGATGTTTTCTAAGACAATTTTCCGAGAGCTACACCCCGGGGAGTCACTTCACCTTCCCGGATTCCACACCCACCACTTGGCCTTTGGCACAACCGGGCTCATCAGAACAGGAAGGGAGGACATGATTATAACAGGTCAATAAAAAGGAGGAAGCCAAATAATCAGAGTCCTGATGACCTGCCATCTGATTCTACCAACCATCAACTCTTTGGAATTCTTACACCCTGGCATCTCAAGCCCCCTTTGAAAAGTGACCATGTCCTTAAAGGGGCAACCTCAGCTCAGGTTGAAAACAATGCCACTGAGACATTGCATTTTGCAATTGTTTTACCTATTATTAATGTAATAATTGTCCTCCTTAATGCTGAACTGCCAGCTTCACTTATTAATATAGAATTTTTTAAGACGGGGATGGGAGAAGACAATTTAGTTTTATTTCCATTTTAGGGCTGAAGAAACACAGTCATTAGAGTTAAGGGGTTGCCCAAGGTGGCCTCAATGTTTGGTGATGGAACTAAAGTTTAAATTCTGGACTCTTGACTTCAAGCTCTCCCCCCATTTCACTATACCTTTGCTGCCTTTAACCCACATTTATCAATTTATTGTTTTATCTCAAATACAGTGCTTTGTAGGAAATGTCTTTTTTTAAATTTTCATTGGAGTATAGTTGATTTAAAATATTGTGTTAGTTTCTGCTGTATAGCAAAATCAATCAGTTTTACACTTACATATATCCACTCTTGTTTAGATTGTATTCTCATACAGATCATTACAGAGTATTGAGTAGACTTCCTGTGATATACAGTAGATCCTTACTAGTTATTTATTTTATATGTATAGGAGAGTGTATATATCAATTCCAATCTTCCAGTTTCTCTCTCCCCCTTTCTCCCTTGGTAACCATGTTTTTTTTCTACATCTGTGACTCTGTTTCTGTTTTGTAGATAAGTTCATTTGTACCATTTTGTTTTTATTGTTTTAGATTCCATATGTAAGCGATATTTGCCTTTGTCTGACTTACTTCACTCAGTATGATAATCTCTAGTTTCATCCATGATGCTTCAGTTGGCGTTATTTCATTCGTTTCTATGGTTGAGTAATATTCCATTGTATATATGGACCACATCTTCTTTATGAACTCCGCTGTCAATGGACATTTAGGTTGCTTCCATGTCTTGGGTAGTGTAAATAATGCTGCAGTGAACCCTGGGCTGCATGTATATATCCAGAGAAAACCCCTGGCTATAATTGGTTCAAGAAATGGGTGGGGTCTATAGCACCCAGGTCAGTCAGATTCTTGCCTCTGGGCTTTTCTGGAGCTGAGGCAGGGAGCTTTTGCTTTTCTTCTGAGGTTGCTAGACTTAAGCAGGGCTGCCACACAGTGTAGCTCAAGGGATCCTCATTCATTGAGGATTAAGAGAGCCTTGAACTACCAGTGGTCTTCTTTTCTATGATGTGAGGAGGAACTGCCTGAAAATGAGACAGTACAGAAGAAAGCATTGCTTAGTACTTATTGTAATAGATTCTCAATGTCAGCTAAATCTTTGGATTAAAATAGGCTGGAAGTTAGTTATACTCCTGTAACTTCTTAGTTGCCTGAGTGTCTTCATTCCCTATTGCTGCTGTAACAAATTATCAGGGGCTTCCTGGGTAGCTCAGCTGGTAAAGAATCTGCCTGCAATGTGGGAGACCCCAGTTTGATTCCTGGGTCAGGAAGTTCCCCTGGAGAAGGGATAGGCTACCCACTCCAGTACGAAACAAGAGCTTCCCAAGTGGTGCTAGTGGTAAAGAGCCTGCCTGCCAACACAGGAGAAATAAGAGACTTGGGTTAGATCCCTGGGCCAGGGAAGATCCCCTGGAGGAGGGCATGGCAACCCACTCCAGTATTCTTGCCTGGAGAATTCCATGGACAGAGGAGCCTCATGGACTGCAGTCCATAGGGTCGCAAGGAGTCAGACATGACTGAAGTGATTTAGCACACATGTGTGCATTCATTGTCTTATAATTTGTAGGTCAGAAGTTTAAAATGGCTCTGTCTTTCCTACCTCCTAGGGGCTGCCTGCCTTCCTTGGTTTATAGCTTCTCATCCCTCTGACCTCTGCTCCTGCCATCACATCTTTCTTTGACTCTTTCCACTCTTTTCCCTTAAGAGGCCTTTTGTGATTATTTTGGATCCACTGAAGTAATCTAAGATAATCACCCGATCTCAGAATCCTTGACTTATTCACATCAGCAGAAGTCCACTATGCCCTACAAGGAGGCATATTTTCCAATTCTGAGGACTAGGACATGTACATCTTTGGGGACCTGCCACAATGAGTGAATTATTCCTTTTTGATTTAGGCTGGTCTGAGTTGGGATACTGTTATTTGCAACTAAGAATCTTGAAAAATGCTCTACTAAGAAAATGATTTTCAGGAGCAATTTAAGAACATTTTATATAGATATTTTGAATTATAAAGCATTTTTGGAAATATGAAAAATTGTGCAGAGAACATTAAATTATACATATAACTTTAAATGACTCCAATATTTTCCTGTCCTTTAATCTCTTTGTACCTTTTTAAAACACTTTTTTTCACTTTTGTTATGCTACCAACTGGGAATTCTCTTTGACATACTCTTGTTCTCAGTCAAGTTCACCTTTAAAATATCTTCTTTCCAGACATACAGATGGCTAACAAACACATGAAAAGATGCTCAACATCACTCATCATCAGAGAAATGCAAATCAAAACCACAATGAGGTACCATTACACGCCAGTCAGGATGGCTGCTATCCAAAAGTCTACAAGCAATAAATGCTGGAGAGGGTGTGGAGAAAAGGGAACCCTCTTGCACTGTTGGTGGGAATGCAAACTAGTACAGCCACTATGGAAAACAGTGTGGAGATTTCTTAAAAAACTGGAAATAGAACTGCCATATGACCCAGCAATACCACTTCTAGGCATACACACTGAGGAATCCAGATCTGAAAGAGACACGTGCACCCCAATGTTCATTGCAGCACTGTTTATAATAGCCAGGACATGGAAGCAACCCAGATGCCCATCAGCAGATGAATGGATAAGGAAGCTGTGGTACATATACACCATGGAATATTACTCAGCCGTTAAAAAGAATTCATTTGAATCAGTTCTAATGAGATGGATGAAACTGGAGCCCATTATACAGAGTGAAGTAAGCCAGAAAGATAAAGATCATTACAGTATACTAACACATATATACGGAATTTAGATAGATGGTGGCGATAACCCTATATACAAAACAGAAAAAGAGACACAGAAGTACAGAACAGACTTTTGAACTCTGGGGGAGAACGTGAGGGTGGGATGTTTTGAAAGAACAGCATGTATATTATCTATGGTGAAACGGACCACCAGCCCAGGTGGGATACATGAGTCAGGTGCTCGGGCCTGGTGCACTGGGAGGACCCTGAGGAGTCGGGTGGGGAGGGAGGTGGGAGGGGGGATCGGGATGGGGAATACGTGTAACTTTATGGCTGATTCATGTCAATGTATGACAAAACCCACTGAAATGTTGTAAAGTGATTGGCCTCCAACTAATAAAATAATATTTAAAAAAAAAATAAAATAAAATAAAAATAAAAAAATAAAAATTAAAAAAAAAAAATATATCTTCTTTCCTACAGCCTATTATATGCTACAGAGACTTTCTGCAACGTTTTTTCCTCCTGTTATTCATTTTTCTTCCTTCCTCTCAACTGTCACTCTTCTTGTTTTTCAGAATATTCATCTCTGTCTTTCTTAAATTTGAACTGTTTTCCCTTGTTCACTGTTTCTGTGAATCTTTTATTTTTTTCTGTGTGTATTTGGGAATAGGAAATAGGCTCAAAGCTTTTTTTTTTTTTTTAATTGTGCACTTCTGCTGTTCTAGAGAATGCTTTGTTATAATTCTCATGGCTAGTATCAAATAAACATGAATTCCCATTTCATAATAAATGAATAAACAAATCTCTCGCTTTCAGAGTGGTTCTTATTCTTTGCTGTTTCCCTATATTACTTCCCTGAAAAGCTTAGAAAAGGATATTTTTAGTCTTTAAGTACTCATTCTTATTTTAATCTTCTCTTTTTAAAATTGAAATATATTTGCACCAGGGCATTTTGACTTTGTTCTTGTAAGAATATGTAGGGGAGGAAAAAGTTTCTCTTAACCCTCTCAGTGTCCCTGGCTGGGCCTGAAAAGTAACAGGAAAAAAGTCCTCCAAATTTATTTGGTGTAAGTTTTAGATGATACAAGAGCCGTCATAAGGAAATGAAAAAGCAAAGAAATAGTTAGACCTGTGTATTTGGATGCCAGCCTTGATGAAGATTGGGCAGTCGTGGAGAAATATGACTGGTTAAAGGAGCAAGAAGTAATTGTAGTAAGCTAGGGGAGCTCAGCAAGGCCCATTTGTTCAGATTCTTCTCAGCTTTAAGTGTTCCTTTCCGTGAAATATGAGGAGGGGGCCTCTCACATGAGCATTTTATGACCTGTTTCAGGCGGAGGCCATAGTGACCTTCCTGCTTCTGCCAGGAGTTGCTCAAATTCCTTCAGGTTAAAACAGTCAATCTACCAAGGTGCCATATTTTCGGGTAGTAAATAGTACCCAGTAGTACTATAGTACATTCCAGCCTAGCGTTTCTCATGATGTACTCTGCATATAAGTTAAAAAAGCAAGGTGACAATATACAGCCTTAACGTACTCTTTTCCCTATTTGGAACAAGTCTGTTGTTCCATGTCCAGTTGCTTGTCCTGTTGCTTCCTGACCTGCATACAGGTTTGTCAAGAGGGAGGTCAGGTGCTCTGGTATTCCCATCTCTTTCAGAATTTTCCACACTTTATTGACATCCACATAGTCAAAGCCCTTGGCATAGTCAATAAAGCAGAAATAGATGTCTTTTTGGAAATCTGTCGATTTTTCGAGGATCCAGTGGGTATTGGCAATTTGATCTCTGGTTCCTCTGCCTTTTCTAAAACCAGCTTGGACATCTGGAATTTCACACTTCAAGTATTGCTGAATCCTGACTTGGAGAATTTTGAGCATTACTTTACTAGTGTGTGAGATGAGTGCAATTGTGTGGTAGTTTAAGCATTCTTTGGCATTGCCTTTCTTTGGGATTGGAATGAAAACTGGCCTTTTCCAGTCCTATGGCCACTGCTGAGTTTTCTCAATTTGCTGACATATTGAGTGCCACAGTTTAAGAGCATCATCTTTTAGGATTTAAATTAGCTCAACTGGAATTGCATTGCCTCCACTAACTTTGTTCATAGTGCTGCTTCCTACGGCCCACTCGACTTCAGATTCCAGGATGCCTGGCTCTAGGTGAGTGATCACACCATTGTGATTATCTGGGTTGTGAAGATCTTTTTTGTAGAGTCCTTCTGTGTACTCTTGCCATCTCTTCTTAATATCTTCTGCTTCTGTTAGGTCCATACCATTTCTGTCCTTTATTGACCCCAATTTGCATGAAATATTCCCTTGGTATCTCTCATTTTCTTGACAAGATCTCTAGTCTTTCCCATTCTATTGTTTTCTTCTATTTCTTTGCATTGACTGCTGAGGAAGGCTTTGTTATCACTCCTTGCTATTCTGTGGAACTCTGAATTCAAATGGGTATATCTTTCCTTTTCTCCTTTGCTTTTAGCTTCTCTTCTTTTCACAGCTATTTGTAAGGTCTCCTCAGACAGCCCTTTTGCTTTTTTGCAAATCTTTTTCTTGGGGATGGTCTTGCTCCCAGTCTTCTATACACTGTCATGAACCTCCATCAGTAGTTCATCAGGCACTCTGTCTATCAGATCTAGTCCCTTAAATCTATTTCTCATTTCCACTGTATAATCATAAAGGATTTGATTTAGGTCATACCTGAATGGTCTAGTGGTTTTCCCCACTTTCTTCCATTTAAGTCTGAATTTGACAGTAAGGAGTTCATTATTGTTCATCACATTATTGACTGTGATCCGGTCATGTTTTTGCAGATTGTATAGATCTTCTCCATCTTTGGCTGCAAAGAACACAATCAGTCTGATTTCGGTGTTGAACATATGGTGATGTCCATGAGTAGAGTCTTCCCTTGTGTTGTTGGAAGAGGGTGTTTGCATGACCAATGCGTTCTCTTGGCCAAAGTCTGTTAGTGTGTGTCCTGCTTCATTCTGTACTCCAAGACCAAATTTGCCTGTTACTCCAGGTGTTTCTTGACGTCCTACTGTTGCATTCCAGTCCCCTATCATGGAGAGGACATCTCTTTGGGGTGTTCGTTCTAAAAGGTCTTGCAGGTCTTCATAGTACCATTCAACTTCAGCTTCTTCAGTGTTAAGTGTCAGGGCATAGACTTGGATTACTGGGATAATGAATGGTTTGCCTTGAAAACGAAGAGAGATCTTTCTGTCATTTTTGAGATTGCATCCAAGTACTGAATTTCGGAGTTTTTTGTTGCCTATGATGTCTACTTCATTTCTTCTAAGGGATTCTTGCCCACAGTAGTAGATTTAATGGTCATCTGAGTGACATTCATCCATCCCAGTCCATCTGTGTTCGCTGATTCCTAGAATGTTGAAGTTCACTCTTGCCATCCCATTTGACCACTTCCAATTTGCCTTGATTCATGGACCTAACATACCAGATTCCTATGCAATATTTCTGTTTACAGCATCAAACCTTGCTTCTATCACCAGTCCCATCCACACCTGTGTGTTGTTTTTGCTTTGGCTACATCCGTTCATTCTTCCTGGAGTTATTTCTCCACTGATCTCCAGTAGTATATTGGGCACCTGCCGACCTGGGGAGTTCATCTTTCAGTGTCCTATATTTTTGCCATTTCATTACTGTTTCTGGGATTCTCAATGCAAGAACACTGAAGTGGTTTGCCATTTCCTTTCTTCTGTATAGCAAAGTGATTCTGTTAAACACATATATTGTATATATACATTGTGTGTGTATACATACATACATACATATATATATATATGCATTCTTTTATTTCATCTTTAACTTTTTTATTTCTTTTGGCTACACTTTAACCATGTGGGGTTAGTTCCCTGACCAGGAATTGAACAGGCATGCCCTGCAGTGGAAGTGTGGAGTCATAACCACTGAACTGCCAGGGATGTCCCATTTTTATTCTTTTCCATTATGATTTATCATAGGATACTGAATATAGTGCTCTGTCCTCTACAGTAGGAACTTGTCAATCCATTCCGTGTACTCTAGTTTATATCTCTTGACCCCAATCTCATACTACATTGCTCCCCCAATTCTCTCAGCCTTGAAAGCCACATGTCTGTTCTCTATGTCCGCAAGTGTTTTTCTGTTTCATACATGTGCTCATTTGTGTTATATCTCTTTTTTTGGTTTATGTGTATTAGCTGGGGGCTAAATACTTTACAATATTGTAGTGGTTTTACCATACATTGGCATGAATCGGCCATGGATTTACATGTGTTTCCCATCCTGAACATCCCTCCCACCTCCCTCCCCATCCCATCCCTCCGGGTCATCCCACTGTACCAGCCCTGAGCACTTGTCTCATGCATCCAACCTGGACTGGCGATCTGTTTCACACTTGATGATATACATGTTTCAATGCTATTCTCTCAGATCATCCCACCCTCGCCTTCTCTCATAGAGTCCAAAAGTCTGTTCTATACATCTGTGTCTCTTTTTCTGTCTTGCATATAGGGTTATCGTTACCATCTTTCTAAATTCCATATATATGCATTAGTATATGTGTTTGTGTTTATCCTTCTGGCTTCCTTCACTCTGTGTTATATCTTAGATTCCACGTTTAAGCGATATTGTTTGTTGTTTGTCTTTCTCCGTGTGCCTCACTTCAGCTAGTATGATCATCTCTCGGTCCATGCGTGTTGACTCAAATGGCCTTATTGTTGTAGCTGTACAGATTCTTGTACTCTTTAACCACACATAGAGGTATTCATCTGTGGTTATTTTCCCGGATATATTATGAAAACTTGTGTAGGACACCACTCGTGGAATAGCACGTCCATTTGGAAGCTGCATGAGCATTTTAGACGTGCTTGTCAGTCAGTTCAGTTCAGTCGCTCAGTCGTGCCTGACTCTCTGTGCACACACGCACTGTAGGACACCAGGCTTCCCTCCCCGTCACCACCTCCTGGGGCCTGCTCAAACTCGTGTCCGTGAGTGGGTGATGCCATCCAAGCCTCTCATCCCCTGGTGTGCCCCTCACCTCCTGCCTTCAGTCTTTCCCAGCATTAGGGAGTTTTCAAATGAGTCAGTTCTTCCCATCAGTTGGCCAAATTACTGGAGTTTCAGCTCAGCATCAGTCCTTCCAATGAATATTCAGGACTGATTTCCTTTAGGATTGACTTGTTTGATTTCCTTACAGCCCAAGGGAGTCCCCAGAGCATATGTGGGTATGAATAAATATTTATTGTGCTTATGCTGGCCTCTCGTGGAGAAAGAGAAGATTGCTTATGAATGTAATTTATAAAATCCAGATGTGTTCTCTCAAATATATATGTGAGTCCAGTTTAGTTGCTCAGTGTGTCTGACTCTTTGTGACCCCATGTACTGCAGCACACCAGGCTTCCCTATCCATCACCTCTCCTGGAGCTTACTGAAACTCATGTCCATAAGTCGGTGATGACACCCAAACATCCCATTCTCTGTCGTCCACTTCACCTCCTGCCTTCAGTCTTTCCCAACATCAGGGACTTTTGCAATGAGTCAGCTCTGCACATCAGCTGGCCAAAGTATGTGGGTGTGAATGATTATTTACTGTACCTTTGCTGCCCTGTCATGGAGAAATAGAAGAATGGCTTTGAATGCAGTTCATAAAATCCAGATGTTCTCACATATGTATATGTGGGTATCAATAAATATTTACAATGCACATGATGCCCTCTCAAGGATAAACAAAAATGCTAATGAATGTAATTTACAAAACCAAAGGTATTCATTCATATGTATATGTGTATGAATGCATATTTTCTGTGCTTATGCTGACATCTCATGGAGTAATAGAAGAATGCTTTGGAATATAATGTATAAAATCCAGATGTATTCTCTCATAAGTACATGTGGGTAGGAATAAACATACACTGTGCTTATTCTGCCCTCTCGTGGAGAAACAGAGAGTGCTTATGAATGCAATTTATAAAAATCCAGATGTTTACTTTACATGTTGGAAATGATACTATATAACATATTAAAAAATTATTATGTGCTCATAACAGAAAATGTGAAGTTGCTAGAAAAATACAAAGACAGAAAAACTCACCCATGATTTCATATACCATTGCCTCAGAATTCTGAGTTCCTAGGAAGGGGAGATAAAAAGATGAGGGTACATTGGTTCTTTTAGTATAAAATCATCTTTTCTCTTATTTGAATGCTAACGTAGAACTTGGTTCTGATACATGATTCTTGCTTTCTTTACTTATCTTTAAGCTTCTATTTTTACAAATGCCTAGTAATTTGACCCCCTGTTTAGAGACTCTTTGTTGCAAGGAGGTTTTTTTTTTTTTTGTGTGTGTGTGTGTGTGTGTGTGTGTGTGTGTGTGTCTTATTGCTATGACTAAAATTTTTGCAAGTCGTGGCTATGGAAAATAATGCTGCAATGAACATTGGGGTGCATGTACCTTTTGGAAACGTTTTCTCCAGGAATATGCACAAGAGAGGGGTTGCTAGGTCATATGGTAATTCCGTTTAACTTTGAAAGGAGCTGCCATCCTGTTCACCATATTGGCTGTACCAATTTACATGCCCACTGACAGGGCAAGAGGGTTCCCTTTTCTCCCCACTCTCCCTAGAATTATTCTTTGTAGAATGTTTGATGATAGCTATTCAGACTGGTGTGAAGTAATACCTCATTGTAGTTTTGATTTGCATTTCTCTAATAATTATTGATGTTGAGCCTCTTTTCATGTGTTTTATCTTAATCTGCATGTCTTCTTTGGCAAAAGGTCTGTTTAGATCTGCTTGTTTTTTGAGCTCATGGGTGCATGAGCTGTTTTTATGTTTTGAAGAATAGTGCCTTGATAACTAATGGGAACTACCTCTGTAGCACAGGTAAGTGTCCTCAATGATCTGTGGTGACCTAAATGCAAAGGAAATTCAAAAAATAGGGCATATATGCACACACAAACACACAGCTGATTTAGATTGCTGTCCAGCAGAAAGTAACAGGCCACTGTAAAGCAACTGCATGTGTACATACTGTAGGCTCCATTTATAGGAAGTTCTAAATGAGGCAAAAGCAATCTCTACTAATGGAACTGAGAAGAGGGGTTTCATGTGGGAAGGGCAGTGTGGGCAAGGGTACCAAAGAGCTTTTCTAGGATGCTGAGAAAAAAATTGCACTGAGCATCATATAATCTTGGTGAAATTGCATAAATATTTCTGCAGTGTAAATTCCAAACAGGATCTTGCTAAATGGCTCCATGTATTTATAAATTTACTAGATAGTGTCAAATTATCCTTCAGAAAGTTGCATCACACTATGCTTTCACAACACTTCATGAGCACTCATTTTCCAATCCCTCATCCTCAATTTGGAGGAAACATTTGGGACCTTTCAACTTTCTCATTGAACTTTGGCAAATTGCATGGTGAGAAATCATATTCCATTATTGTTTGGGCATGTATTTCTTTTATTTCCAATTAGTTTCAACATTTCCTCCTCTTTCTTGGTAATTTTTCTTTTTTTTTTCTTTTGAGTTTGTTTGTACTGAATGTTTACTTCCTGATTGTCTCCTATTGGATTTTTCATCTTCTCTTCTTATTTTGATTTTTAACACTGCATAAATTAGGTACATGAGCCCTCTGTCCAATATCTTCCAAATATTTCTCAATTCTCTTTTTATAATTCCTTGTTTATTATTTATTACAGGAATTTTACTTCACAGTGTAAATTTTCTCTTTTTAGCTTCTGGACAAGATCACTTAAATTAAGAAATTTAAATAACTGAGAGAACTCCAGGGTGCTAGAGGGTGTACTCTAAAAGAATTACGGGGTGGCGGGCAACTCACTCTGAGTTCACCTGTGTGCCTTTCCACGTGTACTTTTCAATAAACTATTTACTTTATACTGAAATATACATATATATAGAGAGAGAGAAAAGTAAGTGAAGGCGGGTAGTGCCATGATGGGCCAAGATGAAACCAGAACGTGTGGTGCTGCACCTGGGACTCCAAACAGATGAGTCAGCCATAGGCTTGGTCAATCCTGTGAAGCCAACAGGGACGCGTCTCTGGAGCTGTGATTGGAGGACTCAGGAGCCCCAGCACATGCTCAGAGCCAAGGTCACGAGCAGAGAAGCCCAAGCAGGGTGATGATGCTGCCCAGTTAGCCTGTCCCCCTTGGGCCAGAGGGAAGGCGATGCTACTTTTATTATGGAGAATGTAGTCTGTGGCTATTGGGAAAAGAACTTGGTCAGTGCCTGGAGTGTGAAATAGTAAGCAAAAACCATGATTCCTTTCACCACAGTGCATATTCTACCCCATTTCCTCCCCATCATGTTTCAGCCCATATTTTTAAAGTTGGAATTACACTTCATGTGCATTTTGGTTTTCATTGTTCTTTGCTCTGTACTTCCCGAATATTTTATTATAAAAATTTCCAAACATTCCACAAAGTTGAAAATTTTTCTAGCTAATACACAGACTTCCCACCTTGATTCTACTGTAACCATTTTAAGGTACTTCCTTTGTCATGTAATTATCCATGTGTCCATCCCTCTATCCATCCTTGAATCCCTCTAATTCCCTGGTGCATTTTGTGATAAATTGCAGACATCAGTATGCATCTCTGTAAGTATTTCAGCAAGCCTACCATTCAGTAGTGAGCTATGTTTGTTTACAGTAGTTTTCTTTGAAATATAAACTTTATGTACAATGAAATACACGCATCTTTTTTTCCCAATCTTGTTATTTTTTATTTGAAGTATAGTTCCTTTCCAGTGTTGTGTGAATTATTGCTTTACAACAAAGTGATGCATTTATATACATATATGTCTTAACATACATTGTGTGTATACACACACACACACACACATACACACACACACATATATATATATATGTATGTATGTATGTATTCATTTATTTAATCAAGTTGCTCCAAGCAGGCTCAGAAACCAGTACCCCCTCCCAGAGAAGCAAGGGACCCTGGACAGCACCCCAGACAAAAAGTCGGTAAGAGAAAATTTGGGGAATTCCTCTAATTAGTTCCTCTAATCCCTGTAGAACAGCTAATAAGTATGGTCTATGTGTGTGGCATGGATTTTGGGTAGGCGTGGCTTTAAGCTGGACTGATCTGAGACATGAAGTTAGCACTGGGGCCTTGGGAAAATCTTATACATTTTCTGCGGTCCTGACTGCTTCTCTGTAAAATGAAGATAAGAATACATAGCTCATACAGTATTTGAAAGCATTATATTAAATGCAAAAGTGCTGACACCTACAAGTAATTCAATAAATCCTGTTGTGATAATAGGGACCATAGTGTGTTAGTGTTTATGCCCAGACCTCTGCTTAATCCCTTACCTGTCATGTGCCCTTAACGTTTATTTTCTGAGTAGATGTTTCAGTGAACTATTTTCTAAGTAAGAAGGTTGGGAAATTAAACCTACTAACAGGAAGTGCAGGAAGCTAACACTGAACTGGGCAGCTGTGGTCAGTGTGGAGCCTCAGTCTCCTAATCCTGTAGTTAAAGACAGAACAAACAAAGTATAAAGAAGTGACTTCCTTGTGGGTAAGTGGTTAAGACTCCATGCTTCCACTGCAGGAGGTGTGGGTTCCATCCCTGGTCAGGAAACTAAGATCCCACAAGCCATGCAGTGTGGCCAATAGATAAATAATGTAAAACTAAAACATAAAAATACAAAAGTAAAAGTTTGAAAAATAAATGTGAAAAAAGTTTTAACAAAGTGTATAGATGGACAAGTACGAGATCTCACACTTTCTGATAAAACAAGTACTAACTCTCCAGACCACACCAGCCTTGCTTTGCTTCTGTTCTCCAGTGTAGAACTCAGAAGAAAGGAGACTGGAGTAAAGAGGTACAGTCTACAACAAGGGGCCATGTGTACCAAGAGGTCAGCGAGCCCCAGGATGATAACTACCTCTGTGAGTGACCCCGGTGGCCCACTCACAGAGAAGGGGTTATGAGGGCTTGGTACAATAACCTCACCTCACCAATCATCCCCTTCCTCTATGATTTCAGGCACAGGAATGAGGCCAAATGCTGTGAGTACCCCAGGTCGTTCAGAAGGTCTTTAAAACCAGCAACATCTCATACATATACTGGGTGTGATGTCATACATGCATTCATTGCGATACCATCAATACAGTGAGTGTGATGACAAAGATACAGTGGATGCGATGTTATGTAGAGTGAGTATAATGTCATGAATAGAGTGGATGCCATGTCATAGTTATTGTGGTTTGATGCCATAAAAACTGGATGTGATGCTTGTAAAGTTCATATGCTATAATATATATGCACAGTGTGATGTCACATATACAGAGGGTGTGATATTATTAATAGAGTGGGTGTGATGACACAGATACAGTGGATATCATGTCATATACAGTGGGTGTGATATCATGATACAGTGGCTGTGATGTCATAAACACTGAGGAATGATGCCATAAAGTGTGGATGTGATGTCTTTTATAGTGTGCATATGATGTCATACATACACAGTTGATGTCTTACATACTTGGTGTGATGTCATCAATACAGTGGGTGTGATGAGACAGATTCAGTGGAGGCAATGTCAGATATAGTGGGTAATATGTGAGATATAGTGGTTTTGATATCATAGACTGGTGTGATATCATAAATATAGGATGTGATGCCATATGTAGTGCATATGATGTCATACATATAGTGGTTGAGATGTCATACATACACTGGGTTTGATAAAATTGACACATTGGGTGTGATGACACAGATACAGTGGGTGTGATGTCAGACATAGTGGCTGTGATATTACACAACGATTGTGTTGTCATAACACTATGTGTGATGCCATATAAAGTGGATATGTCATAAACATAGAGTGTGTGATGTCATAGATACAGTCATTGTGTGATGTCACACATATAGTGAATGTGATATCATTCACAGATGATATGTCATATATAGTGCGTGTGATGTCATGAATACAGTGCATGTGATGTCATGAATACTAAGGATTGTTGTCATAAAGTGTGGATATGGTGTCATGTATAGTGCATATGATGGCATACATATGCCAACTGTGATGTCTTACATAGTTGGTGTGATGTCTTTGACACAGTGGGTGTGATGACATATACAGTGGATGTGACAGCAGATATAAAGGGTTTCAAGTCAGATATAGAGCTCGTGTTGTCATTCACACTGTGTGTGACATCATGTATAGTGTATATGATGTCATAAACATTGTGGGTGTCATGACATACAAACAATGGTATGATGTCATCAAGAGTGGATGTGATGTCATATACAGTGCCTATGGTGTCATACATGCAGTGGGTGTCACCGATTTCATACATACATAGGGTGTGATATTATCAAACAAGTGGGTGTGATTACACAGATACAGTGGGTGTGATGTCAGATACAGTGGCTGTGTTGTCATTCATACACCATGTGAGATGTCATATATACTGAATATGATGTCATAAACCTAGTAGGTGTCCTGTCATAGATACAGTGGCTGTGATGTCACAAGTATAGTGTATGTGATGTCAGATACAGTGGGTGTGATGTCATGAATAGAGTGGACATGATGTCATAAATACAGTCTTGTGATGTCATAGAGTGGGTGTGATGTCATATAGAATTCATATGATGTCATACATATAGTAGGTTTGATGTCACACATATAGTAGGTGTGGTATAATCAATACACTGTAAGTAATGACACAGCTACAGTGGATGCGATGTCAGATATACTGGGTGTGATGACATGAATACAGTGGGTGTGATGTCATAGAGTGTTGTGATATCATAAAGAGTGAATGTGGTGTCAAGTAGTTCATATGATGTCATACATATTGTGGCTGTGATATCCTACATACAATGGGGGTTATATGATCGATAATCTGGGTGTGATGACACAGATACAGTGGATGTGCTGTCAGATATAATGGGTGTGATGTGAGATATAGTAGCTTTGATGTCATGAATAGAGTGTTGTGATGTCATAAAGCATGGATGTGATGTCATATATAGTGCATATTGTGCCATACATAGAGTATGTGATGTCATACACACTGTGTGTGTTATATCATCGATACAGTGGGTGTGATTACACAGATACAGATATGGAGGGTGTGATGTCAGATATAGTGCTTGTATTGTCTTAACACAGTGTGTTTGATGTCAAATATAGTGGATATGAATTCACAAGCATAGTGGGTGTGATGTTACAGATATAGTGACTGTGATGTCACAGGTATAGGGGATGAGATGTCATAAATCGTGGATGTGATGTCATATATAGGAGATCTGATGTCATGAATACAGTGGCTGTGATGTCATAAATACTGAGATTGATGTCATAAAGTGTGAATGTGATCTCATGTAGAGTGTGTATGATGTCATACATATGCCAAGTGTGATGACTTACATACTTGTTGTGATGTCATCGATACAGTGGGTGTGATGACACAGATACAGTGGCTGTGATGTCAAATATAGTGGGTGAGATGTCAGGTATAGTCGTTGTGTTGTCATGAAAGCAGTATGTGTGATATCATATATATTGGATATAATGTCATAAATATACTGGGTGTGATGTCATACATATAGGGGTGTGATGTCATAAAGAGTTCATGTGATGTCATACATACTGAATACGATGTCATACATACAGTGTGTGTGATGTCATACAGAGAGTGGGATAATTGATACACTGGGTTTGATGACTCAGATACAGTGGATGTAGTGTCAGATATAGTGGGTGAGATGGCAGATATAACGTTTGTGTTGTCCTGTGTGTGATGTCATATATAGTGTGTGTGATGTCATGAATACAGTGGATGTAATGTGATAACGACAATGGTGTGACGTCATAAAGTGTGGATGTGACGTTGTGTATAGTGCATAAGATGTCATACATAAAGTGGGTGTGATGTCATATATACAGTTGGTCTGAGATCATCAACAGAGTGGTTGTGATGACCCAGATACAGTGGATGCAATGTCAGATATAGTGGGAGTGATGTCATGAATACAGTGCATGTGATGTCATAAAATGTGGATGTGATGCCTTATATAGTGTATATGATGTTATACATATAGTGGGTGTGATGTCATACATACAAAGGGTGTGATATCATTGAAAGAGTGGGTGTGATGACACAGATACAGTGGCTATGATGTTACAAATATAGTGAATGTGATGTCATATACAATGGATATGATGTCACATGTAGCGGATGAGATCTCATAAATACAGTTGGTGTGATATCATCAATACAGTGGATGTGATGACACAGATACAGTGGATATGATGTCAAATATAGTGAGTGTGATGTCATAAAAATGGCGGTTTGATGTCATAATGTGAGGATGTGATGTCTTATATAGTGCAAAAGATGTCGTACATATGCCGAGTGTGATGTCATATAAAGAATGAGTGTGATGTTGTCAATACAGTGGGTGTGATGACACAGATTAGTGGCTGTGATGTCACATGTATAGTGTATATGTTGCCCTACATACTGGATGTGGTTTCATATATAGATGCTGTGATGTCATAAGTACAGTAGTGTGATGACATAAGGAGTGGATGTGATGTTATATATAGTGCATATGATGTCACACATATAGTGGGTGTGATGTCATACAAAAGTGGGTGTGATATCAGTAGAGAGGTTGTGATGACAAAGATACAGTGGGCGTGATGTCTGATACAGTGGGTGTGATGTCATGCCTGAAGTGGATGTGACATCATAAATACTGTGGTTTGGTACACATGCCAAGTGTGGTATCATCAACACACAGTGTTGTGATGTCATATGTAGTGGCTATGATGTCATAAATACAGTGATACGATGTTACACATATACTGGATGTGATATACATATAGTGACTGTGATATCATCGATAGAGTGGGTGTGATGACACAGATATAGTGGACGTGAGGTCAGATATAGTGGATGTGATGTCAGATATAGTGGACTTGATGTCATAAAGTGGTGTGATGTCTTAAAGAGTGGATGTGATGTCATATATAGTGCATATGAAGTCATGCATATAGTGATATTATAAATTATATTATAAATATTATATATAATTAGTGATATTATAAATAGTGCGTGAGTGATATTACATTGTAAATAGTGAGTGAGTTATCATCGATATTATAATAGTGAGTGAGTTATCATCGATACAATGGGTGTGATGACACAGATACAGTGGATGAGATGTTGATATAGTGGGTGTGAAGTCAGATATATTGGATGTGTTGCCATTAATAGAGCGAGTGTGATGTCATATATACAGTGTGTGTGATATCATCGATAACGTGGGTGTGATGACACAGATACAGTGGCTGTGAAGTCGCATGTGTGCTGGACGTGATGTCATAAATACAGTGGTGTGATGTCATACAGAGTGGATGCGCTGGCCTGTATAGTGCATATGATGTCATACATATAGTTGGTGTGAAGTCTTACATACACTGGGTGTGATATCATCAATACTTTGGGTGTGATGACACAGATACGGTAGATATGATCTCAGATATAGTGGGTCTGATGTCATGAATACAGTGGATGTGATCTCATAAATAGCATTGTTTGATGTCATAAAGAGTGGATATGATGCCCTGTGTAGTGCAAATGATGTCATATATATGCCAAGTGTGATGTCATAAATAGTGTGTGTGATGTCATCGATACAGTGGGTGTGATGACACAGATACATTGGCTGTGATATCACATGTAGAGTGTATGTGATGTCCTATATAGTGAGTGTAAAGTCATTAATACAGTGTATGTGATGTCGAGAAACAGTGGTTGATGTCATAAAAAGTGGATGTGATGTCATATACAGTGCACATATTGTCATACATATACTGGGTGTGATGTCATACATACAGTGAATGAGATAATATTGATACAGTGGGTGTGATGACACAGGTACAGTAGATGTGATGTCAGAATTAGCAGGTGTGATGTCAGACATAGTGGTTGTGATGTCACGAACACAGTGTGTGTGATGTCATATATAGTGGATATGATGTCATAAACCTAGTGGTGTGATGTCATAGATACCGTGACTGTGATGTCACAAGTATACTGACCGTGATGTCATATATACTGGCTGTGATGTCATGAATACAGTGGATGTGATGTCATAAATAGAGTGGTGTGATGTCATAAAGAGTGAATTTGATGTCTTATATAGGGCATAGGATGTCACACACATAGTGGCTATGATGTCATACATACAGTGGGTGTGATATCAATACAGTGGGTGTGATGACACAGATAAAGTGGATGTGATGTCAGATATAGTGGGTGTGATGTCAGATATAGTGGTTGTGTTGTCATTATCATAGCGGATTTGATGTCATATATAGTGGATATGATTGCCTTTCAGTAAAGTTTCCTGAAAGTTTGAGCTGAGTCTCGTCTCTGCTCTGGACAGTGGAGGGGAGGGGTTCCAAGGGTAAGGGGAGTGACAGTGGACTGGCACCCTGAGTCGGTGCTGTGGTGCGGTCCTGGCAGGGTCTGAGAACAGTCTGTGTGGCCCCCTGGGCTGGATGGAGCTGGGAGACAGGGACTGTGGCTGGTTGGTGCCCCCAGGAACCTCAGGGAGCCCCCAGGAACAAGTGGATTTGATGTGTCGGAAGAATAGGTTTAGCAGGAAGGACACCAGGCTCCAGGATCCCTGGCAGCTCTATGGGGGCTCCAGGCACCCAGATGGTTCAGAGATCATGTGTGCCGTCCCAAGGACCAGCCAGCCACAGAGAGGTCGTGTCATGAGGTCAAAGGCCGCTGTCAGGATTGTGGTGCAGGATTTCAGGGCTCGGGTGTTTGCCCACCTTCCAGAGATCAGTCTACCCCTGCTGGCCAATGGCAGTCAGCCCAGGCCTGGGCACCCAGGGGTGGTGGGGGCAGTGGTGTGATGTCCAAGGAAAGGAGGGTGGGCCAGCAAGAGTTCCACAGCCCCATTTCCTCAGAGGCAGGGAACGGCTGGCAGCCCTGACCTCTACCTTGAGTCCAGGGCAGGGTGGCCTGCTGAGAGTCACGGGCACCCCTCTCCCTGTCCTACTCTCTGCACTAGTCCTGTGTTCTGGGAGCAGGCAGGAGGCAGGGTGCGGGGCTATGAGAAGGTGGCTGCAGACAGGGGCCTGGAGATGGCCCCTTCCTGCCCAGAGGCTAATTCTGGGTCCGCAGCACCCCAGAGACCTCGGCGAACAGTGCATTCGCCAGGGTGGAGGCGCTACTGATCCAGGAGACACATTCTCGAGCGTGAGGCCGTCCTGCGTGTGCCTGCATGTGTGTGCCCCAGGAGGTTGTGCTCTTACGTCCAGCGCCTGTGCGCTTGTGCGCGTCGCCATTTCCTGCCGCCAAGTGCTTGCCTTGTGGTGCTTATCGGGAAATTCGACCATCCACACTTCAAAATGGCTACCCTGGGCGTGAGAAGCCTCAGCGGCAGTTCCCACGACGGCCGCCAGAAGGCACGCGAGGACCACAATTGGGCCTGGCCACCTATCGGGCGCCCTGGGCTCTTGCTGCCCAAACACCGATGGCCTGGAGGATCTGGGTGGTCCCACCGGCCTGCAGCTGACACAGGCCCCGTGAGCCCCAGTGTATCATCACAGTGGTGCAGGTGGAGGCGGGAGAGAGGAAGGGAGCTGGGTGCCCACAAAGATCCAAAGGGGCTGTTTGGCGAGCTGCTCTGGTGATCTCTGGACACAGGACGCAGGTCTTCAGAGCTGGCCACGGCCGGGACCCGTGGACACACAGGGAGGACAGCAGGAACCTTCACCAGGGTCCCTGGGCGGACATGCCTGCTTTGGGCGCTGGGGCTCCATGCAGAGGGAGCGTCTTCATCAAGAGGTGGAGGAGGGAGATGGACCGGTTGGGTGGTTCAATCTGCAGAGCAGTGGCGCCTTTCCTTTTTCAGTGGTAGAAAGTGAGTAGAAGAGAACTGAGAGGATCACCCTGGTTACCAAGTTGTAGGCCTATGCTTAAGCCTGTGACCTGTGTTACTTTGATCACAATATATACTGCTTCCAGTTTGTGGGTAGTTACTACTGCTAAGGCCTTAGTGAACCTGGTGGACATGGCTCTCAGGCAGTAGGTTCAGCCATGAGGGAGGGGTGCCTCTTTAATTGTCCTATTTGTTATCTAACATCCTGCCTCCCAGATGCTTATGTGAGTGTACCAGCTCTTCTTTGTAGACATCACGTCCACTGTATATGACGTCATATCCACTATACATGTGATATCATAGCCACTGTATCTATGATATCGCACACACCCACTGTGTTTATGAGAACACAACAACTATGTATGACAGCCAATCCACTATATCTGACATCGCATCCACTGTATCTGTGTCATCACACCCAAAGTATTGATGCTATCACACCCACTTTATCTATGACATGAGACCCACTATATGGATGACATCATATGCACTGCATATGACATCGCATCCACTCTATGACATCACACCACTGTATTCATGACAACACACCCGCTATATATGACCTCACTGTATATGACATCACATCAACTATACATGTGATATCGCAGACACTGTATCTATGACATCAATCACACTATGTTTATGACATCATGTCCACTATATATGATATCACACCCACTGTGTTCATGACAACACAACCACTATATATGACATCACACCCACTGTATCTGACACCACATCCACTGTAACTGTGTCATCACACCAACTGTATCGATGATATCACAAAAATTGTATGTATGTCATCACACTCACTATATGTATGACATCATATGCACTACATATGACATCACATCCACTCTATGACATCAAACCACTGTGTTTATGACATCACATCCACTGTATTCATGACATCACACCCACTACATATGATATCACATTCACTGTATATGACTTCATACCAACTATACATGTGATATCACAGGCACTGTATCTATGATATCAGTCCCACTATGTTTATGACATCATTTCCACTGTAAATGATATCACACCCAATGTGTTAATGACAACACAACCATTATATATGACATCACACTCACTGAATCTGACATCACATCCACTATAACTGTGTCATCACGCCAACTGTATCGATATCACACCCACTGTATGTATGACATCACACCCACTGTTGTATGACATCATATGCACTATATATGACATCACATCCACTCTTTATGGCACCAAACTACTGTAGTTAGGACATCAAATCCACTGTATTCATGACATCACATCCACTACATGTGGAATCACATCCACTGTATATGAAAGAAAGTGAATTTGGTCATTCACGTCTGAATCTTTGAGACCCCATGGACTGTAGCCTACCAGACTCTTCCGTCCATGGGATTTTCCAGGCAAGAATACTGGAGTGGGTTGCCATTTCCTCCTCCAGGAGATCTTCCTGACCCAGGGATTGAACGCAAGTCTCCCGCATTGTAGGCAAACACTTTATCATCTGAGCCACCAGGAAAGTCTAGACACTGTGTATATGACATCATATCAAATATACATGTGACATCATAGCCACCGTATCTATGACATCACACACACTATATTTATGACATCATATCCACTGTATATACCGTCACACTCACTGTGTTTATGACAACAAAACCAGTGCATCTGACATCACACCCACTGGATCTGACACCATTCTCTACGTCATCACACACACAACATATGATATACACAGCATATGAAACCATGCCCAGTATAACTATGATAAAACACCCTCTGTATTTATGATATCACACCCACTGTTTTAATCACATCTAACCCACTATATTTATGACAAAAGAGCCACTATATGGCAACACTTCCGTTGTATATGACATCACAACCACTATACATGTGACATCACATGCACTGTATCAATGACATCACACCCACTGTATATATGACACCACACTCAGCATACCTATGACATCATTTTCACTATACATGACATCACATCAACTCTTTATGACATCAAGCAACTATATTTATGACATCACATTCACTGTATTTATACCACGTCCACTATATATGACATCATATCCAGTGTATCTGTGTCATCACACCCACTGTATTGATAATATCACACCCACTATATGGGTGACATCTTATGCACTATATATGGCATCACATCCACTTATTATGTTGTCACAGCACTGTATTTATGACATCACACCTGCTGTATTTAGGACAAAAGGCCACTATAAACTACATCACATGCATTGTATATGACATCACGTCCACTATACATGTGACATCATAGCCACTGTATCTATAACATCACACCCACTATGTTTATGACATCACAACCATTATATCTGATATTGCACACACTATATGTGACACCACATCAACTGTATGTGTCATCACACCCACTCTTTGTATGACATCATATGTTCTATATATGACATCACACCCACTATATTTATGACAACACAACCACTATATTTGACATCACATCCACTCTATCTGCTACTTCACACACACCATATCTATGATCACAGACACTGTACTGATGACATCACAACCACAGTATTTATGACATCTCGTCCACTGTATGACATCACACACATTTATAACATCACACTCACTATATATTTCCCATCCACTACATCTGTGACATCACACCCACCATATCTATGATCAAACCCACTGCATCAATGACATCACATCCACTCTATATGACATCAGTTCCAATGTATATGACATACCATTGTCTATATATGTGACATCACACCCACCATGTCTATGAGATCACAACCACTATAACTATGGCATCATACCCACTGTTATTAAGACATCACACCCAGTATATTTGTGATATTGCACCCACCGTAGCTATGATATCACACACTCTATGTCATCACACCCACTGCATTTATGACATCATACCCACTATATCTGCCATCACACCCACTGTATCTGTGACATCACAGTCACTGTAGCAGTGGCATCACACCCACTGTATGTGACATCTTATCCACTGTATCTGATATCACTTTCCACTCTATGATATCACACCCCTGTATTTATGACAAGACACCGACTACATGTGACATCACACTGACTCTATATGACATCACACATACAACATATGATATCTTATCCACTACATATGAAATCAAGCCCAGTATATATATGATATCACCCTAATGTATCTATGATACCACACCCACTGTATTTATGATGTCACATCTACTATATGACATCATATATTCTATATATACCATCACATCCACTATATAAGACATAACCCCCACGCTTTTTGTGACAACACTCCCACTATATCTGACATCACATCCTGTCTGTCTTTGACTTCAAAACCACAATATCTATGAACACAACCATCACACCCACTCTATTTGTGACATCACACCCACAACATTTGACATCGCTCCCACTCTGTATGACATCACACACAAAACACATGCTATCTGATCCACTACATATAACATCATGACCAGTAAAACTATGATATCCCACAAATTATATCTATGACATCACACAGACTGTATTGATGACAAAACATCCACTATATGTGATATTGCATCCACTGTATCTATGATTTCATCCACTATATGTGACATCACACCCACTATGTTTATGGCATCATATCCACTCTATATGACATCACACACACTATGTGTATGAGAACAGAGCCTCTATATCTAACATCACATCTACTGTATCTCTGTCATCACACCCACTGAATCGATGATATCATACCCACTGTACATATGACATCACAGCCACATATATATGACATCACATGCAGTATATATGACATAGCATCCATTCTTTATGAAATCATTCCTGTGTTTATGACTTCATATCCACTCTATTCATGACATCACATCCACGCTATTCATGACATCAGATCCACTATACATGTGAATCACAGCCATTATATGTGTGTCATCACAACAGCTATTTTATGACATCATATTCATTATATCTGACATCACACACAATGTGTGTATGACAACACAGCCACTATATCTGGCATCACATCCACTATATCAGACATCACATCGACTGTATCTGTGTCATCACACCCACTGTATAAATGACATCACACCACTCGATTCATGACATCACACCCTTGTATATGATATCACTTCCACTGATTATGACATCACATCGACTATAGATGTGACAGCCACTGTAACTGTGACATCACTCCCATGATGTTTATAACATTATATCCTCTGTATATGACACCACACACACTCTGTGCATGAGAACACAACTATATCTGACATCACACCTACTTTATCTGATATCACATCCTCTCTTTCTGTGTCATCACACCCACTGTATTGATATCACACCCACTATATGTATGACAACATATGCACTATATATGGTATCATATTCATTCTCTATGATATCACACCACTGTATTTGTGACATCATGAGAGAGTCGATTCCTAGGCAGATTGGTAAGAAGTCCAGGGGTCCCCAAGGAGAGCCAAGGAGAGAGAGGTCTGGAATTCTCAAGGAGGAAGAAAGGACAGGCTTTTTTTCCCCTCTTTCCCTCTACATTCCTTAGGATTATATAACAGTAATGTATCCTGCTTGAGGACAGTCTCTGGAAAAAACCTTCTGACTAATCCTGTTCTCTTCAAATGCAAATTATGGGAGTAGGTCTAGTGAGGTCTTTAACACCTCCAGACATTCTTTTGATTCATTTTAATGACTAATTTGAGAGTATATAACTTCATTGCTAACAGTAGCAAGGGGGTACACTTTCTGCCCCCTTCTGATGCCTATATCGGAAGCTTTCTCTGTCTCCTTTATACTTTAATAAAACTTTATTACCCAAAACCTCTGAGGGATCAAGCCTCATCTCTGGAGGCTAAGAATCCCGGCATATTTTCATGGGTCAGCAACAACCATTCTATCGCATCCACTGTATTCATGACATCACACCCCCAATATATGACACCAAGTCCATTATCTGATATCACACCCACTATACATGTAACATCACAGCCACTGCATCTATGACTTCACAACCACTATGTTTAGGACATGATGCCCACGCTATGTGCCATCTCATACACTGTGAGTATGACAACACAGCCACTATGTGTGACATCACACCCATTGTATCTGACCCCAATCCATTGTATCTTTGTCATCATACCCATTCTGTTGATGACATCACACCCACTCTATATATGACATCAGTCTGGTGTATGCATGACACCACATGCACTATACATGACATCACATTCAATCTTTACAACATCAAGACACAGTATTTATGACATCACACCCACTATATATGACATCACATCTACTGTATCTGTGTCATCACACCCACTGTATAAGTGACATCACACCACTGTATTCATGACATCACATCCCCCTATATATGATATCACTTCCACTGATTATGGCATCACATCAACCATAAATGTGACAGCCACTGGAACTATGACATCACTCCCACTATGTTTATGACATCATAACCACTATATGTGACATCATACACTCTGTGTATGAGAACACAGCAACTATATCTGACATCACATCCACTGTATCTGTCTCATCACACCCACTCTATCGATGAGATAACACCCAGTATATGTATGCATCATATGCACTATACGTGTAAGTAAGTGTGTAGTCGCTCAGTCGTGTCTGATTCTTTGTGACCCTGTGGACTGTAGCCCACCAGGCTCCTCTATCCATGGGATTCTTCAGGCAAGAACATTGGAGGGGGTTGCCACTTCCTTCTCCAAATGCACTATATATGATATCAAAACCACTCTTTATGACATCACACCACAGTATCCATGACATCACAGTCACTAGATATGAATTCATAACAAATGTACATGACATCACATCTTCTTTACATGTGACATTGCATCCTCTGTATCTGTGGCATAACACTCATTCTATTTGTGTAATCACACACACTCTATCTATGACATCACACTGGGTGTATGTATGACATCCCCTGCAATCTACACGAGATCACATTCACTCTTTAACATCAAACCACAGTATTTATGAAATTATACCCACCATAACTGACATCAGATCCACTGTATCTGTGTCATCACATCCACTCTATTGATCATGTCACACCCATTGTATGTAATACATCACTGCCAATATGTGTAAGACATCCTAGGTACTATATATGGCATCACACCCAGTCTTTATGATATCACTCCACTGTATTTATAACATCACATCCACTGTGTTCATGACATTACACCCACTATATATGACATCACATCCACGATATGACATCTCATCCACTATGCATGTGACGTCACAGCCACTAGATCTATGACATTCCACCCACTATGTTATGACATTATATCCACTTTATATGACATCACCCACACTGTCTGTATGAGAAAACAACAATTATATCTGACATCACACACATGGTATCTCATACCATGGTATGATCCCATTGCCATTTACTTTGTTGTTTTGGGTGCAAGTTTATACACCTTTTCTGTATTTCCTGTCTCGAGAAGATTCTTAGCATTTGTTGAATAGCTGGTTTGGTGGCGCTGAATTATCTCAGCTTTTGCTTGTCTGAAGAGCTTTGATTTCTCCTTCATATTTGAATGAGATTCTTACTGGGTATAGTAATCTGGGTTGTAGGTTTTTCTCTTTCATCACTTTAAGTATGTCCTGACATTCCCGTCTGGTTTGAAGTGTTTCTATTGAAAGATCAGCTGTTATCCTTGTGGGAATCCCCTTGTGAGTTATTTGTTTTTTTTTCCCTTGCTGCTTTTTATATTGTTCTTTGTGTTTGATCTTCGTTAATTAGACTAATTCGTTTCTTGGGGAGTTTATGCCTTGGGTTTATCCTCTTTGGGACTCTCTGGGGTTCTTGAACTTGTGTGACAATTTCTTTCCCATTTTAGGGAAGGTTTCAAGTAATATCTCTTCAAATATTTTCTCATGGTCTTTCTTTGTGTTCTTCTTCTGGGACTCCTATGGTTCGAATGTTGGGGCTTTTAACATTGTCCCAGAGGTCCCTGAGGTTGTCCTCATTTCTTTTAATTCTTTAGTCTTTTTTCCTCTCTGCTTCATTTATTTCTACCATTCTATCTTCTACCTCACTCATCCTATCTCCTGCCTCCATTATTCTACTATTGGTTCCCTCCGGAGTGTTTTTGATCTCATTTACTGCATTATTCATTATTGATTGACTCTTCGTTATGTCTTCTAGGTTCTTGTTAAACATTTCTTGCATCTTCTCAATCCTTGTCTCCAGGCTATTTATGTGTTCAAGATTTTGGATCATTTTTACTATCATTATTATGAATTCTTTTCCAGGTAGACTCCCTATCTCTCCTCTTTTGTTTGGTTTGGTGGGCATTTATCCTGTTCCTTTACCTGCTGTGTATTTCTCTGCCTTTTTGTCTTGTTTATATTGCTGTGTTTGGGGTGGCCTTTCTGTATTTTGGCAGTTTGTGGTTCCTCTTTATTGTGGAGGTTCCTCCATGTGGGTGTGGTTGGACAGGTGGTATGACAAGGTTTCCTGGTTAGGGAAGCTTATGTCAGTGTTCTGGTAGGTAGAGCTGAATTTCTTCTTTCTGGAGAACAATGAAGTGCCCAGTAGTGAGTTCTGACACATCTGTGGGTTTGGTGTGACTTTGGGCAGCCTGTATATTGAAGCTCAGGGCTATGTTCCTGTGTTGCTACGGAATTCGCGTGGTATGTCTTTCTCTGAAACTTTTTGGCTCTTGGGTGGTGCTTGGTTTCAGTGAACGTATGGAGGCTTTTGGATGAGGTCTTATTGAATAATGTTCCCTGGGGTCAGGAGTTCTCTGGAGTTCTCAGGTTTTGGGCTTAAGCCTCCTGCTTCTGGTTTTCAGTCTTATTCCTACAGTAGCCTCAAGACTTCTCCATCCACACAGCACTGATGATAAAACATCTAGGTTAATGGTGAAAATATTCTCCACAGTGAGGGACACCCAGAGAGTTTCACAGAGTTACATGGAGAAGAGAAGAGGAAGAAGGGAGATGGAGGTGACCAGGAGGACAAGAGGGGCAATCAAAAAGGGCGAGCACAAGTTAGCCAGTAATCAATTTCCTATCTGCTCTCCACAGTCTGGAACCCTCAGAGAGGTTCACAGAGTTACATAGAGAAGACAACAGGGAGGAAGGAGATAGAGCTGACCAGGAGGGGAAGACGGGGGATCAAAAGGAAAGAGACAGATCTAGGCAATAATCAGGTCCTCAAGTTTTCTCCACAGCCCGGAACACACACAGAGATTCACAGAGTTGTGTAGAGAAGAGAAGGGTGGAAGGAGCAGATAGAGGTGACCTGGGGGAGAGAAAGGAGAGTCAAAAGGGGGAGAGAGTAATCAAGCCAGTAATCACACTCCTAAGTAAAATTGGGCCCTGAAGATTGGATTCTTAGAGGTACAAAATGGATAAAAAATACTAGAAAGCAAAGATTAAAAATCTACAGTAGAGGTTAGACTCTCAAAAATACATTATAAAAAAACAAAACAAAATCACAGAAATTATTTAAAATATGTATATGAAGTTTGCTTTATAAAAATAAATGAAAAATATAGTGTCTTTTTTGAAAGGTAACAATAGGCTATAAAAATAAAAATTAAAGGAATAATAGAAGACTTAAAAATTAAAAAAAATTAAAAACAATTTTTAAAATGATAATAGTAAAAATATATCTAGGAATTTCTCTGGTGCTGTTGTGGGCAGTGTGGTGTCAGTTCATTTTCAGATAGTTCCTTGATCCGGCTTGTACTTCTCAAGATCTATAGGCCCCTCCGTATGTAGTCCATCCTAACTATAGGGTTTTAATCTGTTGCACCCGTCACTTCCAAAGCAGTTCCCTCTGTTTATTTTGGGTTCTTCTGTTTGCAGGCTTCTTCAGTGTCTAATTCTCACCCTGAGGCAAGGGGGTGAAGGTGGTCACTTATTTAGGCTCACTTGTTCAGTGTGCTGTGGGGAGGAAGGAACACTGCAAACAAATACCAGTGGTGTGTGTGAGGAGTGCTTGCAGTGTTTCAGCCACACTGGGTTTGCCCCCACTCAGGGGCTTTCCCAGTCTACACTGCTCAGGCTCCAGGTTACTCTGCAGGGGAATTGTCTAAAGTGGGCCCTTGGTTGCATGCACTTCCTAGGTCTAAGCCAATCAAATTCAGGTTCTTGGGTACTCCTCAAAGAGGCAGATTCAGTTGGGCCTGCCTATTGTGCTGTTCCAAGGTCTGAGCAGCTCTGGCGACCAGGTGCTTGGCGACTGAACTCTCCCCAGGTGGGGAGTATGTCTTACCACGTCCCCAGTCCCAGTCACTTGGTATCCTGGATGGCAGCTGGTGCACCATCTCAAGTGAGCCATGTGTCTCTTCCGGGGAGCTGATCTCTGACTGCGACTATATCTATGATAGCACACACTCTGTTTATGACACCACCTCTACAATATGTGCGTATGAGAACACAACCACTATATCTGAAGACACAGAGAGTATGTCTGATATCACATCCATTCTATCTTTGTCATCACACCGAGTATATGTATGACATCACTCCCAACATTTGTGTGACCTCATATGCACTGTACAAGGCATCACACCCTCTCTTTATGACATCAAACCACTGAATTTATGACATGACATCCACTGTGTTCATTACATTCTACACAATAGGTAGGATATCACATCCTCTGTTTATGATATCATATTGACTATACATGTGACAACACAACCACCACATCTATGACAGCACACCTCCTATGTTTATGATGTCATGCCCAATATATGTGACGTCACACACATTGTGTGTATGAGAACACAGAAACTATATCTGACAACACACCCACAATATCTGATGTCACTACTACCGTATCAGTGTCATCACACCCTCAATATGTGACATCAAATCTACTGTATCAGTGTCATCACTACCTCTGTATGCATGACATGACACCAACTATCTCTATGGCATCATATGCAGGGTATATGACACAACATCTACCATTTATTGCATTCCACAACTGTATTTATGACATCACATTCACTCTATTCTATACATCATACCCAATATATAGGAAGTCATATGAATTGTATATGCTATCACAACTTCTGTACACGTCACATTGCATCCACTGTATGAGTCATCACACCCACTATGTTTATGACATCATATCCATTGTATGTGACATCACGCACACTGTGTGTGAGAATACAGCCACTATAGGTGACATCACACACACTATATGTGATGTCACATCCGTTGTATCTACTACATCATAACTACTGTATGTATGATATCTCATCCAATATATATATGACAATATATCCACTATACATGACATCGCACTACATATGACATAATATCCACTCTTTATGACATCACATCACTGATTATGGTATCACATTTTCTATACATGTGACATCACAGCCACTGTATTTGTAACATCATACCCAGTATATATGACATCACACAGCGAATGAGAACACCACCAATATATCTGCCATCACATCCACTATATTTGCTATGACATCCACAATATGTGTTTTCACACACACTCTATTCATGATATCACATGCACTATAAGTTTGATAACATATGCACTATATAACATGCAATATCCACTCTAATAAATTGTAACACTGTACGTATGACATCTCATCCACCGCTCTCATGACATCACAATCTTATATATGACTTCACATCCACTGATTAGGACACCACATCGACTACACATCTGACATCACAGAAACTGTAGCTGTGTCATCACACCCAGTTTCTGGATGGCATCACACCCACTCTATTTATGACATCAATCTGGGTGTCTGTATGACATCAGGCGCACAAAAAATGACATCACATTCACTTCTTGTGACATCAACACACAATGCTTATGACATCACACCCACGTTATCTGACATCACATCCAATGATTATCAGATCACATTAACTATACATGTGACAACTCAACCACTATATCTGAAAATACACAGACTATGATATCACATCGACTGTACCTTGTCATCACACCCAGTATATGTATGGCATCACTCCCAACATATGTGTGACCTCATATGCACTATATATGACATCACACCCACTCTTTATGATATCACACCACTGTGTTTATGACATCACATCCACTGTGTTCATTACATTTCAACCAATAGGTAGGGCATCACATCCTCCGTTTATGACATTGTATTGACTATACATGTGACAACACAACCACTGCATCTATGCAGCACACCTCCTATGTTTATGACGTCATGGTCACTATATGGAACATCACACACACTGTGTGTATGAGAACACAGAAACTATATCTGACAGCACACCCACAATATCTCATATTATATCTACCGCATCTGTGTCATCACACACTCAATATCTGACACTCAAATCTACTGTATCAGTGTCATCACAACCTCTGTATTCATGACATCACACCAACTATCTCTATGGCATCATATGCAGTGTATATGACCTCACATCAACCACTTATTACATTCCACAACTCTATTTATGACATCACATCCACTGTATTCAATACATCACACCCAATATATAGGAAGTCACATCAACTGCATAACACACCATAACTACTGTACACGTGACATGGTATCCACTGTATGAATCATCACACCCACTGTGTTAATGACATCATATCCACTGCACGTGACATTACGCACCCTGTGTATGAGAACACAGCAACTATATCTGACATCACACCCATAATATCTGACATCACATCTACCGTATCGGTGTCATCGCAACAAATGTATGCATGACATCACAACAACTCTCTGTATGGCATCATATGTATTGTATATGACATCACATCTACTGTTTATTACATTCCACGACTGTATTTATGACATCACATCCCCTCTATTCAATACATCACACCCAATATATAGGAAGTCGCATTAATTTTATATGATATCACACCTTCTGTACACGTGACATTGCATCCACTCTATGAGTCATCACACCCACTTTGTTTATGACATCATATCCATTGTACGTGACATCACCCACGCTGTGTGTGAGAATACAGCCAATATAGGTGACATCACACACACTATATGTGATATCACATCCATTGTATCTGCTACAGCATATCCACTGTATGTATGACATCGCATCCAATATATATACGACAACATATCCACTATACATGACATCACACACTGTATGAGAACACAATTTATCTGATATCATACCCACTGTATCTGTGTCATGACAGCCACTGTATCGGTGATATCAAACCCATTATATTTATCATATTTTACGCATTATATATGACATAATATCCACTCTTTATGGCACCACAATACTGATTATGATATCACATTTCCTATATATTTCACATCAGAACCACTGTATTTGTAAAATCATACCCAGTATATATGATATCAGACCGTGTATGAGAACATCACCAATATATGTGATATCACATCCACTATATCTGCTGTGACATTTACGATATCTGTGTTATTACACACACTCTTTCGATGATATCAAACCAACTATAAGTTTGATACCGTATGCAGTATATAAGATGCAATATTCACTCTGTTATATCACACGACAGTACGTTTGACATACCATCCACTGTTCTCATGAAATCACACTCTTATATATGACTTCACATCCACTGATTATGACACCACATCGACTACACATCTGACATCACAGAAACTGTATCTGTGTCATCACACCCATTTTCTGGATAACATAACACCACTCTATATATGACATCAATCTGGGTGTCTGTATTACATCAGGCGCACAAAAAAATGACATCACATTCACTCCTTGTGACATCAACACACAATGCTTATGACATCACACCCACTTTATCTGACATCCCATCCAATGATTATCAGATCACATTAACTATACATGTGACACATCAACCACTCTATCTGAAATCAGACAGAGTATGATATCACATCTACTCTACCTTGTCATCACACCCAGTATATGTATGGCATCACTCCCAACATATGTGTGAACTCATATGCACTATATATGACATCACACCCACTTTTTATGACATCACGCCACGGTATTTATGACATCACATCCACTGTGTTCATTCCATTGCACCCAGAATGTAGGACATCACATCCTCTGTTTGTTACATCATATTGACTATACATGTGACAACACAACCACTGCATCTATGACACCACAACTACTATGTTTTGACGACATGCCCACTATATATGACGTAAAACACTCTGTGTGTTTGTGACACAGGTACTATATCTGACAACACACCCACAAAATCTGATATCACATCTACCGTATCAGTGTCATCACACCCTCAATCACTGATATCAGATCTACTGCATCAGTGTCATCACTACCTCTGGATGCATGACATCACACCAGTGATCTCTATGGCATCATATGCAGTGTATATGACATCACATCTACCATTTATTACATTCCACAACAGTTTTTATGACATCACATTTGCTGTATTCAATACATCACATCCAATGTATCGGAAGTCCCATTAATTGTATGTCATATCATATCTTCTGTACACGTGACATCGCATTCACTGTATGAGATATCACAGCCACTGTGTTTATGACATCATATCAAATGCACGTGACATTACGCACAACATGTGTGAAGAAGCAGCAACTATATATGATATCACACCTATAATATCTGACATCACATCTACCATATCGGTGTCATCACAACCACTGTATGCATGACATCACACCAACTATCTGTATGGCATTGTATGTAGTGTATATGACATCACATCTACCGTTTATTACATTCCACGACTGTATTTATGACATCACATCCACTCTAATCAATACATCACACCCAATGTATAGGAAGTTGCATTAATTTTATATGATGTCACACCTTCTGTACACGTGACATTGCATCCACTGTATGAGTCATCACACACACTTTGTTTATGACATCATATCCATTGTATGTGTCATCACCCACACTGTGTGTGAGAATACAGCCATTATAGGTGACATCACACACACCATATGTGATAGCATATCCGTTAAATCTGCTGCAATATATCCACTGTAGGTATGACATTGCATTCAATATTTATATGACAATTTATCCACTATACATGATATCACACACTGTATGAGAACACAACTTTATCTTACATCATACCCACTGTATCTGTGTCATCACACGCACTGTATCGGTGATTTTAAACCCACTATATTTATCATAACTTATGCATTATATATCACATAATATCCACTCTTTATGACATCACACCACTCAATATAGTACCACATTTCCTATACATGTGACATCACAGCCACTGTATTTGTAACATCATGCCCAGTATACATGACAACACACAGTATATGAGAACACCACCAATATATCTGACATCACATCCACTATATCTGCTGTGACATCCACAATAACTGTGTTATCACACACACTGTATCTATGATATCACACCCACTGTAACTTTGATCCAATATGCACTAGATAAGATGCAATGTCCACTCTATTATATCACACCACTGTATGTTTGACATCCCATCCACCATTCTCATATCATCACACTCTTATATATGACTTCACATCCACTGATTAGGACACCACATCGACTACACATCTGACATCAGACAAACTGGATCTGTGTCATCACACCCATTTTTTGGATGACATTACACCCATGCTATGTATGACATCAATCTGGGTGTCTATGACATCAGGAGCACAAAATACGACATCACATTCACTCCTTGTGACATCAGGACAAAATGCTTATGACATGACACCCACTTTATCTGACATCACATCCACTGATTATCACATTACATTGACTATACATGTGACAACTCAACCCACTGTATCTGAAATCACACAGAGTATGATGTCACATCGATTCTACCTTGTCATGACACCAAGTATATGTGTGACATCACTCCCAACATATGTGTGACCTCACATGCACTATATATGACATCAAACCAGTCTTTATGACATCACGCCACTCTATTTATGACATCACATCCACTGTGTTCATTACATTGCACACAGTAGGTAGGACATCACATCCTCTGTTTATGACGTCATATTGACTGTACATGTGACAACACAACCACTGCATCTATGACAGCACACCTCCTTTGTTTATGACGTCATGACCACTATATGTGACTTCACACACACTGTGTGTTTGAGAACACAGCAACTATATCTGACAACACACTCACCATATATGATATCACATCTACAGTATCACTGTCATCACACCCTCAATATCTGACATCAGATATACTGTATCGGTGTCATCAATACCTCTGTATGTATGACATCACACCAACTTTCTCTAGGCATCATATGTAGTGTATATGACCTCACAACAACCATTTATTACATTCCACAACTCTATTTATGACATCACATCCACTGTATTCAATACATCACACCAAATATATAGGAAATTAAATCCAATGCATATCATACCATATCTTCTGTACAAGTGACATCGCATCAACTCTATGAGTAATCACACCCACTGTGTTGATGGCATCATATCCACTGCACGTGACATTACGCACCATGTGGGTGAGAACACAGCAAGTATCTCTGATATCACACCCATAATATCTGATATCACATCTACCGTATTGTTGTCATCACAACCACTGTTTGCATGACATCACACCAACTGTCTATATGGCATCATATGTAGTGTATATGACATCATATCTACCGTCTATTACATTCCATGACTGTATTTATGACATCACATCCACTGTATTCAATACATCACACCCAGTATATATGAAGTCACATTAATTTTATATGATATCACACCTTCTGTACATGTGACATTGCATCCACTGTAAGAGTCATTATACCCACTATGTTTATGACTTCATATGCATTGTACTTTACATCACCCACACGGTGTATGAGAAGAAAGCCACTATAGGTGACATCACACACACTATATATGATATCACATTCGTTGTATTTGCTACAACATATGCAGTGAATCTGTGACATCGCGTCCAATATATATATGACAATATATCCACTATACATGACATAACACAGTGTAGGAGAACACAACTTTACCTCACATCATACCCACTGGATCTCTGTTATCACAACCACTGTTTCAGTGCTATCAAACCCATTATATTTATCATATTTTACGATTTATATATGCCATAATATCCACTCTTTATGACATCACACCACTGATTATGATATCACATTTAGTATACATGTGACATCACAGCCACTGTATTTGTAACATCATGCCCAGTATATATGGCAACACACAGTGTATGAGAACACCACCAATATATCTGACATCACACCCACTATATCTGCTGTGACATCCACAATATCTGTGTTATCACACACACTCTATCGATGATATCACACCCAATCTAAGTTTGATCCCATATGCAGTATATAAGATGCAATATCCACTCTATTATATGGCACCACTCTATGTTTGACATCCCATCCACCGTTCTCATGACATCACAGTCTTATATATGACTTCACATCCACTGATTAGGACACCACATAGACTACACATCTGACATCACAGAAACTGTATCTGTGTCATCACACCCATTTTCTGGATGACATCACACCCACTCTATGTATGATATCACTCTGGGTGTCTGTATGACATCAGGCTTAGAAAAAATGACATCATATTCACTCCTTGTACATCAACACACAATGTTTATGACATCACACCACTTTATCTGACATGATCTCCACTGATTATCACATCACATTAACTATACATGTAACAGCTCAACCACTATATCTGAAATCACACAGGGTATGATGTCATATCCACTCTACCTTGTCATCACACCCAGTATATGTATGACATTACTCCCAACATATGTGTGACCTCATATGCACTATATATGACATCACACCCACTCTTTATGACATCACGCCACTCTATTTATGACATCACCTTCACTGTGTTCATTACATTGCACCCAGTAGGTAGGACATCACATCCTCTGTTTATGACATCATATTGACTGTACATGTGAAAACAAACCACTGCATCTATGACAGCACACCTCCTATGTTTATGACGTCATGACCACTAAATGTGATGTCACACACACTGTGTGTATGAGAACACAGCAACTATATCTGACAACTCACACACCATATGATATCACATCTACAGTATCAGTGTCATTACACCCTCAATATCTGACATCAGATCTACTCTACTCGTGTCATCACTACCTCTGTATGCATGACATCACACCAACTTTTTCTATGGTATCATATGCAGTGTATATGACCTCACATCAACCACTTATTACATTCCACAACTCTATTTATGACATCACATCCACTGTACTCAATCCGTCACACCCAATATATAGGAAGTCACTTCTTCTGCTTATCATACCATATCTTCTGTACACGTGACATCACATCCACTTTATGAGTCATCACACCCACTGTGTTGATGAAATCATATCCACTGCAGTTGACATGTCGCACCCTGTGTGTGAGACCACAGCAACTATGTCTGACATCACACCCATAATATCTGACATCACATCTACCATATCGGTGTCATCACAACCACTGTATGCATGACATCACACCAACTGTCTATATGGCATCATAAGTAGTGTATATGACATCACAACTACCGTCTATTACATTCCATGACTGTATTTATGACATCACATCCACTGTATTCAATACATCACACCCAGTATATGGGAAGTCGCATTAATTTTATATGATATCACGCCTACTGTACACGTGACATTGCATCCACGGTATGAGTCACCACACCCATTCTGTTTATGACATCATATCCATTGTACGTGTCATCACTCACAGTGTGTGTGAGAATACAGCCACTATAGGTGACATCACACACACTGTATATGATATCACATCCGTTGTATCTGCTACAACATATCCAGTGTATGGATGACTTCACGTCCAATATATATATGACAATATATCCACTATACATGATATCACACACTGTATGAGAACACAAATTTATCTGACATCATACCCACTCTATCTATATCATCACACCCACTGTATCGGTGTATCAAACCCACTATATTTATCATATTTTATGCATTATATATGACATAATATCCCTCTTTATGACATCACACCACTGATTATGATATCACATTTCCTATACATGGGACATCACAGCCACTGTATTTGTAACATCATGCCCAGTATATATGGCAACACACAGTGTATGAGAACACCACCAATATATCTGACATCACCTCCACTATATCTGCTGTGACATCCACAGTATCTGTGTTATCACACACACTCTATGGATGATAGCACACCCACTCTAAGTTTGACCCATATGCAGTATATAAGACGCAATATCCACTCTATTATATGGCACCACTCTGTTTGACATCCCATCCACCGTTCTCATGACATCACCTTCTTATATATGACTTCATATCCACTGATTAGGACACCACATCGACTACACATCTGACATCACAGAAACTGTATCTGTGTCATCACACCGATTTTCTGGATGACATCACACTAACTCTATGTATGATATCACTCTGGGTGTCTGTATGACATCAGGTGCAGAGAAAATGACATCATATTCACTCCTTGTAACATCAACACACAATGCTTATGATATCACACCACTCTATCTGACATGATATCCAAAGATATCCACTGATATCACATTAACTATACATGTGACAACTCAACCACTATATCTGAAATCACACAAAGTATGATGTCACATCCACTCTACCTTGTCATCACACCCAGTATATGTATGACATCACTCCCAACATATATGTGACCTCATATGCACTATATACGACATCACACCCACTCTTTCTGACATCACGCCACTCTATTTATGACATAACATCCACTGTGTTCATTACATTGCACCCAGTAGGTAGGACATCACATCCTGTGTTTATGACATCATATTGACTGCACATGTGACAACACAACCACTGCATCAATGACAGCACACCTCCTATGTTTATGACGTCATGACCACTGTGACATCACACACACTGTGTGTATGAGAACACAGCAACTATATCTGACAACTCACCCACCATATATGATATCACATCTACCATATCAGTGTCATCACACTCTCAATATCTGACATCAGATCTACTGTATCGGTGTCATCACTACCTCTGTATGCATGATATCACACCAACTTTCTCTATAGCATCATATGCAGTGTATATAACCTCACATCAACCACTTATTACATTCCACAACTCTATTTATGACATCACATCCACAGTATTCAATACGTCACACCCAATATATAGGAAGTCACTTCAACTGCATATCATACCATATCTTCTGTACACTTGACATCGCATCCACTTTATGAGTCATCACACCCACTCTGTTGATGACATCATATCCACTGCACGTGAAATTACGCACCCTGTGTGTGAGAACGCAGCAACTATGTCTGACATCACACCCATAATATCTGACATCACATCTACCTGATTGGTGTCATCATAACCACTGTATGGTATGTATGACATCACACCAACTGTCTATATGGCATCATATGTAGTGTATGTGACATCACATCTACCATCTATTAAATTCCATGACTGTATTTATGACATCACATCCACTGTATTCAACACATCACACTCAGTATATAGGACGTCACATTAATTTTATATGATATCACGCCTTCTGTACCCGTGACATTGCATCCACTGTATGAGTCATCACACCCACTTTGCTTATGACATCATATCCATTGTACATCACATCACCCACACTGTGTGTGAGAATACAGCCACTATAGGTGACATTACACACACTGTATATGATATCACATCCATTCTATCTGCTACAACATATCCAGTGTATGGATGACATCGCGTCCAATATATGTATGACAATATATCCACTATACATGACAATCACACACTGTCTGAGAACACAAATTTATCTGACATCATACCCACTCTATCTGTATCATCACACCCACTGTATCGGTGATATGAAACCCACTGTATTTATCATATTCTATGCATTATATATGACATAATATCCCTCTTTATGACATCACACCACTGATTATGATATCATATTTCCTATACATGGGACATCACAGCCACTGTATTTGTAACATCATGCCCAGTATATATGACAACACACAGTGTATGAGAACACCACCAATATATCTGACATCACATTGACTATACCTGCTGTGACATCCACAGTATCTGTGTTATCACACACACTCCATCAATGATATCACACCCACTCTAAGTTTGATCCCATATGCAGTATATAAGACGCAATATCCACTCTATTGTATGGCACCACTCTATGTTTCACATCCCTTCCACCGTTCTCATGACATCACAGTCTTATATATGACTTCACATCCACTGATTAGGACACCACATAGACTACACATCTGACATCACAGAAACTGTATCTGTGTCATTACACCCATTTTCTGGATGACATCACACCCACTCTATGTATGACATCACTCTGGGTGTCTGTACGACATCAGCCACAGGAAAAATGGCATTATATTCACTCCTTGTAATATCAACACACAATGTTTATGACATCACACCACTTTATCTGACATGATATCCACTGATATCCACTGATATCACATTAACTATACATGTGACAACTCAACCTCTATATCTGAAATCACACAGAGTATGATGTCACATCTACTCTACCTTGTCCTCACACCCAGTATATGTATGACATCACTCCCAACACATGTGTGACCTCATATGCACTATATATGACATCAAACCCACTCTTTATGACACCACGCCACTCTATTTATGACATCACATCCACTGTGTTCATTACATTGCACCCAATAGGTAGGACATGACATCATCAGTTTATGACGTCATATTGACTGTACATGTGAAAACACAACCACTGCATCTATGCAGCACACCTCCTATGTTTATGACGTCATGACCACTCTATGTGACATCACACACACTCTGTGTATGAGAACAGAGCATCTATATCTGACAACTCACCCACCATATAGGATATCACATCTACTGTATCAATGTCAACACACACTCAATATCTGACATCAGATCTACTCTATCGGTGTCATCACTACGGCTGTATGCCTGACATCACACCAACTTTTTCTATGGCATCATATGCAGTTTATATGACCTCACATCAACCACTTATTACCTTCCACAACTCTTTTCATAACATCATATCCACTGTATTCAATACGTCATAGCCAATATATAGGAAGTCACTTCAACTGCATATCATACCATCTCTTCTGTACATGTTACATCAAATCCACTTTATGAGTCATCACACCCACTGTGTTGGTGACATCATATCCACTTCACGTGACATTACGCACCCTGTGTGTGAGAACACAGCAAATATGTCTGATATCACAACCATAATATCTGACATCACATCTACCGTATCGGTGGCATCACAACCACTGTATGCATGACATCACACCAACTGTCTATATGGCATCATATGTAGTGCATGTGACTTCACATCTACTGTTTATTATATTCCACGTCTGTATTTATGACATCGCATCCACTGTATTCAATACATCACACCCAGTATATAGGAAGTCGCATTAATTTTATATGATATCACACCTTCTGTACACGTGACATTGCATCCACTGTATGAGTCAACACACCCACTTTGCTTATGACATCATATCCATTGTGCGTGACATCACCCACACTGTGTGTGAGAACATAGCCACTATAGGTGACAATACACACACTGTAAATGATATCACATCTGATGTATCTGCTACAACATATCCAGGGTATGTATGACATCGCGTCCTATATAAATATGACAGTATATCCACTATTCATGATATCACACTGTATGAGAACACAAATTTATCTGACATCATACCGAATCTATTTGTATCATCACATCCACTATATCAGTGATATCAAACCCACTATATTTATCATATTCTATGCATTATATATGACATAATAACCCTCTTTATGACATCACAACACTGATTATTATATGACATTTCCTGTACATGTGACATCACAGCCAATGTATTTGTAACATCATGCCCAGTATATATGACAACACACAGTGTATGAGAACACCAGCAATATATCTGACATCACATCCACTATATCTGCTCTGACATCCACAATATCTGTGTTATCACACACACTCTATCGATGATATCACACCCACTCTAAGTTTGATCCCATATGCAGTGTATAAGACGCAATATCCACTCTATTATATGGCACCACTCTCTGTTTGACATCCCATCCACCGTTCTCATGACATCACCGTCTTATATATGACTTCACATTCACTGATTAGGACACCACATCGACTACACATCTGACATCACAGAAACTGTATCTGTGTCATCACACCCATTGTCTGGATGAGATCACACCCACTCTAAGTATGACATCACTCTGGGTGTCTGTATGACATCAGGCTTAGAAAAAATGACATCATATTCACTCCTTGTAACATCAACACACAATGATTATGACATCACACCATTTTATCTGACATGATATCCACTGACATTCACTGATATCACATTAACTATACATGTGACAACTCAATCATTATATCTGAAATCACACAGAGTATGATGTCACATCCACTCTACCTTGTCATCACACCCAGTATATGTATTACACCACTCCCAACATATGTGTGACCTCATATGCACTATATATGACATCACACCCACTCTTTATGACATCAAGCCACTCTATTTATGACATAACATCCATTGTTTTCATTACATTGCACCTAGTAGGTAGGACATCACATCCTGTGTTTATGACATCATATTGACTGCACATGTGACAACACAACCACTGCATCAATGACAGCACACCTCCTATGTTTATGACGTCATGACCACTAAATGTGATGTCACACACTGTGTGTATGAGAACACTGCAACTATATCTGACAACTCATCCACCATATATGATATCACATCTACCGTATCAAGGTCATCACACCCACAATATCTAATATCAGATCTACTCTATCGGTGTCATCACTACCTCTGTATGCATGACATCACACCAACTGTCTATATGGCATCACATGTAGTGTATATGACATCACATCTACCGTTCTTTACATTCCATGACTGTATATGTGACATCACATCCACTGTATTCAATTCATGACACCCAGTATATAGTAAGTCGCATTAATTTTTTAAGATATTCCAACTTCTGTACCCATGACATTGCATCCACTGTATGAGTCATCACACCCACTTTGCTTTGACATCATATACATTGTATGTGACATCACCCACACTGTGTGAGAATACAGCTACTATAGGTGACATCACACACACTGTATATGATATCACATCCGTTGTATCTGCTACAACATATCCAATGTATGTATGATATCGCGTGCAATATATATATGACAATATATCCACTATACATGACATCACACACTGTATGAGAACACAAATTTATCTGACATCATACCCACTCTATCTGTATCATCACACCCACTGTATCGGTGATATCAAACCCACTATATTTATCATATTCTATGCATTATATATGACATAATATCCCTCTTTATGACATCACGCCACTGATTATGATATCACAATTCATATACATGTGACATCAGAGCCACTGTATTTGTAACATCATCCCCAGTATATATGACAACACAGTGTATGAGAACACCAGCAATATATCTGACATCACATCCACTATATCTGCTGTGACATCCACAATATGTGTGTTATCACACACACTCCATCGATGATATCACACCCACTCTAAGTTTGATCCCATATGCAGTGTATAAGACGCAATATCCACTCTATTATATGGCACCACTCTGTGTTTGACATCCCATACACCGTTCTCATGACATCACAGTCTTATATATGACTTCATATCCACTGATTAGGACACCACATAGACTACACATCTGACATCACAGAAACTGTATCTGTGTCATCACACCCATTTTCTGGATGACATCACACCAACTCTATGTAAGACATCACTCTGGGTGTCTGTATGACATCAGGCGCAGAAAAAATGACATCATATTCACTCCTTGTAACATCAACACACAATGTTTATGACATCACACCACTTTATCTGACATGATATCCATTGATATCCACTGATATCACATTCAAATACATGTGACAACTCAACCACTATATCTGAAATCACACACTATGATGTCACATCCACTCTACCTTGTCATCACACCCAGTATATGTATTACACCACTCCCAACGTATGTGTGACCTCATATGCACTATATATGACATCACACCGACTCTTTATGACATCATGCCTCTCTATTTATGACATTACCTCCACTGTGTTCATTACATTGCACCCAGTAGGTAGGACATCACATAATCTCTTTATGATGTCATATTGACTGTACATGTGACAACACAACCACTGCATCTATGAGAGCACAACTCCTATGTTTATGACGTCATGACCACTAAATGTGACCTCAACCACACTGCGTGTATGAGAACACAGCAACTATATCTGACAACTAACCCACCATATATGATATCACATCTACCATATTGGTGTCATCATACGCTCAATATCTGACATCAGATCTACTTTATCAGTGTCATCACTACCTCTGTATGCATGACATCACACCAACTTTTTCTATGGTATCATATGCAGTGTATATGACCTCACATCAACCACTTATTACATTCCACAACTCTATTTATGACATCATATCCACTGTATTCAATATGTCACAGCCAATATATAGGAAGTCACTTCAACTGCATATCATACCATATCTTCTGTAGACGTGACATCGCATCCACTTTATGAGTCATCACACCCACTGTGTTGATGACATCATATCCACTGCACATGACATTATGCACCCTGTGTGTGAGAACACAGCAAATATGTCTGACATCACACTGATAATATCTGACATCTCATCTACCATATCGGTGTCATCACAACCACTGTATGCATGACATCACACCAACTGTCTATATGGCATCACATGTAGCGTATATGACATCACATCTACCGTTCTTTACATTCCACGACTGTATATGTGACGTCACATCCACTGTATTCAATTCATGACACCCAGTATATAGGAAGTTGCATTAATTTTTTAAGATATTCCAACTTCTGTACCCATGACATTGCATCCACTGTATGAGTCATCACACCCACTTTGCTTTGACATCATATACACTGTATGTGACATCACCCACACTGTGTGAGAATACAGCTACTATAGGTGACATCACACACACTGTATATGATATCACATCCAATGTATCTGGTACAACATATCCAGTGTATATATGACATCGTGTCCAATATATATATGACAATATATCCACTATACATGACATCACACACTGAGAAAACAAATTTATCTGATATCATACCCACTCTATCTGGATCATCACACCCACTGTATCGGTGATATCAAACCCACTATATTTATCATATTCTATGCATTATATATGACATAATATCCCTCTTTATGACATCACAACACTGATTATGATATCACAATTCGTATACATGTGACATCGCACCCACTCTAAGTTTGATCCCATATGCAGTATATAAGACGCAATATCCACTCTATTATATGGCACCACTCTATATTTGACATCCCATCCACCATTCTCATGACATCACCATCTTATATATGACTTCACATCCACTGATTAGGACACCACATCGACTACACATCTGACATCACAGAAACTGTATCTGTGTCATCACACCTATTTTCTGGATGACATGACCACCACTCTATGTAAGACATCACTCTGGGTGTCTGTATGACAACAGGCACAGAAAAAATGACATCATATTCACTCCTTTTAACATCAACACACAATGTTTATGACATCATACCACTTTATCTGACATGATATCCACTGATATCCACTGATATCACATTAACTATACATGTGAAAACTCAACCACTATGTCTGAAATCACACAGAGTGTGATGTCACATCCAATCTACCTTGTCATCACACCCAGTATATGTATGACGTCACTCCCAGCATATGTGTGACCTCATATGCATTATATATGACATCACAACTACTCTTTATGAAATCATGCCACTCTGTTTACGACATCACATCCCCTGTGTTCATTACATTGCACCCAGTAGGTAGGACATCACATCCTCTGTTTATGATGTCATATTGACTGCACATGTGACAACACAACCACTGCATCTATGACAGCGCACCTCCTATGTTTATGACGTCATGACCACTAAATGTTATGTCACACACACTCTGTGTATGAGAACACAGCAACTATATATGACAACTCACCCACCATATATGATTTGGGATATATATCACATCTACCGTATCAGTGTCATCACACCCTCAATATCTGACATCAGATCTACTGTATCAGTGTCATCACTACCTCTGTATGCATGACATCACACCAACTTTCCCTATAATATCATATGCAGTGTATATGACCTCACATCAACCACTTATTACATTCCACAACTCTATTTATGACATCACATCCACTGTATTCAGTACATCACACCCAATATATAGGAAGTTACTTCAACTGCATATCATACCATATCTTCTGTACACGTTACATCAAATCCACTTTATGAGTCACAACACCAACTGTGTTGATGACATCATATCCACTGCACGTGACATTATGCACCCTGTGCGTGAGAACACAGCAACTATCTCTGACATCACACCCATACTATCTGACATCACATCTACAGTATCGGTGTCATCACAACCACTGTATGCATGACATCACACCAACTGTCTATATGGCATCATATGTAGTGTATGTGACATCACATCTACCGTTTATTACATTCCACGACTGTATTTGTGACATCGCATCCACTGCATTCAATACATCACACCAAATATATAGGATGTCGCATGAATTTTACATGATATCACACGTTCTGTACACGTGACATTGCATCCACTGTATGAGTCATCACAGCCACTTTGCTTATGACATCATATCCATTGTATGTGACATCACCCACACTGTGTGTGAGAACACAGCCACTATAGGTGACAACACACACACTGTATATGATATCACATCCGTTGTATCTGCTACAACATATCCAGGGTATGTATGACATCGCGTCCAATATATATATGACAGAATATGCACTATACATGACATCACACACTGTATGAGAGCACAAATTTTTCTGACATCATACCCACTTTATCTGTATCTTCACACCCACTGTATCGTTGATATCAAACCCACTATATTTATCATATTCTATGCATTATATATGACATAATATCCCTCTTTATGACATCACACCACTGATTATGATATCACATTTCCTGTACATGTGACATCACAGCCACTGTATTTGTAACATCATCCCCAGTATATATGACAACACACAGTGTATGAGAATACCACCAATATATCTGACATCACATCCACTATATCTGCTGTGACATCCACAATATCTGTGTTATCACACACACTCCATCGATGATATCACACCCACTCTAAGTTTGATCCCATATGCAGTATATAAGTTGCAATATCCACTCTATTATATGGCACCACTCTATGTTTGACATCCCATCCACCGTTCTCATGACATCACACTCTTATATATGACTTCACATCCACTGATTAGGACACCACATCGACTTCACGTCTGACATCACAGAAACTGTATCTGTGTCATCACACCCATTTTCTGGATGACATCACGCCCACTCTATGTATGACATCATTCTGGGTGTCTGTATGACATCAGGCACAGAAAATATGACATCATATTCACTCCTTATAACATCAACACACAATGTTTATGACATCACACCACTTTATCTGACATGATAACCACTGATATCCACTGATATCACATTCAAATACATGTGACAACTCAACCACTATATCTGAAATCACACAGAGTGTGATGTCACATCCACTCTACCTTGTCATCACACCCAGTATATGTATGGCATCACTCCCAACATATGTGTGACCTCATATGCACTAAATATGATATCACACCCACTCTTTATGACATCACGCCACTCTATTTATGACATCACATCCACTGTGCTCATTACATTGCACCCAGTATGTAGGACATCACATCCTCTGTTTATGACATTATATTGACAGTATATGTGACAACACAAACGCTGCATCTATGAGAGCACACCTCCTATGTTTATGACGTCATGACCACTAAATGTGACGTCACACACACTGTGCGTAAGAGAACACAGCAACTATATATGACAAATCACCCACCATATATGATATCACATCTACCGTATCAGTGTCATCACACCCTCAAGATCTGACACCAGATCTACTGTATCGATGTCATCCCTACCTCTGTACACATGATATCCCACCAAATTTCTCTATGGCATCATATGCAGTGTATATGACCTCATATCAACCACTTATTACATTCCACAATCTATTTATGACATCACATCCACTGTATTCAATACATCACACCCAATACATAGGATGTAACTTCAACTGCATATCATACCATATCTTCTGTACACGTGACATCAAAACCACTTTATGAGTCATCACACCCACTGTGTTGATGACATCATATCCACTGCATGTGACATTACGCACCCTGTGTGTGAGAACATAGCAACTATGTCTGACATCACACCCATAATATCTGACATCACATCTACCGTATCGGTGTCATCACAACCACTGTATGCATGATATCACACCCACTGTCTATATGGCATTATATGTAGTGTATATGACATCACATCTACCGTTTATTACATTCCATGACTGTATTTATAACATCACATCCACTGTACTCAATACATCACACCCAGTATATAGGAAGTTGCATTAATTATACATGATGTCACACCTTCTCTACATGTGACATTGCATCCACTGTTTGAGTCATCACAACCACTTTGCTTATGACATCATATCCATTGTACGTGATATCACCCACACTGTGTGTGAGAATACAGCCCCTGTAGGTCACGTCACACACACTGTATATGATATGACATCCATTGTACGTGCTGCAACATATCCAGTGTATGCATGACCTCGCGTCCAATATATGTATGACAATATATCCACTATACATGACATCACACACTGTATGAGAACACAAATTTATCTGACATCATACCCACTCTATCTGTATCAGCACACCCACCGTATCAGTGATATCAAACCCACTATATTTATCATATTCTATGCATTATATATGACATAATATCCCTCTTTATGACTTCACACCACTGATTATGTTATCACATTTCCTATACATGGGACATCACAGCCACTCTATTTGTAACATCATGCCCAGTATATATGACAACACACAGTGTAAGAGGGCACCACCAATATATCTGACATCACATCCACTATATCTGCTCTGACATCCACAATATCAGTGTTATCACACACACTCTATCGATGATATCACACCCACTCTAAGTTTGATCCCTTATGCAGTATATAAGACGCAATATCCATTCTATTATATAGCACCACTCCATGTTTGACATCCCATCCACCGTTCTCATGACATCACAGTCTTATATATAACTTCACATCCTCTGATTAGGACACCACATCAACTACACATCTGATATCACAAAAACTGTATCTGGGTCATCACACCCATTTTCTGGATGACATCACACCCACTCTATGTATGACATCACTCTGGGTGTCTGTATGACATCAGTCGCAGAAGAAATGACATCATATTCACTCCTTCTAACATCAACTCACAATCTTTCTGATATCACACCACTTTATCTGACATGATATCCACTGATATCACATTAACTATACATGTGACAGCTCAACCACTATATCTGAAATCACACAGAGTATGATGTGACATCCACTCTACCTTGTCATCACACCGAGTATATGTATGACATCACTCCCAACATATGTGTGACCTCATATGCACTATATATGACATCACACTCACTCTTTATCACATCACGCTACTCTGTTTATGACATCACCTCCACTGTGTTCAATTGCACCCAGTAGGTAGGACATCACATCCTCTGTTTATGATGTCATATTGACTGTACATGTGACTACACAACCATCGCATCTATGACAGAACACCTCCTATGTTTATGATGTCATGACCACTAAATGTGAATTCACACACACTGTGTGTATGAGAACACAGCAACTATATCTGACAACTCACGCACCATATATGATATCACATCTACCGTATCAGTGTCATCACACACTCAATATCTGACATCAGATCTACTGTATTGGTGTCATCACTACCTCTATATGCATGACATCACACCAAGTTTCTCTATGGTGTCATATGCAGTGTATATGACCCCACATCAACCAAGTATTACATTCCTCAACTCTATTTATGATATCACATCCACTTTATTCAATCCGTCACACCCAATATATACGAAGTCACTTCAACTGCATATCATACCATATCTTCTGTATACGTGACATTGCATCCACTTTATGAGTCATCACACCCACTTGGTTGATGACATAATATTCACTGCACGTGGTGTTACACACACTGTGTGTGAGAACACAGCAACTCTGTCTGACATCACACCCATAATATCTGACATCACATCTACCGTATCGGTGTCATCACAACCACTGTATGCATGACATCACACCAACTGTCTATATGGCACCATATGTAGTGTATACAACATCACATCTACCGAATATTACATTCCACGACTGTATTTATGACATCACATCCACTGTACTCAATACATCACACCCAGTAAATAGGAAGTGGCGTTAAATTTATATGATATCACACTTTCTGTACACGTGACATTGCATCCACTGTATGAGTCATCACACCCACTTTGGTTATGACATCATATACAGTGTACGTGACATCACCCACACTGTGTGTGAGAATACAGACACTATAGGTGACATCACACACACTGTATATGATATCACATCCGTTGTATCTGCTACAACATATCCAGTGTATGGATGACATCGCGTCCAATATATATATGACAATATATCCACTATACATGACATCACACACTGTATGAGAACACAAATTTATCTGACATCATACCTACTCTATCTATATCATCACACCCACTGTATCGGTGATATCAAACCCACTGTATTTATCATATTCTATGCATTATATATGACATAATATCCCTCTTTATGATATCACATCACTGATTATGATATCACATTTCCTATACATGGGACATCACAGCCACTCTATTTATAACATCATGCCCAGTATATATGACAACACACAGTGTATGAGAACACCACCAATATATCTGACATCACATCGACTATACCTGCTGTGACATCCACAGTATCTGTGTTTCCACACACACTCTATCGATGATATCACACACACTCTAAGTTTGATCCCATATGCAGTACATAAGACACAATATCCACTCTATTATATGGCACCACTCTATGTTTGACATCCCATTCACCGTTAACATGACATCACAGTCTTATATATGACTTCACATCCACTGATTAGGACACCACATCGACTAAACATCTGACATCACAGAAACTGTATCTGTGTCATCACACCCATTTTCTGGATGACATCACACCCACTCTATGTATGACATCACTCAGGGTGTATGTATATCATCAGAAGCACAAAAAATGACATCATATTCACTCCTTGTAACATCAACACACAATGTTTATGACATCACACCACTTTATCTGACATGATATCCACTGATATCCACTGATATCACATTAAATATACATGTGACAACTCCACCACTATATCTGAAATCACACAGAGTATCATGTCACATCCACTCTACCTTGTCATCCCAACCAGTATATGTATGACATCACTGCCAACATATGTGTGACCTCATATGCACTATATATGACATCACACCCACTCTTTATGATATCACACCACTGTGTTTATGACATCACATCCACTGTGTTCATTACATTTCAACCAATAGGTAGGACATCACATCCTCCATTTATGACATTCTTTGACTATACATGTGACAACACAACCACTGCATCTATGACAGCACAACTCCTATGTTTATGACGTCATGGCCACTAAATATGAGGTCACACACACTGTTTGTATGAGAACACAGCAACTATATCTGACAACTAACCCACCATATATGACATCACATCTACAGTATCAGTGTCATCACACCCTCAATATCTGACATCAGATCTACTGTATCGGTGTCGTTACTACCTCTGTATGCATGACATCACACCAACTTTCTCTATGGTATCATACGCAGTGTATATGACCTAACATCAACCACTTATTACATTCCACAACTCTATTTATGACATCACATCCACTGTATTCAATACGTCACATTCAATATATAGGAAGTCACTTCAACTGCATATCATACCATATCTTCTGTACACGTGACATCGCATCCACTTTATGAGTCATCACACCCACTGTGTTGATGACATCATATCCACTGCACGTGATATTACGCACTCTGTGTGTGAGAACACAGCAACTATGTCTGATATCTCACCCATAATATCTGACATCACTTCTACCGTATCGGTGTCATCACAACCACTGTATGCATGACATCACACCAACTGTCTATATGGCAGCATATGTAGTGTATATGACATCACATCTACTGTTTATTACATTCCATGACTGAATTTATGACATCTCATCCACTGTATTCAATATATCACACCCAGTATATAGAAAGTTGCATTAATTTTATATGATATCACACCTTCTGTACACGTGACATTGCATCCACTGTTTGAGTCATCACACCCACTTTGCTTATGACATCATATCCATTGTACGTGATATCACCCACACTGTGCGGGAGAGTACAGCAACTATAGGTGACATCACACACACTGTATATGCTATCACATCCGTTTTATCCGATACAACATATCCAGTGTAAGTCTGACATCGCGTCCAATATATATATGACAATATATCAACTTTACATGATATCTCACACTGTATGACAACACAGATTTATCTGATATCATACCCACTCTATCTGTATCATCACACGCACTGTATCAGTGATATCAAACCCAATATATTTATCATATTCTATGCATTATATATGACATAATATCCCTCTTTATGACATCACAACACTGATTATGATATCACATTTCCTATACATGTGACATCACACCCACTGTATTTGTAATATCATCCCCAGTATATATGACAACACACAGTGTATGAGAATACCACCAATATATCTGACATCACATCCACTATATCTGCTGTGACATCCACAATATCTGTGTTATCACACACACTCTATCGATGATATCACACCCACTCTAAGTTTGTTCCCATATGCAAGATATAAGACGCAATATCCACTCTATTATATGGCACCACTCTCTGTTTGACATCCCATCCACCGTTCTCATGACATCACACTCTTATAAATGACTTCACATCCACTGATTAGGACACCACATCGACTACATATCTGACATCACAGAAACTGTATCTGTGTCATCACACCTATTTTCTGGATGACATGACACCCACACTATGTATGACATCACTCTGGGTGTCTCTTTGACATCAGGGGTAGAAAAAATGACATCATATTCACTCCTTGTAACATCAACACACAAGGTTTATGACATCACACCACTTTATCTGACATTATATCCACTGATATCCCCTGATATCACATTAACTATACATGTGACAGCTCAACCACTATATCTGAAATCACACAGAGTATGATGTCACATCCACTCTACCTTGTCATCACACCCAGTATATGTATGACATCACTCCCAACATACGTGTGACCTCATATGCACTATATATGACATCACACCCACTCTTTATGACATCACGCCCCTCTATATATGACATCACATCCACTGTGTTCATTACATTGCACACAGTAGGTAGGACATGACATCCTCTGTTTATGACGTCCTATAGACTGTACATGTGACAACACAACCACTGCATCTATGACAGCACACCTCCTATGTTTATGACGTCATGACCACTCTATGTGACGTCACACACACTGTGTGTATGGGAACACAGCTACTATATCTGACAACTCACCAATCATATATGATATCACATCTACCGTATCAGTGTCATCACACCCACAATATCTGACATCAGATCTACTGTATCGGTGTCATCACTACCTCTGTATGCATGACATCGCACCAACTTTCTCTACGGTATCATATGCAGTGTATGTAACACCACATCAACCACTTATTACATTCCACAACTCTATTTATGACATCACATCCACTGTATTCAATACATTACACCCAATATATAGGAAGTCACTTCAACTTCATATCACACCATATCTTCTGTAGACGTGACATCGCATCCACTTTATGAGTCATCACACCCACTGTGCTGATGACATCATATCCACTGCACGTGACATTACGCACCCTGTGTATGAGAACACAGCAACTATGTCTGACATCACGCCCATAATATCTGACATCACATCTACCGTATCGGTGTCATCACAACCACTGTATGCATGACATCACACCAACTGTCTATATGGCATCATATGTAGTATATATGACATCACTTCTACCGAATATTACATTCCCCGACTGTATTTATGACATCACATCCACTGTATTCAATGTATCACACCCAGTATATAGGAAGTCACATTAAATTTATATGATATCACACCTTCTGTACACGTGACATTTCATCTACTGAATGAGTCATCACACCCACTTTGCTTAAGACATCATATCCATTTTACATGCCATCACCCACACTGTGTGTGAAAATACAGCCACTATAGGTGACATCACACACACTGTATATGATATCACATCCGTTGTATCTGCTACAACATATCCAGTGTATGGATGACATCGCGTCCAATATATATATGACAGAATATGCACTATACATGACATCACACACTGTTTGAGAGCACAAATATATCTGATATCATACCCACTCTATCTGTATCATCACACCCACTGTATCTGTGATATCAAACCCACTATATTTATCATATTCTATGCATTATATATGACATAATATCCCTCTTTATGACATCACAACACTGATTATGATATCACATTTCCTATACATGGGACATCACAGCCACTGTATTTGTAACATCATGCCCAGTATATATGACAACACACAGTGTATGAGAACACCACCAATATATCTGACATCACATCCACTATATCTGTTGTGACATCCACAATATCTGTGTTATCACACACACTCCATCGATGATATCACACCCACTCTACGTTTGATCCCATATGCAGTATATAAGACGCAATATTCACTCTATTATATGGCACCACTCTGTGTTTGACATCCCATCCACCGTTCTCATGACATCACAGTCTAATATATGACTTCACATCCACGGATTAGGACACCACATCAACTACACATCTGATATCACAGAAACTGTATCTGTGTCATCACACCCATTGTCTGGACGACATCACACCCACTCTATGTATGACATCACTCTGGGTGTCTGTATGACATCAGGCGCAGAAAATATGACATCATATTCACTCCTTGTAACATCAACACACAATGTTTATGACATCACACCACTTTATCTTACATGATAACCACTGATATCCACTGATATCACATTAACTATACATGTGACAACTCAACCACTATATGTGAAATCACTCAGAGTATGATGTCACATCCACTCTACCTTGTCATCACACCCAGTATATGTATGACATCACTCCCAGCATATGTGTAACCTCATATGCACTATATATGACATCACACCCACTCTTTATGACATCACACCCCTCTATTTATGACATTACATCCACTCTGTTCATTCCATTGCACCCAGTAGGTAGGACATCACATCCTCTGTTTATGACGTCATATTGACTGTACATGTGACAACACAACCACTGCATCTATGACAGCACACCTCTTATGTTTATGACGTCATGACCACTAAATTGAGGTCACACAAACTGTGTGTATGAGAACACAGCAACTTTATCTGACAACTCACCCACCATATGTGATATCACATCTACTGTATCAGCATCATCACACCCTCAATATCTGACATCAGATCTACTGTGTCAGTATCATCACTGCCTCTGTATGCATGACATCACACCAAGAGTCTGTGTGGCATCTTATGCATTGTATATGACCTCACATCAACCACTTATTACATTCCACAACTCTATTTATGATATCACATCCACTGTATTCAATACATCACACCCAATACATAGGAAGTCACTTCAACTGCATATCATACCATATCTTCTGTACACGTGACATCGCATCCACTTTATGAGTCATCACACCCACTGTGTTGATGACATCATATCCTCTGCACGTGACTTTATGCACCTTGTGTGTATGAGCACAGCAAATCTATCAGACATCACACACATAATATCTGACATCACATCTACCGTATCGGCGTCATCACAACCACTGTATGCATGACATCACACCAACTAGCTGTATGGCATCATATGTAGTGTACATGACATCACATCTACCGATTATTACATTTCACGACTGTATTTATGACATCACATCCACTCTATTCAATACATCAAACCCAATACACAGGATGTCACATTAATTTTATATGATATCCCATATTCTGTACACAGGACATTGCATCCACTGTATGAGTCATCACACCGACTTTGTTATGACATCATATCCATTGTACATCACATCACCCACACTGTGTGTGAGAATACAGCCACTATAGGTGACATGACACACACTATATATGATATCACATCGATTGTATCTGCTACATCCAGTGTATCTATGACATCACATCCAATATATATATGACAATATATACCCTATACATGACTTCACACACTGTATGAGAACACAAATTTATCTGACATCATACCCACTCTATCTGTGTCATCTCACCCACTGTCTGTGATATCAAACCCACTATGTTTATCATATTTTTCGCATTATATATGACAAAATATACACTCTTTATTACGTCACACCACTGATTGTGATGTCACATTTCCTATACACGTGACATCGCAGCCACTGTACTTGTAACATCATGCCCAGTATATATGACATCACACAGTGTATGAGATCACCACCAATATATCTGACCTCACATCCACTCTATCTGCTGTGACATCCACAATATCTGTGTTATCACACACACTCTTTCAATGATATCACACCCACTATAATTTTGATATCATATTTATTATATAAGACGAAATATTCACTCTATTATATGGCATCACTGTATGTTTGGCATCCCATCCACCGTTCTCATGATATGACACTCTTAAGTATACCTTCACATCCACTGATTAGGACACCACATCGACTACACATCTGACATCACAGAAACTCTATCTGTGTCATCACACACATTTTCTGGATGACATCACAACAACTCTATGTATGACATCAGGCGCACAAAAAAGGACATCACATTTACTCCTTGTGACATCAACACACAATTCTTAGAATATTACACCCACTTTATCTGACATCACATACACTGATTATCACATCACATGAACTATACATGTGACAACTCAACCACTATATCTGAAATCACTCAGAGTATGATGTCACATCCACTCTACCTTGTCATCACACCAAGTATATTTATGACGTCACTCCCAACATATGTGTGATCTCATATGCACTATATATGACATCACACCCGCTCTTTATGACATCACACCACTCTATTTATGATATCATATCCACTGTGTTCTTCCCATTGCATCCAGTAGTTAGGACATCACATCCTCTGTTTATGACATCATATTGACTATACATACGACAACAAAACCACTGCATCTATGACATCACACCTCCTATGTTTATGACGTCATGACCACTCAATGTGACCTCACATACACTGTGTGTATGAGAACACAGCAACTATATAGGACAGCACACCCACCATATGTGATATCACATCGACCCTATCAGTGTCATGACACCCTCAATATCTGAAATCAGATCTACTGTATCAGTGTCATCAATACCTCTATATGCATGACATCACACCAACTTTCTCTATGTATTGTATGCAGTGTATATGAACTATCTTCAACCACTTATTACATTCAACAACTCTATTTATGACATAACATCCACTGTAATCAATATGTCACACCCAATATGTAGGAAGTCACTTCAACTGCATATCATACCATATCTTCTGTACACGTGACATCGCATCCACTTTATGAGTCATCACACCCACTGTGTTGATGACATCATATCCACTGCACGTGACATTACACACCCTGTGTGTGAGAGCACAGCAACTATGTCTGACATCACACCCATAATATCTGACATCACATCTACCGTATTGGTGTCATCACAACCACTGTATGCATGACATCACACCAACTGTCTATATGGCATCATATGTAGTGTATATGACATCACATCTACCGTCTATTACATTCCACGACTGTGTTTATGACATCACATCCACTGTATTCAATACATCACACCCAGTATATAGGAAGTCGCATTAATTTTATATGATATCACACCTTCTGTACACGTGATATTGCATCCACTGTATGAGTCATCACACCCACTTTGCTTATGACATCATATCCATTGTACGTGACATCACCCACACTGTGTGTGAGAATATAACTACTGTAGGTGACATCACACACACTGTATATGATATCACATCTGTTGTATTTACTACAACATATCCAGTGTATGTATGACATCGCGTCCAATATATATATGACAATACATCCACTATAAATGACATCACACACTGTATGAGAACACAAATTTATCTGACATCATACCCACTCGATTTGTGTCATCACACCCACTGTATCGGTGATATCAAACCCACTATATTTATCATATTTTATGCATTATATATGACAAAATATCCACTCTTTATGATATCACACCACTGATTATGATATCACATTTCCTATACATGTGACATCACAGCCACTCTATTTGTAACATCATGCCCAGTATATATGACAGCACACAGTGTATGAGAACACCACCAATATATCTGACATCACATCCACTATATCTGCTCTGACATCCACAATATCTGTCTTATCACACACACTATATGGATGATATCACACCCACTATAAGTTTGATATCATATGCACTATATAAGATGCAATATCCACTCTATTATATCGCACCACTGTATGTGTGAGATCCCGTCCACCGTTCTCATGACATTAGACTCTTATATATGACTTCACATCCACTGATTATGACACCACATCGACTACACATCTGACATCAGAGAAACTGTATCTGTGTCATCACACACATTTTCTGCAGGACATCACACCCATTCTATGTATGACATCAATCTGGGTGTCTGGATGACATCAGGTGCACATAAAATGACATCACATCCACTCCTTGTGACATCAACACACAATGCTTATGACATCACACCCACTCTACCTTGTCATCACACCCTGTGTATGTATGACATCACTCCCAACATATGTGTGAACATATTTGCACTATATATGACATCACACCCACTCTTAATGACATCACACTACTGTATTTATGACATCACATAAACTGTGTTCATTACATTGCACCTAGTAATTAGGACATCACATCCTCTGTTTATGACATTATATTGACTATACCTATGACAAAAAAGACACTGCATCTGTGACAGCACACCTCCTATGTTTACGACGTCATGACCACTATATGTGAAGTCCCAAACACTGTGTGTGCGAAAACACAGCAACTATATCTGACAACACACCCACAATATCTGATATCACTTCTACCTTATCAGTGTCATCACACCCTCAATATCTGACATCAGATCTCTTGTATTGATGTAATCACTACATCTGTTTGCATGACATCACACCACCTAATTTATGGCATCATATGCAGTGTATATTGCAACACATCTTCCGTTTATTACATTCCACAACTGTATTTTCACATCACATCCACTGTATTCAATACATCACACCCAATATATAGGAAGTCACATTCAGTGCATATCATATCGTATCTTCTGTACACGTGAAATCACATCCACTTTATGAGTCATCACACCCACTGTGTTGATGACATCATATCCACTGCACGTGACATTACGCATCCTGTGTGTGAGAACACAGCAACTATATCTGACATCATACCCATAATATCTGACATCATATCTACCGTATCGGTGTCATCACAACCGCTGTATGGATGACATCACACCAACTATCTGTATGGCATCTTATGTAGGATATGACATCACATCTACCGTTGATTACATTCCACAACCGTATTTATGACATCACATCCACTGTATTCAATACATGACACCCAATATATAGGAAGTCACACAACTGTATATGATATCACACCTTCTGTACACCTGACATTGCATCCACTCTATGAGTCATCACACCCACTCTATTTATGACTTCATATCCATTGTACGTGACATCACCCACACTGTGTGTGAACATAGAGCCACTATAGGTGACATCACACTCACTATATGTGATATCACATCCGTTGTATCTGCTACATCATATCCACTCTATGTATGACATCGCATTCAGTATATAAATGACAATGTATCCACTATACATGACATCACACACGGTATGAAAACACAACTTTATCTGACATCATACCCACTCTATCTGTGTCATCACACACACTGTATCGGTGATATCAAACCCACTATATTTATCATATTTTATGCATTATATATGACATAATATCTCTCTTTATGACATCACAACACTGATTATGATATCACATTTCCTATACATGTGTCATCACAGCCACAGTTTTTGTAACATCATGCCCAGTATATATGACAACACACAGTATATGAGAACAGCACCAATATATCTGACATCACATCCACTATATCTGCTATGACATCCACAATATCCTTGTTATCACACACACGGTATCGATGATATCACACCCACTATAAGTTTGATACCATATGCACAATATAAGACGCAATATCCTCTCTATTAAATCGCACCACTGTATGTGTTACATCCCATCCACCTTTCTCATGACATCACACTCTTATATATGACTTCATATCCACTGATTATGACACCACATCGACTACACATCTGACATCACAGAAACTGTATCTCTGTCATCACATCGATTTTCTGGATGACATCACACCCACTCTATGTAAAACATCAATCTGGTTGTCTATATGACATCATGTTCACAAAAAAAGACATAACATCCGCTCCTTGTGACATCAACACAATGCTTATGACATCTCACCCACTTTATATGACATCACATCCACTGATTATCACATCACATTAACTATACATGTGACAAGCCAACCATTGTATATGAAATCACACAGAGTATGATATCCCGTCCACTCTACCTTGTCATCACACCTAGTATATATGACATCACTCCCAACATATGTGTGACCTCATATGCGATATATATGACATCACATCCACTCTTTATGATATCACGCCACTCTATTTATGACATCACAACCACTGTGTTCATTACATTGCTCCCAGTAAAGCAGACATCACATCCTCTATTTATGACATCATGTTGAATATACATGTGACAAAACAACCACTGCATCTATGACAGCACACCTCCTATGTTTATGACGTCATTCCGAATATAAGTTACATCACACACTGTGTTTATGAGAACACAGCAACTATATCTGACAACACACCCACAATATATGATATCACATCTACCACATCATTGTCATCACACCCTCAATATCTGTCATCAGATCTACTGTATCAGTGTCATCATTACCTCTGTATGCATGACATCACACCAAATATCTGTATGGCATCATATGCAGTGTATATGACATCACATTTAGCATTTATTACATTCCACAGCTGTATTAATGACATCACATACACTGAATTCAGTACATCACACCCAATGTATAGAAAGTCACACAAACTGCATATCATACCATAACACCTGTACACATGACATCGCATCCACTGTATGAGTCATCACACCCACTGTGTTGATGACATCATACCCACTGCACGTGACATTACGCACCCTGTGTGTGAGAACACAGCAACTATATCTGACATCACACCCATAATATCTGACATCACATCTACCATATTGGTGTCATCACCACCACTGTATGCATGACATCACACCAACTGTCTGTATGGCATCACATGCAGTGTATATGACATCACATCTACCGTTTTTTACATTCCATGACTGTATTTATGACATGACATCCACTGTATTCAATACATCACACCCAGTATATTGGAAGTCACACAATTGTATATGATATCACAACTTTTGTACACGTGACATTGCATCCACTCTATGAGTCATCACAACCACAATATTTATGACATCATATCCATTGTACATGACATCACCCACACTGTGTGTGAAAATACAGCCACTATAGGTGACATCACACACACTATATGTGGTATCACATCCGTTGTATCTGCTACATCATATCCACTCTATGTATGACATCACATCCAGTATATAAATGACAATGTATCCACTATACTTGACATCACACACTGTATGAGAACACAACTTTATCTGACATCATACCCACTGTATATGTGTCATCACACCAAATGTATCGGTGATATCAAACCCACTCTATTTATGATATTTTACGCAGTATATATGACATAATATCCACTCTTTATGACATCACACCAGTGATTATGATATCACCTTTTCTATACATGTGACATCACAGCCACTGTGTTTGTAACATCATACCCACTATGTATGACATCACACAGTGTATGAGAACAGCACCAATATATCTGACATCACATCCACTATATCTGCTATCACATCCACAATATCTGTGTTATCACACACACTGTATCGATGATATCACAGCCACTATAATTTGATACCATATGCACTATATAAGACGCAATATCCACTCTATTAAATTGCCAGACTGTATGTATGACATCCCATCCACCGTTCTCATGATATCACACTCTTATATGTGACTTAACATCCACTGATTATGACACCACATCGACTACACCTCTGAGATCACAGAAACTGTTTCTGTGTCATCACAACCATTTTCTGGATGACATCACACCCACTCTATGTATGACATCAATTTGGGTGTCTGTATGAAAGCAGGCACACAAAAATTGACATCACTTTCACTCCTTGGACATCAACACACAATGCTTATGACATCACACCCTCATTATCTGACATCACATCCACTGATTATCACATCATATTCACTATACATGTGACAACTCAACCACGATACTTGAATTCACGCAGAGTATGTCACATCCACTCTACCTTGTCATCGCACATCAACACACAATGCTTATGACATCACTCCCACTTTATCTGACATCACATCCTATGATTATCACATCACATTAACTATACGTGTGACAACTCAGCCATTATATCTGAAATCACACAGAGTATGATGTCACATCCACTCTACCTTGTCATCACACCCAGTATATGTATGACATAACTCCCAACATATGTGTGACCACATATGCACTATATATGACATCACACCCACTCATTATGACATCACACCACTCTATTTATGACATCACATCTACTGTGTCCATTACATTGCACCCAGTAGGTAGGACATCACATCCTCTGTTTATGATATTATATGGACTATGCATGTGACAAAGCAACCACTGCATCTATGAGAGCACACCTCCTATGCTTATGACGTCATGCCAAATGTATGTGACTTTACACACACTGTGTGTATGAGAACATAGCAACTATATCTGAAAACACACCCACAATACGTGATATACATGATATCAGTGGTATCACACCCTCAGTATCTGACATCCGATCTACTCTAACGATGTCATCACAACCTCTGTTTGCATGACATCACACCAACTTTCTCTATGGCATCATATGCAGTGTTTATGACATCACATCTATCGTTTATTGCATTCCACAACTGTATTTGTTATATCACATCCACTGTATTCAGTATATCACACCCAATATATAGGAAGTCACATCAAATAAATATCATATCATATCTTCGATATATGTGTAATTGCATCAAAGGTATGAGTCATCACACCCACTGTGTTGATGACGTCATATCCACTGCACGTGACAATACGCACTCTGTGTGTGAGAACACAGCAACTATATCTGATATCACACCCATAATATCTGACATCACATCTACCATATTGGTGTCATCACAACCACTGTATGGATGACATCACACCAACTGTCTGTATGGCATCATATGCAGTGTATATGACATCACATCTACCGTTTTTTACATTCCGTGACTGTATTTATGACATCACATCCACTGTATACAATACATCACAACCAATATATAGGAAGTCACACAATTGTATATGATATCAAAACTTCTGTACACGTGACTTTGCATCCACTGTATGAGTCATCACACCCACTATATTTACGACATCATATCCATTGTATGTGACATCACCCACACTGTGTGAGAATGCAACCACTATATGTGACATCACACACACTATATGTGATATCACATCCATTGTATCTGCTATATCATACCCACTGTATGTATGACATCGCATTCAATATATATATGACAATATATCCACTACACATGACATCACACATTGTATGAGAACACAACTTTATCTGATATCATACCTACTGTATCTGTGTCATCACACACACTGTATCGGTGATTTCAAACACACTCTATTTATGATATTTTACGCACTATATATGACATAATATCCACTTTTTATGACATCACAACACTGATTATGATATCACATTTCCTATACATGTGACATCACAGCCACATTTTTTGTAACACCATGCCCAGTATATATGACATCACACAGTGTATGAGAACACCACCAATATATCTGACATCACATCCACTATATCTGCTATCACATCCACAATATCTGTGTTATCACACACACTTTATCGATGATGTCACACCCACTATAAGTTTGATAACATATGCACTATATAAGATGCAATATCCACTCTATTAGATCGCACCATTGTATGTATGACATCCCATCCACTGTTCTCATGACATCACACTCTTATATATGACTTCACATCCACTGATTAGGACACCATATCGACTACACCTCTGACATCACAGAAACTGTATCTGTGTCATCACACCCATTTTCTGGATGACATCACATGCACTCTATGTATGACACCAATCTGGGTGTCTGTATGACATCAGGCGCACAAAAAATGACATCACATTCACTCCTTGTGACATCAACACACAATGCTTATGACATCACACCCACTTTATCTGACATCACATCCACTGATTATCACATCACATTAACTATACATGTGACAACTCAACCACTATTTGTGAAATCACGCAGAGTATGATATCACATCCAGTCTACCTTGTCATCACACCCAGTATATGTTTGACATCACTCCCAGCATATGTGTGACCTCATATGCACTATATATGATATCACACCCACTCTTTATGATATCATGCCACTGTATTTATGACATCATATCCACTGTGTTCGTTACATTGCACACAATAAGTAGAACAACATATCCTCAGTTTATGACATCATATTGACTATAATTGTGACAACACAACCACTGCATCTTTGACAGCACAACTCCTATGTTTATGACGTTATGCCCACTACATATGACATCACACACACTGTGTGTATGAGAACACAGCAACTATATCTGAAAACAAACCCACAATGTCTGATGTCACATCTACCCTATCAGTGTCATCACATCCTCAATATCTGGCATCAAATCTGCTGTATCAGTTTCATCAGAATCTCTGTATGCATGACATCACACCTACTATCTCTATGGCATCATATGTAGTATATGACATCACATCTACCGTTTATTACATTCCACGACTGTATTTATGACATCACATCCACTGTATTCAATACATCACACCCAATATATAGGGAGTCGCATTAATTGTTTATGATATCACACCTTCTGTACACATGACATTGCATCCACTGTATGAGTCATCACACCCACTTTGGTTATGACATCATATCCATTGTACGTGACATCACCCACACTGTGTGTGAGAATACAGCCACTATAGGTGACATCACACACACTATATGTGATATCACATCCGTTGTATCTGCTACAACATATCCACTGTATGTATGACATCGCGTCCAATATATTTATGACAATATATTCACTATACATGACATCACACACTTTATGAGAACACAAATTTATCTGCCATCATACCCACTGTATCTGTCTCATCACAGCCACTGTATCGGGGATATCAAACCCACTATATTTATCATATTTTACACATTATATATGACATAATATCCAGTCTTTATGACATCACACCACTGATTATAATATCACATTTCCTATACATGTGACATCACAGCCACTCTATTTGTAACATCATGCCCAGTATATATATGACAACACAGTGTATGAGAACACTACCTATATATCTGACATCACATACACTATATCTGCTGTGACATCTACAATATCTGTGTTATCACACACACTGTATCGATGATATCACACCCACTGTAAGTTTGATCCCATGTACACTATAAAAGAGGCAATATCCACTCTATTCAATCGCACAACCCTATGTATGACATTCCATCCACCGTTCTCATGATATCACACTCATATATGACTTTACATCAACTGATTATGACACCACATCGACTACACATCTGACATCTCAGAAACTGTATCTGTGTCATCACACCCATTTTCTGGATGACATCACACGCACTCTATGTATGACAGCAATCTGGGTGTCTGTATGACATCAGGCGCACAAAAAATGACATCACATTCACTCCTTGTGACATTAACACACAATGCTTATGACATCACACCCGCTTTATCTGACATCACACCCACTGATTATCACATCACTTTAACTATACGTGTGAAAACTCAACCAGTATATCTGAAATCACACAAAGCATGATGTCACATCCAATCTACCTTGTCATCACACCAAGTATATTTATGACGTCACTCCCAAAATATGTGTGACCTCATATGCACTATATATGACATCACACCCACTCTTTATGACATCACGCCACTGTATTTATGACATCACTTCCACTGTGTTCATTACATTGCACCTAATATATAGGACATCACATCCTCTCTTTATGATATCACATTGACTATACATGTGACAACACAACCACTGCATCTATGACAGCACACCTCCTGTGTTTATGATGTCATGCCCACTATATGTGACGTCACACTCACTGTGTGTATGAGAACACCGCAACTATATCTGACAACACACCCACAATATATGATATCACATCTACCGTATCAGTGTCATCACACCCTCAATATCTGACATCAGATCTGCTGTATCGGTCTCAAAACTACCTCTGTATGCATGACATCACACCAACTATCTGTATGGCATCATATGCAGTGTATATGACCTCACATTAACCATTTATTACATTCCACAACTGTATTTATGTCATCACATCCACTTTATTCAATACATCACACCCAATATATACGAAGTCACATCAACTTCATATCATACCATATCTTCTGTAGACGTGACATCGCATCCACTTTATGAGTCATCACACCCACTGTGTTGATGACATCATATCCACTGCACGTGAAATTACGCACCCTATGTTTGAGAACACAGCAGCTATATCTGATATCACACCCATAATATCTGACATCACATCTACCGTATCGGTATCATCACAACCACTGTATGCATGACATCACATCAACTATATGGCATCATATATAGTGTATAGGACATCACATCTACCGTTTATTACATTCCACGACTGTGTTTATGACATCACATCCACTGTATTCAATACATCACACCCAATATATAGGAAGCCGCATTAAATTTATATGATATCACACCTTCTGTACACGTGACATTGCATCCACTGTATGAGTCATCACACCCACTTTGTTTATGACATCATATCCATTGTACATGACCTCACCCACACTGTGTGTTAGAATACAGCCACTATAGGTGACATCACACACACTATATGTGATATCAAATCCGTTGTATCTGTTACATCATATCCAGTGTATGTATGACATCGCGGCCAATATACTTATGACAATATATCCAATCTACATGACATCACACACTGTATGAGAACTCAACTTTATCTGACATCATACCCACTGTATCTGTCATCACACCCACTGCATCGGTGATACCAAACCCACTCTATTTATTGTGTTTTCCGCTTTATATATGATATAATATCCACTTTTTTGACATCACACCACTGATTATGATATCACATTTTCTATACATGTGACATCACAGCCACTGTATTTGTAACATCATTCCCAGTATATATGACAACACACAGTGTATGAGAGCACCACCAATATATCTGACCTCACATCCACTATATCTGCTCTGACATCCAAAATATCTGTGTTCTCACACACACTGTATCGATGATATCACACCCACTATATGTTTGATAATATCTGCACTATGTAATATGCAATATCCACTCTTTTCAATCACACCACTCTATGTATGACATCCCATCCACCGTTCTCATGATATCACACTCTTATATATGACTTCACATCCACTGATTATGACACCACATCGACTACACATCTGACAGCAGAGAAACTGTATCTGTGTCATCACACCCATTTTCTGGATGACATCTCACCCAGTCTATGTATGACATCAATCTGGGTGTCTGTATGTCATCAGGTGCACAAAAATTGACATCACATTCTCTCCTTGTGACATCAACACACAAAGCTTATGACATCACACCCACTTTATCTGACATCACATCCACTGATTATCACATCACATTAACTATACCTGTGACAACTCAACCACTATATCTGCAATCACAGAGTATGAAGTCACATCCACTCTACCTTGTCATCACACCCAGTATATGTATGACATCACTCCCAACATATGTTTGACCTCATATGCACTATATATGACATCATACCCACTCTTAATGACATCACACCACTCTATTTATGACATCACATGCACTGTGTTCATTACATTGCACCCAGGAGGTAGGACATCACATCCTCTATTTATGACATCATAAATGTCATAAATGTTTTGAAATTTTCTAAAGAAAGCAGAGACGAATCTCCATGTCATCGTAGAGAACAGGAACCCAAAGATGCTACAAGTGGTTCTGCCAACTGCCCCAGGCCCTCACTTCTGAGGAGGCTATCCATTCAGTCTTCAGTCACAGAGGGAAGGATCGCCTGGCTGCTGCTCTGACTCAGGCCCCCTTTTCCTCCTCCTTTGCCACCACTGCAGACAGGGGTGGGAAGGCCTCCAAAGCACTTTGTTTGACTCTGAGCAGAAACACCATGACTTGCCAGTTGCTGGTCTCTGCCTAGGCTTGCCGACCCCACAGGAACTCACAGCAGGCAGAGTGGCTGCCCTCCCCAGGGGCAGAGGAGGCTGAGGGGGATGCAGCCTCCACTGCCTCAAACCCCAAGAGCTACACCTCCACAGGGCCCTGGGCCTCGCCTGGGTCCTGAAGGTCTTCCTTGGCCTTGCTTGGCTTACTCGGGTCACTCATCTCAACCACAAGCATGATGCCTGGGATCAAACCACAGACAGGAGTGACACAGGGGGACAGATCAGGACCATGGGCTTTGGCCAAGAAAGATCAGACCCAGGATGGTTTGACACAGGCAGCTTAGAAGTCTCCTCTTGAGGGGTCCCCTAGGTTCTCCCTCCGGGTCCTCACCTAAACTGCTTCAGAACCTAAGAATCTCCTCTCCAGTCTCTGAGGCCCTGCCCCTTATATCAAGTCTCCAGTGTCCTTGAGACGTTGTGCTCATGCAACCACCAGAGTTGTCCTGGGATGACAGCAGGTTCTGGGACCTTGGGATGCCCTGTGTCCTCTCTCAAGGTCTTCATCTTGAGCCCTGGCACTTCCAGGGATGCCTGGAATGGCAGGGATGGGCACGGGAGCTGAGGGGTGGGGCAGGGGCTGGGAGTGGGGGAAACCAAGGCCAGGAGAGTGCCAATCTATACTGGGAGAGAACCAGAGCCTGGTCACTGCACTGTGAAGCCAGGAAACCACCCTCCCTCCTCAGTGCTTCCAGGGTTTTGGTGCCCTGTGACTTGGAACTCACCACGTGCCTCTCTCCCGCTGTCCTGCCCTCCTCCTTGCTGACCTCCCCACAGACTGCATGTGATGGACGGGTCTTCTGGGTCACCATCCCCTATCAGTGGACTGCGTGGAGACAGATGGAAAGAGCCAGACCTCTTTGACACCCCCCCCCCACATTCTGTGTCAGCAGGCTTGCAGGATGCTTGGCCAGTGGGGCTGAGGTCTGGCACAGGCTGTGAGCTTGGAGGCTGCTGTGTCAGGCTCCTGACCTTTGTGGTTCTGTGTATCCACAGTCACATGAGGCCCTGGAAGCCCTGGGAGGAGAAGTTCAGCTGTCTGTCCTTCTGACAACCACTGTCTTCTGGCATGGCTGGAATCCAGAATTTTGTCCTTAAAATTTGTCTTCTTGCTCCAACTCCCCCTTTGTCCTTTGCCAGCCTGTGTCCCCTAGAGAACCAAAATGTCACCGGCTGGTTGATATCACCACAACTGGAGGAAAGTGGTCCTCCAATGACCAGGTCTGAGCCACAGGCACACCTCTGGAATCAAATGTGAAGTCAACTCTATCAGAATCACAATGGCCTAGAGAACAGGAAAGGGGCAATTTTCCCGAGAGACAGTTTACCAGTACAAAGAGAAGGAAAATGGAATCTGGGTTACAAAACCCATACAAGTCCTCGACAGTGGTATAGACTTTTCATCAAATTAATAATCAAATTCCAATGTTTAAAGGAAAAGGACTGGGAAAGATTATTTCTTAACCTAACAGTGCGTGCATACTCAGTCACTCAGTCATGTTTAACTCTTTGAGACCCCATAGACTATAGCCCAGCAGGCTCCTCTGTCCATGGAATTTTCCAGGCATGAATACTGGAGCGGGTTGCCATTTCCTTCTCCAAGGGATCTTCTCCACCCAGAGACAGAACCTGCCTATCTTTCATCTACTGCATTAGCAGGCGGATTCTTTACCATTGTGCCCCCTGGGAAGCCCATTAATCTAAGAGTGTAGACAATTATTTTCCAAAATAAAGAAAATACTTATGTCAGGGACTTCCCTGGTGGTCCAGTGGTTAAGACTCCACACTCCCAATGCAGGGGGACCAGGTTAAATTCCTGGTGAGCCAACTAGATGCCACATGCTGCAACTAATAAATACGAGCCCACATGCTTCACTGAAGATCTTGCATGCTGCAACTAAGACCCACACAGTCAAATATTTTAACTGTCAATTCTTAGGAGAATTTTTTTTCTTGTGAGAGACCGGTAAAGGAAAGAGGAGAAAGCAGGACCTATTGTGTTCCATGAACCCCCTTAGACAGGATCCACAGGGGTGACTCCAGACCCTGAGAGGCCACTTGATGTCAGGGAGCGCCAGTAACACCTCAAGCGAGGCTGGCCCCAGGGGAGCTCTAGGGAGCACACTTGTTAGGGCCTCATAACCTGCCAGGAGTGAAGAGACCTTGTCTTCATACTTAGGCAAGGTCTGGATGGTGGTGGTGAGGAGGGCAGCGAGGAACTATTCTCCCCAAAGATGGCTGAAATGATTCATTTCCTTTCAGATCTATCACAACTCCAACTTTCAGAGAGACAAGCCTCTACTCCTGCAGAACATCCAGAGAAAAGGTGACCCCAGAAAAATTGCTCAGTCCATCATCGGTGCAACAATGAACCCAAAGAGAAAGAAGCATGCAGTGGCGACCAGACACTCTCCTCGATTCCATCACAAGTCCACAAAGATGCTGATAAGAAGGCCCATAAGAGAACACCAACTGCTCATGGAATCCCTGGCCAGTGCTCATTTCTGTTCTGTGTCCTTATGTTTATGGGCAGTGTAGCCATGTGGACTGGGGCAAACCATCTCCCCAGCGAGCAGGGCAGCCCCAGTGGTGAGGGCACATCCAGCAAGGCCACATCTCTACCCCCGCTACTGCTGAAAGGGACAGCACAGGGGAACTGCCCCAGAGCCCCTCAGAGTACCCAGGTTATGGTTAAGTGATGACTGTGTACCACACCAATTTTTGCATCATGATGGCGGCCATTTCAGTTGTGGCCCAAAATGAGGCCCCTGAGGCAGAGAAGGAGCAAGAGGAGTCCTCAGATTACAAATGTACCCTCTGTGAGCAGTTCAAGAACAACCCCAATCCCTGAGCTGCCAAGACTGCAAGAACACTCAAAAGCACTCTCTGGCTCTAATAAAGTACTCCACAGGAGAAAATAAAGAATTGAATGAGAACTGCGAGTCTCTGGGTGATCCAGATGAGGCTGGAATCCCATGCCCAAGGCAGGCCTCAGTCCGGGTCCATGGTCCCTTTTCATCTGAAGCAGCAGCATATCAAACCCTCAGCCAAGAGTGTGGCTCCCGAGCCAAGTGCTGAGGCCAGCCCAGGACGGGCTGGTCCCTGGTCCTTGCCTGCCACACAGCAGAAGACCCAGTCTGGCTCCTGACTATGGGGGGGTGTCACCTTCCATGAGTCATGCACTCTGAAGCAGAAGGGGCTCCTGCTGGGTCCCCCCGACAATGACACAAGTTTCTGATTAGCAGCTGAGCGTCTCCAGCTTCCTATCCAGGCGCCTCCCCAAGAGGCCCACCAGAAAGCAGGGTCACCCCACCCACCAAGGGCCTTGCAAACACATGATCCCAAACCCAAAAACAAGTACAAGGTTTTACCAGGTGAACACTAGCCCTTGTCGTTCTGCCCTCACAGCTGTGTTTAGGAGCCTGTGTTTGGACCAGGAGTGGCCAGACACTGTGACCAACACACACTCTTTGTGAGCCAAGGGACACTTTAGAGCAGGGCAAGGGTCACCTGCAAGGACACACTGCAGCCTGTTTCAGGGCCTGTGGGCCTCTCTGCCTGCCAGAGGCCTCCCCGGCTGCTCAGGGTCAGCCCCGCCCCCAGTCTTCTCCATCACCCCCTGGATACCGTTCTAACATAGGGGAGTTTGGACCAGAACACAGAGGGAAAACCACTAAGCGGTTTCCTAACAACACATTTCTCTCAACCACCCAGACACCGCAGGGCCAAAATGAGTGTCGAGGCCATATTATTGTAAAGGTCAAATTCCTGCAGACTCTCGCTGAGTCCAGAGCAGCACCACATGAGGGGAGTCCTGGCCCCGAGCCCCGCACCAAGTGGGCAGTGCACCCCAGGGTGTGGCTGATTCAGACCAAACCATATGGGCACATCCAGGGCTGGATGGCAACTGGTTGGTGTCACCATGAGCTGGTCTCTTGGTCACCTTCCACTTGAGAGCCCAGTCTGGACAGGCCTCCTGCCCAAAGGGGATCAGGTGCTCGGGGATGTTCACCTGAAAGATGCCCTTCCCAGCCCTTCTGGGACAGGCTGCAGCAGACAGTGGGGGTTGCCGAACATGGTCAGGTACTTCCTTCGCAGGTCGGGCAGCAGGGCTTGATGCTCCCACTTCTACATCTCTTTGGGAGCTAGGTTTTCTGAGCACAGCAAAGTAACCCCAATGTCCACGAGACCTGTGTGCAAGACAGGACACAGAAGGAGAACAAGGTGATTCACAGTTAGGCCTACTAGAGACTAAGACCATATCTTGGAGGGGAACTGTGGTGAACGTGATCCTCTGGCTGAGCCTTTCAGAAAGGCTCACCTCAGCAAAGGGAATCCGGGGTGAGGCCAAGTGAGGGAGGGAGTGAAATGAAAGGGAGAGGCCTGGTACTCCATGAAGCCACCAGGACAAGGGCACCTCTCAGTCTGACCACTATGGGTTGCATGGATAGAGCAGAGGGACCCAGCAGGGAGGCTGCAGACATCAGGTCCCCAAGCGAATTACCAGGATACAGGTGTTGCTGTGAGGCCTCACCCCTGGGGAGTCAGGAGACTTGCTCAGGCCTTGCTGCAGGCAGTGGGGGTGGGGAACCCAGGCTGGGTGTTGTGCTGCCTCTCATGATCACTACCAGACACACACACATGTGGGGACACACACACAGAGACAAGTACCACATACAGACCTGGACACACCTCTGCCTCTTAGAGCACAAACAGGGACTGAGGCCCACAGTGGTGGTCAGGGACCTCGGACTGCCATTTTCCAGCCCAGAGACCCTCATTGCCCCTCTGAGGAAACCTCAGCATCACCCCGCCCCTCACCAACCGATTCAACAGAAAACAAATGAGCACATCCCCGGCTGAGATCCAGGGCAGCTCTGGGGGCCATGCGGGCAGCATCGGGCATCACTTGCCAGGGCATTATTGCCAGCGATCACTTCGTGGCTGAACTTGTCCCTGTCCAGCATCAAGGCCTAGATATGGGCGGGGCTCATCCCCAGGCTCTGCTCCAGCAACTCACTCCAGGCCACATCCTCCCAGTCCCAGTGCTTGATGTGGACGGCCAGGATACAGTGCTGGGTCCGCACAGCACAGGGGCCATTGTGTCTACAGTGTCTTGACACTGTTTAAGATGAAACCCACATAAGGCTGTCGGAAGGACAGATAGCTGAACTTCATTTCTCAGGGCCCCACGTAGCTGTGGAAACACAGAGTCACAAAGGTCAGGAGCCTGACACAGCGGCCTCCAAGCTCACGGCCCTGGGTCGGACATCAGCTCCACGTGTCCAAGCATCCTCCAAGCCTGCTGACACAGAGGGGAGGGTCACAGAGGGCTGGCTTCTTCCATCTGTCTCCACGTGGTCTAGTGACAGGCGGGTGGTGATCCAGAGGACCTGTCCATCACATGCAGTCTGTGGGAAGTTCTGGAAGGAGGCCTAAACAGCAGGAGAGAGGCATGAGGTGAGATCCAAGACAGAGGGACTCAAAATTGTGGGAGCACTGAGGAGGGAGGGTGGGTCCCCAGGCTTCAAATCCCAGTGGCCGGGCTTTGCTCTTCTCCTAGCACAGACAGGCACAGTCCTGGGCTTGGATTCTCCCACCCTGGGCCCCAAACCCCACCCCTCAGCTCCCCGGCCCCATCCCTACCCATGCTCTGCAGATCCCCCATCTCAGCCTAGGGCTGCTGAGCACAGATCCATGCTAACCAATCTGCCCTCGGCCCTGGGGCCACCCTGGACCACAGATGGCCCTGCCACGTGTCTTCCCCATGCCTTTGGGAGCCACCTTCCTCCCAGCCCTTCCTGTACCACTTCCTCCACTGTCAGCAGATGCCCTGGCCCCTGCTCAGAGCCTAGAGAAAGAATGAAGGAGAGCAGGATCTACTGGAATGGGCATGTTCCGTGTCCTTGCCAGCGCCTGGGATGGGAGGGATCACAGAATTCAAACCTCAAATAACCCACTAGATTACTGTCACCTCTTTTGATGGCTGAGGAGGCATCCAGGGATAGAGAGATAGCCCATGACTGCTGGGGACCTGACAACAAGCAATCCATACTCACCTTTATCCTTGTATCTGGAGTGGGATCTCTGCTTATTGTATGGTGGGGAGGCAGAGAAGCACAGCCATGGGCCTGAACCTCAGCAGGGTCTCAGCACCTAGCAGGGAGCCTCTGTTTCCACAAGGCAGTGAGGACAGGGACAAAGCCCAGAGGAACCCAACCTAGAGCCTCCTGGGCCTTTCCTTCCCCGACCACAGAAGGGTCACAATTCTCACAGGCTCACAAGGCCCCAGGTGATCTGGCTCCTACCCTGGTGGCCTGCTCTCCTCACCTCTGGATTCACCCCCAGTAGCTGTAAAGGCCGTCCTTCCATCCTTAGAACACTCCAGTGTGTTCCTACCTCAGAAGCTTTGTAGGGTGTGAGGAGTCCCATCATGTCCCCTCAGAGTCAGGTGCTGGAGTCCCAATCCCAAGTACCTTGGTGTGACCTTACAGACAAAGGAAAGGTCTTCACAGAGCTGATGGAGGTCAAGTGAGCTCATTAGGATGGACCTTCCTCTATCAGGACAGCTGTCCCCATACAAAGGACACAGTTAAAAACAGATAGGCACACAAGAGAACTGGGGTGAAGAGGAAGGCGGAGCTCTCCAAGCCCAGACACACCCACCATGGCCAGCAATGCCCTGGAAGTGAGGGCGGAGAGATGGGACAGACTCTTCCCACAGGGACCCCACAATGCCTCGCCCCACTGCAAGGAAACCCATCCCCCATGAGTAATGGTGATCTACAGCCCAGGAGACCCTGCAAGGAACAAGAAAAGACGACTCCTCCCCTCATACTGCCACTCTGGAAGGATCAGGGCCGCCACAGTCAGTCGGCCATCCTCCATGGACTCGTGGTTGGGCCCCACAAGGAGGGGAACTGTGGACAAGCAGCTGAGCCCTTCAGGGTCAGGCCCATGCCTGGGTGGCTCATGGGGGGCAGGTGGGGCTCCTGTGAGGTCACAGTCTGGGGATGGAGCAGGAAGCTAGATGGCAGGTCTGTGGGTGTCTTCGCATGTATCCCAGGGCATCGCTGGGATGCACACATGGAAGGATGGGCTGTAGCCATGCAGGGAACCAGAAAGTGTGGCTTGGCCGCCTGGCAGGTGCTCCTGGTCACAGAGCCTTGAAACCCCACCCGGTGGTACTGTTTGCGAAGGAAGCAGGTCCTGCCTTCCTGCAAACAGAGCAAGTTGCCGGTGCTTTGGGATGGCTGGGATACGGCCACCAGGCAGGACATTGGTCTGCCACCGGATCCGAGACCACTGACAGTTTTAGGCAGCTGACTTTAGCCGCACCACGCCCACAAACCCTGAAGCCCCTCATTTCCGGTGTGTATGGCTTCCAGTACCCACGTATGCACACAGTTACACAGGCACGCATTTATGTAAACACGCATGTGCCTGCCCTGTCTGCTAGGGAAGCGAAATAGGAGCTGCCACGAATGGAGGTGTCTGGAAGGCCAAGCCGGGAGGGGCCTCGAGACCGGTGGCCTGGAGCAGGACCTGGAGGAGAACCAGGAATTGAGCAGCCGGGTGGAAGAGTTGTGCATAGGTGGGAGGAGCAGGGCGAGGTGTAAGGAGCTGAAACCTGGGAAAGACCTGGGTGAGGAAGAGCTTCTGGAGAAGGGGGCGGGGCTGGGGTGGGGCGGGGCGGAGCGAGGCCGGGTGGGCCGGGCCACCTCAGGAGTGGGGCGGAGCTGACAGGGATGGAGCTGTGGGCCCAGGGAACCCACGGAGGCTGGGCCTGTGCAACTCCATGGCAGAGGCTTGACTGGTCTCTTTTGAATCCTTGCAATAGGCGACCAGTTCGTGGGAATCGGTGAGAGTCAAATGTCCTCAGCAAATGCACCCTAGCTTCAGAATGGACCCCAGGGGCCAGGGAAGCGAGGAGAGGCAGGGCCTTTGGGCCCAGTTCCACATCTCTGGGCTGAAAGCCCAGGTTGGCTCCTCGTGTAGCCACCCTGGGGCTGCTAGCCCAGTGCTGAGCAACAGTCTTTTTTTTTTTTTTTTTTCTTTTGCAGATGAGAAGGAAAATCCTCACTGTGTTTCATGCTGCACCTGGTACTTGAGATGCCACAGAGAAAGCCAGCTTTGCCTTCAAAACTCTTTCCTGTCCTCTTCCTCTTGTCTGGGGGCTCATCCCACCCAGGGCAGCCACCTGATTCTGCTCCTGACCACACCCTCCCTGCTCTGTCCCTGCCTCTCAAGTGCCTGATCAGAGTAAATGCTCCTCTTCCTGTCCCCACTGCTACTAGCTGAGCTCAGACTTCATGGCCTGGGTCAGGTGCTGTCAGCCTAGACTCCCCACTGGACTGGAACCCCTTTGTGTCTCCTCCTCCAACTGGTATTGCACACCATCGGTTCTGTGTCACACCACATGCACATTGTCCTCGTCAACTCCGGATAGAAAGTGCAGACGAGCCTTCTCCTTTAAGCCCCAAACTGTCCGTGTTGCCCTGGGGTGGCTTTCAGTGGTCCCAGGTCTCCTTCCTCATCACCCAGCACTAAAGATGGCTGTGCTGGCCCTGCGCTCTGTGTAGAGCACATCCAGGACCCCACACTTCCGCTGGCTCCTCTTGTCCTAACAACCTATTGTCCTCCTGCCGGGCACGACTGTAACATCCCTTTCTCCATCTTCCAGAGTGTCAGGTGCTTTCATCTGGGAGTTCTGGGGCACCCTGCATCTTCCTGCTGCTGCCTTTGCCCCCCTCTTCCTCCAGGCTGTGGCTGCTATGCACGATTCTGGACGCCCAAGGGTCGCCAAGTCCCAGGAAGGCAAGGTCAGTGTCTCACTGGTTCACGTTAGCTGGGTACCCGCACAGCTGCTGCTGTGGGAATGCTGAAGCAGAGCAATGCCTTCTCTTTCAGCGTGCAGCCTGCTCTTTCCTTGCAGAAGCCTTTCAGCCGTGAGTTGAGGGCAGAGGCTGCCTCCTGGATTTGAGGCATCAACACTGCAAGGACCTGAGCAATCACCATGCCCAACTCCCTCATGCTGGCGCCCCACTCCTCGCCCCAAGAGTGGTTACCAGCTGCCTCCAGACACCCCAGAAACAATACCAGAACCTCCTGGTATTGGTTTCAGATCACGAGGGAGGGTCCTGTGAATGGTGGATGTGCTGCTGATGTTCCTCCCGAATCCTGGTTTCGAACAAGACCTTGCCCAGTAAACTGGAGACCTGTGACATGTGGCTGCTGAAGGGGACAGCTGTGAGGACCTGCTCCATGGCATTTCTCTGCACCCATCCTTTCCCTGCTGTTGACCCCAGCTCTCCTCACATGCCCAGATGTGCAGACTGAGCCACGGGGAGTGCTGCCACCCCACCTGGGTCTTTGAGGTTTGGTGAGGGTTCCACTTTGCTCCTTCTGTGTATTTGCAGGCAACACTGTCCTGGAATGGGCTCAACTCAGATTCTCCGGTTCCCTCGTGTCCTCCTTGGCCAATGTGGTTTCCTGTCTGAAATGTCTGTTGCCCATCTCTCCACTGAGCTGTGTGTCCTTCTTGTGCTGAGTTGTAGGCACCTCTTTTGGAGTCTGGGTGCCCATCCTGCCCTTGTTGTTTGTGTTTCAGATTCGTTCTCTTCTGTTTGCAAGCTAGTGATGAACTCAATATTTGCCTGGTCTCTCGGAGCCGTAAGGGCCCCACAGGTCAGCACATGTCCCTCAGGCCTTCCATCTGGGGGTTGCCGTCCATCCCCAGGCTTGGCACGTGTGGTGAACAGCCCCCAAGGAGACACTGCCCTGGCGTCCAGTACTCTGCCCATGAGAGAGGGCTCCTTCACATCCGTGTCAGTCCCTCAGACCCTGGCTACCTTTAGTTCTGGGCCTTGGACTCCCACACGCTGGACAAGCCCAGGGGCAGAAATGTAGGTCCAGGAGGGTGGCCAGCCTTCCCATCTGTCCCAAGGGCAGCTCCTCTTTGCTGCACCCCTCTCCATATGGTGTAGATGCAGGGGCCAGCCTAAGAACCAGACACGTTTCTGATTTCATCTCAATTCCACTACAGTTCTTTGAGAGGACATGACACACATGGGACCTGTGGACACGGGTGGCCACTCTGCTGCCAGTACTCAAATGCTGCCTGCCCAGGGGATGGGTACCACCCAGGGGGACCTTGGGAACTTCTGTGAGCCTCTGACGCTGCCCACTTACATTCATGCCGTAGGCCTTTGTATCACATCTGACCCGGGCTCGGGAGATGCCGGTTGCATGTGTCCATCATTCCCAAGCTCTGGGGTCTACATGTTCTTCGTAGTCTTTCATCTGGGCAGGTTGGCCACTACCCAGGTGCCAGGCCCCGCGCCTCTTGAGGGGGCTTCTGGACACCAGGCTGCAGCCCACAGAATGGACCCAGCTGTTTAGTTTGCAAGAACAAGGGCAGAGATAGTGGCCTGGAGTGTGCATTGCCATCCCATACTCATGGTGAGAGGACTTCAGTGAGTGGACTCTCATGCGCTAGGCAGGAGCCCTGTCCGGCTACCCTGTGAGTACTTGCGTGCCCACCATGGTGACTTGGCCAAGCACAGAGAAGGTGTGAGGAGTCAGGAGCAGAGGCCGCCCATGAGGCACCACCAGAGGTGGGAAGGTTCGCCAGTTCGTGAGTGGGGCAAATGCCCCACTCTTTTTCTGTGTGTTTCAGGAGCAGAGGCCACCCATGAGGTGCCACCAGAAGTGGAAAGGTTCTCTAGTTCATGAGTGGGGCGAATATCCCCCTCTTTTTCTGTGTGTTTCTCTTTTACTCAGTGGAGTTCATGCAGGGTTTCCATTCAGCCTTACCATCTTTACCTCACATCAGGTTCTGAAGGACTCCTCGACAGACATATCGCTAAGCCTTGCACCTGGCTCTGGGGGATCCTGCAATCCAGGCTCTCCCAGCTCAAGACCAACTGACAAATCCTCAGGACTGGCCCTGTGTCCATTGCCCTGTGAAGCCCTGTGCTCAGAAACCCCAGCCTGGGGGGTCCTCGCGAAGCAGCCACAGAGTCAAAGTTAACCAGATCTCTCACGTCGGTGTCAAGCTGACCCTCTCTGGCAACCTCAAACCCTCTGATGGTCCCACTGCCCTGCGTGTGGTCACTGACACAGAGCCCCAGGTCATGTTGGAAGGGGCTGGGGACGTTCATGTGTCTTTTTGCTGTGGAACATCAGAGTCCCTCTCCCATGGACCTGCCCCACCCCTGTTCCTCAGTTTCAGACCTGAGAACTGGCTTAGAGGCCAAACCTGAGCAAGGGATCTTGACCTGTTTACTGTGGTGGCTGCTCTTGGCCTCAGTGTCGTTTTGGACAGTACCTTGGTCATTTGCCGACCTATCGAGCCTCTGGGAAGCCGCATTTTACTGACCACCTGCCCTGCTCTGTGAGTCCAGACTCCTGGGTGGCAGAAACCCTGGTATGGTCCCTGGCTCCTGGCTGCTCAGTGCAACCCCACAACCTCTGCTGCAGTCCCTGGGCAGCAGGGACGGGGGGAGGGTGTGTTGTCCATCTCCTCCATCACCAGGCCTGGCAAGTCTGGCTTGTGTTGTGTAGTGACTTTGCTCTGCTTGGCGACCGGACATTAGGTGACCAACTCTTCCCATGGTAGCTTGGTTCTCCTGCTGGTAGTGCTGTGGGTCCTGCCTCAAATCAGGGCAGCTAGCTCCCCTGCATCCTGGGACAGAGGGCATCTGTGAGGGAGGACTCTGGTCCCGTTTGCTCCCTTGGGGGTGGAGAGGACACCAGCACTTTATGGGATGGGGTGGGAGGGCTGCTGCCACAGGCTCAGAAATTCACAGATGTCTGGGATGTCCCGGTCTTCAGGGGCCTGCCTGCTGGTCTCCCTGGCACTTGTGTTAGGGATGCAGGGTTTCCCAAAAGGACCTTCATTGCCAGCGGGTCAGGCCTGCTGTGGTGGAACATTCAGTGTCTTTGAAGGTTCAGCCACTCCTGTCAAATACGGAGCCAATGTTTGTCCACTGTCTGAAGCTTTGTCAGCTACCAGGGAGACCCTGCCCCCCTTCTTGGTTCTCACTGTTCTAAACCCTAAGCTGGCCATCCCCCTGCAGAGCAAAGCAAAGAAGTCACTCCCATCTATTCCTCTCATGTTCTACACTCCTGGATCTTCTCAACTGCCAGGAAATTCCTCTCCCCATGCCAGCCCAGCAGAAGTTCTAGCAGCTGGGTTGTGATCTTGAGCCCAGGGTTGAGTGCACAGGATGGGTCCTCATAACCAGTGGGGCAGGGGATGTCAACCTTGTTCCAAGGCCCCATCTCGCCACCTCTCCTCGGACCACTCCAGGGCCAGACTTCTTGGGATGGGTCCTTTGTGAGGCTGTTCTCGTGGGTTGGGGGGAGGGGGGAGTTGGTGCTGGAGGCTGGCTGGGGACTCCCCATCAAGGGGGCAGGAAGCAGGCAGAGGTGGGCAGGGCATCCCTTCACCTGCGATGTTGGCCTGACAGTTACTGCCGGCCTGTTGGAAGGTGCAGAGCACAGACAGGCATTGGAGATGTCCACAGTGGACCCCAGTGACCAGGCCCTCATAGTGCCTGAGGCCTCGTGATTGCTATTGACCAAGTGGGAGAACTGACACCAGGAATTGGTGCCCGAGTTGTGGCTGTGTGGCAGAGTATGCCAAGTGCCTTTGCCTGGGTGGCACCACGCTCTGGCCTGCATGCAGCCTGGTGGGAGGGGCTCTTGGTGTCTTTTGAATCAGGCAACTGCTGGGTTGGGGAGGATAACTGCTTCCAGTGTGCTGGCCACCTGGCCATCTTCTAGCCCCGGTGAAAACACAGCCTGATAAGAGAGGGCAGGTCTGGGTGCCAGACCTTACAAGGCAAAGTGCATTCAAGTCCAGGGACACCTGTTATGCAAGAGGCTCCTCCACCATGCAGGCCGTCAGGTGTCCATTCACCCCTGCATCACTCAGGGATGGCGGGTAGAGAGGCTGGAGCACATCTTCCAGATAGACTTGTAAAGCGCAGAGTCTGAAATGAGGCAGAAGTTGGGGAGCATGAAGAGTGGGTAACCAACCACTAACTCACATCAAGGGACCATGGAGGGCTTTTTGGATGAGAGGGTCATCTGGATTGGGTCTTGTAGTGAAGAAGGTCTCCTTGGCTGGGGTATGGGGGAAGGGCCCCCAGAAGGGTCAGACCTATGGAGGGAGCTGAGCCCAGGTGTATAGCTGGAACAAGGTCATGGGAAAGGGGCTGGGATTCTAGACTGGGTGCAACTCAGAGGTGACTCTAAGACATCTGGCCTGTGTCCTGCGTACAGTTGATTGATGCCCTCACTTGCAGTTTTAAAGGCAAGCCATTGTTTCTCTCCCCAAGAAGAATTCATCCATTCAGTCATTTGGTTAGTCAGTGACTGGACAAAACTTTGTGTGCCTCCCATACACAGGGCCAGGCAGCAAGTAGACAAGAGGGGCACACAGGTGAGTCAGGTGATGACCAGCATGGCTCTTTCCAGGATGAGCAATTCTGGCATCTGGTGCCTGTCCTTGCTGAACTAGACATGGGCACCATCTTCTACAGGCTAACTTCTCCTGGATTCTGTGGAGGTTTCCAATTCTTGTTCCTGACTCCATTAGATGAGATGACATTAGAGAGATGACATTAGGTCTTTATGTTCTGAGAGTTATTGCCCAAATAAAGGATGAGATGATTAGATAGCATCACCAATTCAACGAACGTGAATTTGAGCTAACTCTGGGAGATGGTGAAGGACAGGGAAGCCTGGTGTGCTGCAGTCCAAAGGGTCACAAACAGTCGGACATAACTTAGCGACTGAACACACACAGAGGTGAGGGCGTTGGGCCCAGATTCTCCTGGCCCCCAGCAGAAGGTTGATTTGCCCTCTGTGGCACCCAGTGTCCCCCAGGATGAGCAAAGTGGCTGCTGCTAATGCATTGTGCAGAGAAGAAAGACATGGTGTAAGTTTGCCCAGACCAACTCCTCAATGGCCTGAGCTGTGACAGCTTCTACTGCCAGGAGGAGTTTACCAGTGTGGGACCCCTGCTTACTGCCTTTGAAGGAATAGTGCAGGCAGTGAAGATAAGATGATATGGGGAGCGTGGTCTTGGCCTGTTATATTGCCCAACTAGTGTTCCCAAATGATGATTGGAGGAAGCTTTAGGAAAGGGGACAACTTTATGTCTGAAATGACACTAGGGTTTGACAGTATTGTACTGCTTGCTTGTTGTGCAATCTGCTGGCCCACTCTTCGAACTTTACTTCTTTTTTTTCTTTTTTTCTTAACTGAAGTATAGTTAGGGTTTCCCTCATAGCTCAGTTGGTAAAGAATTCACCTGCAATGCAGGAGACCCCAGTTCGATTCGTGGGTCAGGAAGGCCCTCTGGAGAAGGAAAGGCTACCCAATCCAGTATCCTGGCCTGGAGAATTCCATGAACTGTATACTGTTATAGTTCAAGGGATCGCAAAGAGTCAGACATGACTGAATGACTTTCAGTCACTTTCACATAGTTGATTAACAAAACATTGTATCTGTTTCTGGTGTACAGCAAGGTGATTCACTATATATATATCACTTCCAAATTCTTTTCCATTATATGTTATCACAGATATTGAGTATAGTTCCATGTTCCTTACAGTAGTACCTTGTTTATGTATTTTATGCATATTTGTTCTTTCACTCAGTCGTGTCTGACTTTGTGACCCTATGGACTGCAGCACACCAGGCTTCCCTGTCTTTCACTCTCTCCCAGAGTTTGTTCAAACCCATATCCATTGAGTTGGTGATGACACCCAAACATCTCATCCTCTAGCACCCTCTTCTCCTTCTGTCTTCAGTCTTTTCTAGCATCAGTGTCTTTTCCAGTAAGTTGACTCTTCACATCAGGTGACCAAAATATTACAGCTTCAGTTTTAGCATCAGTCCTCCCAATGGATATTCAGGGTTGATTTCTTTAGAATTGACTGACTTGGTCTCCTTCCTGTCCAAGGGACTCTCAAGAGTCTTCTTCAGCATGACAGTACTACTATTTTATACATAGTAGTGTATATCTCTTAATCCCAAATCCCTAATTTATCCTTTCCCCTGTTTTTCCCCTTTGGTAACAAAAAGTTTATTCTTTGAGTCTGCTTCTACTTTGCAAATAATTTCATTTGTATCATCTTTTTAGATTCCACATATAAGTGATAGAATATTTGGCTTTCCATTACTGACATACTCCACTTAGTATGATAATCCCTAGGTCCAACCATGTTTCTGCAAATGGTATTGCTTCATTACTTTTCATGGGTGAGTAGTATTCCTGTGTGTGTGTGTGTGTGTGTGTGTGTGTGTGTGTGTGTGTACCACATCTTCTTTATCCATTTATCTGTTGATGGATATTTACATTGCTTCCACATCTTGGCTATTGTAATTAGTGTTGCAATGAACATTGGGATGCATGTATCTTTTCAAACTAGAGTTTTTGTCTTTTCCAGGTATATATTCAGGAGTGGGATTGCTGGATCATATGGTAGTTCTGTTTGTAGTTGTTTAAGGAACCTCCATACTATTCTTCAAATTGAGTGTACCAATTTACTTTTACACCAACAGTGTACAAGAGTTTCATTTTCTCTGCAAGCTCTCCAGGATTTATTCGTTGTAGGTTTTTTAATGATGGCCATTCTTTCCAGTGTAAGGTGATACTTCATTGGAGTTTTGATTTGCATTTGTCTGATAATTAAGAATGTTGAGCATCTTTTCATGTGCTTTTTGGCCATCTGTGTCTTCTTTGGAGAAATGTCTATTCAGGTGTTCTGACTAGATTTTGATTGGATTGTCTCTTGTTTTGTTTTTTTTTTTTTTTTGTTTTGTTTTGTTTTTTTTGCAGCTTCAGTTTTAATTAAAAGTGGTTGGTAGTAAGAGCTTCCATGGAAGAAAGCTCCATGCAGTGCTTCGAGGGTATGAATAAAAAATGAGGTGCTAAACCTAGTATGTCAATACATTGTAAAGTATTTCTTGTCCTTTTCCTCCTCTGACCATTTCTGCCTTCTTAATCCTTCTAACTTTCCCAAGGCATGGAGATGTCAGATACATAGCAATGGATATTAAAATGGACTCTTAACTCTCATTACCACACAGATATGGCAACTGAATTTGCATCTTCTGTGCCTTGAGCTTATGGCAGGAGCCCAGGCATTGGAACAGAAACCCATTATTTGTATCCCACGGGTTCATGAGTGTAGATGGCTCCTTTTTTGAGTGGATGTGTGTCCATGTAGCTCATAGGCTGGGCCAATGCATAGGTCACACAGAGGGGCTGCCTATTTGTGCTCATGATGCAAATGACATGATCCAGAGCCTGGGCTTTACTATCCAGGGACCTGGGTTTGAACGTCAGCTCTTCTCTTGCTGTGTAGCCTTGGCACTTAGTATCTCTGGGTGTCTCGCTTCTCTGTTGAAAACCAAGTAGTACAAAGTGCTGCTCATGTCACAGGGTTTTTCCAGGGCACAGCCTTGAACATAATGTTGTCTCCCACTGGGGTTCAGGGTTTGTCTTTGCTTCTACTTCTACAGTTGGGAAGTTATTCCAGCAACACTGACTATGAAGATTTTTCTTAATTCCCAGGCTTTGCAAATTTCAGAATTCTCTAACAGTGTTCAAGGGACTATAATGAGTTCTTGGTAAAATTCCTTTATGCTATTGGGAAGTTTTCAGTTACACATGTAGAAAATGAGATGATTGGTCCAGAACAGTGGTTCTCCAACCTTTGTGCCCATGGGATATCTGGCCAGCTGGTGGGGTATTGTTCAGCCTCCCAAACAGATCAGAGGCAGGCTGCTCAGCTGAAGCGAGGCCTTCTCCCCATCCCCCTTCTTCCTAATCTCTTCTTGGCCCACTCCTCATAGAGGCCCCTCAAAGTGTGCCACAGAACACAGTTTGAAAACCAGTGACCTAGATCTAAGATTTCAGTGTGCATTCAGATCCTTCAGTGATCTTATCAAATGTGGCTTCTGATTCAGATGTTCTGAGGTAGACCTGAGATTCTGTGCTTCAGACCAGGTCCCAGTTGATGCCTAAGTGTCTGGTCCGTGGATAGCATATTGAAAAGCAAGGGTGTGATCACAGACTGCCTTTGACATTTCATATCCTTTGGTTCGGACTTCTTACTGTTACTCTGATTGTGTCATAAAATAAAAATCTGTGTTGAATGAATGTTTCTATTAAGAGCAAAATCCTCAACTATGCAGATCTGGAAACCAACCTGGGATATGAAGGAGACAGAAGTATTTGTTTCTCAACTGTGAGAGTCTCAAACATCTGTAAAATATTTTCTGAAGAACACAATTTGGCTTAAGAAACTGTTGCAGGTTGTTAAGAAGAGCTGCACTTTGGTTTGGTTGTAGTCTAAATCATAGAGAAAGTGTTAGTTGATGAGTCGTGTCCAACTCTCTGCGACCCATGCAGTGTAATCTGCCAGGCTCTTCTGTCCATGGAATTTCCCAGGCAAGAATACTGGAGTGGGTAGCCATTCCTTTCTCCAGGGGAATGTTCTTGACCCAGGGATAGAACCTGGGTCTTCTGCATTGCAGGCAGATTCTTTACCATCTGAGCCACAAGCTAAGCTAATGGACACTTTTCTAATGGAATTTCTGATGGAAACAAGTGACCTGCTTTCAGACTCTGGCTGAGGCCTGTCTCCACACTCTAGGTCTAAGTGAAGGTTCAGAATTGTGGACAACTGTTGGTGTGTCTGGCATCCATGTGCTTTCTTGATACTCATAATAACATGGCATCTAGAAAGATGCCTTCGTGTAAGTGGCTTCCACACTTTCTATCTACTGCTGAGTTGAGTGCTCCAGGTTCAGTGTTTGTAGAGTTTTCTGTCTTCTGCACTCTGCTGGGACTCCTCCGCTGTGTGTCCAGAAGACTGGCTGCTTTGACAGTCTATAGGACTTTGCTTGTCAGTGTTTGTTTCAATTCAGTAATGTCATGGCTAAGGTGGGGAACCCACTTTAGCAAGGAGATAAAAACCCAGTTGTTGGAGCAGCCAGTGTGTTGAAATGTCACATATCCTTTGTGGAATATGGCAGGAGAATACTGTATACTCTGTGACTTTGCCTGAGCCCTTCATTAAGAAGGATGAGCACTTTTCCATGTTGGTGGAGGTGGCATGTGCACCATCTGAGGAAGCGAGGTGAGACTGAACACCAGGGAGGCTGGATCCAAACACAGAGGTGTTCCTTTGGTGATCAGTCAGTGAGGAGAACATTCTAGTAGATGTGTATTCCCAGGTCTTGTCAATGGGCTTCTTAATATCAGGCATATAGGAAGCACAGGTGGAGTGTGCCCAACCGCCCCCCTCCTCTGGACACTGACAATCTGTCAACTTGTCCATAAATAGCTCTGTCAATGGCCACCAATCACCTTTCTTCCTTCTCTGACCCCCTCTCTCTCTGGTATGTGAGCACCTCCTTGGTGCCTGGCATTGGGACTACAAAGGTGGAGAAGATGGGGAAGTTGCTGGCAAGTCCCAGACAGGCAGATAGCACAAGGGGCCTTAAGAAAGGTGCAGCTCCTAGAATCTGGAATCTCTGAGGAGGGATGCCAGGGATGGTGGCATGGAGGCCATGGAGCTCAGTGTGTGTCTGTGGTACTGATCCAGAGTGCATTGCCTTCCCATCATATCCTCAGAGCATTCAGGTCACCACAGGTACATATGGAGGGCCTGTGCCTGAGCCTTCCTTGCACACCTTCGATGAAGCATGATGGTCTCTTTTCCTAGACACCCCTCTCCCACTTAGTTCCCCCTGGCATAAAATCAGCAGTTAGGAGGAGAGGAGTCTAAGATAGAATCCTGAAGAAGTTTCTGGAAGAATACCCTGCTCATCCAGTGCTTCCTGAGCTCTCTTAAACCCGGGGCCTTTGCTGACATGACACAGGCAGATTGCTAATCCTTCTTTGGCTGCTGCCACCCCCGGTCCCTGCCACCCAGGCCACCCTGGTAGTGTAACCACGAATCCTAAAACACACCTTTCCCCGAGGCAACCCCTGACTCCCACAACTTGGTGTTTGAGTGCCTGCAGCTCTCTGGCCTCATCTTGCACGTCTGTCAAATGAGGTCAATGAAAGCAGTTTCGGGTCCAGGCTCAGCTGTCACTCTCCATGCTTCTTGGGGCTCTGACGCCACCACAGGCCTTCCTCTCTTCCTCGCAGCAGCACTTCCCCCTGCCTCCTCGATGGTCACAGCTGCACCTTCACTCCCGCAGCCTGAGTCTCTGGGTGTCCAGCCCTCCACACTGCTGCTCATGGCAGATCCCTCTCTCCTCACTTTCTGTGTCCTCCTGAAGCCTCCGAGGCTGACTTCAGGCCTGTTCCTTCCTCCCCTCAACTTCCAGAACTCTTTCTATAGTACTCTTTTTGTGCAAGGTTACCTTGGGTAGTTTCTGGTGTGTGTGTGTGTGTGTGTGTGTGTGTGTATGTGTGCAACCTTCCAGAACCCTCTCTATAGTACTCTTTTTGTTCAAGGTAACCTTGGGAGGTTTCTGGTATGTGTGTGTGCAACCTTTCAGAACCCTCTGTACAGTACTCTTTTTGTGCAAGTTTACCTTGGGCGGTGTGTGTGCGTGCGTGTGTGTGTGTGTGTGTGTGTGTGTGTATGGGGAACCTTCCAGAACTCGCTCTATAGTAAACTTTTGGTACAAGGCTACCTTGGGCAGTTTCTCTGTGTGTGTGTGTGTGTGTGTGTGTGTGTGCGCACACATGCGTGCATGCACTGTTATCCCAGGTAGACCACAAGCCCTCTAGGATAAAGACACCACCCAGTTTACCTTGGTACTGCCCCCAGAGCTGTCTCTGCCAGAGGAGACACTCACTAAGTGCTGACTGTTGGCTTCGAGTCACTTAGCACTCATCGACTCTGCTGCACCACTCTGGACTCAGTAGGTGATGAGAGGAGCCCTGCCCAGGTGTCAGTGTGTGTGAGGTGGGTAAGCAAGGCAAGTATGTCAGCAATCTCCTTGGACACAGGACCACTCTCTGTAGAAACATCTGAAGTGCTAGGATGTCTCTCCCTGTGAGAAGAGGGAGGCAGGCTCTGAGTGGTACACTGCAGAGTGGGTGGGCTGTGGATGGTAGCCAGACAGGAGTCCACCCCCAAGGGATGAGTCCTGACTCCTGCACTAGTGACCTGCCCCCTGAACCCATAGAGGGTGGGGCCTGGAACATGGGACCTAGGAGGTCCTTTCAAGCTTTGCACACATTGGATGCTATGACTGTACCAACCGGGAATTCAGTCTTGACAGACTCAGAGAGTTGCCTTTGTCTGTCAACCATCTTCGATTTCTGCATTACCAGACTCGATTCTGTGCTGGCCCAGCAAGGTTCTTCTCTGATGCTGGTTCAAGAACCCTGCCTCCCCTGAACTGCTTCGTCTTCCTACCACTCAGTGTCTACCCAACGTCATGCCAGGTTTCTCACCTCAGCCGTGGAGGAAAGACAGCTCTGTACTTTGGGTCCTTGTGTGGTGTCCCAGCTCAGGCTGTCTTTCCATTCCTTAGGTCACAAGCTAGTCACTCACTCCCAGGTACTTTTTTTTTTTTTTTGAGCCCTCAGTAAATGTAGATGTCTTTTAAATTTTTACATATTTCTTTTGGCCCTGCTGTGAGGCATGTGGAATCTTAGTTCCCTGGCCAGGGATCGAACCCAGGTCCCTTGAAGTGGAAGCAAGGAGTCTTAACCACTGAATCACTAGAGAAGCCCCACTCCCAGGTACTTCTGCATTCTTATTATCTGGAAAATGTCCTGACTGCCTTAACCTTGCTTCTGGCTAGGCAACTTCCTCCCTTCTGCCTTGTAATCTGAGTCCCAAGCCTTTTCTGTGTTTTTTTTTCCCTTCTGTAACTGTCTGGACCAGACAGAGATGAACAGCGAAGCTAATGAAGTTTTAGATTGAGCTTCAGAGTCATTAGTATTTCCAGGCCTGGAAGCAGCCCTAGCATTATGGTATATGCCAATCGTCTGGTTTGTAAAATCTACTAAAGGTGGTTTAGCCACTGTTGGTTCAGGGCAACTCTGTGCCCATTCTGCTGTCTCCATCACTCTTGCTCTTGGGTGACCATGGGTATATATACAGTGACCATGGGTATACTGGTAATCCGGCTAAGGGGAGATTAAATCAGGAGAATGTAGTTTGGATTTGGAGAAACATATTTTAGGGGATCACAACCAATTCTGTACACATTCAAGTTATTCCTAGCTGTCCTGTATTGAAATAGCTTCCAGGAATACTCGAATTTACCATGCCTGTGCACAGTATCAGGACAAGAGACATGAGGCAGTAGGGAATATTGTGATATGTTCACCCAGTGAAGAGGATGACCCTTTGTCACCCAGCAGGTAAATTTTCAATGGGATGATGATGCTCTGGGCCAGCCAGTGCGTGAGGACATGGCACCCTTGCCTGTTGTTGGAGGAGTGGACACGGGGGAGCCTTTGCAGAAGGCCATTTGCTGGCATGTGTCAGCACCTTGGAGGTTTGTCTTGTGCCCCAGGCCTCCTCCTGCATGACTCTTTAGTCAGTGAGTGTGTGGTCATTTCAAGTAGCTGTATTGGCAGAATGAGTTTTCCCTTGTGGGACCCCCGACACTGGGAGGTGTAAACAGACACTGTGTAAGGGTGAAAACAGACACATGAAGATGTGCAGACCTGCAGGAGTATGCCTGAGGTGCTGGGAGTGGAGAAGCCATCCCCCCAATCCCCCCTTGCTCTGGCAGAGAGATGTCTGCACTGGGCTGACACTTTGTCTTCAATTGCCGGGAGTGACGTCAGGATCGCAGCATATGGCTCAAACTATGAACCGTGTTGGTTCAGGAGACCAGCAGCCAACGTCGAGGTGTCAGGTGATGTTGAATCTCATGAAGGCTGTGGGGAGAGTCTGTCCCATCTCTCCGCCCTCACTTCCAGGGCATTGCTGGCCATGGTGGGTGTGTCTGGGCTTGGAGAGCTCCGCCTTCTTCTTCACCCCAGTTCTCTTGTGTGCCTATCTGTTTTTAACTGTGTCCTTTGTATGGGGACAGCTGTCCTGATAGAGGAAGGTCCATCCTAATGAGCTCACTTGACCTCCATCAGCTCTGTGAAGACCTTTCCTTTGTCTGTAAGGTCACACCAAGGTACTTGGGATTGGGACTCCAGCATCTGACTCTGAGGGGACATGATGGGAATCTTCACACCCTACAAAAGCTCTGAGGTAGGAACACACTGGAGTGTTCTAAGGATGGAAGGATGGCCTTTATAGCTACTAGGGAGTGAATCCAGAGGTGAGGAGAGCAGGCCACCAGGGTAGGAGCCAGATCACCTGGGGCCTTGTGAGTCTGTGAGAATTGGGAATCTTCTGTGGTGGAGGAAGAAAAGGCTAGAGTCTTCTCTTGTGTTGTTGGAACAGGGTGTTTGCTATGACCAGTGCATTCTCTTGGCAAAACTCTATCAGCCTTTACTCTGCTTCATTCCATACTCCAAAGCCAAATTTGCCTGTTACTCCAGGTGTTTCTTGACTTCCTACTTTTGCATTCCAGTCCCCTATAATAAAAAGGACATCTCTTTGGGGTGTTAATTCTAAAAGGTCTTGTAGGTCTTCATAGAACCATTCAACTTCAGCTTATGGTTGGGGCATAGGCTTGGATTACCGTGACATTGAATGGTTTGCCTTGGAAATGAACAGAGATCATTCTGTCATTTTTGAGATTGCATCCCAGTACTGCATTTCAGACTCTTTTATAGACCATGGTGGCTACTCCATTTCTTCTAAGGGATTCCTGTCCACAGTAGTAGATATAATGGTCATCTGAGTTAAATTCATCCATTCCAGTCCATTTTAGTTCGCTTATTCCTAGAATGTCGACGTTCACTCTTGCCATCTCCTGTTTGACCACTTCCAATTTGCTTTGACTCACGGACCTAACATTCCAGGTTCCTATGCAATATTGCTTTTTATAGCATCAGACCTTGCTTCTATCACGAGTCACATCCACAACTGGGTTTTTCGTTTTTGTTTTGTTTTTGTTTTTTGCTTTGGCTCCATCCCTTCATTCTTTCTGGAGTTATTTCTCCACTGATCTCTGGTAGCATATTGGGCACCTACCGACCTGGGGAGTTCCTCTTTGAGTATCCTATCATTTTGCCTTTTCATACTGTTTATGGAGTTCTCAAGGCAAGGATACTGAAGTGGTTTGCCATTCCCTTCTCCAGGGGACCACATTCTGTCAGACCTCTCCACCATGACCCATCCGTTTTGGGTGGCCCCACACGGCATGGCTTAGTTTCATTGAGTTAGACTAGGCTGTGGTCTGTGTGATCAGATTGGCTAGTTTTCTGTGATTGTGGTTTCAGTGTGTTTGCCCTCTAATGCCCTCTCACAACACCTGCCATCTTATCTGGGTTTCTTTTACCTTGGATGTGGGATATCTCTTCATGGCCACCCCTTCTAACCTTAAACGTGGAGTAGCTCCTCTCGGCACCCCTACGGCCATGCAGCCACTGCTCCTTGGACATGGGGTGGCTCTTCTCGGTCGCCGCCCCTGACCTCAGGCGTGGGGTAGCTCCTCTCGGTCACTGCCCCTGACCTCGGATGTTGGGTAGCTCCTCTTGGCTGCTCCTGTGCCATCGCAGCTGGTGCTTCCTTTATAAGATATTTACAAATCTTGGATGGAGAAGCTAAGATGGCAGAGGAATAGGACAGGGAGATCACTTTCTCCCACACAAATTCATCAAAAGAACATTTGAACGCTGAGCAAACTCCACAAAACAACTTCTGGCCACTAGCAGAGGACATCAGGCGCCCAGAAAAGCAGCCCATTGTCTTTGAAAGGAAGTAGCACAAAATATAAAAGATAAAAAGAGAGACAAAAGAGTTAGGAGTGGAGCTCCCAGGTCCTAGGAAGGGAGTCTTAATAGAGGAAGTTTCCAAACACCAGGAAACCCTCTCACTGGCAGGTCTGAGGGAAGTTTTTGAATCTCATAGGGCAACCTAACTGGGAGGAAAAATAAATAAAACCCACAGATTACATGCCTAAAAACAACTTCCAGCAGAAAAGTACCCCAGACGCTTGCATCCACCACCAGCAAGTGGGGGCTGAATGGAGAGGAGCAGGCAGCATTGCTTAGGATAAGAACAGGGCCTGAATGCCCTGAGGGCAATCTGAGGGAGCTAACGTGAGACAGAAACTTAAACTGTGGGATAGCAAGAGAGAGAGAGAGAAAATTAACCTGTGAAAAGCCCTAACAGAAGGCACTGCCGGCCTGTTCACAGAACAAAGGAAGCACTGAGAGAATACCAGAAAAGAGTTAGCTGGCTGCAGACCGGCCCATCCCCTGCCAGAGGCAGGAGGCAGAGGGGAGGGGAAAGGGGCAAACTTGGCCCCAAAGACGTCATCCCCTACCAAACTGCAAACAGGCTTCCAGTCTCTAACCAAAGACTTCCTGAGATTCTGGATGGTTGACATCCACCAGGAAGGTCACAGCTAGAGATCAGCTCCCCAGAAGAGACACAAGGCGCACTGGACTGGTGCACCCGGAAACCGAGGCTGGGACCGCAGAGGGGATAAGGCACACTGCACCTGGGGAGAGTGCACTCATCAAGCTCCTGACTTCCTGAGCACCTCCGACGGGGAAGGCACAAAACGCAGGGCCTTCCGAGTCTGCACCTTTGTGGAGTACTCAATAACCTGAACCTGAGTGGCTTACGCCTGGGAAGTGCACACAACTCAGGGCCTGCTCTCTGTAGATCAACCTGGAGCCTGAGCAGTGTAGATGGGGAAAGCACACATGCCGTGAGTGGGGGCAAACCCAGTGTGGCTGGAACACTGCGAGTGCTCCCTACACACGCCAGTGATATTTGTTTGCAGTGCCCCTCCCTCCCCACAGCATGACTGAAGAAGTGAACCTAAACAAGAGACCACCTCCGCCCCCTTGTGTCAGGGCGGAAATTAGACACTAAAGAGACCTGCAAACAGAAGCCAAATAAATAAAGGGAACCACTTTAGAAGTGACGGGTGCAACAGATTAAAATCCCTGTAGTTAACACTGGCTACACTGGAAGGGGCCTATAGATATTGAGAAATATAAGCAGGAACAAGGAACTATCTGTAACTGAGCTGAATCCACACTGCCCACAACAGCTCCAGAGAAATTCTAAAATATACATTTTACTATTATTATTATTTTTAATTAAAATTTTTTCTTAATTTTCTCTTTTATTTTTTCCATTTATTTTTATTAAAGTCCTTTATTACTCCTCTATTACTCCTTAATTTTCATTTTCATAACCCACTATAACCTTGCAAAAAAAGACCCTATTTTTAAAGCGAACTTCAGATATATTTCTTAAACTTTTTGTGTTTTTGGTTTTTTTTTAATATTGTATATTTAAGAGCCTAATCTCTACTCTAGATTTTTAATCTTTGTTTTTCAGTATTTGATATCAATTTTGGACATTTAAGAATCCAATATTAAGAACCCATCTTTACTCAGGAGTGTGATGAAAACTCTCTCCCCCTTTTGACTCTTCTTTTTCTCCCCCAGATCACGTCTATTTCCTCCCTCCCCCTTCACTTCTCAATCCAATTCTGTGAATCTCTGTGGGTGTTCTGGGCTGCAGAGAACACTTAGGGAACAGAGTACTGCCTAGATCTGTCTCTCTCCTCTTGAATCCCCCTTTTGCTCCTCCTGCTCACGTCTATCTTCTTCCTCCCTCTCCTCTTCTTCTTATAACTCTGTGAACCTCTATGAGTGTCCCTCACTGTGGAGAATCTTTTCACCACTAACCTAGAAGTTTTATTATCAGTGCTGTATGGATGGAGAAGTCTTGAGGCTACTGGAAGTATAAGACTGAAATCCAGAGGCAAGAGGCATAAGCCCAAAACCTGAGAACACCAGAGAACTCCTGACTACAGGGAACATAAAGTAATAAGAGATCAACCAAAAGCTTCCATACCTACACTGAAACCAACCTTCACCCAAGAGCCAATAAGTTCCAGAGCAAGACATACCATGCAAATTCTCCAGCAATGCAGGAACATAGCACTGAGTGTAAATATACAGGCTGCCCAAAGTCACACCAAACCCATAGACCCATCTCAACACTCACTACTTGACACTCCATTGCACTCCAGGGAGACGTAATCCAGCTCCACCCACCAGAACACCGACGCAAGCTTCCCTAAACAGGAAACTTTGACAAGTCAATCGTCCAACTCCACCCACTGGGAGAAATCTCCACAATAAAAAGGAACCACAGACCACCAGAATAGAGAAAGGCAACCCCAAACATAGCAATCAAAACAAGATGAAAAGGCAGAGAAATACCCAGCAGGTAAAGGAACATGAAAAATGCCCACCAAGCCAAATAAAAGAGGAGGAAATAGAGAATCTACCTGAAAAAGAAATTAGAATAAGGATAATAAAAATGATCCAAAATCTTGAAAACAAAATGGAGCTACAGATAAATAGCCTGGAGGCAAAGATTGAGAAGATGCAAGAAATGTTTAACAAGGACCTAGAAGAAATAAAAAAGAGTCAATTAAAAATGAATAATGCAATAAATTAGATAGAAAACACTTTGGAGGGAACCAACAGTAGAATAACGGATGCAGAAAATAGGATAAGTGAGGAAGAAGATAAAATGGTGGAAATAAATGAAGCAGAGAGGAAAAAAGAGAAAAGAATCAAAAGAAATGAGGGCAACCTCAGGGACCTCTGGGACAATGTGAAACACCCCAACGTTCGATTCATAGGAGTCCCAGAAGAAAAAGACAAAAAGAAAGGCCATGAGAAAATACTCGAGGAGATAATAACTAAAAAATTCCCTAAAATGGGGAAAGAAATAGTCACACAAGTCCAAGAAACTAGAGAGTCCCAAACAGGATACACCCAAGGCAAAACACACCAAGACACATTAATCAAACTAACAAAGTCAAAACAAAGAACAAATATTAAAAACAGCAAGGGAGAAACAACAAATAACCCACAAGGGGATTCCCATAGGGATAACAGCTGATCTATCAATAGTCTTCTGGCCAGAAGCGAATGGCAGGACATACTTAAAGTAATGAAAGAGAATAATCTACAACCCAGATTACTGTACCCAGCAAGGATCTCATTCAGATATGAAGGAGAATTCCAAAGCTTTACAGACAAGCAAAAGTTGAGAGAATTCAGCACCACCAAACCAGCTCTCCAACAAATGCTAAAGGATCTTCTCTAGACAAGAAACACAGAAAGGTTGTATAAACGCGAACCCAAAACAACAAAGTAAATGGCAGCAGAACCATACCTATCAACAATTACCTTAAATGTAAATGGGCTGAATGCCCCAACCAAAAGAAAAAGGCTGGCTGAATGGATACAAAAACAAGACCCCTATATATGCTGTCTACAAGAGACCCACCTCAAAGCAAGGGACACATACAGACTGAAAGTGAAGGGCTGGAAAAAAATATTTCACGCAAACGGAGACCAAAAGAAAGCAGGAGTCGCAATACTCATATCAGATAAAATAGACTTTAAAATAAAGGCTGGGAAAAGAGACAAAGAAGGACACTACATAATGATCAAAGGATCAATCCAAGAAGAAGATATAACAATTATAAATATATATGCACCCAACATAGGAGAACCACAATATGTAAGGCAAATGCTAATGACTATGAAAGGGGAAATTAACAATAACGCAATAATAGTGGGAGACTTTAACAACACACTCACACCTATGGATAGATCAACTAAACATAAAATTAACAAGGAAATAAAACTTTAAATGACACAATGGAAAAGCTAGACCTAATTGATATCTATAGGACATTTCACCACAAAACAATCAATTTCACCTTTTGCTCAACTTCACACAGAACCTTCTCCAGAATAGATCATATACTGGGCCATAAATCTAGCCTTGGTAAATTCAAAATAATTGAAGTCATTCCAGTCATCTTTTTGGACCACAATGCAGTAAGATTAGATCTCATTACAGGAAAAAAATATTAAAAATTCCAACATATGGAGGCTAAATAACACGCTTCTGATAATCAACAAATCATATAATAAATCAAAATATGCATAGAAACGAATGAAAATGAAAACACAACGACCCAAAACCTATCAGAGACGGTAAAAGCAGTGCTAAGGGGAAGGATCACAGAAATACAGGCTTACCTCAAGAAACAAGAAAAAGTCAAATAAATGACCTAACTCTATGCCTAAAGCGACTAGAGAAGGAAGAAATGAAGAACCCCAGGGTTAGTAGAAGGAAAGAAATCTTAAAAATTGGGGCAGAAATAAATGCAAAAGAAACAAAAGAGACCATAGCAAAAAACAACAAAGCTAAAAGCTGGTTTTTTGAAAAGATAAACAAAATTGACAAGCCATTAGCCAGACTCATTAAGAACAAAAAGGAGAAGAACCAAATCAACAACATTAGAAATGAAAATGGAGAGATCACAACAGACAACACTGAAATACAAAGGATCATAAGAGACTACTACCAGCAGCTATATGCCAATAAAATGGACAGCTTGGAAGAAATGGATAAATCCTTAGAAAAGTATAACATTCCAAAACTGAACCAGGAAGAAATAGAAGATCTTAACAGACCCATCACAAGCATGGAAATCGAAACTCTAATCAGAAATATTCCAGCAAACAAAAGCCCAGGACCAGATGGCTTCACAGCTGAATTCTACCAAAAATTGAGAGAATAGCTAACACCTATATTATTCAAACTCTTCCAGAAAATTGCAGAAGAAGGTAAACTTCCAAACTCATTCTATGAGGCCACCATCACCCTAATACCAAAACAGGACAAAGAGGCCACAAAAAAAGAAAACTACAGGCCAATATCACTGATGAACATAGATGCAAAAATCCTTAACAAAATTCTAGCAAACAGAATCCAACAACATATTAAAAAGATCATACATCATGACCAAGTGGGCTTTATCCCAGGAATGCAAGGATTCTTTAATATCTGCAGATCAATCAATGTAATACACCACATTAACAAATTGAAAGATAAAAACCATATGATTATCTCAATAGATGCAGAAAAAGTCTTTGACAAAATTCAACATCCATTTATGATAAAAACTCTCCAGAAAGCAGGAAAAGAAGGAACATACTTCAACATAATAAAAGTTATATATGACAAACTCACAGCAAACATTATCCTCAATGGTGAAAAATTGAAAGCATTTCCCCTAAAGTCAGGAACGAGACAAGGGTGCCCACTCTCACAACTACTATTCAACCTAGTTTTGGAAGTCTTGGCCACAGCAATCAGAGCAGAAAAGTAAATAAAAGAATCCAGATTGGAAAGGAAGAAGTAAAAGTATCACTGTTTGCAGATGACATGATCCTCTACATAGAAAACCCTAAAGACTCTACCAGAAAATTTCTCTAGCTAATCAATGAATATAGTAAAGTGGCAGGATATAAAATTAACACACATAAATCCCTTGCATTCCTATACACTAAAAATGAGAAAACAGAAAGAGAAATTAAGGAAACAGTGCCATTCACCATTGCAACAAAAAGAATAAAATGCTTAGGAGTATATCTACCTAAAGAAACAAAAGACCTATACATAGAAAACTATAAATCACTGATGAAAGAAATCAAAGAAGACACAAATAGATGATGAAATATACTGTGTTCATGGATTGGAAGAATCAATATTGTGAAAATGACTATACTACCCAAGGTAAACTATAGATTCAATGCAACCCCAATCAAGCTACCAATGGTATTCTTCACAGAGCTAGAATAAATAATTTCACAATTTGTATGGAAATACAAAAAACTCGAATAGCCAAAGCAATCATGAGAAAGAAGAATAGAACTGGAGGAATCAACCTGCCTGACTTCAAGCTCTACTACAAAGCCACAGTCATCAAGACAGTATGGTACTGGCACAAAGACAGAAATATAGATCAATGGAACTAAATACAAAGCCCTAAGATAAATCCACATACCTATGGACACCTTATCTTCAACAAAGGATGCAAGAATATATAATGGAAAAAAGACAACCTCTTTAACAAGTGGTGCTAGGAAAACTGGTCAACCACTTGCAAAAGAATGAAACTAGAACACTTTCTAACACCATACACAAAAATAAACTCAAAATGGATTAAACATCTAAACATAAAACGAGCAACTATAAAACTCCTAGAGGAGAACATAAGCAAAACACTCTCCAACGTAAATCACAGCAGGATCCTCTATGACCCACCTCCCAGTATATTAGAAATAAAAGCAAAAATAAACAAATGGGACCTAGTTAAACTTAAAAGCTTTTGCACAACAAAGGAAACTATAAGCAAGGTGGAAAGGCAGCCTTCAGAATAGAAGAAAATAATAGCAAATGAAGCAACAGACAAAGGATTAATCTCAAAAATATACAAGCAACTCCTGCAGCTCAATTCCAGATAAATAAATGACCCAATCAAAAAATGGGCCAACGTTCTAAACAGACATTTCTCCAAAGAAGACATCCAGATAGCTAACAAACACATGAAAAGATGCTCAACATCATTCATTATCAGAGAAATGCAAATCAAAACCACAGTGTGGTACCATTACACGCCAGTAAAATGGCTGCTATCCAACAGTCTACAAGCAATAAATGTTGTAGAGGGTGTGGAGAAAAGAGAACCCTCTTACACTGATGGTGGGAATGCAAACTCGTAGTACTACTAAGGAGAACAGTGTGGAGATTCCTTATAAAACTTGAAATAGAACTGCCATATGACCCAGCAATCCCACTTCTGGGCATACACTCCGAGGAAACCAAAACTGAAAGAGAAACTTATACCCCAATGTTCATCGCAGCACTGTTTATAATAGCCAGGACATAGAAGCAACCTAGATGCCCATCAGCAGACCAATGGATAAGAAAGCCATGGTACATATACACAGTGGATATTACTCAGCCATTAAAAACAATACATTTGAATCAGCTCTAATGAGATGGATAAAACTGGAGCCCATTATACAGAGTGAAGTAAGCCAAAAAGATAAACACTAATACAGTATACTAACACATATATATGGAATTTAGAAAGTTCTTTATTACTCCTTTAATTTTCATTTTTATAACCTACTGTTACATTGCAATAAAAAAGAGACTCTATTTTTAAAGCAAATTTCATAAACATATATATATATATATTTATAATTTCATGATTGATTTTGTTTTGTATTTTTAATATTGTATTTTTGAGAGCCTAAACTCTATTGTAGATTTTTAATCTTTGCTTTCTGGTATTGTTATAAATTTTTTACCTTTAAGAACATAATCTTCAGCACCCATTTTCTACTTAGGGGTATGATTACTGACTTGATTGCTCTCTCCCCTTTTGACTCTCCCTTTTCTCCCCCAGGTCACCTCTATCTCCTCCCTCCTCCTTCTCTTCTCTGCTTAACTCTGTCAATCTCTCTAGGTGTTCTTGACTCTGGAGAATACTTAGGGAACTGATTACTGGCTATATTGGTCTCTCCCATTTTGACTCCCTCTCTTCTCCTCCTGCATACCTCTATTTCCCGCCTCTGTCTTCTCCTCTGTGTAACTCTGTGAACGTCTCTGAGTGTTCCAGACTATGGAGAGTGCATATGCAATTGATTACTGGCTAGACAGCTCTCTTCCCTTTTGATTCCCCTCTTCTCCCCCTGGTCACCTCTATCTCCCTCCTCCCTGTTCTCTTCTCCATGTAACTCTGTGAATCTCTCTGGATGTCCATCATTGTGGAGAATCTCTTCACCATCAACCTAAATGTTTTATCATCTGTGCTGTATGGATGAAGAAGTCTTGAGGCTACTGTAAAAATAAGACTCAAAGCCAGATTCATGTCAATGTATGACAAAACCCACTGCAATGTGGTGAAGTAATTAGCCTCCAACTAATAAAAATAAATGGAAAAAATAAAAATAAAAAAAGACTGAAAGCCAGAGACAGGAGGCTTAAATCTGAATCTTGAGAACACCAGAAATCTCCTGACTTCGGGGAACATTAACCAACAAGAGCTTTTCCAAAAGCCTCCATACCTACATGGAAACCAAACCCCACCCAAGAACAAACAAGTTCCAGAGGAAGACAAACCACACACATTCTCAAGGAATGCAGGAATACAGCCATGAGCATTAAAATACAGGCTGCCCAAGTCACACCAAGCCCATAGACACCCCAAAACTCACCACTGAACACTTCATTGCACTCCAGAGAGAAGAGTTCCAGCTCCACCCACCAGAACACAGACCCAAGCCTCCCTAACAAGGAAACCTTGACAAGCCACTCGTCCAACCCACCAACAGGGTGCAACCTCCACAATAAAGTGAAAACACAAGCTTCCAGCCTACAGAAAGGCCACCCCAAACACAGCAATCTAAACAAAAGGAAAAGGCAGAGGAATATTCAGCAGGTAAAACAACACGATAAATGCCCACCAAACCAAACAAAAGAGGAGGAGATAGGGAGTCTACCTGAAAAAGAATTCAGAATAATGATAGTAAAGATAATCCAAAGTCTTGAAAATAAAATGGAGTTACAGAAAAATAGACTAGAGACAAGGATTGAGAAGATGCAAGAAGTGTTTAACAAAGTCCTAGAAGAAATAAAAAAGTGTCAACCAGTAAGGAATAATGAAATAACTGAAATCAAAAGTACTCTGGAGGGAACCAACATTAGAATAACTGAGGCATAAGATAGGATAAGTGAGGTGGAAGATAGAATGGTGGAAATAAATGAAACGGAGAGGAGAAAAGAAAAAAAAGAATTAAAAGAAATGAGGACACTCTCAGAGACCTCTAGGACAACATTAAATGCCCCAACATTAGAATCATAGGAGTCTCAGAAGAAGAAGACAAAAAGAAAGCGCATGAGAAGATACTTGAGAACATAATAGTTGAAAACTTCCCCAAAATGGGGAGGGAAATAGTCACTCAACTCCAAGAAACCCAGAGAGTCGCAAACAGGATAAAGCCAAGGCAAAACCCCCCAAGACACATATTAACCAAATTAATGAAGATCAAAACAAATAGCAAATATTAAAAGCAGCAAGGGAAGAGCAAAAATTAAGACACAAGGGGATTCTCATAAGGATAACAGCTGATCTTTCCAGAGAAATTTTTCAAACCAGAGAGGAATGACAGGACATACTTAAAGTGATCAAAGAGAAAAAGCTACAACCCAGATTACTATATCCAGCGAGGATATCATTCAAATATGAAGGAGAAATCAAAAGCTTTACAGACAAGCAAAAGCTGAGAGAATTCAGCACCACCAAACCAGCTCTTCAACAAATGCTAAAGGATCTTCTCTAGACAGGAAACACAGAAAAGGTGTATAAACTCAAACCTAAAGCAGCAAAGTAATTGGCAACGGGGCCATACTTATCAATAATTACCTTAAATGTAAACGGGTTGAATGCCCCAACCAAAAGACAAAGACTGGCTGATTGGATGCAAAAATAAGACCCCTATATACTGTCTACAAGAAATCCACCTGAAAACAAGGGATACATACAGAGTGAAAGTGAAGGGCTGGAAAAAGCTATTTCATGCAAATGGAAACCAAAAGAAAGCAGGAGTAGCAATACTCATATCAGATAAAATGGACTTTGAAATAAAGGCTGTGAAAAGAGACAAAGAAGGACACCACATAATGATCAAAGGATCGATCCAAGAAGAAGATATAACAATTATAAATATATATGCACCCAACATAGGACCACTGCAATATGTAAGGAAAATGCTAACAAGTATGAAAGGGGAAATTAACAGTAACATGATGATAGTGGAAGACTCTAATACCCCTCTCATTCCTATAGATAGATCAAGCACACAGAAAATTAGCAAGGAAACACAAACTTTAAATGATACAATGGAACAGTTAGACTTAATTGATATCTACAGGACATTTCACCCCAAAACAATGAATTTCACCTTTTTTTCAATTGCACATGGAACATTCTCCAGGATAGAACACAACCTGGGCCATAAATCTAGCCTTAGAAAATTCAAAAAAATGGAAATCATTTCAAGCAACCTTTCTGATCACAATGTGGTAAGAGTAGATGTCAACTATTAAAAATACAAACATATTGAGGTTAAAAAACATGCTTCTAAATAACCAACTAATCACAGAAGAAATCAAAATATAAATCAAAATATGCATGGAAACAAATGAAAATAAAAACATGACAACCCAAAACCTATGGGGTTATGTAAAAGCAATGCTAAGGGGAAGGTTCATAGCAATACAAGCTTACTTTGGGAAACGAGAAAAATCAAGCAAAGATCCTAGATTTACACCCAAAGCAACTAGAAAAAGAAGAAATGAAGAATCCCAGCGTTAGTAGAAGGAAAGAAATCATACAAATTAGGGCAGAAATAAATGAAAAAGAAACAAAGAGATGATAGCAAAAATCAACAAAACTAAAAGCTGGTTCCTTGAGAACATACATAAAATAGACCAAACATTAGCAAGACTCATCAAGAAAAAAGGGAGAAGAATCAAATAAACAAATCTAGAAATGAAAATGGATAAATCACAGCAGACAACACAGAAATACAAAATATCATAAGAGACTAATATCAGCAACTATATGACAATAAAGTGGACAATGTGGAAGAAATGGACAAATTCTTAGAAAAGTATAACGCTCTAAAATTGAACCAGGAAAAAACAGATCCATCACAGGCATGGACATTGAAACTGTAATCAAAGATCTTCCAACAAACAAAAGCCCAGAACCAGATGGCTTCAGAGATGAATTCTACCAAAAACTGAGAGAAGAGCTACTTACCGATCCTACTCAAATTCTTCCAGAAAATTGTAAAGGAAGGTAAATTGCCAAACTCATTCTATGAGGCCACCATCACCCTAATACCAAACCAGACAAAGATGCAACCAAAAAAAAGAAAACTGCAGGCCAATATCACTGATGACCATAGATGCAAAAATACTCAATAAAATTCTACCAAACAGAATCCAACATCATATTAAAAAGATCATACATCATGATCAAGTGGGATACAAGTATTCTTCAATATTTGCAGATCAATCAACGTTATACACCACATTAACAAATTGAAAGATAAAAGCATATGATTATCTCAATAGATGCAGAGAAAGTCTTTGAAAAAATTTCAACATCGATTGATAATATAAACCCTCCAGAAAGCAGGCATAGAAGGAACATACCTCAACATAATAAAAGCTATGTATGATAAACCCACAGAAAACATTATCCTCAATGGTGAAAACTTGAAAGTGTTTCCCCTAAAGTCAGGAACAAGACAAGAGTGTCCACTCTCACCACTACTACTCAACATAGTTTTGAAAGTTTTAACCACAGAAATGAAAGAAGATAAAGAAATGAAAAGGAATCCAGATTGGAAAAGAAGTAAAACTCTCACTGTGTGCAGATGACATGATCCTCTACATAAAAAACCCTAAAGACACCACCAGAAAATTACTAGAACAAATCAATGAACATAGTAAAGTTGTAGGATATAAAATTAACACAGAGAAATCCCTTGCATTCCTATACACTAGCAGTGAGAAAACAGAAAGAGAAATTAAGGAAATAATCCCATTCAACATTGCAAAGAAAATATTAAATACTTAGGAATAAATCTACCTAATGAAACAAAAGACCTATATATAGAAAACTGTAAAACACTGATGAAAGAAATCAAAGATGACACAAATTGATGGAGAAATATACCATGTTTATGGAGTGGAAGAATTAATATAGTGAAAATAAGTATACATCCCAAAGCAATCTGTAGATTCAATGCAATCCCTATCTAGCTACCAATGGAATTTTTCAGAAAACTAGAAAAAATAGCTTCCCAATTTGTATGGAAATACAAAAAAACCTCGAATAGCCAAAGCAATCTTGAGAAAGAAGGATGGAACTGGAGGAGTCAACCTACCTGACTTCAGACTACACTACGAAGCTACCGTCATTGAGACAGTATGGTCCTGGCACAAAGACAGAAAAATAGATCAATGGGACAAAATAGAAAGCCCAGAGATAATTCCACACACCTATGGACAACTTTTCTTTGACACAGGAGGCAAGAATATACAATGTAGAAAAGAGAATATCCTTAACAAGTGGTGCTGGAAAAACTGGTCAACCACTTCTAAAAGAATGAAACTATGGAGAACAGTATGGAGATTCCTTAAAAAACTGGAAATAGAACTGCCATATGACCCAGCAATCCCACTTCTGGGCATACACACTGAGGAAACCAGATCTGAAAGAGACACGTGTACCATAATGTTCATCACAGCACTGTTTATAATAGCCAGGACGTGGAAGCAACCTAGATGTCCATCAGCAGACGAATGGATAAGGAAGCTGTGGTACATATGCACCATGGAATATTACTCAGCCATTAAAAAGAATTCATTTGAATCAGTTCTAATGAGATGGATTGAACTGGAGCCCATTATACAGAGTGAAGCAAACCAGAAAGGTAAAGACCAATACAGTATACTAACGCATATATATGGAATTTAAAAAGATGGTGACAATAACACTATATGCAAAACAGAAAAAGAGACACAGATGTACAGAACAGAATTTTGGACTCTGTGGGAGAAGGTGAGGGTGGGATGTTTAGAGAGAACAGCATCCAAACATGTATATTATCAAGGGAGAATTAGATCACCAGCCCAGGCTGGATGCATGAGACAAGTGATCAGGACTGGCACACTGGGAAGACCCAGAGGGATCGGGTGGAGAGGGAGGTGGAAGCGGGGATCTGGATGGGAATACATGTAAATCCATGGCTGATTCATGTCAATGTATGGCAAAAACCACTACAATATTGTAAAGCAATTAGCCTCCAACTAAAAAAAATAAATGGGAAAAAATAAATTAATTAATTAAAAAAAAGAATGAAACTAGAACACTTTCTAACACCATACACCAAAATAAACTCAAAATGGATTAAAGATCTAAATATAATGTCAGAAACTATAAAACTCCTAGAGGAAAACATAGATAAATCATTCTCTGACATAAATCACAGCAGTATCCTCTATGATCTACCTCTCAGAGTAATGGAAATAAAAGCAAAAATAAACAAATGGGACCTAATTAAACTTAAAATCTTTGCACAAAGAATGAAACTATAAGTAAGGTGAAAAGACAGCCTTCAGAATGGGAGAAAATAATAGCAAATGAAGCAACTGACAAAGAATTAATCTGAAAAAATATACAAGCAATTCCAGGTCAATTCCAGAAAAACAAGCAACCCAATCAAAAAATGGGCCAAAGAACTAAACAGACATTTCTCCAAAGAAGACATACAGATGGCTAACGATCACATGTAAAGATGCTCAACATCACTCATTATCAGTGAAATGCAAATCAAAACCACAGTGATGTACCATCTCACGCCAGTCAGAATGGTTGCTACGCAAAAGTGTACAAACAATAAGTGCTGGAGAGGTTGGGGAGAAAAGGGAACCCTCTTACACTGTTGGTGTGAGTTCAAATTAGGACAGCCCCTATGGAGAACAGTGTGGAGATTCCTTTAAAAACTGGAAACAGAACTGCCATATGACCCAGCAATCCCACTGCTGGGCATACACACTGAGGTAAATCCATCAGCCATGGATTTACATGTATTCCCCATTCAGATGTATTTCCATCAGAATGGAAAGAGACCCGTGTACCCCAATGTTCATTGCAGTACTGTTTACAATAGCTAGGACATGAAAGCAACATATGTGCCCATCAGCAGATGAATAGATAAGAAAGCTGTGGTACATATACACAATGGAATATTACTCAGCTATTAAAAAGAACACATTTGAATCAGTTCTAATGAGGTGGATGATACTGAAGCCTATTACACAGAGTGAAGTAAGGCAGAAAGAAAAACACCAATACAGTATATTAACACGTATATATAGAATTTAGAAAGATGGTAACGGTGGCCCTATATGGGAGACAGCAGAAGAGACACAGATATAAAGAACAGACTTTTGGACTCTGTGGGAGAAGGCAAGGGTGGGATGATTTGAGAGAATAGCATTGAAACATGTATATTACCATATGTGAAATAGATCGCCAGTGCAGGTTCAATGCATGAGACAGGGTGCTCAGGGCCGGTGCCCAAGGACAATCCTGAGTGATAGGATGGGGAGGAAGGTGGGAAGTGAGCTCAGGATGGGGGACACATGTACACTCTTTGCTGATTCATGTGAAAGTATGGCAAAAACCATTACAATATTATAAAGTGATTAGTCTCCAAATAAAATAAATTAATTAATTTTAAAAATATAAACAAGCAATGCATACAAGTCAATAACCACAGAAACAAATGACCCAATCAAAAAGTGGGGGAAAGACCTAAACAGACATTTCTCCAAAGAAGACATACAGATGGCTAACAAACACATGAAAAGATGCATGACATCACTCATTATACAAATGAAAGAAATAAAATCAAATGAGAGAAATGCAAATAAAAACAACAATGAGATATCACCTCACACTGGTCAGAATGGCCATCATCATCATGTCCACAAACAATGAATGCTGGAGACAGTGTGGAGAAAAGGGAACCCCCTTGCACTGTTGGTGGGGATGTAAATTGATACAGCCACAATGGAAGACAGTATGGAGATTCCTTAAAAAACTAGGAATAAAACCACCATATGACCCACCATTCCCACTCCTAGGCATATATCCTAAGGAAACCAAAATTCAAAAAGACACATGTACCCCATTGTTCATTGCAGCACTATTACAATACCTAGAACATGGAAGCCTCCTAGGTGTCCATCGGCAGATGAATGGATAAAGAAGCTGTGGTACATATATACAACAGGATATTATTCAGCCATAAAAATAAATGTGTCTGAGTCAGTTCTCATGAGGAGGATGAACCTAGAGTCTATTATACAGAGTGAAGTAAGAAAGAGAAAAACAAATATCATATACTAATGCATATACATGGAATCTAGAAAGATGGTACTGATGAAATTATTTGCAGGGCAGCAATGGACACACAGACATAGACAACAGACTTATGGACATGGGGGGGAGGGGATCGGGAGGAAGGAGAGGGTGGGATGTATGGAGAGAGTAACATGGAAACTTCCATTAACATATGTAAAATATATAGCCAGTGGGAATTTGTTGTATGGATCAGAGAACTCAAACTGGGTCTCTGTAACAACCTAGAGGGATGTGATGGGCAGGGAGGTGGGAGGGGGCATATGTATACCTATGGATGATTCATATTGGTGTTCAGCAGACACCAAAACAACTCTAAAACAATTATCCTTCAATTAAATAAAAAAGAATCAGCCGGCAAAGCAGGAGATGCAGGCAGTTGTGGGTTCGATTCTTGGGTCGGGAAGATTCCCTGGAGGAGAGTATGGCAACCCACTCCAGTAGTCTTGCCTGGAGAACCCCATGGAGAGAGGAACCTGGTGGGCTACAGTCCATGGGGTCGCAAAAAGTCAGAGACGACTGAAGCAACTTAGCATACGCCGGATTTGTGCGTACCTTTCAGTGTGGTAACCCTGAGCTGCCGGCTTCCCCAATGGCTTAGCAGGTAAAGAATCTGCTGGAGATGCAGTCAGATGTGGGTTGGAGTCCTGGTTCAGGAAGATCCCCTGGAGGAGGAAGCAGCCAACACACGTCAGTGTTCTTGCCTGAAGAATCCCATGGACAGGGGAGCCTGGTGGGTTACAGTCCATGTGGTCACAAGGGTCTGACATGAGAAGTCGCTCTCCTGTCGCAGCAGCAACCTTTAGCTCCGCCCATGCCCTTTTCTGGACCGGCGGGTGGGTGTCCCGCCCGCCCCCGCCAAGTTGTCCTTCGGTGGAAGAAATCACTGGAAAAGGGTGGAAAGCAGTTTGGCCACTAGGTGGGTAGTACTAGATGGTGAAGTCAAGAGACTAGGAGAATGGATGAACTGTAAACATTTTCATGAATGTGAGATTTTTACAGAAAGCAGTTGTAGTTTTGCCATCCTCCCCTAGAGAACAGAACAATTGAAAGGAAAGGATCAGGATTTCCTATAGCAAGCACCCCTGGGGCTTTGCTTTTGCACCCAGCACTGAACTGAGCCCTTGGAATGTGCAAATGGAGAGCACGACTGGCAGCTGTCACACCGCAGCTCCTGTCCAATGCGGAAGAGAAGAGCCCTGCCAAAGAGAGCCACGGTGACTGCTGGGCTTATGGCTGGGTCTGGTGTGCCAGGGGCAGGTAAACTTCCAGCAAATCCGAGGCTGGACTCTGTCCAGCTCTGCAGTGCAAGGTGCCCCTAGTTGAACTCCAACTGTCCGCCCAGATGCAGCAGGGCCAGGAGCGTGCTTGGGGTGGGGTGGGGTGAGGGCTCCCCCTGTTGAGGCGGGGCTGTGGGTGCCATGCTGCTGTGGTGCAGCTGCAAGTGGGCCGTGTGCAGCTGTGCGGGGGCGGGAAACAGTTGTACAGGGAAGGTGGCAGGGTCTATCACTCTACAACCTCTTCCCGCCACCAGCTCCCAGACCGTGTGCACCACAGCAGCAGCAAGAGCACCAGCAGCGACAGATGCATGGTGGTTGTGTTGCTCGGGCACTCTGACCTGGAGGCATCTCCAACAGGTACTGGTCAGGGCCTGGGACCCAGAGCACAACCCAGACTGCATGGAATTCCCCACAATGACCCTTGCCATCTTTCTTGGCATCCCAGGGGCTGGTGGCTACATGTTTCCCCTGGAAGTGGGATCCCACTATATCAGGACTCGAGTGCACCAAGACCGTGCCGTTTATTAGGCCTGGCGTGCACCAGTACCATGCCATTTCCAGACATTGTGACCAGCCTCGCTTTCACACTTAACCCTGCTCACAGCCATTGTGGTCAGGACTGGCAGCTCTGGGCCTTACCCTGGAGGGAAAGTGGCTTCAGCCCTTCCTCTCCTGGCCTCTACCAACTTCCACTGACCAGACATATTCTCACTCTGGAATGAGGGTTGTTTGAGGTAGAGAGTGTGTGAGGGGGTGGATGGATTTAGGAAGGCGGGCCTAGGTGAGGGTGGGGACCACAAGGAAATGAAGGTGGAGGCTTGGGGACAGTAGTTAGATTTGAGTGAGGTCAGGGCTTAGGACATGCATTGTGCTTGGGACTAGGTGGCATATGGCTTGAGTAGGGGCGGGGATCCGAGTAGGTAGAGGCAAGGCTTCCTTAGGGATGGGACTTGAGTCCGGGGTTGGGTCACGGGAAGGGGTGGGGCTTCGTGGGTGCAGGGACTGAACTTCCATCAGGGTGGGGCTTGGCGTCAGGGACTGAGCTCAGTTGGGGGTGGGGCCTCGTGGAGGCGGGACTTGGACGGGGTGGGGCTTGGTGGGGATGTGGGTCAAACATGCCTGGAGGCTCGGCGTCAGGGGTGGGGCTTAAGGCGTCAGTTGCGCTTCAGTGGAGGTGGGACTTGGCAGCCCGGGCAAGGTTTAAGAGCAAGGGAGTGTGAGTTGCTCGGTCACGACGACTCTTTGTGACTCCGCGGACTATACAGTCCATGGAATTCTCCAGGCCAGTACTGGAGTGAGTAGCCGTTCCCTTCTCCAGGGGATCTTCCCAACCCAGGGATGGAACCTAGGTCTCCCGCATTGCAGGCAGATTAAGGTTTAAAGTTGGGATTCCTTGGTGGCTCAGACGGTAAAGGGTCTGTGTGCAATGTGGGAGACTCGGGCTCGATCCCTGGATCGGGAAGATCCCCTGGAGAAGGAAATGGCAACCCACTCCAGTACTCTTGCCTAGAAATTTGCATGGATGCAAGGCACCTGGTTGGCTACAGTCCATGAGGTCACAAAGAGTCAGATACAACTGAGCGACTTCACTTTCTTTCTTTCACTTTAAGCTTTAAGAGAGGGGGTGGAATTGAGGACAGAGTAATAATAATTGAGGGCTTCCTCATGACTTAGCCAGTAAAGAATCTGCAAGAGATGCAAGCAGACGTGGGTTCAATCCCTGGGTCGAGAAGACCTCCTGAAAGAGGAAAGGGCAATCCACTCCAGGATCCTTGCCTGAAAAATCCCATAGGCGGAGGAGCCTGGTGGCTATGGTCCATGACGTCGCAAGAGTCGGACAAGACTAAGCATGCACACTGCAGCAATAATCTTAACTTCACTAGCGCTGAATACCAGTTGAGCAGTTTCTCATACCCCTGTAGCAGAGTGCTTGTGAACACTTCTGTAGAATCAGAATTGGCACAGCCTGAGCAGGGGCTTGTGAAGCAGAACCTTGGCCTTGCCTGGAACAGATCCAATGAAGCAGTGTCCACTACCCCAGCACCAGGGACTGCATGTGCCCAGCACTGGAGGGATTTTAGTATCTGCACTGCCAGCACATCCCTAACCAGCGTGGTGAACAGCTGTGAGGTGGGAGACGCCCTGGCAAAAAGCAGGAGGGGCAGGGTTGTCTGCCAAGGTTTACAGGGTCTGCAGGGTAGGGTCACACCTAGGGTCAGAGTCATCTGTTCCTGCAGTGTGGCACTGGAGACCCTTTTTGGGTCCCTTTTCTGCCTCTGATTCTAGCTTCCAGACAGCTGGAAAAATAGGTTCGTGTTTTCAGCTCTTGGTCCTTGCTGCCCAGCCCCCATCTTCCCTTCCCCCAACAAAAGATACTTCTTTGGTTAGAGGCCAGTGACATCACCTGTTGCTCCTTAACCTTACCTACCACATGACACCCCTCTGTGACGGAAACCCACAGTCCATGCTGTTCTCAGTACCCATGGCAATACCACAGCTTGTCACACGTTCTCTTCACCCACCAATTTCATCGCCTTGTGCAGAGCTCCAGTCATCTTTCTCATCTGTCAGGCATTTTCTGAGGAAGGAGGGAACTGGACCTCTTCATCCTCTAACCTTTACCCCAGAGAAGTGGGTACCAGGTGCCCTGGGACTGCACAGCCCTGAGCCAGGGCATGGGCATGCACGTGCACACACACACACACACAGACAGACACACACACACCACCCCTCCTGCTTGGAGGACTTTGGCAGGCCCTGCCTCCTACCTCTTGCTTTTCACCACAGGCACCTCCAGGACACACAGCAGAGTCCTGGGATTTTGAGGAGGAGCCCACAGCAAGTGGAGGTCAGCAGGGAGGGGATAAATTGGGGGAAGCTGGGCCTAAATAAACCCCTCCATCAAATGACTAGGGAAGTCCTGGAAAGCAGGGGCTGAATCCATGTGACCAGAAAGGAGAGGGAGATAGTTGGAGGGGTTTTGGTCGGTTTGGGAGGGTGGGCATTAATGATGTTCTCATTCCATTTCCATTTATAGGCTGTGGAAAATGGAGATGATTCTGCCTTTGTACTTGGCATTGACCCAAAACTCCTTGTGAGCTCACACTTTGTGAGCTGATTACTTCCCTTAGTATTAGACCAGTCCATAGAAAGTGGGAGCAATGGCTGTGACTCTGTTGGAGGATTGGTGCAGAGGAATGGACCTGGACTCTAGGAAGGTCTTGCTAACCATGGGGATCCCCGTGGAGTGTAGTGAGGCGGAAATTAAAGAGACCCTGAGGAGAGGCTTAGGGTCCCTCTGCCCCTACAGGGTGCTGGGCACAATGTTCAAAAGGGAAGACCAGGCTAAGGCAGTTTTCCTTGAATTGACGGACACCATCAACTATGCTACCGTGCCCAGCCGGATCCTAGGAAAGGGAGGTACCTGGGAAGTGGTGGTGAAGCCCCGTAGCCCAGATGAGGAATTTTTAGCAACAGACTGAAGGACTTCCTAAAAGATGAGGGCCAAAGAATGTTTGATGTGGCCAAAACCCTGGGGTACAGCACTCACTCTGAGGGCGCAGAGCTGGAGGATGTGGCTCAAGTCAGGCAACCAGTCTTGCAGCCTCTGAAAGAAAGCCTGTGGTACCAAAAACTCAAGACATTTTCAGGAAACACTCTCCCAGGCCCAGGTGAAGAGAGCTTTGAAACCTGGCTAGAGCAGGTGACTGAGATGATGCAGCTATGGCAGGTGTCTGAGACTGAGAAGTGGCGGTGTTTGCTGGAGAGCTATGTGGCCCTGCCCAGTCCATCATGTGGCTGCTGAGGGCCAGCAATGACTCCATGACAGTGGAGGAGTGCCTGGAGGCCCTGCTTTATCCCTTTGGGGATAAAGAGGACCATAGAACCTCACAGTTTAAGTTAGTCCAGACCTTCCAGAAGTCTGGAGAGACCATCTCTGGTTTTTTGGTACGATTAGAGCCCCTGTTTCAGAAAGCCATGCAGCACAGCCCCATGCCAGTGAGAAGTGCAGACACGATTCACCTGAAACACATCCTAGCTCGAGCCTCCATGACCACTGCCCTCCATGGCAAACTCGAGCTACTGGATCAGCGAGAGTGTGCGCCCACTTTCCTGCAGTTAATGAAGTTCATTCGAGATGAAGAGGAGTGTAAGGCCACCATGGCAGTGACCGAGGAGATCCAGAGTCGAGCAGAAAGGGTCTTCAGGGCATCAGAAGACAGTGTCATGATCCCTCAGGTCATGGTGCAGGCAGGGTCATTTGCTGAGAGCAGCACTCACACCATCCAGGAAGGAATCATCCCATTTCTGAAGTGCCGGCAGCTATCCTCTAGCTGTGACACTGGGGAGGAAGACCACAGCCAGGCACTATTTTCTAGGGCCGAGAATCAGCCTCCAGCAAAGCCCAGGTCTCAGCTGGCAGCAGAAGAGTCAGGGAACGAGAGAAGGGCTGGAGCCATTGAACCACCCCAAGGCCTAGGAAGCATAGGCTCAACATATCCAGGCACACCCTCTGCTAGCAGGCAACAGAAAACGTGCAACGGGGGGAAGAGGCGGTCCACACAAACAGCGGGGGACCTTGAGTGGAGCAGAGGGGAAGGGAAGCCAGGCTCAGCCCCCTCAGCGTCTACCAACTGGAAGGTGCTCCACCAACCAAGCCAAAATCAGTTCAGGGAGGCGTGGGATGCCCAAGCGGAAGACCATCATGTGCAGCAAAAGGGGTGCCTATGCCTCAGACAGACCCCAACATAGCAGAGGCTGAAGAAGGTGTAGTCAGGGGCTCTGGCATTGGCCCTGGCTTCTGGCCACCTGCAAACACCCACCCTGTGGGCTCTGAGCTACCGATGCTGATGGGACCCCAGGCCACTTGGGGCCTAGAGGAGCCTCCCTGGAGGCCATCTCTGCCACAAGGAGCCAGCTCTGACAAGGAAGAGCTGTGGGGCACACGGAAGATGCTCCGGCGGGGAGACCGCAGGATCCAGCCTGTCTTCAGGATCATCTACACTGCCCTAGGGAGTTCCCAGGAAGGCAGCACCCTGGAGCCTTTCTCAATTGAAGGCAGAGGACCCAGAGGCCCATGGCACCCAGCACCAGCCTACAAGCAGTCTTCCCCCAACCCAGCTCCTGCAGTCTGGAAGGACTATAGGGACAAGGAAAGCAAATACTGTGAAGAGATGATAAGGCCCTGGGTACCTGGTGGGCCAGTACCCCACAACTGGCTTTGCTGTAAGTGGGTGTGTGTGGTATAAACTTTTGTTCCAAAGGAGGAAAAGGAGGAGGAGGAAGAGGAGGAGGGATATGCAAGAAGAAGAGGAGGAGCATGGAGGAGAGGGAGGAAGAGGAGGAGGAGAATTCTTTGGCGGGACAGAGGGTTGTTTCTTTCTGCTTAGGTTTGAGTTTGGTCACTGGAGACCTGGGACTTGCCTGGAGAAGTAGCACTCACCAGCTGCCAATGCCAAGGTTGTCCCCAATGCTTGCCAACTGGAAACAGCCCTGAGTGGCCAGCCCCAGCCTAGGTGAGGGATGCCTGCAAACAGCTGCTGCCCACACTGACCTGAGAGATGTTAAGGGCCATGTCATGGTGCCTGGGCCTCCCCCACCCCTCCAGAGGGGACCCCTATTCAGCATCCCCTGGGGCAGACTACTCCCTGTCCTGGGAAGTCCAGATGTGCCCCCTGTAGGCCCCCTAGTGACCCAGGTCTCTAGGAAACCCTCCCTGTCCCAGCCCCTCTCCCCTTCCCATCAACACACACCTCCAAGCCATCATCCATTTCCCCCACACCCCTCACAGAATCCTGAGGCGCCCATGAACCTGGGCCAGGTGTCCCCATCTACCTGGTCAGCCAACCCTGGGCCCTGCCAAGTGTCCTGAGCTTCAGCACCAGCCAAGGCTCTACCTGCTGTGATCCCGGGTCCTCAGCCGTGTGTGCTTTCCTGGTGGAGATTCAAGCCCAGTTCTGCTTGCTCTCCTGGAGATGTGAGTGTGCTCTTCCCTGAGCAGTTCTACCAACCGTGGGGCAGAGACACCCCAGTCCACTTCCAGGAACCGGTGGGAAGGAGGGGACGGATGAGGACTTGACTGGCACCCACCCAAGGACCTCAGGAAGGAATATCTGCATTGGGGCTTCCCAACGGGGCTTTGGGAGGGCCCCCAGGACCTGTGCTCTGCTGGGCCACCCCATGCTTCCTCGGGACTCCGTGTCCTGTGCTTGGTACAGCGTGCCCTGGTGTGTGACAGTCCTGTGCACATGGGCCCGAGCGGGAGGGGCTGCCGTGGGGGGATCGGGCATTGCCAGCACCCACCGTCCTGGCAAGACACCACACAGGAGGCCCTTGGGAAGGGAGAGTGTTGGGGGAGGGAAGGCACCTCGTTAGGGATCCCGGGAGGAGGGGGGCCAGGACCGTGATCTCCAGTGGATGTTAGAAGTTCTTCTCTGTGTTGTCATTCCCTGTCTTCAATGGTTTCAGTCAGTGTTGGTGGGTGTGAAGTCACATAGAGTGGATGTGATGCCAAACATAGTGGCTGTGTTTTCATAAACACAGTGGATATGATGTCATAAACATAGTGGGTGTGATATCATATATAGAGCATATGATGTCATACATATAATGGGTGTGATGCCATACATGCAGTGGGTGTGGTGACATAGATACAGTGGATGTGATGTCAGATATAGTGGTTGTGTTGTCATAAACACAGTGGGTGTGATGTTATACATAGTGGATATGATGTCATAAACATAGTGGGTGTGAATTCATAGAGATAGTGGCTATGATTCACATGTATAGTGAATGTGATGTCATATACAGTGGATGTGATGTCATATATAGTGGGTGTGATGTCATGACTACAGTGAGTGTGATGTCATAAATACAGTGGTGTAATGTCATAAAGAGTGGAGGTAATGTCACATATAGTGCATATGATGTCATACATATAGTGAGTGTGATGCCATACATACAGTGGGTGTGATATCATCGATACAGTGGATGTGATGACACAGATTCAGTGGATGTGATGTCAGATATAGTGGTTGTGTTGTCATTAACACAGTGGGTGTGATGTCATATATAGTGGATATAATTGCTTTTCAATAAAACTTCCTGAAAGTTTGAGCTGAGTATCATCTCTGCTCTGGACAGTGGAGGGGAGGGGTGACGGGGGTAGGGGAAGTGACATTGGCCTTGTACCCTGAATTGGTGCTGCCGTGTGGTCCCAGCAGTGTCCAAGATGGTCTGTGTGGCACCCTGGGCTGGATGGAACTGGGAGACAGAGACTCGAGGGCAGCGACTGTGGCTGTTTTGGGTCCCTAGGAACCTCAGGGAGCCCCCAGGAATAAGTGGATTGGATGTGTGGGGAGAGCAGGGTCAGCAGGTAGGACACCAGGCTGTCGGATCCCTGGCTGCTCTGTGCGGGCTCTGGGCACCCAGATGGTTCAAAGATCATGTGTGCCATCCCAAGGACCAGCCAGCCACCGAAAGGTCCTGGTGTGAGGTCATGGCCACTGTCAGGATTGTGGTGCAGGATTTCAGGGCTGGGGTGTTTGCCCACCTTCCAGAGATCAGTCTACCCCTGCTGGCCAATGGTGGCCAGCCCTGGTCCGTGCACCCGGGAGTGGTGGGGGCGGTGGTGTGATGTCGGAGGAAGGGAGGTTGGGCCAGCAAGAGTTCCACAGCCCCCTTTCCCCAGAGGCCGGGAACGGCTGGCAGCGCTGTCCTCCACCTTGAGTCCAGGGCAGGGTGGCCTGCTGAGAGGCACGGGCACCCCTCTCCCTGTCCCACTACCCCACACTAGTCCTGTGTTCTGGGAGCAGGCAGGAGGCAGGGTGCAGGGCTGTGAGTAGGAGGCTGCAGACAGGGGCCTGACGATGGCCCTTTCCTGTCCAGTGGCTGACTCTGGGTCCACAGCTCCCCCAGAGACTTTGATGAACAGTGCATTCGCCAGGGTGGAAGCCGCTACTGATCCGGGGGACACATTCTGAAACGTGAGGACGTCCTGCGTGCGCCTGCATGTGCATGCCCCATGAAGTTGCACGTTTATGTCTGGCGCCTGTGCGCCTGCCCTCGCCACGATTTCCTGCAGCTGCGAGATTGCCTCATGGTGCTTATCGGGAAATGCGACCTTCCACGCTTCGAAATGGCTAACCTGGACACAAGAAGCCTTGGCGGCGGTTCCCGTGACGGCCGCCAGATGGCACGCGAGGATCACAGTTGCTCCTGGCCGCCCGTCTTGGGCGCCCTGGCTCTCACTGCCCATCCCCCAATGGCCTGGAGGATCTGGGTAGTCCCACGAGCCTGGAGCTGACGCAGGTCTCCTGAACTCAAGTGCACCATCACCACAGTGCAGCCAGAGGCGGGAGAGAGGAAGGGAGCTGGGTGCCCACAAAGATCCAAAGGGACTGTTTGGTGAGCTGGATGCTGGATGCTGGTCTTCAGAGCTGGCCTTGGCCAGCACCCATGGACACGAGGGGCGGGCGACTCGAACCTTCAACCCCGAGGGTCCCTGGGCGGACCTGCTTGCTCCTGGCACTGGGGCTCCGTTGGGAGGGGGTGTCGTTATCAAGAGGTAGAGGAGGGAGATAGACCGGTTGGGTGGTTCAATCTGCAGAGCAGTGGAGCCTTTCCTTTTTCAGTGGTAGAAAATGAGTGGAAGAGAACTGAGAGGATTGCCCTGGTTACCGAGTTGTAGAGCTAGGCTTTTAAGCCTGCGACCTGTGTGACTGTCATCACAATATATACTGCTTCCAGTTTGTGGGTAGTTAGACTTCTAAGGCCATGCTGAGCCTGGTGGACATGGTGCTGAGGCTGGCGGTTCAGTCATGAGGGAGGGGTGCCTCTATTATGTCATAGATACAGTAGCTGTAAGATCATATACATTGTAAGTGATGTCACATATAATGGACATGATGTCATAAATATAGTAGAAGTGATGTCATGTATAGTGCATATGATGTCATACATACGCTGAGGATGATGTCATACATAGAGTGGTTGTGATGTCATCAATACAATGGGTGTGATCACACAGATATAGTGGCTCTTGTGTCACATGTATAGTGGTTGTGGTGTCATATACAATGGGTGTGGTGTCATATATTGTGGGTGTGATGTCATAAACACAGTGGGTGTGATGTCATGAATACTGTGGTTTGATGTCATAAAGAGTGGAAGTGATGTCATGTCTAGTGCATATGATGTCATACGTATGCCAAGTTTGATTCCATACATAGAGTGGATGTGATGTCATCAATACAGTGTGTGTGAGATGACACAGCTACAGTGACTGTGATGTCCCATGTATAGTGGATGTGATGTCATACATACTGGGTGTGATGTCATGAATGCAGCTTATGTGATGTCATAAATACAGTGGTGTGCTGTAATAAAGAGTGGATATGATGTCATATGTAGTGCATATGATGTCATAGATATATTTGGTGTAATGTCATACATAGAGTGGGTGTGATTACACAGATACTGTGGATGTGATGTCAGATATAGTGTGTTTGATGTCAGATATAGTGATTGTGTTGTCATAAACACAGTGTGTGTGATGTCATATATAGTAGATATGATGCCATAAACAGAGTTGGTGTGATGTCATAGATACAGTGCCTATGATGTCACATGCATAGTGGATGTGATGTCATATCCAGTGGATGTGATGTCTTATATAGTGGGTGTGATGTCGTGAATACAGTAGATGTGATGCCATATACTCAGTTGTGTTATGTCATAAAGAGTCGATGTGATGTAATATATAGTGCATATGATGTCATACATATAAGTGGGTGTGATGTCATACATACAATGGGTATGATATCGTCGAATCATGTGTGTTTGATGACACAGATACAGTGGATGTGATGTCAGATATAGTGATTGTGTTGTCATAAACACAGTGTGTGTGATGTCATATATAGTGGATATGATGTCATTAACATAGTGGGTGTGATGTCATAGGTACAGTGCCTGTGATGTCACATGTATAGTGGATGTGATGTCATATACAGTGGATGTGGTGTCATATATATTGGGTGTGATGTCATGAATACAGTGCATGTGATGTCATAAATACAGTGGTGTGATGTCATAAAGAGTGGATGTGATGTCATATATGCTGCATATGATGTCATACACATGTGAGCCCCAGATATTCAGTGACTTGTTTAGGCCACCCAGGTTTCAGGAGACTTTATGTTCATGTAAACCAAAGCCCACACATTTCTAATGCAGTGGCTTCCTGGTTGACTGAGCGAAAGCTTTCAAATGCAGAGAGGTGTAGTGGGGCTCATGGCTTGGAAACAGCCAACTTGTGTCTGTTTAAGAGACTCCAGGCTTCTTGAGGGCAGAATATGAGTGCAGGGTGGGGCCTGTTATTAAGGTCCTCTTTCCAGCATCCCGTACCTCACATTTGGGACAGTTGCTGATGGAAGCCACTTTGTTGCTGGAGGGCCAATGAGTGTGCCTGTTGCTTTTGGAGGCTCCAAGCCCTGCCACCTCAAGCCCTCCCTAAATACATCCCCTGGCGGCAACACTGACTGACGCCTCAAATGCTCTCCCTACCCAGCCATTGGCCCTGTTCAAAGGCCCCAAGGCCTTTGTCCTTCATCTGCCTGAGCTCTCCTGGGGCACTGGGAAGCCCACAGTGGCCTTAGCACAGAGGGCCTGGGACACCCAGGGATTGTGCAGCCCGGAAGCTCTGTCGAGGGCTCCAAGGTGGCCACTGGAGTGTGCTCCACAGCACACAGGGAGCACCCCAGAGTTTGAGAAAGTGGGCAGGTGACCCGACCCCAGAATTACCACAGGCACCCTGGGTAGGGGCTGGATCTCTTCCTCAACAGGCAGTGGGGGCTGAAAGTGAAGGTGAGACACAGGTCCTGGCAGGATGCTGGTGAGAAGGGGCTTGGGGCTCCTGGGTACAGGGTGGGGGGGTTCTGTGGGGGTAGGGCACCTACCTGTGGGTGGTGGGGGAAGGGGAGGGCAGCTCCAGCCCCAGAAGGTCAGGTGCTGGTGGGAGGGGGAGGGGTTCCCAACTAGGCTGGCGGGCGTGAGAGGGGTCTCCAGTTTTCTGGGATCAACATAGCATCAGGGACGCTCAATATTCAGTGCTGGGAAAGGGAGGCTGGGAGGGCTCCTGGCTGGGGCATCCTGGAGGAGAGGGCTCTCAGCTGCTGGGTTGCAGATTATGGTGACAGGGGCTCCGGTACTATGGTGGGGTCAGGAGTGTCAGCCTAGGCAAAAGGGGGTCTCCTCATCGCAGAGGTAAGGAATGCAAGGGGAGCACTCTAAGCCGCTGTAGTGAGGGGTGGGAAGTGAGGAGCATGAACTGGCTAAAGAGGAGCTCCAGGCTGCCAGTTTGTTTCCAGGGCGGTGGGGTGGGCTGTCTGGGGCCAATTCCCCCCTTGCCGTCTGTATTCACAGGCCATAGTGTGCAAACTGCAAGTCTTTGCTCCTCTGTCACATTGTGTACCCTCCGCCCAGGCCCAGACCATGACACTGGGAAAACTGTTGCAGGTGGATGGGAGTGAATGCTGAGCACTCTGCTCCTCCTGGGCATCCCAGACAACTGCGAGGACCAGGAATTCAAGGAGGCCGTGCAGGCTGCCCTGGGGCCTCTGGGTAGGTACTGAGTGCTGGGCAAGGTCTTCAGAAAGGAGCTGGGGTGAAAGATTGCTTTGGTCAAGTTTGCTGGTTTCTAAACTGAAGCTTGAGCCCCTGAAAAATACCAGGCAAGAGGGGCCCCTGGGATGTTGTCTGCCTGCCCCAGGACCCTGATGCTTAGGCACAGGATAGGCCCAATTTCTCTACATAGCCCCAGAGATGAGCAGTGGCTTAGAGTGGCAGTCAAGTGATACAGGAGCCCCAGGTGAGGAAGAAGGTGTGCATGAAGTAAAAGCTGAAGAGGAAGGAGCTGCAGGTGAGGCAGGAGGTACAGATGAGGCAGGAGGTAGAGGTGAGGCAGAATGCACAGAGCCCCTGGGAGCCCCGCCACTGCCTGGATGGGTGGGGCTTCCCCGGTGGTCCCAGGAAGTCCTGGCTGGGAACCAGAGGGTCTCACCCAGGCAGGAGACCATGAGGCTGAGGAGTCTCCCAAGGAGGGGCTCAAGCCCATCCCAGAGGAGCCAGGAAATGAGAAAGGGGCTGTGGAGATGAGCCCCCTACGGTTCTCCTCTGGTCAATAGGCTCAGCAGATCCCATGCCCCCGGCCTAGAAGCAGGGAAAGGCCAGGTCAGGCAGCCTCCTGGCCCCACATTAGGGACCATGTCATGGAGCCTGAGCCTCCCCACCCCACCCCCTTGAGAGGGGACCCCTCTTCAGAATCCCCTGGGACGGGCTTCTCCCTGTCCTGGAAAGTCCAGATGTGTCCCTGTAGGCCCCCTAATGACCCAGGTCTCAAGGAACACCTCCCTGCCCGAGTCCCCTCTCCCCTCCCCTTCAACACACACCCCTGAGCAGTCATCCACTCTCCCCCAACCCCCCCAGAGAGCCCTGATGTGCCTGTGAAGCCGGGCCGGATGTCCCCACCTACCCGGTCAGCCACCCCTGGGCCCTGCCACGTGTCCTGAGCTTCAGCACCAGCCAAGGCCCTGCCCAATGTGGTCCCGTGTCCTCAGCTCAGCGTGTGCTTCCCTGTTGCAGATTCAGTCCCAGTTCTGCTTGGTCTCCTGGAGATGTGCGTGTGTTCTTCTCTGAGCAGTTCCCCCCACCATGGTGCAGAGACACCCCAGGCCACTCACAGGAGCTGGTGGGAATGAGGGGATGGACGAGGGCTTAGCCAGCGCCCACCCTGGGACCTCAGGAAGGAAGATCTGCATCGGAGCTTCCCAGTGGGGCTTTGGGAGGCCCCCCAGGACCTGTGCTCTGCTGGGCCACCCCGTGCTTCCTCAGGACTTGAAGTCCTCGGCCTGGTGCAGTGTGCCTTGCTGTATGACTGTCCTGTGCCCACCATAGGCCATGTGGGCCCAAGTGGGAAGGGCTGCCCTGGGGGGGGTCGGGCATTGCCAGCTACCACCATCCTGGCAAGACACCACCCACAAGGCTCTCAGGAAGGGAGAGTGTGGGGGGATGGAGGGCACCTCATTAGGGACCCCAGGAGGAGGGGGGCTTGGACCGTGATCTCCAGTGGCCCTTAGAAGTTCTCTGTGTTGTCATTCCCTGTCTTCAATGGTTTCAGTCAGTGCAGCTCTTCAATAAATTTTCCTGAAAGTTTCAGTTGAGTCTCATCTCTGCTCTGGACACTTGAGGGGAGGGGCTGCCGGGGGTGGCAGTGCAGTGGCCTGGTACCCCAAGTCAGCACTGTGGTGCAGTCCCAGCAGGGTTCAAGACGGTCTGTGTGGCCCCCTGGACTGGATGGAGCTGGGCAGCAGGGACTTGTGGGCAGGGACTGTGGCTGGTTGGGTCCCCAGGAACTTTGGGGAGCCCCCAGGAATAAGTGGGTTAGATGTGGGGAGAGTGCAGGGTCAGCAGGTAGGATGCCATGCTCTAAGATCCCTGGCAGCTCTGTGGGGGCCACTCCCTCCCAGCCTTTCCCTGATTGGGGGAGAATTTGAAAAGAGAAACGTGCACTTTCCCCCCATTGGCTCTTCTTCTTCCTTTGTCTGTTCAGTGGGAGCACCCCCTCCTTACCCAATGACCCACCCCCCCCTCACCCCCATACCCCCTGGTTCCTTCATCTAGAGCCAGTAGGCAAGGTTCAAAAGCAAACAATCTGGAGACACTACCCCAGGCCTGGCAGAGGGCCCACACCTCCTGGCTGCTAGGGGCCCCCACAGTTGTGCACCTGACATTCCTCCCTGGTCAGGCTGTGATCCTACACCAGGAGCTGGCTCTGCTGTCAGATTTTCCCCATTTTGGAGTGTAGCCCTTCTCAAGGCCACCATCCTGCTCCACAGCCCATCCTCCTCCTTGAACTGGAGCAGGCCCTTCTTCCAGATTCTGAGCGTGCTGTCCCTGGGCTTGGTCGGGAGTCCTTCCCATGAACACTTGGCCCAATAGCACCTCGGGTGCCCTGCTTCTTCCCCAGCTACCCACCTGGGCTCAAACTCATGGCTCCCATTCTCACAGTGGAAAGCCATATCCCCCTATCCCCCAGCACCTAGTCCCCATCACAAAAATGGAAGATTAACCCTTAAGCAGATTGCTTCCCTATGCCAGAGTATGACGGGGGCCAATTTCTCTCCATCAGAGCTGCCAGCCAGGCCAGATTACCACTGAGAACCCTATGACCTGGGGCTCTGTCCCAGTACACATTGTGCTGCTGAGGACTGGATCCTGACCCTGTCCCTGAGCCAGATCCAGGTGTCCTAGTGCATGCCCACCTGGGCCTTGTAACAGGGTGATCCCCTTGCTGTATGCCCACCACACTGTGGTTCTGTGTGCTGCTCATCACAGTGCCTTCCTTGGCACTCCCACAGGCAGCCTGAGAGCCACAATCCCACCCGGTCAAATAAGGGATGGCAGAAACCTGGTACTAATGGCCCTGCACCACTACTTAGGTGCTAAGGATTTAGAGTCAGCCCCACCCCCCAAGAGCTTGCATCTCTGAGCACTGACTCTGCATCAGGCTATGGGCTGACCCCTTGGACCTGCAGTCACCGTTTGAGTCCTCAGAGGAGCCCTGGGGGGAGGTGGACACTGTTAGGCCATTCTGCTCCTGTCGAGGACAGTGGGCACAAGAGGGTTTAAAGACTTGTCCAAAGTGCCCCCAGCTCCTCCTCGGAGGCCCTGGAAACAAAGCCACAGGACTGGCTGGAGGCAAGTGGCTAGTAGTGACAATCCAGAAATGCAGTTGAGGGCTGCGGAGCACATTGTTAGTGGTGACAAGTTGGGGGGGGGGGGCGTGGCTCCTGGCCTTCTGCTCCTGTCTGCTCCTGGGCAAGGCCCTGTTGTGACCAGCCACATGCCTCAAGCAAGTCTTGCCACTGCCTCTTCTGGGGCAGGTATTGGGGTGTCTATCCAGCATCCCCTGGGCTCTCACTCCTCCCATCCTCAGAACCCTGTTGTGTGTCTCCTTGTGCTCTGTACTCTGTGCACATGGCCCAGATGGCTCTCAGGCAGGGTGAGCTTGTTTCATACAAGACTGTCCCATCCAAGTGTCAGGACAAGCGAGGGAGTCCAGGTCCTGGAGAAAATGGAAAATGGGAAGGAAGAGAGCAGCAGAGGGCTCAGCTAGAACCAAGAGGCATTCAGTTCACCTACCTGAGCCCCTGCTCCAGACAGCACACCACATGTCAGCTGGGGTCCTGTAGATATGGGCTGTGACCCCCAATTCTGACCTTGAGGGTCCCGTGCTCTCCCTGACCTGCTATCTCAGGCTGAAGCTGCCCTCAGGCCACAGGATGTAGCAACCAGTGACTGGGCTCTGTGGGGGCCCAGGGTGAGGTGGTGCAGGTGTGCCCTGCACAACAGACAGGGAAGATTCAGGCCCCCACCTGCACCCCACCCATCTCAGGAGTCATGCTCCACAGTCGAGGCCAAGGAAGGGGCCAAGAAGGGGCCTGGCATAGTCTTGTGTTAGAGGGGCCTGGGACGAGTGGGGATGGGGTAAGGTGAGGCTCTGCAAGAAAGCGACAGTTGAGGGGGGAGTTCCCCCTTCTGAGTTGAGCTTGACTGAGGGGATACTTCTGACCACAGCATCCTGGGGCCTGTGGGGCCCTTCCTGGGGCAGGATTGGTCCCAGGGGGAGGCCTGGAGAAAGCTCCGACTGGCAGCAGGGCCTCGGCTTGAACAGGGCCAAACCACTGCCCACACATGCCCTCCAGACCCCATGCCCCTGCCAGGCTATGGGCGGCTGCCCTCAGCTGCAGCACCCGTGTGGTTTGAAACAAGTTGCTCCCGTCCCCCTCAGCTGTACTTGATGTTCCTAGAACTGTGCTTCCTTGACCCAGAGCCAAGCACATACCCTGTCCCTGGAGGCCCTCAGCACTGTTGGGCACAGCCTCCAGGGCACTTCCCTGACCCCCACCCAAGCTTCTCGTGTGTATCTCTGATGACTCAGGACAATTCTTCCATCTCCTGGGTCTCCAAGGGATGCAACTCTAAGATGCGCACAGGGCTCAGGGGTGCAGGAGGGCAGGGTCTATTCCTAAGGTCACAGAGAAGAGAGATAGGCTCAGGGGCATCCTCCAGGCAGCCCCTGTCACTCCTTGGAAGGGCCATCAGTTCTTCCCCATATAGACCACACTCCTCCTTCTCCACTTCTTTCTCTCCACCCTCTGGGACTCACCCCTTCCTCCAGGATTCTTGCTCTGCAAGCAGGACCCAGTCCTGTCCCTTCACCCACACTCTCTGCCTTTTCTGTAGCCTCAGACCCAGTGACTCCCACCCATGACTCATGACCTGGGTCTGGGGTGGGTCAAGGGAAGGGAGACACCCAAGAGGGAAGGCAGAGGACTTGAATTGTATTCCCCAGCACAACCACTAAGAAAATAACTCAAAAATATAGTAAAAGAAATGAGAAAGTTTGACATAGTACGTTAGAAATGATCTATTTAACATAAAAGAAGGCATAACGGAGGAACAGTGGAATAAAAATGACATAAGACATATAGCAGGGCTCCCCTTGTAGCTCAGCTGGTAAAAAATCCACATGCAATGTGGGAGACACTGGATTCAATCCCTAGGTTAAAAAGATCCCCTGGAGAAGGAAAAGGCTAGTCACTCCAGTATTCTGGCCTAGAGAATTCCATGGGCTGTATAGTTCATGGAGTCACAAAGAGTCGGATAAGACTGAGCAACTTTCACTATGACATATAGAAAAGAAAGGCAGATATAATCCTGTGTTATAATAACACAGGATTTAACAGCAATAAATGTTGCTGTTCAGTTGCTATGTCATATCCAACTAAATTGATTAAAGATTAAAAATGTTCAACATCATTTATTTAGGGACATAAAAATTAAAACCACAGTGAGATAGCTCTCCAGGATGTCTAGAATCAAAAAGATGGACAATAAATGTACTGGTGAGGATGTGATGAATTTGGACCCTTCATACATAAAATGGTAGGAGCATAAAATGGTGCAGTCATTTTGGAAAACAGTCTGGTAGTTCTTCAAAAAATTAAACATAGAGTTCAGTAGGACCCAGCAATTCCACTTCTAGGTACCTACGCAAGGATACTTACGAAAATATATGTTGACAAAAATATATTTCAATATATGGCAGGACATATTTAAAGTGATGAAAGAGAAAAGCATACAATCCAGATTACTGTACCCATCAAGGATCTCATTCAAAAATGAAGGACAAATCAAAAGCTTTACAGACAAGCAAAAGCTGAGAGAATCCAGCACCACCAAACCAGCTCTCCAACAAATGCTAAAGGAGCTTCTCTAGACAGGAAACACAGAAAGACTTTATTAACTTGAACCCAAAACAACAAAGTAAATGGCAACAGGATCATACTTATCAATAATTACCTTAAATGTAAATGGGTTGAATGCCAGAACCAAAAGACAAAGACTGGCTGAATGGATACAAAAATAAGACCCCTATATATGTTGTCCACAAAAGACCTACCTCAAAACAAGGGACACATACAGACTGAAAGTGAAGGGCTAGAAAAAGATATTTCATGCAAATAGAGACCAAAAGAAAGCAGGAGTATTAATACTCTTATCAGATAAAATAGACTTTAAAATAATGTCTGTGAAAAGAGACAAAGCAGGACACTACATAATGATCAAAAGATCAATCCAAGAAGAAGATATAACAATTATAAATATATATGCACCAAACACAGGAGTACCACAATATGTAAGGCAAATGCTAACAAGAATGAAAAGGAAAACTAAAAATAACACAATAATAGTGGGAGACATCAATACCTCACTCTCACCTATGGACAGATCAACTAAACAGAAAATTAACAAGGTGCACAAACTTTAAATGATAAAATGGACCAGTTAGACCTAATAGATATCTATAGGACATTTCACCACAAAACAATGAATTTCACCTTTTTCTCCACTGCACATGGAACCTTCTCCAGGATACATCATATCCTGGGCCATAAATCTAGCCTTGGTAAATTCAAAAAAATTGAAACATTCCAAACATCTTTTCTGACCATACGGCAGTAAGATTAGATGCCAATTACAGGGGGAAAGCTATTAAAAATTCCAACACATGGAGGCTGAACAACACGCTGCTGAATAACCAACAAATCACAGAAGAAATCAAAAAAGAAATAAAAATATGCATGGAAACAAACGAAAATGAAAACACAACAACCCAAAACCGATGGGACACTGTAAAAGCAGTGCTAATGGGAAGGTTCATAGCAATACAGGCTTGCCTCAAAAAAACAAGAAAAAAGTCAAATAAATAACCTAACTCTACACCTAAAGCAACTAGAAAAGGGAGAAATGAAGAACCCCAGCGTTAGTAGAGGGAAAGTAATCTTAAAAATTAGGGCAGAAGTACGTGCAAAAGAAACAAAGGAGACCACAGCAAAAATAAACAAAGCTAAAAGCTGGTTCTTTCAGAAGATAAACAAAATTGAAAAACCATTAGCCAGACTCATCAAGAAAGAAAGGGAGAAGAATCATCAAGAAACAAAGGAAGAAGAATCAAATCTATAAAATTAAAAATGAAAATGGAGAAATCACAACAGACAACACAGAAATACAAAGATCATAAGAGAATACTATCAGCAACTCTATGCCAATAAAATGGGCAACTTGGAAGAAACTGAATCAGGAAGAAATAGAAAATCTTAACAGACCCATCACAAGCACAGAAATTGAAACTGTAATCAGAAATCTTCCAGCAAACAAAAGCCCAGGACCAGACAGCTTCACAGCTGAATTCTACCAAAAAGTGAGAGAAGAGCTAATACTTATCCTACTCAAACACTCCCAGAAAATTGCAGAGGAAGGTAAACTTCCAAACTCATTCTATGAGACCACCATCACCCTAAAACCAAAAACAAGACAAAGATGCCACAAAATTGCCACAGGCCAATATCACTGATGAACATAAATGCAAAAATCCTTAACAAAATTCTAGCAAACAGAATCCAACAACATATTAAAAACATCATACATCCTGACCAAGTGGGCTTTATCCCAGGGATGCAAGAATTCTTCAATACCTGCAATTCAATCAAGGTAATACACCACATTAATAAATTGAAAGATAAAAATCATATGATTATCTCAATAGATGCAGAGAAAGTCTTTCACAAAATTCAGCATCATTTATGATAAAAATCATCCAGACGCAGGAATAGAAGAAGCATACCTCAACACAATAAAAGCTATATATGACAAAATCACAGCAAACATTATCCTCAATGGTGAAAAACTGAAGGCATTTCTTCTAAAGTCAGGAACAAGACAAGGGTGCCCACTATCACCACTACTATTCAACATAGTTTTGGAAGTGTTGGCCACAGCAATCAGAGCAGAAAGAAAAAAAAAAAAAAAAAAGGTATCCAGATAGGAAAAGAAGAAGTAAAACTCTCACTGTTTGCATATGACTTGATCCTATATATAGAAAACCTTAAAGACTTCACCAGAAAAGTAGTAGAGCTAATCAATGAATATAGTAAACTTGCAGGATATAAAATTAACACGCAGAAATCCCTTGCATTCCTATACATTAACAATGAGAAATGAGAAAGAGAAATTAAGGAAACAATTCCATTCTTCATTGCAACGAAAAGAATAAAATACTTAGGAATATATCTACCTAAAGAAACAAAAGACCAATATAGAAAATTATAAAACACTAATGAAAGAAATCAAAGAGGACACAAATAGATGGAGAAATATACCCTGCTCATGGATTGGAAGAATCAATATAATGAAAATGAGTATACTATCCAAAGTAATCTATAGATTCAATGCAATCCCTATCACGCTACCAATGGTATTTTTCACAGAACTAGAACAAATAATTTCACAATTTGTATGGAAATACAAAACACCTTGAATAACCAAAACAATCTTGAGAAAGAAGAACGGAACTGGAGGAATCAACCTGCCTGACTTCAGACTATAATACAAAACTACAGTTATCAAGACAGTATGGTACTGGCACAAAGACAGAAATATAGATTAACGGAACAAAATAGAAAGCCAAGAGATAAATGCAGTCACCTATGGACACCTTATCTTTGGCAAAGGAGGCACGAATATACTAAGGAGAAAAGACAATCTCTTTAACAAATGGCGCTGGGAAAACTGAGCAACCACTTGTAAAAGAATGAAACTAGAACACTTTCTAACACCATACACAAAAATAAACTCAAAATGGATTAAAGATCTAAATGTAAGACCAGAAACTATAAAACTCCTAGAGGAAAACATAGGCAAAACACTCTCCAACATAAATCACAGCAGGATCCTCTATGACCCACCTCCCAGAATATTGGAAATAAAAGCAAAAATAAACAATTGGGACCTAATTAAACTTAAAAGCTTTTGCACAACAAAGGAAACTATAAGCAAGGTGAAAACACAGCCTTCAGAATGGGAGAAAATAATAGCAAACTAACCAACTGATAAAGAATTAATCTTAAAAATATACAAGCAACTCCTGCAGCTCAATTCCAGAAAAATAAATGACTCAATAAAAAAATGTGCCATGTATATTATCAAGTGTGAAACAGATCGCCAGCCCAGGTTGGGTGCATGAGACAAGTGCTCAGGGCTGGTGCATGAGGAAGACCCAAAGGGATGGGCTGGGGAGGGAGGTGGGAGGGTGGATCAGGATGGGGAACACATGTAAATCCATGGCTGATTCATGTCAATGTATGGCAGATACCACTACAATATTGTAAACTAATTACGCTCCAAATAATAAAAATAAATGAAAAAAAAAATGAGCCAAAGAACTAAACAGACATTTCTCCAAAGAAGACATACAGATGACTAACAAACACATGAAAAGATGCTCAACATCACTCATTATCAGAGAAATGCAATTCAAAGCCACAATGAGGTACCATTACACACCAGTCAGAATGGTTGCTCTCCAAAAGTCTACAAACAATAAATGCTGGAAAGGGTGTGGGGAAAACGGAACCCTCTTACACTGTTGGTAGGAATGCAAACTAGTACAGCCACTATGGAGGACATTGTGGAGACTCCTTAAAAACCGGAAATAGAACTGTCATATGACCCAGCAATCCCACTGCTGGGCATACACATCGAGGAAACCAGCTTTGGAAGAGACACGTGTAGCCCAACATTCATCACAGCAGGACAGGGAAGCAACCTAGATGTCCATCGGGAGACGAATGGATAAGAAAGCTGTGGTACATATACACAATGGAATATTACTCAGCCATTAAAAAGAATACGTTTGAATCAGTTCTAATGAGGTGGATGAAACTGGAGCCTATTATACAGAGTGTAATAGGCCAGAAAGAAAACCACCAATACAGTATACTAATGAATACATATGGAATTTAGAAAGATGATAATGATAACCCTATATGCAATATAGCAAAAGAGACACAGATGTATAGAACAGTCTATAGAACAGTATAGAACAGACTCTGTGGGAGAAGGCAAGAGTGGGATGATTTGAGAGAATAGCATTGAAACATGTAAATTATCATATGTGAAACAGATCGCTAGTCCAGGTTTGATGCATGAGACAGGGTGCTCAGGGCTGGTGCCACCCAGAGGGATAGGATGGGGAGAGAGGTGGGAGGGGCGATCAGGGTGGGGAACACATGTACATCCATGGCTGATTCATGTCAATGTATGGCAAAACCACTACAATATTGTAAAGTAATTAGCCTCCAATTAAAATAATAAAATAAAATATGCATAGAGATACATATAAAAAATAAATAAAAAGTATCAATACATACTACAATATGGATGAACCTTGAAAACACTGTGAAAGATGCCAGGTGAAAAATGCAGCATATTGTTTGATTCCATTAATGTGAAATGTCCAGAATTTGAAAGATTAGTGGTTAGCAGGGCCTGGCAGGAATTGTACGGGAACTGCCTAATGCTGATGAGTTCTTGTTTGGGGGGAGAAAAATATGCTGTAGTTGGACAGAAGGGAGGCTACACAACAGTGTGAATGTGCTAAATGCCACTGAGTTGTCCACTTCAAAAGAGTTACATGTATGGAATGAGAATTCTATCTCGATTTAAAAACAGGTGATTTCTTTATGCTGCAGGCCACCACAGCTCCTGCGTCAACATGCAGCAGTGTACACAGAAGCAGATGTGAGCCACAGTGGTGGTCACCGCTTCTCTGTACTCACCTTACACCCGTGCCAAAGAGCGCTTCCTTGTGTGCATCCTCTTGTCACATCTCTGCAGCACTTGGGAGCACCACCCAGGGCCAGTTCTCGAGGTCACAGGGGAAAGGCCACATGTAGCACCCGGGTCCCCTCCACTAACAAAGACAAGCACAGTAAGGTCTCTCTGGACCACTTTCCCACCTAACCATTGCACATTACCATATGACAACAGCAGCTGGAGCAAACTCCCAGAAGTCCCCTGTTGCCTGGGCTGGTTCAGCCCTCCTGCTTTTGCCTTTCACCACCCCACTCTGAGGACCAGTGTGCAAATGTTCCGGGCAATTTGGTTGGCATGTTCCCAGATGGAGAGTTGCCCTGGAGTTAAGATGGCACTGGAGGAAGGGCAGGATTGTCCAGTCACTCCATTCTCTCACCAGACCCCTGCCCTGGTGGACACGGCCTGGGACACGTGTGTATCCATTTGTGTTTCTGCACCACTGGGGTCTGATTGACAAGGAGTTGGCCCAGGGTTGGGTCCTGACTCCTCACAAAGGAGTTTCTCTGGGAACGGATGAAGAAGTAGCCTGGCCATGTGAGAAAGGGCCCCTGAGAGGGGCAGAAGGTGTGCATTTCTCTCCCTCCCCATACTTTGGTTGTCTCTCTGCAAACCATGCCCGGCCAATCCATTGATTTAGAGGGACCAGAGGGTGACTGATGGCTGACAGGTAGAATGGCCCAAGTGGATTTTGGGAGGTCCTGGAAGGGGCATGACCGGGAGCATGTTGGGGAACAATTGAGCCACACTGGGGAAGAGGCAAATATCACTGGTACCTGGGGATGCAGGGCAGGCCTCTCAGACCTCAGGGCCCTGGGCTTTGACTGTGGGCAAGTTCCTGCTGATGCTTGTCTCCAGGCATCCCTCAATCCTCCCAGAAGTAATTCTTGGAGGGCCAGAATGGCCTGGATAGAGATAGGGAGGCATTATCCTGCCTGCCCTGCAGGTGGTCCCCAGTAGATCTAGTGATGGAAACCTTATGACATGCCTGCTCAGAGGAGAGGTCAAGGACACATCTCAGGGGTCCTTTTCTTCCCTTGTTTACCAGCAAGGGGCACCACACTCAGTGTATTCCTTCTAAGAGATGGGGGCTGTTTGTTGCTGGCCTGTTTACTCACAGCTTGGGGTAGCTGCTCTGTTTGGCAGGGCCGGCACCAGTGCTACCATCTGGGCACACAGAGAGAAAGGGTCAGTGCTGGAGGAGAGGTATCCTGATATAGGTGGTGGTGGTGGGGACACAGCTGCCCTTGTTGAGCACTAAGTGCTGGGCACCTCCTTAGGACTCTGCAGGCATTGGTGTCCTATGTTCAAGCACAGAGCACCTGGGCCTGAGGGTGCTTGCCATGGAGTGTGTGTGTAGACCTGAGGAAGATCAACTTTGATGACAGGGGACTCAGTCTGGGGAGAATCCACAGAGACTCTCTGGACAAGAAGTGTTCTGAGCTTGGTCTTAAAGGTCCAGCCAGGGTTAAAGGGTGGGATACTAGGGGAGAAAGTGCTGCCAGTCTGTCAGAGAGGAAATCCATGTGGGCCATGATGTATGTGTGCTGGGAGTTCCTGGCACACCAAGAGAGGTTGGAGAGGCAAACAGGGACTGGCAATGAAGTCTTACTTAATTGGCAGACAGCTCTTTTGATATCTGCAATGGAGGTGCATTCCATGAAAAATGCATAAGGTGATCTGCATCAAGAGGGGGGCCACTGACTGCACTTTTTGCAAAGGGAACTGCTGAGATTACATGTCAAGGCTGGCAACAAAGCAATTTGGAAGACCCCAGCAGTTGACACTCTCCATGAAGCCTTGGAAGCTAGGCCAGCTCTGGACAGCTGTGCATAATAAATGGGCACTATTTTAAGCTTCTAAATGTGTATCTATGGGGTGAAAGTGAAAGTCACTCAACTGTGTTTGACTCTTTTGACCCCATTGACTCTACAGTCCATGGAATTCTCCAGGCCAGAATACTGCAGTGGGTAGCTGTTCCCTTCTCCAGGGGGTCTTCCCAACACAGGAATCAACCCCAGGTTTCCCCCATTATAGGCGGATTCTTTACCAGCTGAGCCACAATTGAAGTTCTATGTACCTATAGGGTACATGAGACTGGATTAGGTAAGTGCAGCTCTTGCCCATGGGTGTGATTTTCTTGTCAGTGAAGCCGCATGCAGTGGTGGATACTGGGCTCAGCGGTCCTCAGGCTTTGGGCTCCCTTTGGTCAACTTCCAACATTTTTCATGGCTCAACTCACCACAACAATTTGGCAGTGTTTCTGCCCTCATTTGTCTTTCTTTACAAGATCTCCTTCCTTAAATTCACTGACCAAACTAATTTCATTCCTAGCAATGCTTTTCGTCACTGCAAGATGCATTTTTAAATGGCCTCGAGGTCCCAAGGTTAGAAGGTTTCAGAATTTCAGAAGACTCCACTTTTCTTCTTCTTTCTCCTCCTCTGTATCCCTCCTCCTATCCAAGAGTTTTGGCACGACTGTATTTTAAAACTTGTAGCTCCAGATCATTCTCCCCACCTGCATCATATAAGCAGGACTGGACTGACTTAAAAGAATGTGAACTGGCTCCCCCAGCCCAGCGGGCACTCCTGGACCCTGTGAGGTCCAGCAGGAAACTTAAGAGCAGAAGACCCAGTTTCCTAAGTCACATTTCCAAGCACGTGGTGACAAAGAGCAACGATGCAATAAAGGAAGTTAAGGTTTTGGCCTGATAACCTCCTCAGCTCTTTCTTATCATAGACTGAAATGTGGAATTAGCTTCTTTGATTTGAGCTCGATGATTTTAAGTCATACTTCTTTTCTGTATAATTTCTCTAACTTGTGCCATTGTCTATTGTACTAGGTTGAATTGAGTTCCCCCTGAAGGATATGTTAGTATTGTCCTTGGTGGCTCAGTGGTAAAGAACCAGCCTGCCAATGTGGGAGATCTGGGTTTGACCTCTGGGTGAGGAATATCCCCTGGAGAAGGGAATGACAACCCAATCCATTTTTTTTGCCTGGGAAATCCCATAGACAGAGGAGCCTGGTGGGCTACAGTCCATGGGGTTGCAACGAGTTGGACATGACTGAGGGACTCACACACACACACACACACACACACACACACACACACACACACACATTCCATTTATTAATGTATATCTTTCCCGCATATAAACAAAAAAAGAAAAATTTAAACGATGAAGCATAGAAACTGTTAGTGCAAATATCTGATGTTCTGCATGGATTACAAAACTCTTCTGTGCTTGCCTGCCTAAATTTGAACTCTGTGGTACCTGTCCTATCATTAAGAGGAAAAAAACATAAAATCATTGTTTAAAGAGTGAAGACTGCCACTCCAATAACCTAAGATACATTGAAAAATTTTTTACTTCATTCCATTGTGGAGCATCAAATTAAACCAGTCTTTAAACTTTTTGTTCTCAGGACCTCTTTGCATTCTTAAATTTTATTGAGAACCTCAAAGAGCTCTTGTATATGTGGGTTATACATATCAATATTTACTGTCTTAAAATTGAAAATGAGAAAATAAAAATATTATTTATTCATTTAAAGATGACAGTAATAAAACTATTGCATGTTAACATGAATAACATATTTTGTGAAGAAAATCTATACAAAACAATGAAAGTTAGTCGAAAGAACGGTATTGTTTTACATTTTTGTAACCCTCTTTGATGTATGGCTTAATGTGAGAGAGCTGGGAAATCATGTCTGTTTCTGACTTTAGTCTGCCACAATATCACACTTTGGTTGCCTCTGGAAAATTCCACCTTACCCTTGGGAAAAAGTGCAAAGAGTAAAAACATCTTAGCAGCATTATGAAAAGAGATTTGATCCTGTAGATTCCAGCTGAAAGGGTCTCAAGGACTCCCAGGTTCCCTGGACTCTGCCTGAGAACTGCAGTGTTACTTCATACTTCTTGAGTCCTGAAAATGTATTTATTAATTATCCTGAAACTGGTCATTGTTATAATTAATCATACTTTATATTTGTGGATGCAGTCATTCTGTCTGTCCTGTCTGATGCTGTTACTGGGTGGAAAGCAATCTGGAGCAGCACCAGGGAGTCAAAGGAATGGCAAAAGATCAGAATGAAACAGTGGTTAGACCAGCGTGGTCTAACGGTCTAATGAAAGTTAGCACCGTGGAGGCATGTCTTTGTGAACAAGCATTTCTTTAAGCCTCTACTTGCAGCTGGGCATAAAAAGATAAAACAGGACAAGGCCATTCCCTTGGAAAATTAAGAACTCAGCATGGAGGACAGATAAAGACAAACATAAGTATAATCCACAAAACCCACAATGAAGTCATTGTTACAAGGAGTAGCAACAGAATGTGGGAGTGGATTGTTGCAGAGAAAGGATCAGAGAAACCCGTCTTCTATGGGTGGACCTGGAGAATTTTTCAAAGGTGACCATGGATGGAAACATTCTAGATGGGGTGAAGGGAGTGTCTGAAGGCATGGAAGCAGGACTAGATCTCCAGTATTGAAGGCACTGCTGCTCCAGTGCTGAGGGTGCGCTGTGAGAGGAGGTAGAGGTCTAGAAACCAAAACATCAGCATCCTCTGGAAAGTTTCAGAAATGCAAATCCTCAGGCCCCACTCTACTAGATACTGTTGAAGAAGTTGGATGGTCGAGAAACCAAGCACCACACTCGGAGAGTTGGAGAACTCAGGTTTATTACACCAGCGGACCCAAGGAGGTGACATTTCCAGCTCTGAGCACTGAACAATGGGGTTACAAAGGTTTTAAAGACAGTGCATGACATCAGACTATAGTGGCAGTGCTGACTGTTAATAGGCTAGTTTAAACCAGGGGTATTTTGCAAATGGGAAGAGCTGTTAGTACATGGCGGGGGAGGGGGTGCCTGACCTTTAAACAAACTTGATTAAGCAGGAAGCTCCTAGCATTGTTTTAAGTTTCCATTTTCCCAAAACTGTGTAACTTGTGTGACTTTGGAAGGAGCAAGCTGAGTTGCAAGGAGCAAGCTGAGTTACAGAGGCCTAAGTCCAATCCCACCGCTTATCAGTTTTGTGACCCCCAGCAATACTCTTCACCTTTTGGAATCCCATTTCCTGCAACTCTGAAGTGGCCACAGTAAAGATATCTCCATGATAGGTGTGCAGGCAGGCTTGGCTAGGACAGTGTGTGTATAACATTCAGGCAGGGTCTCATGCAGCCCTCAGCTGAGGGGAAGGGATACCCTCCCTTGCCCACCCTTCTCCATGTGACTGCCCTCAATATGAACCTGGGCTCACTCAAATATGTTCTCTTGCTCAGTTGACTTGGTTTGGTAATTACCCATTTCGCCCCAAGAAACAACATTCCCTTCCCTTTTTGGTTCCTCATCAGTAGAATGGAGATCATGAGTTGTGCTCTTGGGTTGGAGCTAGGACATGAGATTACCGGGAAACAATCTCTCCCACACCCTAGTGGGCACACTTCTCTCGCTCCTTTTCCTCACTGCTGTGATTGTCCTTCCACATGTGCCCAACATCACCTCCTAGAGGGAGCACTCCTGCAGCGTTCTTGTAGGAAGAAGCCTTACAGTTTTCTCAGATGAGCTATGGAAAGTCCTGCTCTGCTCCCACCCCATCTTGGTCTCGCCTCAGTCTCTGAGTGCCTGGGCTCTGTCTCATTTTGTGTGGGGAGTGGGTCCAGAAACTGGGAGGCCTGGGGGTGTGACGGGAAGGGCTGCCAGTCACCACTCAGTCAGAAAGGCTAGTCTGGAGGCTCTGAGCAGTGCAACCCTGGAAGTTGGAGGCTCAGTGAGCTCGGTGCACCTTGGAGTCTACACACTGACTGATCCAAGAGCTGATCTCAGATGAAACATATCTTGCCGGCACCGCCAGCATCCAGATCTTCAGGTGGCATATGAAAATGCAGGTGCAACCAGCCCAGGTGGGATGCATGAGTCAAGTGCTCGGGCCTGGTGGGCTGGGAAGACCCAGAGGAATCGGGTGGAGAGGGAGGTGGGATGGGGGACCGGGATGGGGAATACGTGTAACTCTATGGCTGATTCATATCAATGTATGACAAAACCCACTGAAAAATAAAAAAAATTAAAAAAACAAAAACCTAGAAGAACCCAACAACAAAAAAAAAAAAATGCAGGTACAAGTGTTTCAGCCCAGATCCCCAAATCAGACTCACAAGGGTGGGACCCTGGAAGCTACATTTCAGTCTCAGTGGAAGAGTGATACTGAGGAATACATTTGAAACTCTGGCAGGTCAACACTGGCTGCAATTTCCAGCAAACCTGCCATTCCAAAGTCATGGAGGGGCAAACACAAGGGTAAGGTCTTGAAAGATTGCTTTTGAAAGCTTCAGGTAGCTTTGGAATTGACAAAGACTCCAAGCTTCCACATATAATTTTACAGCACAATTTTAGTGTTTCATCATTTTCAAATTCTTTGGAATTAGAAATTCCCAGGTGGTTCAGACAGTAAAGAATCTGTGTGCAATTTGGGAGACCTGGGTTCCATCCCTAGGTTGGGAAGATCCCCTGGAGGAGGGCATGGCAACCTACCCCAGTATTCTTGCCTGGAGAATCCCGATGGACAGAGGAGTCTGGTGTGCTTGAGTCCATGGGGTCACACACAGTAGGACACAACTGGGCGACTAAGCATACACAAGTGACATGGTCAGTAGCAGATAACCACAAGCCATTGGTAACCAGGTGTGCAGGACCCCGGCTGTGGATTGTGAGTGGTTTAGCACTGAATTGAATGACCTGGGCTGAGAAAGAATAAGTAAATATGTATTTGTTTGTGCTAAGGAGAAACACAGGTGAAAGTCATTGGATAATAGACTCTTTGCTACTAATGGATAAGGGCACATGCTGGTGATGTGGGCCAGGAGGAGGCTGCACTCCTCCTAGAGGAGGAGGAGTATTATTTAGACATTCCAACTATGGACAATCTGAAATGTGATGAAGCAGAAGTTTGAGGTGAAAGACACAGTGGTTTTATTGTGAATCAAAACAGCTCACCTTTGCAAGTTAAAAAAAAAGTCACATGGTCATGTAATTTTATCCCCATAATCTGGGGCTAAAATTTTTTCCTGACTCATTGGAAAAGACCCTGATACTGGGAAAGATTGAAGGCAGGAGGAGAAGGGGATGACAGAGGATGAGATGGTTGTATGGCATCACTGACTCAATGGACATGAGTTTAAGCAAGCTCTGGGAGTTGGTGATGGATAAGGAAGCCTGGCGAACTGCAGTCTATGGGGTTGCAAAGAGTCGGATATGACTGAGCGACTGAACTGAACTGAGTTGAACCTGTGACAGTGACAGTTGATTCTTTCTAAGAACAAAACCACACTCAGGTTCATGTTAAATCTTTAATGTTTATTTTCTCATTGGGTTTTACAAAATAAACTGGCTTTTCTAATACTTTTCTTCCTCTCCAAAAAAAAAAAAAATAGTAATAATGAAATCTTGTTTCAAGTTAGGATAACAATCCATGGGCTTTAGAATTTACCTGTTAAACTACCTTTCACTGTATTCTGACAGGAACCATGTTTAGCTGAATGGAGACTTTTCTGTGACCCAATTCCCAGACCCTCCTGGTCCACCTACTGCTCAGGCAGCCTGGGATGACTTACTCGTCTGCACTTACACTGCTGGAGACCTGTCGGAGCTAATTGATGAATAAGTTAAAGGATCAAACTTGCTTGGTTTGGGACAAATGACTGCCTTTTTTGGGAGGACATGGGTCGATGAGGGCAAAGCACCTGCTTTGCTACAATCTATGCCAACTGGATGGGTTCTGAGCAGTCAGCCTGGACTCCAGGTCTAGACAAGCCAACCTGAGTCTACGATGGCTGTAGTCATCTTCCACAAGGGGACAGAGAATGGCGTGTAGGGGATCCAGTCACTGTCATATAGGAAGACAGCCAGGAGTCTGTTCATTTGGGAAAACTATTCAGTCACTGAAGAAGAGCTCCTCCCACAAATGGAATCTCAGGGAAGCCAAGGGTGAGCATTCTTGCAGGGGTTGACAAAACTTACTGCACGTCGAGGTTTCATTCAACCTCACAGTGACCACATGCAAATCAGCTGTTAACTTTGTTTGGATTTCAGACTGCTTTTCCAAGAACTATTGGAAGGTAGTGCTAGTATACAGGAAACATCTCTGTCACTGGCTTCATCTCTCAGGGCTTTTTTTCCAAATGGATAAGCATGGCAGGGAAAAGTCAGGGCTTATCTTAAGGAGGAATCCGATCAATTGTGGATACCGATGTGCCACAGGAGGAATGGGAAACCCATGTGGCTTTTCTGTAAGAAACATGCCTTAGATCTTAAACACGATTGCTGCTTTGTATCCGATACAGGGGTTTTTCGTGTAATAAAAGAATGCATGTCTACCTTTAAAATATTAGGTAGAGTCAAAAGCCATGTTGAGAAAATATCTGGAAAACTAGACATCTGGGCAAGTAGAGGGAAGTATAGACGTTTAAAATATTTTAAAAAGTTAGTGGTGTGAGGGTTTTGGGAAGAAGAAACTGACGATGACCATGCCACTCGCAGGTGCTGGAGATGGATCCGGAGTGAATTCAAGTGTGTTCCTGAGGCCTTGGATTTCTAGAAGGTGTTTACATGCCATGTGGAGTGGGAGGATCATGCAGTTCATACAGACGGGGATTGTTGCTAATGGCGTGGCTGAGAAGTCTGCCTGATGCCCTGTTGGGCTCACGGGTAGAGTTTAGCCTTGTACCTCTTGGTTGATCTCTTTGTTAATTTCTTCAAGATTTTCTTATCAAACAGTTCTTTTTCCCGGTAATACACAGGTGGCCCTTGCAGGTACTTTGCTTCTGCCTCCTTGTTGTCCAATCCATCCACTGTAGCAATTGAACAAATCATTGCTTCTGGCAGAAGAACTTCCAGAAGGAAGCTCACTGGGTCATCTCTCGTCAGAGCCAGCGCTTTCTTGTCTACGTGTTTGTAGATTTCTCGTAAATGGCTTACCACCACATCCAGCTGATCGTCATCCTCCAGGTATGTTTCAACACAGATCACATACCTCTCTGAATTCCGAAATGATTCCAGCCACTTGGATTCTTTCCTGCCTTTGACGATGTCCAGAAGATGAGAATCGGCCCCCTTTCTTTTCACAATGAAGTCCACCAGCTTCTGGTTGGCTCGGTCCCGAGCAGCCCTCATCCGGTCAGGGAGGATTCTCTTGCAGTGCCTCTTTGCAGCCACAGAGGTCTCCTCCTCAGAATCTTCCAGGTCAGAATAATTCAACTTGGGGAAATCCATCTGCAGATCCCCTTCTTGGATGGCTTTCCTCATGGGGTAACTGATGTCAGCAGCATAATAGTCCAGGAAAGAGCCCACAAAAGACCCGCAAGCAAGCCCTTCTCTGTAGCTGGAAATCAGTGAGAAACACCAGTTGACACTTTCCCCGTATACTTTGTTGGCTCTCTTCATTAGCTTTTCTTTGCCAGTATAATCCAGATGCTTCAACCTTCGAAGAGGAACTTGAATGCCACTCTTCTCACAGTTCATCTTGGCCTCAATCAAAAGCACCCTTGCAGTCTGTTGGGTTGGGCTGACACTCTTGACCACGGCTGGCCAAAATGGGTGATTCTGAAACTTAAACCAGACCAGCATTCCTCTCTCAATGGGACATGGCTCCCCTGGGAACACCATGCTTGTCAGCTCTCCTGCTTCCTTGCCCCCGCCCTTCTTGATGGCACTGGTGGGCTTAATAGCCTTTGAGCCAGCTGAGGGTTGAAATTCTTGCCACTCTTCCTCACACCCTGGGGCCTGCAGCTTCCTTTTTCTGTTTGTTAGGTGGAGTGAATAACGCAGGCTCAGGTTAGGGGCACTGCAGGATGCTGCTGAGCCTTCCGAGCTGGAGTTGCAGGTGCCCTCTCCAGGGTCAACATTCCCCGAGGAGGTAGCATGTTCAGGATACACGGCCAGGGACTTTTGGCAGGTGTTGTGCGCTCCCTCTTCCAGAGCCTTGGGCACAGTGGGGATGAAACCCGGTGTAAGTGATGGAAGCACGCATCCACCTCTAACATCTACACCCACCTCCTTCACTGTACAGGGCAAGGACATAACTTTTGAGGCGTCCCCCTTTTCCTTGCCCTCTTTCTCATGGCCATCTTCTGAAAGTGATGGGAAGTTTGGATGCACCCTGGGGCTCTGAGATGACTCTGTTTGCATGTTGCTTGGGATCAGGGCAACGAGTGTGCACACCTGTGACTTGTCGCCATATGGGGCATCCTCCCTCTCTGAAGGTACCACGGGTGATTTGGAGCTTTTCCTTTTCCTCACACTCCTCCTTAGGCCCTGATTGGGCTCCTGACGACTTCTACGATGTTGCTTTTGCAGTCTCCTTGGAGACTGCGTCTTGGACTCTGGATCACCCACGACTCTTGCTGGAGTGTAATTTCCATTCTTACTCAGAAGGTCCCAGGCCATTGTAATAGCGCATATGTAGGTCATTTCCTCTTCTTCTGGGGTACTGGGCTCTGGCTGGGCTGCTAGTGAGGTGGCGATAGATTCAATCATGGACAGTTTTAGGGTCTTTATCTTTGTTCTTTTCACTCTGATTTTTTCATCTACTGAGAGTATTTGAACTTCCAGAGAAAGGACCCTTTTTCTCTTCTGTTGTGCTGAGGCTCTGGGTCTGGACAAGACCTTGGCAGGCCAAAAGCGGCCTTTCCAAACGCATAGGACATACTTGGCATCCATCATGATTCAACTAGGGCACCAAGGATTAGTTAGCTGAGGCTGAGGAGTCTGGCCGTCATACCCACAGCTACGGCAGGTCTCCCTTAAATGGTGTGCTTGCCCACACCCTTTGCCTAGGTCTACAAAGAGTTTACAGCTTGTGCAGCCTGTGCTTTCCTGCCCCAGTCTTCAAAAGATGCCTGAGGTTGTGCTTTCAATGGCCTATAATGGAGAATACTGGAATATGGAAAAGAAGAAAAGAGTCAGAACAGGTTGGGGGGAGGGGGATAAGCCTTTTGTGAAAGTGGGAGGCTTGGCCAAAGAGCATTAATGAGAGAGAAAGCAAGGAAGTATTAAGGCTGTTTATCCATGCACCTAGAGGTTAGAGACATGGCAGTTACGTGGGGGAGAAAATACCAAATGTACTGGAGGAGTTTTATAAGTCCTCCAAACCCAACACCTTGCCTTATTTGTTACTGTGTGTGTGTTAGTCGCTCAGTCCCATCCGACTATTTGTGACCCCAAAGACTGTAGCCCACCAGGCTCTTCAATCCATGGAATTCTCCAGGCAAGAATACTGGAGTGGGTTGCCATTCCCATCTTCAGGGGATCTTCCTGACCCAGGGATAAAACCATTATCTTCTGCACTGCAGGCAGATTCTTTGCCATCTGAGCTACCAGGAAAGCCCTATTTGTTACTACTGTGCATGAAAGGGCAATTGTGTGGGGAGGCGTGCATATCATGACTGGGACCTTGTTTGTGTCACTGGACATCCTGTAACTTGTGTGCTCCTTGGGGCCAATTCCAGGAGAATGTTTCACTTTTTCTTTCCTAGGGAGCCAGTGCCCCACTGCCTGTGCACCCAGGGGAGCCAGAGGTGATCATCAGCATACAGATATATTGGGTGTCAGCACATTGCTATTTTAAATAGCATTAGCTTGGAATCCAGAGGTGCATAGAGAACTGATGCCAGATGAAATGCTTAGGAAAACGGGGAGGGCTTACCCTGGGCATGTGGATCTTGGCAGGTGTGGTTCTGGAACTGGATCTGTTGATTCCCAGACTCGAACTGCACGTCTGGCAGACACTTTGCCCTGCTTGGTGCTTCTGAAGTGCACAGAGTTCTCTCAGGGGTCAAACAGCATCAACTGTACAGACCCAGGATATAAGCACCTCCAAAGTGTATCTAGAAAATGCAAAAGCACATAGGAAATTTAAGCCACTGAACCAAGGATTAGTTCATCATGCTTCCTTCCCCAAGTCTGGAATGCATGCCACTCTGAAACAGAAATGTTAGTTAAATCTCACTTACAATGTGGGAGTCACATTTCTCCCTTCTGTTGCATTTTGAAATACTTCCATGGTAAGCTACTGACTTTCTGCCACCCCTCCTGTCTCAGAGGAGTGGGGATGACCAGCTAGAGCCTTCATCTCCCCTGAATACATAGGTTTAGTAGGAACAGCCACAAAAGACCCTGAATTGCCAAAGCAAGCTTGAGAAAGACGGGTTGAATAGCCAAAGAAACCTTGAGAAAGGAGCCTCAGAATCAGGCTTCCTGATTTCAGACGACACTACAAAGCTATGGTCATCAAACAAGTATGGTACTGGCATGAAAATGGAAACACAGATCAGTGGAACAGAAGACAGAGCCCTGAACAGATAGCCTTAGTAGTTCATCTGCCCTGAACACATAGTTTTAGTAGGAGCAGCCACAAAAGATCCTGAATCACCAAAGCAACCTTGAGAAAGGGGCCTCAGGAATCAGGCTCCCTGATTTCAGATGACACTACAAAGCTATGGTCATCAAACAGGTATGGTACTAGCATGAAAACAGACACACAGACCAGTGGAACAAAAGACAGAGCCCAGAAATACAGCCCCATGCATATGGTCAATTCATGTATGACAAAAGAGGCAAGGGTAGATTGTCACTGAACATCACCAAATCCGTGTGCCCAACACACAGCAAGGCCAAACAATACTCAAAACATTGGAGTTTGGAACAGAGAAAGGTTTATTACAAGGCCATGCACGGAGATGGGTGGCTCATGCCCTATAAACCCCAATGTTACTGAAAGCTTTCATCAAAGCCCTTTTAAAAGCACTAGTTGAGGGAGGGACATGGTTAGTTGTTATGAACTTCTTGTTGTCAGAGCCTCTGTTCTTGAGGTCAGGTCATGGTCAGATGAGGTATTCCTATAAATCTCTACCAAATAAATGTTATTCTCTGTCCTGATAAGAAAAGGCAATGTCCCAAGGAGCAACGTTCACCCTTCAAGGTCCCGGGCCTGGCTAAGAGGAGGCAGCGCTCAGCTGGTAGCTCCCTCAGGGCCAATTCCCCAGACCCTCCTCACCTGTCGTCACTGAAGGAGCCAGGTGCCCAGCCCAAGTGGCCCCTCAGGCTCCTCAGGATTCCCCAAGGGGGAGAGAGCAGGCCCCACAGACAGCAACCCAGGCTGACTGCCACTGCTATAGGGTCAAAGAGATAGGGACAGGGGAGAGGTTCACTGCTTGCCTCAAAGACTAGTGGGGGGCCTTGGTGAGGGCTCTGGAGCTGTACAGGACACAGCCCCCAGCCTGTTCTCTGGGGTGCCAGCTAAAGCCAGGTGAGCTGGAGGGCCTCAGGGAGAAGGCCCAGATCTGCCTCTTACCTCACTCTCCACTTCACCGACCACCACTCCCCTGTTGTCTGACCCGTCGCTAAGCGTCCTTTCTTAACAGTTGGTAGCTTGTGGGCGGTGCCCACTGCTGCATTGTCCAATGGCTGAGCAGGACCACTAACTGTCGTTCATTGATAATTGGTTGCCAGTGGGCTCCACCCACGATGACCCTGACCAATGGCTGAGCAGGAACACTAACTGTCCTTCATTGACAGTTGGTTGCCAGTGGGCAGGGCCCACTGTGAACCAACCAATGGCTCAGCAGGACCCATTGCCTGGTAACAGGGTGTGGAGTAATAATGCAGAGCAACGGCTGCTGTGCTAGGGGCTGAGCTCAATGTGTTCTGTTACAATTCTCCCCTTTTCTTTGATTCTCCTCAGTCTTGAGGATAACACACGAGTATGTTTAGACTTGGCAGAGGAACTTGTGTTTATGGTGTCTGGGTTTCAACCTCCAATTCTAGTTCATCCTTCCCCAAGTCTTTCAGCGAATGTGGCAACAACCTGTCTAGCTGTTTCCTGTTGAAGTGGGGCATAGTCATACCTTGACTGGGGACTTGATACCAAGTTATAAATACTCCCAAGTTCCAAGTCCTCAATTCGAGTTTTATATAAGAAAGATTTTGTATAAAGAATTCAGGACAATGAGCCTGAAAACCAGCCTGGATCTGAATGCAGGAGAATAAGCCTGAAAACCAGTCTGGGGAGGCGTGTTGTCTGGTAGCCAGACTTGCAGAAGTATAATATACCAAATTATTTTAGGTCATGAGTAACTTGAGGGGCATGGCTTCTGAATATCTGCAGAACATAGATCAAAATCAGTAATATTCCAGACAGAGACCCTAACCATTATAATCATATACACCAGTTGACTCAGGAACCAATCCTTCCGTTATTCTCATCAAAGTGATAAGGTGCCAGAACTGGGGTAAGAACAACACATGTCTCAAAGACCCTGGTAAAATGGTATTTGGTAATGGAGGGCCGTCCTCTTTTTGCTCTAAAGGCGTCACCGTTTGCCCTGAGTTGCTTACTTTTTCTTATTTGACCTTCATGCCCCCAAGGGATTGTTCTCAACGGAACTGTGTTATTTCAAGGGGCAACGTAAGCAACCCTTGGCTTTAGGCTTTCATTGTATTTTATGAAAACCAGGTTTTTCCAAAGCCAGTACTTCATAACTCACTTAATTAAGCAGCTAACAGTTCCTCTTTCACTGTTCATTCCTAAATACCAGCATATAGCACAGTCAAAATCCCCTCTCCCTTCAAGGGTGAGTATCACTGTAAGACTGTCTTGTCACTCTGCTGATTCTGCTGCAGACAGCCTTAGGATCCATTGTGGCTGCCAGCAAGAGGGAAGATTTGCTTCTCCTACCAGTTTGATGAAAATTTCTTAACCTAATTCAGTGATATATCTGACCTATGCTTGTTTAAAAGGCCTGCCTACGAATTTGCTTGAAGAATAAGCAGTTTTGCAAAGCACAGATTAACTGTCTATTAAAGACTTAAAAGGAGAAGTTGGAGTTCCACCAGTCCAGGAGCTTCTGTCGGCTCCGCGGGGCGGGGGCGGGGGGCGGGCATCCCGGGGCGCGGAGGAGCTCTCTAGCTTCACTCTTCTTTCCCCCCAACTTCGCACTCCCGGGCACCCTCAAACCAGTTCACGCTGCTGCCCACGCTCCCTCTTTTCTCGCCCCCCAGCAAACTTTCGGTCCCTCCCTCGCCCCTCGCCCCTTACTCGTCGTGGCTCGGCCGGCCGCGCCGCCCCGAGGGCTCCTCCAGATCTGCCAGTCTGCAGCTCGGACCATTAGAGGATCCAGAAACATGTCGACCACACTTCTGTCCGCCTTCTACGATATCGACTTCTTGTGCAAGACGGAGAAATCCCTGGCCAACCTCAGTCTGAACAACATGCTGGACAAGAAGGCAGTGTGGACACCCGTGGCCACCACCCCCAGCTCAGGCTTCACGCCGGGCTTCCTCCGACGGCACTCGGCCAGCAACTGCAGGCTGTCACCCACCCCGCGCCTAGCCCCGGCAGTTGCTCGCCCAAGTTCCCGGGCGCGGCTAACGGTAGCGCGACGCCCGGCGGCTCGGCCTCCTACGGCACCCTCAAGGAGCCGTCGGGGGGCGGCGGCACCGCCCTGCTGAACAAGGAGAACAAATTCCGGGACCGCTCGTTCAGCGAGAATGGGGAGCGCAGCCAGCACCTCCTGCACCTGCAGCAACAGCAGAAGGGGGGCGGCGGCTCCCAGATCAATTCGACGCGCTACAAAACTGAGCTGTGCCGACCCTTCGAGGAGAGTGGCAACTGCAAGTACGCGAGAAGTGCCAGTTCGCGCAAGGCTTCCACGAGCTGCGCAGCCTGACGCGACACCCCAAGTACAAGACCGAGCTGTGCCGCACCTTCCACACCGTCGGCTTCTGCCCCTATGGGCCGCGCTGCCACTTCATCCACAACGCTGATGAGCGGCGACCCGCGCGTCCGGGGGCGCCTCCGGGGACTTGCGCGCCTTCGGCGCCCGCGACACGCTGCACCTAGGCTTCCCACGGGAACCGCGGCCCAAGCTGCACCATAGCCTCAGCTTCTCGGGCTTCCCGTCGGGCCACCACCAGCCTCCTGGGGGCCTAGAGTCGCCCCTGCTCCTAGACAGCCCCACGTCGCGCACGCCGCCGCCGCCCTCCTGCTCCTCAGCCTCGTCTTGCTCGTCGTCCGCTTAGTCCTGCTCCTCGGCCTCGGCAGCCTCCACGCCCTCCGGCGCCCCGACGTGCTGCGCCTGCGCTGCTGTTCGGCACCGGGGGCGCCGAGGACCTGCTCGCCCCCGGCGCTCCCTGCGCAACCTGCTCGTCGGCCTCGTGCGCCAACAACGCCTTCGCCTTCGGCCCGGAGCTCAGCAGCCTCATCACACCGCTCGCCATCCAGACCCACAACTTCGCCGCCGTGGCTGCCGCCGCCTCCTATCGCAGCCAGCAGCGTCAGCAGCAGGGCCTGGTGCCCCCCGCGCAGCCCCCGGCGCCGCCCAGGGCGCCCCTCCCTGCCAGCGCCGCCGCGCCGCCCTCGCCGCCCTTCAGCTTCCAGCTGCTACGCCGCCTGTCGAGTCGCTGGTGTTCGACGCGCCCCCCAGCCCCCCAGACTCGCTGTCGGACCGCGACAGCTACTTGAGCGGCTCCCTGAGCTCGGGCAACCTCAACGGCTCTGAGTCCCCCGTCCTTGACCCGGGTCGCCGCCTGCCCATCTTCAGCCGCCTCTCCATCTCTGACGACTGAGGCAAGAGGGCGCCAGTGAGGAGGAGGAAGGGAAGGCCGTTCTGGGGGTGTTGGAGGGCGCCCCTGCTTAGGGGCAGGGGGGCACAGGAGTGTGGGGGGTAACATCGGCCACAAGCAGACTGCAGGCTGTGTCGAGCACTTGGACTCGAACTTGAGTGCCGGGAGGGGCCCCCACCCCTCCCCTTTCGGTTCTCTCTTCGTTTTTTGTTTTATTATTATTATTATTATTATTACGAAGTTTCATTCTTGTTGAGCAGGAAAAAAGCCAAGGAACTTTTTTTATTGATGAACAAGACTCACAACAGAGCAGCTGTGATGCAAACAGAACAAAAAACCAAACAACAAACTTTTTTTAGGTCTCCGATGAGTTTGGGATTTTAGGAAAAATCAACCCAGCACCAGCAGCTATCAACCACCATTCCATATCTTCACTTGAAAAGCGTTAGTTACAGGGCAGTGCACGACGCCCGCCGCCGGGAGTCCGGACCCGGCTGCCCGCGGCTCCTTCCCTCCGCGCCCTCAGACCGGGAACAAAGTTGCCGAGAGTCAGGCGACCGAGGGCGCAGCCGGGGCCGCTCTGGCCGCTCCGCGCGCGCCGATGGGGGGAGGCGGCGGCGGCGGAGCGCACGGTGGCGGCCGGGGCGGCGGCGGGGCGGCCCGAGGGGATGCAGCAGCAGGCGGGGGGCTCGGTGGAGCGCAGTAGACTGAGCTCCGGCGCGGCGGAGACGGAGACCGAGGCGATTCAGCTCCGGAGCGCCCAGACCTGAGCCAGTCCTCAGACGGCGGCCGCGGTGCCGGAGTGCTTTCCGGAGACCCCGAGAGGAGGGGGCGGCCCTGCGCCCGGAGGAGCAGGAGGCCCGCGCGCCCCAGCCTCCCCCCTCACCGCGGCTCGAACTCCCTAAAAATAACTCAGGCCCAAGAGGGCCGGGAGGAGCCGCCGCCGTCCCCGAGAGGAGTCGGGGAGGCGTGTCGAACCAGGGCCCGGAGGGAGCCTTCCCGACCGCGCGGCGCGGAGGAAGCGAGAGCTCCCGGCTGCCGGGCGCCTCGGGGACCCTCGGGCCTCACGCCCCCCGCCCCGCCGCGCGCCCCGGGCCCCGCCGCCCGGCCGCCGTCGCGGTTTGGCTGGTTGGCCCGAGGCGGAGCGCTCAGGGCGGAGGCGGCGGCGGCGGCGGCGCTGGGCCGGGAGGAGGCGGCCGAGGGCGCGGAGCGGCCCCGCCCGGGCCGCGGGGGGAGATGGCGTCCTACGTGGATAACAGCTTCCGCCAGGCGGTGATGAAGAACCCCGCCGAAAGGACCCCCCAGAATCTGGAAATAGTGTATTCCTACTTACACGGGATGGAAGCCTTGTCCAACCTGAGAGAGCATCAGCTTAGGTTGATGTGTGAAACTCTGAGATACGAAAGACATGAAGCCAATGAAGTTTTGTACTATCCTGATGATATTGGGACCTGCTGGTACATCCTTCTCTCTGGTTCCGTGTTCATCAAGGAATCCATGTTTCTTCCATGAAGCAGTGTGATACCCAATGCACAGAGCAGTGTGGTTCTCTAGAGAGGGAGCTCGTGGCTGGGTCAAGTTGGGAATTCGGTTGCTATAACAGGTGAGCTGTGCATAAAATTCAGGCTTCTGTGGTCCTTGGAATACCAGCGATGGTGGTGTCCTAACAGAGTAAGTAGTCTTCAAGGGAAGCGTTCTGACGTATATGTATGTAGAGTTGATGTTCTGTCGCCTCTGATGTGTAAAGTCTTCAGTCAGGGGGCTTGTCAGCTAGGACCTTTGCATAAATAAGTATATGATGTCACCCTGAAAGTCTGTGTTGGCAGTGATGTTTGGATTTCTCTTTCAAAAGTAGATACTATACTTCATAAAAGTTTCAGAGTCTGATATGTGTCAATGAAATACAACAATGAAATGCAACATTGTTTTCTCCCTAAAATGTTGGAATTGTTTACTGCTATAAGGACCCCTTGTGTGTGCACAGTTGTTGGGGAAGGGTTGATTTGGAGGGGTGTGTGAATTACTGCTCCATCTGTATGAATTCATGGTGTCTTAAAACACAGAGCAACTCAATTTGGTTTTGTGTAAAGAAATACAGTTTCAGTGTTGGGAACTCTGAGAGAAAATGGTAAGAGCAAGGCTATTGCTAAGAGAGAAGTTGATAGATAAGCAAATTATACTTCATAAAACAGGAATGTCGTTATTAAAATTCAATTTCTAATTAATCACAGTCCAGGGACCCTCTGTTTTATTTTACTATGACTATAAAATTACTATGACTGTAAACTTGCATGTATGAAATATAGGTATCTATTATATTTATATATAATAGACAGCAAAGCTGTATATTTCAGTGTTAAAGAAAATGACTTTATGCTATACTATGGACCACATTTTATTTTTCAGATGTGCTAAAAATTGTTTAAAAGTACTTCAAGAATTAAGAAATAGTTAAAATAAATTTAAATATAACTTAGACATGTATATCACTGCCTTTTTATGTTAAAATTTAATTAAGTATAATGTGGGTTTAAAAACTATATGCTTAATATTTATTACTGATTAGAATATTGAAATGTAAGTTTAAAATAAAAAAGATTTGTTTTCTTAAAAAAAAAAAAGAAAGAAAGAAAAGCATTAGTTACAGTCCAGATGTCGGGACTCTTATCTTGAGAGAAGTTCCTAATTGTTTGTCCCAGACCAGTGTAAACAAACCAGCCAACCACCACCTTGCTAAATATATAAGCTTTTAGAATCCAATATGCTGCCAAGAATATGCCTTGATAGTAGACCTCAACTCCATAGGTGTTTTGTTTTTTAACAAAGTTATATATGTCTGGGAAAAAAAAAACCTTGCATTCCAAAGTTTCATACTGGTTACTGGTTTCATTGCTACCACTTAGGGGATGTTTGATTTAGAACCATTTTGTCTGCTCTTTCTGGAAGCCTTGGGCAGAGCTTAGTTCATAATTGTTGGGGAATAACTGCTGAATTTTTAGCTGTTTTGAGTTGATTCGCACCACTGCACCACAACTCAATATGAAAAAAACTATTTAACTTATTTATTATCTTGTGAAAAGTATACATTGAAAATTTTGTTCATACTGTATTTATCAAGTATGATGAAAAGCAATAGATATATATTCTTTTATTATGTTAAGTTATGATTGCCATTATTAATTGGGAAAATGTGGAGTGTATGTTCTTTTCACAGTGATATATGCCTTTTGTAACTTCACATGGTTATTTTATTGTAAATGAGTAAAAAAATCTTAATTTAAGAGATTGTATGCACTATTTATTTCATTAATTTCTTTCCTTGTTTATGTAAATTTTGAAAGATTGCATGATTTCTTTACAGAAATCTATCTTGATGCTGTGGAAGTAGTTTGAGAAATATCTTATGAGTTTTTCTTAGAATGTATAATGGTTGTAGCCCATCCAACTTTAAAAGGAAAAAATGACCACATTGCAATCAGGCTTACATGTGGCATGCTTTTCTCATTCCAACTTTATATATTAGCAAAAGATGTTTTTTCTTTGCTTATTCCACCAGTTCTACTGTGACATACTCTGCATATAAAGACATGTAGCAATAATGAGGGCGAGAGGGTAATCTCACAGTGCCTTTGGAAGGGCCGGAATTTGCCTTAAATTTTCCTCAACCAAATAAGTATTTTGTCTATTAGTGCTTGAGATAATCTGAATGTAGGATGGGTTCAACTGCACAAAAGGAGAAGATTTTTACCACTTTTTTAATATAGATATAAAGTGAAGAGGCCACCTCTTAGTGCTAAAATGGTATGTAGTACATGAATATGCCTTGTTTAGTTACAGAAAATTCCAAAACTTGTACTATTTTTCCCCCGTGTGGAAAGGCAGGAATGCTTTTCTGGACAGCAGCTGAATGAGCAGTAGCTTTAGTTTGTACGTAGGTACAGTTGGAGCACTATGTATGTATGTATTGTGGACTACTTTGACAGAAGTAGGTATTTTGAATGTAACAAGGTTAAGTCAACTTGAGTTGTAATACATTTCGGGAATCAGTTCACTACAAATTGTGACTGTAAACATTGTACTGTAAATGTTTTGTAGTTTTCCCCCAATAAAACTTCTGAGAAAAAAAAAAAAAAAGGCGAGGTTGAAGATCTGGTCACAATGTGTTGACAAAGAAGCTGAATCAAGTTGCTGTGGTAGAACCAGAATTATGACTGATAGATTGTACCAGGACATATAGTAAACTTTACCTATACAGTATAATCTTGGAAGGCTTATCACCCTTTGAAAATACTTCCCATGTAATTCAACATATCAAATGAAACTAATTCAATATTCTTCCTTCAGATGCCTTAAGGGCTCCCTAAAGAACCTTAAAGTCAGCTGGAAGTCAAAAGGAATTTAATTAAATTGGGATTTGGGAAGTTAGTCAGAAAGTCTCAAAATACTTGGGCAAATAGGATCATTGGTCACTGTAAGACAATACAAATATAATCTAAAGGTTACATGAAATTATGGCACAAGATCTGGCACTCAATAAATACTTAATAAATGGATGACTGAAGGATAAATGCAGTGAGATTAGTTAATACTGCCATCACGTACATCTTCACTAGCAATCTTGTAAACTAACTGAGCCCAGATTCCTCCAAATTGCTCCTCTTGATGTGGATCTTTGCTCAGTGGTTGAAAGTTTTCGAGGAAACCTGAAATGCTCATGACTATAGGTTCAAAGGAATCTCCTCTGAAAGTCCATATTGGTATTACCTCATCTTGGGAAATAAAATCTCCTTTAAGCAACAGCAATTTTCTCTAGTGCTGGCTGCATGGAAGCTGTCCAGCAGTGTAAGTGTCTGAAGCAGTGCTTATTCTGGCAACAAAGGTGAAATCCTTAATGGGCAGATCATAGGCAACTGTTTTCTTACAAGGAAGCACATGTCAAAACTGTATGTCAGGAGGATACTACTGAGCTATAATGCTGAAGTTGATCTCTTTGGGAAATTTGTTTAAGCCATAGCAATGACTGCCCTTTTAAAACAAAACAAAAACAGAAACAAAAACAAAAAACAGCATCTGGCATCAAGTCTGCAATTCCAAACATCTCATGCACTGCAAGATTTATTCCTCGCCCAATGCTTGCTTTTTTCTATTATAAATTTTTTATGTTCATGAGTTCTTTTTATTTCATTTATTTTTGTTAGTTGGAGGCTAATTACTTTACAGTATTGTAGTGGTTTTTGCCATACATTGACATGAATCAGCCATGGATTTACATGTATTCCCCATCCCGATCCCCCCTCCCACTTCCCTCTCTACCCGATCCCTCTGGGTCTTCCCAGTGCACCAGGCCCGAGCACTTGTCTCATGCATCCAACCTAGGCTCTTTTACACATGCAGAAAATTTGAAAGAAGAAAGCAAAATCATCCACTATTGAAAGAGAGTCAGCATTAAAATCTAGAGAATTTCCCTCGTCATTTTTCTATGAATATTTTACCATAATTATGTTTGTGTATTACATGTAAAGAGTTTACACTCTGAGTTTTTCAAATTTAATGTGATAACATAGCAGTTCTCCATGGTTTTTTGCAAATTATCCAGATATTAGTGAGATCCATTTACCAAAGTTTAATCTATTCTCAGCCTGACCATTCATAAAACTCCTTGTTTTTTAACTCAAAACATACGTCCTACTTTCCTACTATATACTGATAATTTTTTTCTTTATTCTTAGTAGCTTTAATTACATATTTAGATTCAAATCCTCAACTCTTAAACACCTTAATTTTTAGTGAAAATTAAGACACAAGTAATTGTGAACTGTTTGTCATACCAGTATTTTCTGATTGGAAACTTATGCTTTAGTTTTCCTCTCCTAAGAAGGCAGAGGTTGATAAACTTAGAGTGTCCAGCAACCAATGTTCCAATATTTTATCCTATTTGAAATGTGACTCAGATAGTTAATGGATTCTTGCCATTTAACTTGGATCAATTTCAAGTTACCAAAATCTGGAGAAAGCTATTTTAGGTAGACTTAATATTTCATCATATCACGTTATTGATATTTTCTTGCTGACACATTTGCAACAGATATAAGGTCTTATTTGATCTCTAACAAACCTAGGTACAACAGTTGTGTTACATTTAGAAAACCAACAAACTTAAGCTAGCTTCAATACCTGATATCAATTCAGTACTGAATATTTCCCACATCAAGAAGTTTGACATTCATTTTGGTCAATTTTCTAAATATTAGGAAGTATTTAATTTGTAAGTGCTGTTAGTTTTGAGTCAGTTAAGTGGTGCTCATTTTCGTGTTAACTCAGAAGGATTATTACCCAAAATGGTCCCATTCTGGAGAATGCACCTCAAGGGACTGCATTCAGGAAACAAATTTGAGTTTCCCATAGCCAGCACACTTACACACAAGACAAATACAAACACACAAAAACCTAATTACTAATTAGGTTTAATTACTAATTACTGCAGGGCAAAAACCTAATTACTGCAGGGCAAAAACAAAAGGGTGAAGTTCAACAATTTCCTCTACTTTTTCAAACAAAGATTCCTCTTATTAAAAACAAATAATGTGAAAATGGAAAGGCAGAGAATCATAACCACACGTGTCATGGCAATTTACCCAGCAAACACAAAGCCAAAAAGAACAGTGGGGGAAAGATAAATGTACTTAGTTAACTTCATGCTTTCTCCTGGAAATATGTTTATTTTCTCAGTGCCAGAATTCTGAAAAAAATATTTTCATCAAGCCAACTTTTTCCCAACTGCATATGCAGGAAGAGCCAGTTTTGGAATTTCAAACGTTTCATCTTAACCAATTTTTCCCCTCACTATAGTCTAAAGAAGATAGTGGTCATGCAGTGTTAAAAGAAAAATCATCTTTCTGATACCCTAGGGTGACTATAGGATGGAACAGAGCTCTGATTATCACAGCAGGTATTATCAAATACAGAACAAACAAATGTAATGCAAAACAAGCTTGAGTGACTTACCGTAGGTGACACCAAATCTGGACCATAGTTCTGGACATCTCTATGCTCCAAACAGCCTCTTGTGTTGGGGGGTGGGGAGCAGCTGGGGCCTGTCAGGGAGAGTCCCTCCTAGTTACACAGAGCAAAATAAACTTAGGCAGGTCTGCTAGAAACTTGGGAAGCAGCTGCCTCTGGTCAAAGTCAGTTTGCCATGGGCACAGATTTACTGCTGAGCTTGCCATAAATGGAGAAAGAAGGGGAGAGTTTCAGGAATCAGGCTCCATGATTTCAGATGACACTACAAAGTGTGTCATCAAACAGGTATCGTATTGGCATGAAAACAGACACAGACCAGTGGAACAGAAGAGGGAGCCTAGAAACAGAGCCCGGTACATATGGTCAATTCATCTACGTCATAGGAGGCAAGGGCACATGACAGGGAAAAGATGGCCTGTTCAACAGGTGCTGTTGGAGAAACTGGACAGCTACATGCAAAAGGATCAAACTGGACCATTTTCTTAACCAAAAATACATTAATTGTATGGCCTGAAACGATAAAACTCCTAGAAGGAAACACAAGCCATAAGCTCTTTGACATTGGGAATGACAGTGATGTTTCTGGATAGAGGCCAAAAGCAAAAGCAATGAATCAAAAGTCCCAAGGATGTAATGTACAGGATGGGAGATACAGTCAACCACATTGTAATAACTCTGTATGGAGGCAGGAGGTAGCTAGATTTGTCATGGGGATCGTGGAGTAATGTATAAAACACAGAATTACTAAGTCCAGCACCTGAAATGAATATAATACTGTGTGTCACATATAATTCAATAAAGGATATTTAATAGCAGCAGTGTGCATGTGCTTATGGGTGTGTGTGCGTGTGTGTGTGTGTGTGTACCAAACATGGGAACCATAGCGTTTGCTTGTGTGTCTTCTTGGGCTTCTAAACTAATACTGAGTGGACTTTCACAGACTCTGAAACATGCAGAGACCAGACACTCTATGCGGGGTACATCTGGCGAAATACTGGGCTGGATGAAGCACAAGCTAGAATCAAAATTGCTGGGAGAAATATCAATCACCTCAGATATGCAGATGACACCTCCCTTATGGCAGAAAACGAAGAGGAACTGAGGAGCCTCTTTGTGAAAGTGAAAGAGGATAGTGAAAAAGCCAGCTTAAAACTCAACATTCAAAAAACAAAGATCATGGCATCTGGTCCCATCACATCATGGCAAATAGATGGGGAAACAATGGAAATAGTGACAGACTTTATTTTCCTGGGCACCAAAGTCACTGCAGATGGTGACTGTAGCCATAATATTAAAGACACTTTCTCCTTGGAAGAAAAGCTATGACCAACCTAGACACCATATTATAAAGCAGAGGCATTACTTTGTCAACAACGGTCCGTCTAGTCAAAGATATGGTTTTTCCTGTAGTCATATATGGATGTGAGAGTTGGACCGCAGAGAAGGCTGAGTGCTAAGGAACTGATGTATTTGAACTATGCCAATGGATGCCAAAGAACTATGATGTTGGAGAAGACTCCTGAGAGTCCCTTGGACCGCAAGGAGACCAAACTAGTCAATCCTAAAGGAAATCCTTTATTGGAAGAACTGGTGCTGAAGCTGAGGCTGCAATAGTTTGGCCACCTGATGCGAAGAGCCAATTCTTTAGAGAAGACCCTGATGCTGGGAAAGATTGAAGGCAGGAGGAGAAGGGGAAAACAGAGGACAAGATGGTTGGATGGCATCACCGACTCAAGGGATATGAGTTTGAGCAAACTCCAGGAGATGGTGAAGGACAGGGAAACCTGGCATGCTGCAGTCCATGGGATGGCAAAGAGTCCGACACAACTGAGTGATTGAACAACAACAACGACAACAAGACAGTGTAGATACTCATTCTCAGAAGGGTGGTGTATGGGATTCCCACAGAGTTCCCTTGCATCCATATACACACACCTGCTCATGTTGGCTGGGGCCACCTTTCTTCCCTCAAGAGCACACTTGATCACCGTTTCCTGTGAATGCCTACATTTCATGCCATTTTCCCAACTCTCTTAAAGCATGGATGCCCTGATGTTCAAAATATTTGCTTACATAGATTTCAACTATTTAGATGCATGCAATGCAGAACGACACAGTTGTTGTCTCAGTCTCTCTCTTCACACGCAGAAATACACTGTTAATAGGTCTTCCTTTTCTGTGCACATTGTACAAACATTGATTAATGTTCATCTACAGATTTTAGCTCATCCATTATCAGTAGCTAGTGCTGTGTTCATGACAGGAGCTCTCATTTCCCTAATAGAGCCATGTGTGTATGACTTTGTTCACACATACCACTCATAGATCTAATATGAAGTAGATCACACAGACATACTTTGGGCATCATCAGCACAAACTTATTCCTGGTCGAGGTTTCGAGTCTTGTGTTCCAGGGAACTCTGTGTTCTGGTTCTCAGAGCACAGGTGTCATGTGGCGACACAGAGGAAAAGGGAGAAATAGAAACAGGAGACTGAGCCACTGCAGTCTCCCTGCATTGGGACCTCCCAGCCCATCACACAAACTCAGGGATGGCTGAGTCACCTCAGCCCCAACCAGTGAGCTCCCCATACCACAAGACACGCATACATGCACTTACACACACTTTCTCTCTCTCAGCATGACATTAGAGATCTAAGATACCCGATATGGTTGCATATCATCCATGCTCTCTGCTTTGATACATGCATGCACATGATTCTGCTTCCAGGATAGATGTTATCCTCAGCTCCTTCCAGTTTGTGACTTTAAAAGGACACTTGGGAAAATCTAAAGTGATGCTCACAGTCCTAAAATAGCAAAACTATTCAGCACCATTAAACCAATCACCTAAGAATACTTATTGTAGGCATATCAGTCCAAGGACTCTAGAATTTTTATTCTAGCTATACCTGTGCTGTATACTAAAAAGTTTCTAAAAATTGTACTACTTACTTCAGTAATTCTCTCGTATTTACTTTTGTGCACATTCTTTCAAGAATGAAACACTTTCTTTGAGTGCTTTCAGTGGACAACCAGGATGCCAAGTGTAGTTGTTTTTTTCTGATTACTACAGCAACGTTCCTTAAGAGGGGCCATCTGAAGGGAAGGGTGTTAGGTGAAAATATTGCACATTAAATGTCCCTCCCACCATACGCTTTGTCACATTGCCCAAACACCTTCCATTCAAGTTTGGTTTACAGACATGCAGAAAATTTTCCCTTCATATTTTGCACTAACTGGAGTGCAAGACTCTTACAGGTAAGATGGATGATAAATGACAACTAGATAGATAGATAATGACTTGTCAATATGGATCACCTTATGAACAGGAGGAACTATGTGTTAACAATAGAAATTTGAACTAACCTTTAAAGTAGCCTGAATTTTCAGAGGGCTTGGGAAAATGAAAATGCATCCAATGTTTCAGTTCACAGTCAAATCAAACGTGCCTGCAGACACAGAATGCACAGAGGACAACAGACCAGAAGCTGTATTAACAGCCACCCTGCTGCCAGAACTTCATTGTCAATTTTAGACCATGGAGAAGTAAAGCCCTCAAATGCACAAGCTTCAAGTTCCCAGGTCCCGGTACTCCTTATGTTCTATTCCAGTTGTGCCTTAGGCGAGGGACCCAAGAATATGATGGCACAGGGCTTTTATTTCTCCAGTCAACAAGCCTGATGCTATACAACTTACCAGAGGACATGAAAGACGCGTAAATGCAGTGAAAAAGTCTAGAAAGGCAAACAGATGTGTCAGGACATAGTTCCATCAGAAAGAGAAGAGGAGCAAGGACGGAAGTGTGTGGTGAGGGAAGACGTTATTTTTCAAATCACTTTGTAAGTCAGAATGGGGATCACACATTTAAATGTCCATAGGCACCAAAATCTTAATTTTATAAAGATGCTGAGGAGATAGGAAAGGAATAGGAAACATTAGACAATGTGAACAAACAGAAAGCAAGTGTAGAAAAAGATTCCATACCATTGCATAGAATGCAACGAGGATACATTTGAAATGTTTGGCAGGTCTTCTGAGGTACATTTTTATTCAGAAAAGGAAATATTCACTTTTAAAATATGTGTACACCTAGCCACACGAGAGATGTTCAATTGAAGAGAGAGAGGGGGTACAGAACATGCATACAGAAGGGGCAAAGAGCCGACAATTTCACAAATAGAAAATTTCCAACGTGGAGGAAAATGTCACCTCAATGTGCCAAACTCCAAGCATAATACGTTCAAACACACACACACACACTCACACACACACACACACTCATACACACATGCATGTGCACACACACATGAGACATGCAAATACACACACAAGCACTGACAGTAAAGCTTTACAAAACCAAAGCAAAAGGAAAGACCTTAAAAAACAAAGACAGCACAACTCATCTGATTATTAGGCAGGGTCCACTTATTATTTTCATTAGAGAGAACTTGATAGAATTATCTGGAGCCCCCACCCCCAGAAAAAGGAAGCAACAGGACCAGAAGGAGGGCACCCTGGTAGGAAGATTGGAGCACTGGTCTTTCTGGAAAAAACTCTGGAAGATACGTCAGCTCCTAGAACCCATGACCTTAGAAGAGGAGGCCTCAGAGCTTGGGCTCAGACTTCTGAGGAAAGGGGCTGTTCAGCTCTGTGATGTTCTTAAGGAGGTCAGGGGAAGGGTGCATGAAACTAAGACCCCTCCCAGTGACGATGGGAAAAACCAATAAGCCTGCACCACAGGGTCAGGTTCTGAGGGGGTCCCTTCTACCCTGTCCTCCCCATCAACCCCCCCTGGGGCCCATACCCCTTAGGAGAGAGTTCCCAAGTTTGCTCATGTTGGTCTTTCTGTGGGCAGCCATGGAGACAGCCCTTGGAGTTTGGAGGTGAGCCACATTATGGACCAGTTGCTCCTACTGAAGTCACACATCCCTGTCTCTGTTGTGCAAAAGGGCAGTCATGGGGGTGACCCTGAGAGGAGCAGGAACAGACAGGAAGGTAGAGCCAGTTGTCTTGCTTCCAGACCACCTGTCACCCTCCACCAACCCTGCTGGCCAACCCTCCCGGGAAGCCAGATGGCAGAGTGAAAATGGGGTTGGCAGAACCCCATGTCAGCACCACTCAGCAGCACACAGGGCTGAAGCTGAGAAGCATGGACATCCTTTACCTGGAGCCTGCTTCTCCTGAAAGCACTTCCCTACCTTGATGAAAACGGCAACAGTATATCCTGTAAATGCTGCTGCAAAGACCTGACTCATTGGAAAAGACCATGATGCTGGCAAAGATTGAAGGCAGGAGAAGGGAACGACAGAGGACGAGATGATTGGATGGCATCACCGACTCAATGGACATGAGTTTGAGCAAGCTCCGGGAGTTGGTGATGGACAGGGAAGCCTGACGTGCTGCAGTCCATTGGGTCGCAAAGAGTCGGATGTGACTGAGCGACTGAACTGAACTGATATCCTATAAATGCTCTGTTTTCTCTAGGAACAAAGAAGACACCCCCAAAACGTAACATCAGCAGCATCCATTTCCAAACATACCACGACCAAAAGCAAACAAAAAAAGCCTACCCCAGTCTTTTAAGAAGGAGCTTGTGTTCATGCTTCCATAATAAAGAAGGAGCCACTTCACTGCTTTTAATCCAATTTACCTAACCATAATTAGTGGTGTGCTACAACTAAATTTGCCTTTTAGAGAACATGTTTCTTGTTTTGCCTGTGTCAGCTACTCAGGGTATGGAGCTGATGATGTCCTCCCCTGGGCTCTGCAAAGTTACCTTAGATCTTTCCATCCTGCTCATCTGTTCCGTTTGCTGACTTCAAATTTTCTCCTGCATATCATACACATCAAAACACTTCACTCTCAGTAGGTGTAAATGATGAGCAAACTGAAGATCTTTAAGAGCTCAGGCAACAGACACCCACTGTGAAGCAAAGGTGTAGGATGAGAAGTGTTTGGGGATGCCTGCTTTCAGGGACTCGGGTGACAATGTCCTCACACAATGGGTGTGACATGACATGGGGTGGGGTATGACAGGTTACTTGGGCATCTTAGCCCCCCACAAAAGGAGGAGCTGCCATGCTCTCTTATAAATCAGGAGGGATCAGAGCTCTTAATATCCAAGTAAAGATCTCACCACCGGCACCACGCACCACACACCACACACACACACACAACTCACATTGAGAGCAGACACTGACTACTGTCCATGTCTCTACGCTTCCTCCAACTCTCTAGTCAGTTTTCTTGTGAAATGCTTCTGCCTCCAGGAGAGTGGCCTACCCTGGTTGTCATGGAAACAAGAATGCCATCATAATGTTCTCTGTGCTGTTAGCTTTCTGTGGAAACCAGGAAGGATCAATACATCAGATGCAGAGTATTGGTCTCCTTTTTAGACAGTGACCCCGCAGATAATCCAATGAATGAATGAATGAATGAACGAATGAACTACCAGACTATTGGACTATTAGAGACAGCATCTTCATGGAATAGGCAGTGGGGGACAGGAATTGTCACCAAATGGGTTGTGGGTGGAGTAAAGTGAAAGCACAAGAGATTCTGTTTCCCTTGAGACACATACTCTTAGGATGCAGGTCCCATTAAGGACCACCTTTCAACTTGCCATGACACACGAGGCCAGGGATGTTTGTGCAGATGGGATCCAAGGACTCAGGGTCAACTAGAAAAGAACTACAGAGGGGAAAATGTGTGAGGATGACACGCCTGGATGTCAGGGGGAGGTGAGTGAGAAACAGGGATGCCCCAAGTCAGCTCTTCTGAGGTGACCCCTAGATAGAGACAGCCCCAGGACCACCCTGGATCCAGGACTCCAGAGTAAGACAAAACCATGCTGCTCTGCATGCAACTGACAGGAGGAGGGCCAGTCGGACTTTCATATCACTGTGCGCCAACCAGATGAGGGCTTTCAACAGCTTCTTAGCATTGAGGAAAGGGAGGGACCTACCAGGAACTGCCATCTAGCCTGTCTATTTTTGTTGCTGTTCTTCAGTTGCTAAGTCGTGTTTGGCTTTTTCTGACCCCATGGACTGCAGCCTGAAAGGCCTCTCTGTCGTTTGCAATGTCCTGGAGGCTGCTCAAATTCATGCCCCTTGAGTCAGTGGTGCTGTCTAACCATCTCATCCTCTTCTGCCCTCTTCTCCTTTTGTCTTCAATCTTTGCCAGCATTAGGTGCATGTATGTGTGCCTTGTGGTATGGGGAGCTCACTGGCTGGGGCTGAGGTGACTCAGCCATCCCCAAGTTTGTGCGATGAGCCGGGAGGTCCCGATGCAGGGAGACTGCAGCGGCTCAATCACCTGTTTCTTCTTCTCCCTTTTCCTCTGTGTCGTCACATGACACCTGTGCTCTGAGAACCAGAACACAGAGTTCCCTGGAGCACAAGACTCGAAACCTCGACCAGGAATAAGTTTGTGCTGGTGATGCCCATAGTATGTCTGTGTGGCCATCATCTACTTCATATTAGATCTATGAGTAGTATGTGTGAACAAAGTCGTAAACATGTGGCTCTATTAGGGAAATGATAGCTCCTGTCATGAACACAACATTTGCTACTGATGAACACTAATACATGTTTGTACAATGTGCGCAGAGAAGGAGGACCTACTAACAGTGTATTTCTGCGTGTGAAGAGTGGGACTGAGACAACAACTGCATCTTCTGCATTGCATGCAGCTAAATGGTTGAAATTTATGTAAGCAAAAATTTTGAACATCAGAGCATTTATGCTGCAAAGAGAGTTGGCAAAATGGCATGAAAAGTAGGCATTCACAGGAAACGGTGATCAAGTGTGCTCTTGAGGGAAGAAAGGAAGCCCCAGCTAACACGTGCAGGTGTGTGTACATGGATGCATGGGAACTGTATGGGAATCCCATACACCACCATATTGAGAGTGAGCATCTACAGTGTCTGGTCTCCTGTATATATCTCTCTGCACGTTTCAGACTCTCTGAAATCCCACTTGGTTAGCTCAGAAGCACAAGAAAACATATAAACACTATGGGTCCTGTGTTTCGTACACACACACACACACACACACACACACACACACTGCTGCTGCTATTAAGTCTCTTTTATTGAATTATAACTGATGCACAGTATTATATTTTTTGCAGGTACACTACTTAGTGATTCTGTGTTTTTATACATTACTCCACGATCCCCATGACAAGTCTAGTTTCCTCCTGCTACCATACAGATTTAGTTATTATAATATGATTGAGTGTATTCCCTATCCTAACATTACATCCTTGGGACTTTTGATTCATTGCTTATTCTTTGGGCCTCAATCCAGAAACACCACTTCCAATCCCAATGTCAACGAGCTTATGGCCTATGTTTCATTCTAGGAGTTTAATGGCTTCAGGCCTTACATTTAATCCATTTTGGTGTGATAAAGGGGTCGAGTTTGATCCCTTTGTATGTAGCTCTCCAGTTTCTCCAACAGCACCTGTTGAACAGGCTGTCTTTTCCCTGTCATATACCCTTGCCACCTATGGCAATGATGAATTCACCGTGTGCCCCAGGCTGTATTTTGGGCTCCCTCTTCTTTTCTACTAGTGTGTGGTTCTGTTTTCACGCCAGTACCAAACCTGTTTGATGACCATAGCTTTCTAGTGTCATCTGAAATCAGGGAGCCTGATTTCTGAGGCTATACCCTTCTTTCTCAAGGTTGCTTTGCCAATTCATGGTCTTTTGTGGCTGCTCTTACTAAACATGTGTGTGTGGGGCAGATGAAGGTTCTCATGGAGCTGGTCATCCCCATTCCTCTGAGACAAGAGGGAGTAGCAGAAAGTCAGTAGTGTACCGTGGAAGTATTTCAAAATGCAACAGAAGGGAGAAATAAACGTGACTCCCACACTATAAGTGAGATTTAACTAACATTTCTGTTTTAGAGTGGCATGCATTCCAGACTTGGGGAAGGGAGTGTGACAAACTAATCCCTGGTTCAGTGGCTTAATTTCCTATCTGCTTTTGCATTTTCTAGATCCACTTTGGAGGTGCTCATGTCCTGGGTCTGTACAGTTGATGCTGTTTGACCCCTGAGAGAACTCTGTGCACTTCAGAAACACCGAGCAGGGTGAAGGGTCTGCCAGACGTGCAGTTCGAGTCTGGGAATCAACAGACCCAGCTCCAGAATCACACCTGCCACTATCCACACTCCCAGGGTAAGCCTTTTCCTTTCTCCTGAACATTTCATCTGGAATCAGTTCTCTATGCACCTCTGGATTCCAAGTTCATGCTCTTCAACATAGCAATGCGCTGACACCCAGTATATCTGTATGCTGGTGATCACCTCTGGCTCCCCTGGGTGCACGGGCAGTGGGGGCACTGGCTCCTTCGCAAAGAATAAGTGAAGTGTTGCCCTGGGATCAGTCACAAGGAGTACAGAAGGCACAGGACATCCAGTGACACAAATGAGATCCTGGTCATGTGACTCCCTCCCCATATGGTTGCCATTTCATGCACAGTAGTAACAAATAAGGCGAGGCGTTGGGTTTGGAGGGCTTATAAAATGCCTCCGGAATCTTTGGTAATTTCCCCCCATGTATCTGCCATGCACCTACCCCATAGGTACGTGGATACATGGCCTTTATACTTCTTTGCTTTATTGCTCATCAATTCCCTTTGGCCAAGCCTTCTGCTTTCACATCCCTTGTGGCTCAGCTGGTAAGGAATCTGCTTGCAATCTGGGAGCCCTGGGTTCAATCCTTGGGTTGGGAAGATCCCCTCGACAAGGGAAAGGCTACCCACTCCAGTATTCTGGTGTGGAGAATTCCATGGACTGTATGGTCAATGGGGTCACAAAGAGTCAGACACGCCTGAGTGACTTTCACTTTCTGCTTTCACAAAAGGCATATCTACTGCCAACCCCATTTCCCATCCTTAGACATTTTTTCTTTTTGACTTAAACATTCGGTGTGTAGAACTGGATTTTTAGCTGATTGGGTATACTCAACCTTTCCAACCTAAACCTTTGCTAAGGCAGCTCTAAGTCTGCCCTAAGCTGGTTCTCCATCAGGGGTGTGTGTACCTGGTGGGAAAGCCCAACCTGCCACTCACCTTAACCTAGTGGATTAAGAAGGCCTCCTCTCCTCTGGTCTCAAGTCAGATGACTGAACATTAGGCTCTGTCCGTAATATTTGGTTGGCAAAGGTGCATGGAGAAGGCATGGACAGCATTTCAGGTCTCTATATCCATGTTCGAATATGACACAGACTGGAACCTTCGAGGCCAGTTCATCACATCCCATCCTTAGGGAAGCCAGGGCGCATGTGCTCCAAATAGGAAGTTACTATCTGGGGCCCCAAGATTGACCTGAGATTCTGTGCAATCCAGTCAAACACCTCCTGCCAGTCAAACCCTTGCCTGCCTTCAATCTACATCCCACTCCCCTGCCCCTCTGCCCCACTTTGGGAGCATGGGTCTAGTAGAGTGGGACCCAGTCTGACCTGGAGTTAAGCCCCTCCCTGCAACTCTTCATGACCTTCCACACCCTCACCAATTCCATGTCCACCCTCAGATTCTTGCAGGTCATGGAGGGCTCTCGGTGCCTCAGGCACACTGAGGCATCATGCCTCAGTCCCATGCCCACTCAGAGCCTCTCACCATGCCCTTGATGATCTGCCAAGTTCACTGACCCAGGACTGTAACTGTCCTGAGCCTCCCCTTTTCCTGGAAGGGCTTTCAAGGTCACTGCCCAAATCTTATATCCACCCCTATCAGTGTGGAGGGGTTTTCTCTGCCTCTGCAACACAAGCAGCCTGCAGGCTGTCACCCCAGGCCAGAAGCCATGGCTGTGAGATGTACCAACACTCAGGTGCTTTGCACTCTGGGGATGGAACACAGCCATCCTGCTGCTGCTTGGCACAAGGACTTCTGACCTCATTAACCAAGGCTGAGATGACCTCTGGGCAGTTATATACTCACTTGTTTCCCAGTGAATGTACTAGTAAGCCTCAAAGCTTGGTGTACCCCTTAGAGGTGCTAACAAAATGTCAGTGTTCTGGAACCACAGCATTGTGGCAAACCCAGCACTGCCCCCCACCTCAGACTGTAAATAATATTGCTTGGTGATGTATGGGCTTCTCTGGTGACTCAGACAGTAAAGAATCTTGCTACAATGTAGGAGATGAGGGTTCGATTCCTGGGTTGGGAAGATCCCTTGGAGAAGGGAATGGCTACCCACTCCAGTATTCTTGCCTGGAGAATCCCATGGACAGAGAAGCCTGGTAGACTAGAGTCCATGGGGTCGCAAAGAGTTGGACACAACTGAGCAACTAACACTTGGTGACATTTAAGCACCTACGCAGGGCTACTATTGGCTGGAAGGGTGCCTTGATGACGAATCAATGCCTAAAGGTGTGGATGTTCATTGCTCCAGGGAGAGTTTAAGTGAAGGAGGCCATGAGCCTGAGATAGGCCACTAAGAGACTATGGCCATGGTGACCCAGAAACCACAGTGACTGAAAAACTGACCCCAAGCAATAAAGGGAGGAAGAAAAGAAAGCCCTCCCCACTCCCCCACTCCACCCTCCCCCCATAAACCCAGGTCCACAAGCACTTTCATAGTGAGATGACCCCATCCAAGCTCTTCATCCTCTTTCCCACTGAATCCCCAAGACTCCTTCCTTGTCCTTACCTGACACACACCCACTCCTCAGCCCCCATCCTTTCACTTGGAGTCTTTGTTCCTCCACACCAATGCCCTTCTATGCTCACCTTGTTGTCCTTCCAGAGGCCCCAGACAGCCATTTGAATCTTAAAAACTATACCATCAAAATAGAGCATTGTTACAAATTCATGAACACCATCCTTGTGTATTTTTTTCTATTTGCATGCTTGAGAGGCCAGTGATCTAATGAGCATGTGTGGTACAAAACAAAGCTTCTATATTTGCACAGACTGAATTAACCATGAAAAACAAACATTTCAAGAAAGCATATTCTCAGTATAAACAGTTGGAGAATGGAAAATCATGACTGGAGACAGATCGTCATTTGGTGTTCTTCCATTTCTCCCTAAGGAAATCTCGGGTGAAGGAAGAAGCGTATCAGCCAGTCCTTGAGGAAGGGATGTATTTGTTTTCTAATGGTCTCTTCTGTTCCCTGTTCTTCCCTCCTCTTTCCTACCCTCTTTTTGACTGGGTTCTTTGGCAGCTCAGATGTTAAGAATCAGCCTGCAATGCAGGAGACCCAGGTTCAATCCCTGGGTCAGGAAGATCCCTTGGAGAAGGGAAGGGCAATACACTCTGGTATTCTTGCCTGGAGAATTCCATGGACAGAGAAGCCCGGGGGGGCTACAATCCATGGGGTTGTGATGAGTCGGACACGATTGAGAAACTTTTATTTCACTTTCAACTGGGCACTCTTTATGACAACTTTCTTCTCCACTCTGTTCTGTATGGGGATCAACAGGTTATAAGGGCCTTTGGGAAGGTAGGCAAACAGGGAAGTGAGGATGAGGATGAGTTTAGACAGTAAGAGGGGGAATAGGCTTGAAGATTCTTTTTGGAGAGTAGTAAGAGAAGGTGCTGGATTCATAAACTGATGGATATTTTTTAATCTCATCTAGACTGAGAAGTTTGGCCATAATCCATAGCAGATAAAACTAAAGGTACTAAAGGGGAAGTCAATGTAAAATATGCTAACAGTTCATTCATACTAAACTCATTTAACCCCTAAACGAAGATTTATTCAGCATGTACCATGATCCAGACACTAGGTTGGGAGCCAAACAAAGGATAATAATGACTGTCATGAACAAGTGGTTTGTATATCTGATCTTTACACCAATTCTGCAAGGTCAACGGGGGTTATCTCATTTTACAGAATGGGACACTGGGGACAGGCAAAGTTGAGTCGTGTGTTCCACATCACCTAGTGTTGAGTCTATGTCTATCTGAGTACAAAGCCCACACATTCCCCACTCACATACACCACATGGCTGAAAAGAGCCAAGAAGCACTGAGAGGTTTTCTGAGGTTTTGATAAGAGGGAAGAAGGAAATCGGCCGTGCTTTTTGAAAGCAAGCTGTCAAATGTGCACAAAGGTAGAAAGAACACTAAAGATCTCCACCTATACACCACTCAGCTTCATCCATTAAGTTACACCTCATTCTGTTTCACATATATCCTGTTCGAGCTCTGTTACTACCCCACCCCCATTCAGCCATTTTAAAGCAAATCCTAGACACCCTTTTACTCATAGCCCTTGCATACATACATCCATTTCTTAAAACAACAGACTTTATGAACTGTCAATAATTCCTAGTATTATCTAATATCCGGTCAGTGCTTAAATTTCCCAGATTATTCCATAAATGTCTTTAAATTATTCTCAGCTTGTCCAAGTCAGGATTCAACCAATGCCTGCACCCTGCCTCTCTCTGTCATGTTTGTTAGTCTCTTAAATCTATTATCAGTCTCTCTCCTCTTGCTTTTCCTTGCCTTTTATTTGCTGAAGAAATGAGGTCCTTGTGTCCTAAAGTTTCAGAAACCCTGGGTTTGGCTGGTTGCATCCCTCTTGTGTTTCTTCACCTGTTCTTCTAGCCAGTTATTTACTGTAAACTGATGAGATTCAACAGACTCAGATTTGACTTTTCAGTGAGAATACATCATAGATGTTACTTTGTACTTCCCTTCGTGTCCATGTCCCATCAGGAGATATAGCTAAAGACTGAGACACGACTTAGCTACTAAGCAACAACAAGAACAAAGGTAAAAAAAATAAGCCAAGTCTGCTGATATTTCTACAATTTTGGTGCTTAACACCAGATCAACTGTCCTCCATGTTTAGAAATTTTATGTGCAAACCTCACTTCTATTACTTTGTTCACTCTTCCATCTTAGAATTGTTGTAACTGAAATTCAGGTGGCTTCAGTGACCATCTTTGTGATATCTGCCTTTTGAGGGGCAACAATGAAGGCCTAAATGGTAAACCTGAGTATTTATATTTATTATGGGCACTTGAAAAATATTCAGCAGAACAATAGTGTACTGCTTATCTTCTTTAAAAATCCTTGCACTGTATTTAATGTCAGTTCCAACTCTTGGCCATTTTTCTTTGTTTTATACTGTTGTTATCCTCTATACTGCATTATGGCACTTTCCCCTATGCCTGAACATATTACTGTATAGAAGAGGATAACCCAGTTTCCCTAATACAAAGTTCAGTACACTAGTTCAACTTCTACAGGCCAAAATGTATCTCATAGAGTAAATTTTAAAACAAATATGTCCATTATAATAGTTTATATTTGAAACATGTTTCTCAACATTGGGAAAGAAAACTTGCTACTTTGCATTTCTATAAATTTTTATACGGTTAAAATCCCCACAATGAGAAGTATTTTTGTCTTCTGCTTGGTTGGTTGGTTGGTTGGTGAACTCAGTATGTTGATAAAACTGAGTTCATGGGGACAAGATGGCAGAGGAGTAGGTGGATGTGGAGCACATCTCTCTCCATGGATACATCAAGAATAAACCTTCAGACACAGAAGTGCATGCAGAACATCAGCTGAGAGTAGACAGGAGTACCAGACCAGTTGAAAAGAATATATAGAGTCATGCAGAATTCTGTAGGACAAAGGAACTAGGGGGAAAACAGGAGTGTCAGTAGGACTGGACCTGCCCTCGGCGGGTGGGGGAACTGAAGCTGCAGTCCGATCCCCACATTGGGACAACTGTCTGAGTCAAAGGAGAAACATTTAAGTCTGAGACTGAAACAGCTGATCTGTGGCAGCCTAAATGGAATGAGAATCACACAGTCCTTGCTGTAGCCATACATACTCCAGACAGGGACACTGGTCCCCTGGAAGGTGCAACAGCTGGGAACTGGAGTTTAGGGATTGTGGAGCAATCCCAGGGCGAGGTCTGCTGTTTACTGCAGAGAGACGGACTGAGGGGATGTGAGGGAGGAGATGGTGTTGGGGTATGCTGGTGGAGGAAAGCCAAGCAGACATGGAAAGAAGGTGATACTGCTGAGTCATGGGTAGGGAGGGGGGCCATCACAACAGCCACTCTCTCTCCACACACCAGCATCAGCAGCCTTACAGAAGAGAGGCTGGCCCGTCAAACGCCTAACGCACTGAACTGCAGTGTAGGACCACACCCAGGGCACTCCTTTAAGTGACTGACACACCAATCTACAGAGTAGGACCCCACCCAGTGTGCCCCTTTAAGTGCCTGATGTACTGATCCACAGAGTAGGACCCCAGCCAGGGGAGCCCATCCCCCTCCATGTGCCTGACGCACCAAACAACAGAGAAGGACCCCAGGCAAGGGAGCCCTCTAAGTGCCTGAACGGGTGGAGCTTTGGAGAAAGACTGGCTAGAGAGTCCTTCTGATCGCCAGCTACAAGAGGCTTGAAAAAACAGTCTGGTTAGGGCCATAACTTCTGCACTGGAGGCAGTCCGTGTCTCTGCACACTTGGTGTTGACAGGGTCCCCTCAAGCCAGACAGCTGTGTTACTGTCACGCTCAGCTCTCACTGGGCCAGAGCTGCCATAGGCAAAAAAAAAAATCTAGCATCTATGCGAGCAGGGTCATTTTGGTCATGTCTGATTCTTTGCAACCCTGTACACTGTGTCCTGCCAGGCTTCTCTGTCAGGGAGGGAGGTTCACCAGGCAAGAATACTAGAGGGTATTGGACAATACTGGTTGTTATACCCTTCTAGAGCACTATATTTCCTGCTGCCCTAGCCACCAACTCCTCTGAGTACCTGGTGCTATCAGAACTGCTGCGACCCAAGCAGCTGTACCACCTCCACACCTGGCCCTCACAGAGGCAAACACAAGTCCTCCAGGGCAGCCTCAGGAGCAAACCCAGTGGATAATCCACATGTAGAGGTGGAAATAAAACCACAATTGAAAACCAGGGGCAGTGTGGCTAAGGAAGAATACCGTAAACCTTGCCACCAGCTGTACAAGTTGCAGATTAAATCTGCATGATCAACTAGGCAGACTCTACGCAGAGTTCCAAAGAACAGCAAGAAGAGATAAGAAAGCTGTCCTCAGCAATCAATGCAAAAAAATAGAGGAAAACAATAGAATGGGAAAGACTAGAGATCTCTTCAAGAAAATTAGAGATACCAAGGGAACATTTCATGCAAAGATGGGCACAATAAAGGACAGAAATAGTAGGGACCTAACAGAAGCAGAAGATATTAAGAAGAGGTGGCAAGAATACACAGAAGAACTGTACAAAAAAGATCTTCATGACCCAGATAATCATGAAGGTGTGATCACTCACCTAGAGTCAGACATCCTGGGATGTGAAGTCAGGTGGGCCTTTGGAAGCATCACTACAAATAAAGCTAGTGGAGGTGATGGAATACCAGTTGAGCTATTTCAAATCCTAAAAGATGACGCTGTGAAAGTGCTGCACTCAATATGCCAGCAAATTTGGAAATCTCAGCAGTGGCCACAGGACTGGAAAAGTTCAGTTTTCATTTCAATCCCAAAGAAAGGCAATCCCAAAGAATGCTCAAACTACCACACAATTGCACTCATCTCACACACTAGTAAAGTAATGCTCAAAATTCTTCAAGTCAGGCTTCAGCAATACGTGAACCATGAACTTCCAGATGTTCAAGCTGATTTTAGAAAAGGCAGAGGAACAAGAGATCAAATTGCCAACATCCTCTAGATCATTGAAAAAGCAAGAGAGTTCCAGAAAAACATCTATTTCTGCTTTACTGACTATGCCAAAGCCTTTGGCTGTGTGGATCACAGTAAACTGTGGAAAATTCTGTAAGAGATGGGAATACCAGACCACCTGACCTGCCTTTTGAGAAACCTGTACGCAGGTCAGGAAACAATAGTTAGAACTGGACATGCAACAACAGACTGGTTCCAAATAGGAAAAGGAGTACGTCAAGGCTGTATATTGTCACCCTGCTTATTTAACTTCTATGCAGAGTACATCATGAGAAATGCTGGGCTGGAAGAAGCACAAGCTGGAATCAAGATTGCCGGGAGAAATATCAATAACCTCAGATACACAGATGACACCACCCTCATGGGAGACAGTGAAGAAGAACTAAAGATCCTCTTGATGAACGTGAAAGAGGAGAGTGAAAAAGTTGGCTTAAAGCTCAACATTCGGAAAACTAAGATCATGGCATTTGGTCCCATCACTTCATGGCAAATGGATGGGGAAACAGAGGCTGACTTTATTTTTCTGGGCTCCAAAATCACTGCAGATGGTGACTGCAGCCATAAAATTAAAAGATGCTTACTAAACAAATGGGACCTAATGAAACTTAAAAGCTTCTGCACTACAAAGGAAACTATAAGTAAGGTGAAAAGACAGCCCTCAGATTGGGAGAAAATAATAGCAAATGAAGAAACAGACAAAGGATTAATCACAAAAATATCCAAGCAACTCCTGAAGCTCAATTCCAGAAAAATAAATGACCCAATCAAAAAATGGGCCAAAGAACTAAACAGACATTTCTCCAAAGACATACAGATGGCTAACAGACACATGAAAAGATGCTCAAAGTCACTCATTATTAGAGAAATGCAAATCAAAACCACAATGAGGTACCATTACACGCCAGTCAGGATGACTGCTATCAAAAAGTCTACAAGCAATAAATGCTGGAGAGGGTGTGGAGAAAAGGGAACCCTCTTACACTGTTGGTGGGAATGCAAACTAGTACAGCCACTATGGAAAACAGTGTGGAGATTTCTTAAAAACCTGGAAATAGAACTGCCATATGACCCAGCAATCCCACTTCTGGGCATACACTCTGAGGAAACCAGATCTGAAAGAGACACGTGCACCCCAATGTTCATCGCAGCACTGTTTATAATAGCCAGGACATGGAAGCAACCTAGATGCCCATCAGCAGATGAATGGATAAGGAAGCTGTGGTACTTATACACAATGGAATATTACCCAACTGTTAAAAAGAATTCATTTGAATCAGTTCTAACGAGATGGATGAAACTGGAGCCCATTATACAGAGTGAAGTAAGCCAGAAAGATAAAGAACATTACAGCATACTAACACATATATATGGAATTTAGAAAGATGGTAATGATAACCCTATATGCCAAAAAGAAAAACAAACACAGAAGTACAGAACAGACTATTGGACTCTGTGGGAGAAGGTGAGGGTGGGATGTTTCAAAAGAACAGCATGTATATTATCTATGGTGAAACAGATCACCAGCCCAGGTGGGATGCATGAGACAAGTGCTCGGGCCTGGTGCACTGGGAGGACCCAGAGGAGTCGGGGGGAGAGGGAGGTGGGAGGGGGGATCGGGATGGGGAATACGTGTAACTCTATGGTTGATTCATGTCATGTATGACAAAACCCACTGAAATGTTGTGAAGTAATTAGCCTCCAACTAATAAAAAAAAATTAAAAAAAAAAAAAGATGCTTACTCCTTGGAAGGAAAGTTATGACCAACCTAGACAGCATGTTAAAAAGCAGAGACATTACTTTGCCAACAGAGGTCCATCTAGTCAAGGCTTTGGTTTTTCCAGTGGTCATGCATGGATGTGAGAGTTGAACTATAAAGAAAGCTGAGTGCAAAAGAACTGATGCTTTTGAGCTGTGGTGTTGGAGAAGACTCTTGAGAGTCCCTTGGACTGCAAGGAGAAGCAACCAGTCCATCCTAAAGGAGATCAGTCCTTGGTGTTCATTGGAAGGAATGATGCTGAAGCTGAAACTCCAATACTCTGGCCACATGATGCGAAGAGCTGACTCATTTGAAAAGACCCCGATTCTGGGAAAGATTGAGGGCAGGTGGAGAAGGGGACGACAGAGGATGAGATGGTTGGATGGCATCACTGGCTCAATGGACATGGGTTTGGGTGAACTCTGGGAGCTGGTGATGGACAGGGAGGACTGGCATGCTGCAATTCATGGGGTTGCAAAGAGTCAGACATGACTGAGCGACTGAAATGAACTGAACTCTTGTCTATGGAATATGTAAAAGGCCATTGAGAACTCCCACAAAAGAAAACGCACTAGTTCTGATAGCTGTGGACACTGGAGGCAAGAACACACACGGGGAGGACCAGATTAGAATATGATCTGCCCCTACAGCAGGTCCAGAGGTCAGCAGAGTGTTGGAGGGTATCCTAGGTAGGTAAGGTGGACTGTGACTCCCAGTGAGGGAAAGGATTCTGACAGTAGTGACTCAAGAAAAACATCTATTAATCTTAATTTTTGACTTGTTCTGTAGATTCTTTTTTTTTTCCTCTTTGATCTCCCTCTGTTGAAGTTGTCAATTTTATTGGCACTATGAAATCCAATGAAGCTTTTGAGCTTTTTTTCCCTCAGTCACATTTTTTATTGTTGTTATAAATCTCTGCCTCTACGTTGGGCTTTTGCAGTTCTGTGGGGTTTTCCTTTTTTTAAATTTTATTTTAAAACCTATTATTATTTTTCTACATTTATTCCTTTGCTTTCTTTCCCTAAAGTTCTTTTCCCTTGCAGTTAATCTTTAATGTATATAAATATTCTTTATTTACCTCTATCTAACTAATTTTGCATATTTATTCTTTCTTTCCTTTCTCTCCTCTTCTCTCATCATATTTGTTTATTTTCATTGCTTAATTCCAAAATTGACACCTTGCTTTAGCTTTGTTTTCCAGTTTGTGCTTTAGTTAGTTTTGTTCTGGAAGATATACTTCTTGAATTCCTTTGTTTAATGGGTCAGTATATTAAATAAAGTACTGGGTCAGTACTTTATTTTTGTTGGACTGTTTTGATTCTGCTTATGGGTGTATATGTATATGTGTATATTCAGTCATACATTTTATTGTTGTTATAAACCTCTGCATCTACATTTGGCTTTTGAAGTTATGTAGAGCTTTCCTTTTTTCCCCTTTTTTCTTTCTTCCATTCTTTTTTTTTCTCTTTTTTATAATTTTAATTTTTAATTTTTAGATCTATTTTATTTTTTCTACATTTATTCCTTTGTTTGCCTTTCCTGCTGTTCTTTTCTCCTTGCAGTTAAAATGTCCCCAACATGGAAAAGGAAATAGTCAATCAAGTCCTAGATGCACAAACAGTCCCATACAGGATAAACCCAAAGAGAGACACACCAAGACACATACTAATCAAACTAAAAAACACTAAACACAAAGAAAGAATATTAAAAGCAGCAAGGGAGAAGCAACAAGTAACATACAAGGGAAACCCCATATGCTTAACAACTGATCTTTCAGCAGAAACTGTGCAGGCCAGAAGGGAATGGCAGGATATATTTAAAGTACTGAAAAGGAAAAATCTACAACCAAGACTACTGTACACAGCAAGGATCTCATTCAAAATTGATGGGGAAATAGAAAGGTTTCCAGACAAGCAAAATTTAAGATAATTTGTAATGTATGATGAAACCCACTGAAATGTTGTGAAGTAATTAGCCTCCAACTAATAAAAAAAATTTTTAAAAAAAGATAATTTGTACCACCAAACCAGCTTGACAACAAATGTTAAAGGGACTTATATAGCCAAGAAATACAAGAGAAGAAAAAAGATCTACAAAATCAACCCCAAACAATTAAGAAAATGGCAATAGAAACATATATATCAATAATTACTTTAAATGTGAATGGATTAAATGCTCCAACCAAAAGACACAGACTGGCTGAAGGGATACAAACACAAGACCCATATATATGCTGTCTATAAGAAACACACTTCAGACCTAAACACACATATAGACTGAAAGTGAGAGGATGGAAAAATATATTCTATGCAATTGGGAAGCAAAAGAAAGCTGGAGTAGCAATCCTCATTTCAGACAAAACAGACCTTAAAGTAAAGAAGATGACAAGAGATAAGGAAGGAAACTACATAATGATCAAGGGATCAACCCAAGAGGAAGACATAACAATTGTAAACATCTATGCACCAACATAGGAGCACCTCAATACATAAGACAAACACTAACAGGCATAAAAGGAGAAATTGACAGTAACTCAATAATAGTAGGAGACTTTAACACCCCACTCACACCAATGGGCAGATCATCAAAATACAAAATTAATAAGGGAACACAAGTCTTAAATGATACTTTAGATGAGATGGATCCAATTGATATCTTCAGGACATTCCATCCAAATGCGAAAGAATACAGCCTCTTCTCAAGTGCCCATGGAACATTCTCCAGGGACAGACCACATCTTGGGTCACAAATCAAACCTCAGTAAGTTGAAGAAAATTGAAATCGTATCAAGCATCTTCTCTGACTACAACACTATGAGATGAGATATCAATTACAAGAAAAAAACTGTAAGCAATACAAACACATGAAGATTATACAACACGTTTCTAAATAACCAACAGATTACTGAAGAAATCAAAAGGGAAATCAGTATATTATCTATGGTGAAACAGACCACCAGCCCAGGTGGGATGCATGAGTCAAGTGCTCGGGCCTGGTGCACTGGGAAGACCCAGAGGAATCAGGTGGAGAGGGAGGTGGGTTGGGGGACTGGGATGGGGAATACGTGTAACTCTATGGCTGATTCATATCAATGTATGAAAAAACCCACTGAAAAATAAAAAAAAATTAAAAAATTAAAAAATAAAAATAAATAAATAAATATATAAAAAATAAATTAATTAAAAAAAATTTTTTCAGAAACAAATGACAAAGAAAACACGACAACTCAAAACCTATGGGATGTAAGGAAAGCAGTTCTAAGAGGGAGTTTATAGCAATACAATCCTACCTCAAGAAACAAGAAAAACATTGAACAGACAACCTTACTTTACACCTAAAACAATTGGAAAAAGAAGAACAAAACCCCCCAAAATTAGTAGAAGCAAAGAAATCATAAAGATCTGAGCAGAAATAAATTAAAATTAAATGAAAGTAACAACAGTAAAGATTAATAAAACTGAAAGCTTCCTTTTTGAGAAGATAAACAAAATTGAAAAACCTTTAGCCAGACTCATCAAGAAAAAAAGAGAGAAGAATCAAATCAACAAAATTAGAAATGAAAAACGAGAGGTTACAACAAACAATGCAGAAATACAAAAGATTAGAAAAGACTATTATGAGCAACTATATGGCAATAAAATAGATAGCCTGGAATAAATGGACAGATTCTTAGAAAAGTCCAATCTTCCAAGACTGAACCAGGAAGAAATAGAAATTATGAACAAACCAATTGCATGCACTGAAATTGAAGCGGTGATCAAAAATCTCCCCAAAAACAAAAGCCCAGGGTCAGATGGCTTCACAGGAGCATTCTATCAAACATTTAGAGAAGAGCTAATGCCTATCCTTCTAAAACTCTTTTAAAAAATTGCAGAGGAAAGAACACTTCCAAACTCATTCTACAAGGCCACCATCACCCTGATTTACCAATACCAAGCAAACACAACACAGAAAAAGAATACAACAGGTCAATATCACTGATGAACATAAATGCAAAAATCCTCAACAAATTTTAGCAAACAGAATTCAGAAACACGTCAAAAAGCTCACACACCATGATCAAATTGGGCTTATTCCAGGGATGCAAGGATTCTTCAATATATGCAAATCAACCAATGTGATACACCAAAGGAACAAATTGAAGGATATAACCATATCATGATCTCAATAGATGCAGAAAAAGCCTTTGACAAAATTCAGCACTCATTTACGATTAAAACTCTTCAAAAAATGGGCACAGAAGGAACCTACCTCAAAATAATAATAAGGGCCATATAAGATAAGCCTACAGCAAACATCATTCTCAATGGTGAAAAAACGAAAGCATAGCCCCTAAGATCAGGAACAAGACAAGGGTGTCCACTTACACCACTATTAATCAACATAGTCCTGGAAGTCCTAGTTACAGCAATCAGATAAGAAAAAGAAACAAAAGGAATCCAGATCAGAAAAGAAGTAAAGCTCTCACTGTTTGCAGATGGCATGATACTCTACATAGAAAACCCTAAAGATAGAATCATAAAATTACTAGAGCTAACCAGTACATTTACCAAAGTTTCAGGATACAAAATCAATATGAGAAATCACTTGCATTTCTTTTTTTTTTTCTTTTTTTTTTTTTTTAAATATTATTTTATTAGTTGGAGGAGCCCAGAGATAAATCCACGAACCTATGGACACCTCATCTTTGACAAAGGAGGCAAGGATATACAATGGAAAAAAGACAATCTCTTTAACAAGTGGTGCTGGGAAAACTGGTCAACCACTTGTAAAAGAATGAAACTAGAACACTTTCTAACACCATACACAAAAATAAACTCAAAATGGATTAAAGATCTAAATGTAAGACCAGAAACTATAAAACTCCTAGAGGAGAACATAGGCAAAACACTCTCCGACATAAATCACAGCAAGATCTTCTATGACCCACCTCCCAGAATATTGGAAATAAAAGCAAAAATAAACAAATGGGACCTAATGAAAATTAAAAGCTTTTGCACAACAAAGGAAACTATAAGTAAGGTGAAAAGACAGCCCTCAGATTGGGAGAAAATAATAACAAATGAGGAAACAGACAAAGGACTAATCTCAAAAATATACAAGCAACTCCTGAAGCTCAATTCCAGAAAAATAAACGACCCAATCAAAAAATGGGCCAAAGAACTAAACAGACATTTCTCCAAAGAAGACATACAGATGGCTAACAGACACATGAAAAGATGCTCAACATCACTCATTGTTAGAGAAATGCAAATCAAAACCACAATGAGGTACCATTACACGCCAGTCAGGATGGCTGCTATCCAAAAGTCTACAAGCAATAAATGCTGGAGAGGGTGTGGAGAAAAGGGAACCCTCTTACACTGTTGGTGGGAATCACTTGCATTTCTATATACGAACAATGAAAAATCAGAAAGAGCAATTAAGTAATCAATCCCATTCACCACTGCAACAAAAAGAATTAAATATCTAAGAATAAACTTACTTAAGGAGACAAAAGAACTGCACACAGGAAATTATAAGATACTAATGAAAAAATCACAGATTATATAAACAAGTGGAGAGATATTCCATGTTCCTGGGTAGGAAGAATCAATGTTGTGGAAATGAGTATACTACCAAATGCAATCTACAGATTCAATGCAATCCCTAGCAAATTACCCATGGCATTTTTCATAGAACTAGAACAAAAAATTTCACAGCTCAAATGGAAACATAAAAGATCCCAAATAGCCAAAGCAGTCTTTAGAAAGAAGATTGGAGCTGAAAGAATCAACCTTCCTGACTTCAGATTATACTACAAAGCTACAGTCATCAAGACAGTATGGCACTGGCACAAAAACAGAAATATACACCAATGGAACAAGATAGGAAGCCCAGAAATAAGCCCATTCACCTGTGGGTACCTTATTTTTTGGAAAGGAGACAAGACTATACAATGGGGCAAAGACAGCCTCTTCAATAAATGGTGCTGGGAAAACTGGACAGCTACATGTAAAATAATGAAATTAGAACACTTCCTACCACCATACACAAAGATAAACTCAAAATGGATTAAAGACCTAAATGGAAGATCAGAAACTATAAAACTCTTAGAAGAAAACATAGGCAGAATACTTGATGACATAAATCAAAGCAAAATCCTCTATGACCAACCTCTTAGAGTAATGGAAATAAAAACAAAAGTAAACAAGTGGGGCCTGATTAAACTTAAAAGTTTTTTCACAGCAAGGGAAACACTAAACAAGATGAAATGACAACCCTCAAAGTGGGAGAAAATACTAGCAAATGAGACAACTGCCAAAGGATTAATTTCCAAAATATATAAGCAGCTCATACAACTCAATATCAGAAAAACAAACAACCCAACCAAAAAGTGGGACAAGACCTAAACAAACATTTCTCCAAAGAAGACATGCAGATCGCTAACAAACACATGAAAAGCTGCACAACATCATTCATTATTACAGAAATGCAAATCAAAACTACAATGAGATGTCACTTCACACTGGTCAGAATGGCCATCATCAAAACGTCTACAAAGAATAAATGCTGGAGAGGGTGTGGAGAAAAGGGAATGTTCTTGCACTGTTCGTGGGAATGTAAGTTGATATAGCCACTATGGAAGACGGTATGGAGATTCCTTTAAAAACTAGGAATAAAACCACTATATGATCCAGCAATCCCAATCCTAGGCATATACCCCGAGGAAACCAAAATTGAAAAAGACACTTGTATCCCATTGTTCATTGCAGCACTTTTTACAGTAGTTAAACATGGAAGCAACCTAGATGTCCATCAACAGATGAATGGATAAAGAAGTCGTGGTACATATACACAATGGAATATTACTCCACCATAAAAAGGAACACATATGAGTCAGTTCTAATGAGGTGGATGAACCTAGAATCTATTATACAGAGTGAAGTAAGTCAGAAAGAGAAAGATAAATATCATATTCTAATGCATATATACATAATCTAGAAAAATGGTACTGAAGAATTTATTTACATGGAAACAATGGAGAAACAGGCATAGAGAATAGACTTATGGACATGGGGAGGGTGGAGGAGAGGGTGAGATGTATAGAAAGAGCAACATGGAAACTTACATTCCAATATGTAAAATAGCCAATGGGAATTTGCTGTATGGCTCAGGAAACTCAAACAGGGGCTCTGTATCAACCTAGACAGGTGGGATGGGGAGAAAGATGGGAGGGAGGTTCAAAAGGGAGGGGAAATATGTATACCTATGAATGATTCATGTTGAGGTTTGACAGAAAACAAAAAATCTGTAAAGCAATTATCCTTCAATAAAAAATTAATTTTTAAAAAAGAAAAAAAAGTGGGTTCATAGGAGGCCAAGGTCATGAACTCAACATTTACATAACAAGAAAAGTGGTGGGAAAATTAACCCAAATTGTTTGGGTACCACATATTATATCCACATAGCTGGATGCTGGTCTCATCGTTAGGTGTCCATGGTGTTCAGAAGATTAATGAAGCAATGGGTCACTAACAACTAATGTTTATTCCACATGTAATTTGTGCCTACACATTTCACCCTCACTGTTTCATCTGACACTCCCAGTAATCATATGGCATAGAAAATACCATCAGTTTCTGCTCTACAAATAAGCAAGAATAAAGCTGTTTTAGTGCACACAGATGATTCTGGATTTAGTGAGCCTCAACACTTAATTTGTCCCTTTATATGTTTTGGAGGAGCAGTGCTAAGAGAATCCTGACTCACATGGATAAAAGTGTAATGGGTTGCCTTGTAGAATTTTACATTTCAGATCCTTGAAGTCAGAATGCAAAAAACAGAGAGACAGAGACAGAGAGGGGAGGAGTGATGTGTGGGCAACACTCCAGGGCAGAGCTAAACTCCTGCTAATCACTGATTTTGACATTTGTATAGAACCAGAGATCAAATTGCCAACACCCGTTGGATCACAGCAAAAGGAAGAAAGTTCCAGCAAAACGTCTACTTCTGCTTTATTGACTATGCCAAAGCCTTTGACTGTGTGGATCACAATAAACTGTGGAAAATTCTTCAAGAGATGGGAATACCTGACCACCTTACCTGCCTCCTGAGAAATCTGTATGCAGGTCAAGAAGCAACAGTTAGAACCGAACATGGAACAATGGATTGGTTTCAAACTGGGAAAGGAGTATGTCAAGGCTGTATACTGCCACCCTGTTTATTTAACTTAGATGCAAAGTACATCATATGAAATGCCAGGCTGGATGAAGCAAAAGCTGGAATCAAGATTGCCAGGAGAAATATCAATCACCTCAGATACGCAGATGACACCACCCTTATGGCAGGAAACGAAGAGGGACTGAAGAGCCTCTTGATCAAAGTGAAAGGGGACAGTGAAAATGCTGGCTTAAAACTCAACATTCAAAAAATGAAGATCACGGCATATGGTCCCATCACTTCATGGCAAATAGATGGGGAAACAATGGAAGCAGTGACAGACTTTATTTTCTTGGGCTCCATAATCACTGCAGATGGTGACTGCAGCCATGAAAGTAAAAGACACTTGCTCCTTGGAAGAAAAGTTATGACCAACCTAGACAGCATATTAAAAAGCAGAGACATTACTTTGCTGACAAAGGTCCATCTAGTCAAAACTTTGGTTCTTCCACTAGTCATGTATGGATGTGAGAGTTGGACCATAAAGAAAACTGAGTGTCAGAGAATGGATGCTTTTGAACTGTGGTGTTGGAGAAGACCCTTGAGAGTCCCTTGGACTGCAAGGAGATCCAACCAGTCATCCTAAAGGAAGTCAGTCCTGAATATTCATTGTAAGGACTGATTTTGAAGCTGAAACTCCAATACTTGGGCCACCTGATGCAAAGAACTGACTCATTGGAAAAGACTCTGAATCTGTGAAAGACTGAAGGCAGGAAAAGAAGGGAGGACAGAGGATGAGATGGTTGGATGGCATCACCGACTTGATGGACAAGGATTTGAGCAAGGAACGGGAGTTGGTGATGGACAGGGAGGCTTGGCATGCTGCAGTCCATAGGGTCCAAAAAGTCGGACACAACTGAGTGACTGAACTAACCTGAAGCACACTTTAGAGATCTGGGCAACAATGTATTAACTAGCAACCACTGGGCTGATGGCCTTCACCATAGTAAAATATGTATAGAGTAAATCCCTTTCATTTCTGCTAGTCCTTCACTGACATAAAACACTGTGTATATAAGATTGACCCAAACCTACATGACCTCTGAGTAACACCATGAGGCTCTGTGGAAATCTAGAAGGTATAGATCTGGTCTGGTTACTCCTTTAGGCTATGTGATTCACCTTACTGCATGCACTACTGCATACCGCCTGCAGTTGGGAAGATCCCCTGGAGAAGGAAATGGCAACCCACTCCGGTATTCTTGCCTGGGAAATCCCACGGGAAGAGGAGCCTGGTGAGCTACAGTCCATGGGGTTGCAAGGGTCGGACACTGTGAGACTGTGCTATGTATTAATGTTGTATTCAGGGAGCCAGACTTCCCCCTTAGAGTAAGTTCTTTACTTATTGCTGTAACTGTTATTATCCATTACAATTTTCTGGTATCAAGGAATCCGGTATAAGAAAACTTATTAGGTTACTCAGTCATGAATTTAAGTGGTTTAGGTATCAGTATTCCAGTATATATCCATGAAATTCTCCAGGCAAGAATACTGGAGTAGGTGACCATGCCCTTCTCCAGGGGATCTTCCAGACCCAGGGATCAAACCCAAGTCTCCTGCATTGCAGGCAGATTCTTTACCATCCGAGCCAACAGGGGCTTCCCAGGTAGTGTTAATGGTAAAAGAATCCACCTGCCAATGCAGGAGAGGTAAGAGACGTGGGTTTGATCCTTGGGTCAGGAGGATCCCCTGGAGGATGAAATGACTACCCACTCCAGTATTCTTGCTTGGTAAATCCCATGGACAGAGGAGCCTGGTTGGCTACAGTCCATGGGGTCACAAACAGTCGGACACAAACGAGAGACTGAGCACGCACTCATGCATCCCCATATCAGGTGTCAGATTAAATGGTCTCCTTATACTTTACCTGTCTGAATTTGAATCAGTTAGTGGGAAGTAATACTCAGCCCTAAAAATAAAAGCTAAAACAGTCAAAATTTGTTACTGAAATAAACACACAGTGATTTTCATCAAATTATATGAATGTGAACTCACAGATGTATAATATGCTTACTTCCTTATATGTACCTCACACCATCAAAAGTGCACTGTGTCTTTAAGTCACTGCGTTTACTGGACAGGTCTTTTATTTTTAGACTGATGTCTCTAGAATCTATACAGCAAATGTTTCTGAACTGTAGTTAGAATTGCTTCTTATAATCTGTACATCATTTTATTGTGTATTACACACAGTAGAAGATGTTGGAAGCTGGAGGTCAAGCTTCCAACAACCTATTCCCTTGAATGCACAACTGGGTACCTCAAAAGAAACTGCAGTTTTATCCCACCCGACAACTCCCCCCCAAACAAAATGGCGAAAGATGTCTAAATAATTTTACTTTCCCACAGGAATACAGACAAGCTTGTTACCATTGTAGAATGATCGCCGGCTTGCAGCAGATAACATCAAGTTATATGGCGGCAGTGCTAGCAGAGGTGGGGACTTGATGCATCAAGAACTGTCTGCCACAATGAACACTGGGGTATGTGTGTCTTTTTCAACTCTGGTTTCACTGCAGCACTATTTACAATAGCTAGGACATGGAAGCAACCTAGATGTCTATCAACACATGAATGGATAAGGAAGTTGTGGTACATATTCACAATGGAATATTGCTCAGCTATAGAAAGGAATGCATTTTAGTCAGTTCTAATGAGGCAAATGAACCTAGACCCTATTATACAGAGTGAAGTAAGTCAGAAAGAGAAAGACACATACCGTATATTAACACATATATATGGAATTTAGAAAGATGGTACTGACGATCCTAAATGCAGGGCAGCAAAGGAAACACAGACGTAAGGGACAGACTTTTGGGCTCAGTGGGACAAGGAGAGGATGGGTTGATTTGAGAGAATAGCACTGAAACATATACGTTACCACATGCAAAATAAATAAGCACTGTGAGTTTGATATACAACTCAGGGCACCCAAAGCTGGTGCTCTGTGACAACATGGAGGGATAGGGTGGGGAGGGAGATGGGAGGGGGGTTTCAGGATGAAGGGGACACATGGATACCTAGGGCCAATGCATATTGATGTATGGCAAAAAGCATCACAATATTGTAAATAATATCTTCCAATTAAAATAAATAAATGATTTTTTAAAAATACAACTGTATACCACTATTGAAGAAACAAACAAAAACAGACAGAACTGCCAAGTGCAGGGTTCTGAGACCACTTTGTGCAAGAAGCAAGCAGCCCTATAGATCTGTAGGTCCCTGAGAAGAAAACATAATTTGTATTCATGATGATGACTCTGGGTCACCAAGAAAAGGTTAAATTTGTTTTAATTACACTGTGCTTAACAAAGGGATGTGAGTTACACATACATTTTCCAAAATGACTATAAAATATAGAATTTTAGAGTTTAAAAGTGTAACCTGGCCACTGATTGAGGAAAAACAATCAGTGTTGGTAACAAACACCTCCATATAGGAAAATGCAGCGTTATCAAACTTCACATTTTGCTGGGATATGTTACGCTTATGTTTGCTCTTCAATTCACAGTGTTTCTGAACAACTGTCTTGCATTTTTCTCTGTCTCGCTGACCTTTCTCAAGCTGCTACTGTTGCACTAACACATAAGAAAGTGTGGGAAAAGAAGCCCTGCAGTGAATCTTTGGATAATTTGAAAAACCTCACCCTGTCTGTCAAATTAACTTTTAAAAAAAATCTCTATCTGTATTGTGCCAAGTTCACAGACCACTGGAAGACACGTGATTATCCTTCACTTTAGCATGAATGCACTATTCTTGAAATAAATCAACAAATTAATGTCCATTCTTAATCTCCCCAAAGGTCTTCCATTCTTCCTGTAGTGGTGAGATGTAACTATTTAATCCTCTGACACATAAAAGAGCTGTTCAGCCATATAAGTACCGCGCGCTAACCAATTGCTCCACTGGAGCTTCAAAGAACAGCATGTATATTATCTATGGTGAAACAGATCACCAGCCCAGGTGGGATGCATGAGACAAGTCCTCGGGCCTGGTGCACTAGGAAGATCCAAAGAAATCGGGTGGAGAGGGAGGTGGGAGGGGGAATCGGGATGGGGAATACGTGTAACTCTATGGCTGATTCATATCAGTGTATGACAAAACCCACTGAAAAAAAAATTTTAAAAATTTTTTAAAAAAAGAGCTGTTCAGGCAGTATTCTTAAAAGTGTCTGGAAACCAGAATATTTGATTTGCTAACCCCCCAAACATACTTTTAAGGCTAAAAGTAATCCAAATTTAATACATAGAGGTGATTATTCAAAATATCTGTTAGATAGTCACCTTAGAATTTCCTTTATGTACTTAGATGTGGACTGCCATATGGAATTGGTAATACACAGCTTAAATATCAGGTGGGAAAAAAATTCCAAAGCCAATTTTGTAAAGGAGTGAATTGGCCTAGTGTACCCTAGTGGCAGGTGCTACGGTGAGCTGAGGATGCAAACCCTGTCTGTGTAAGTCAGACTTGCTTCTACTGTAAAATGATGTGTGAGTCGAACAAAGGGGGCATCCCCTAGTCACCCCTAGTACCTCTGCAGGGGACCAAGTTCCACCCTCAGAGAAAAGAAAGGTAAAGGATGCCAATTAGACACAATATGGTGATCATTTTGCAACACATAAAAATATGAAATCATTACACTGCACACTTGAAATGAACATTGTGTGATACGTGAATTATACCTCAGTCTAAAAGGGGGAAGGGTGGTGGGAAGCAAGATGGAGTTACTCAAGTAAAGCCAAGGAGGTGATATGAATGTTTCTCCCTACTGGGTCAGGAGAAACCCCTCTCTGAAAGATGGAGAGAGGAGGCTCCTTTTTCTCCTGAAATTCAGTTGCTGAAGGAAACCACTTGACCTTGGTTTGTGGGTAAATTTCCTCAAGAGCTAGCCTTGAGCCTTCCTCTAAATTTTGTATGCATCGCAGCTTTGTATCTGCCTCCCCTCAACTATGGTGTTTATTTCAAGACTTTGGCCTTCTTAGAAATAACCTCAAAAGAAGATAATTATCTGACCGAATGAGATGATTACATATTAATGACTGATGGACCTTTCAGGTTAAAGATCTGTGGTCTCCTTGTGCAGCATACAGTTGACAGAATCTGGAGTCAGAAGTACTGGGTCTCATGTCTTTCAAGCCTTAGCATTTCAGCCTAGTCCTTTTCCCTCTGTGACTCAGTCTTTGTAACCGTGTGTTCCTTTAACTCCTATGTGTTCCCGCAACTCCTGTGTATTCCATGCAACTCCAGTGAGGTTCATATATTTTGAAATACAGAACACTGTTCTAAAATGTTCTATTTTCAGTGAAAAAAATTTAGGCTACAGTTTGAGATTTAAGGGATAGCAGGAAAATAGCCACTGCTTCAGGAAACACAGACCATGAAACCTTTTATATTTTGTTTTTGTTTGCAAAGGTCATTGCATCATCTGTATGATGCCACATTTAGTGTTTTGTGTCTGTAAATTTCAAGACACCTTCATTGTAATGTTTTCTAGACACCATATCATCAAGCACCTGATCAGGTTCACAAGCTTAGTGACTGAGTAGTTGCTGAAGGAGACGACAAGAAGCCTCCATTGTAATCATCAACATTTGGGCTCAGACATATGATCAGAATGAGAGTGCAGCAGTCTGGACATGTAATCAGAAATACAACTCCAAAACTCAATGTCAATCCTGAGGATAAGAAGGGAACCTCTGTGTTCAAAATTTTAGCAATCTCTGTGTCAGAAGAGAAATCCTTATTAGACATTTGGGGTTTTGTTGCTGCAGGGTTAGATAAAAATCCAGGACATGAAGGACAGCTGCCTTGTTTACTTTGATTGCAACAAAAGGTGACACTTACTTTAAACGCTATAAATCGAAACATTAAGTCGTGATACTACCTAAGCGCATGCCTTAGAGCACTGCAATTGTCCAGTCAAAGGATATGAGAAGAAAGGATTTCCTTGATGTTTGCAAAGCAAGTGTTTAGTTACTATGAAACAGAAGAAAATATGTACATTAGTCTACCAACTAGGATTTAGAAACTCAAACTGCGGTTTCTCTGAAATTTGTATTTAGTAAAAGAAATTGGTCTTGCCAGTTCAGAGGGGGAAAAAATGAGTCTTTACATTTGCTTTAGGGCCACTTGTCCTGATATTCTGAGTTAAAATCTCATTGTCACAGAACAGTGGACACGAAACTTTCTCTCTTGTGAAAAATAATATACCAGCTAAGGCACAAGTGACATGAAAGAAAAGTGCTGACAGGAAAAGAAAAATGGTCACCAAAGGTGGCTTCCCAGGTAGCTCAGTGGTAAAGAAGCCACCTGCTAATGCAGGAGACCTGGGTTCAATCCCTGGGTTGGGAAGATATCTTGGAGAAGGAAATGGTAACCCACTCCAATATTCTTGCCTGGGAAATCCCATGGACAGAAGGAGACTGGCAGGCTACAGTCCATGGGACATATGTCATTCAAGTCAGAAAAGGAGACTCTATAAGGGCTTGTTTTTAAAAATCTTGGAAAATCTTAAAGAGGAAGCTGGTATATAGGGCCAGAATTAAAGGGAAAAACACACAGAAAAACAGGAGAGAGTCACTCCTCCCCTCCAAATGGGAATATATTGTTTTGAATGGGTCAAGAAAGCAATTTGAGTAACTTGGAAAAAGATGTTTAACTGACTTCTTTCAATATATTCTGAAACAATGCCATGTTTATTAAAAATCATGTGTCCAAATGAAGAGAGTGTTGTGCTATTATGTGTAAAAAAATGCCCAAAAACAAAAGGAAAGGCACAGGAGTTAATTATCCAAGTTTTTAGCTGAATAAAAATCAACGTTCCACATAGTCAATGAATGTGAAACTTGAAAACAAAGCACTGTAGGCAATTTATATTTAAAGACAGACATGAAAAGTTTTAACTGTAAGTAATTAAGTGTATGTATATATTGATGAGGGCTTCCCAGGTGGCACTAGTGGTAAAGAAACTGCCTGCCAATGCAGGACACACAAGAGACACAGGTTCGATCCCTGAGTTGGGAAGATCCGCTGGAGGAGGGAATGGCAACCCACTCCAGTATTCTTGCTTGGAGAAACCCATGGACTGAGGAGCCTGGTGGGCTACAGTCCATAGGGTCACAAAGAGTCAAATGAGACTGAAGCAAATTGGCATACATGCATATATTAATGGAACACTTTTGATCAATGCTAAGGCCACATGTCATTTAATAATGAACCAGCTCAAATGGTAAAAATCTGCCTGCAATGCTGGAGACCTGGGTTCGATCCCTGGGTCGGGAAGATACCCTGGAGAAGGGCATGGCAACCCATGCCAGTATTCTTGCCTGGAGAATTTCATGGACAAGGGAGCCTGGGGGGCTACCATCCATGGGGTTGCAGAGTCGGACATGACTGAGTGACTGACACTCTCACACCAATTAAAGTAACATTTTGATGTCTCTGTGGAAATGATGTAGTCACAAGCCATGTCTCAGCACTGATATTTATGTGTTTCAATAGCTAGGTCTGTTCTCTGATATTTTAGCAGTTCAGTTAATTAAAAAAAGAAATGTAAGTTGCTCTTAGTAATTTTTATAAAGCAATGGGGTAGATTTTTCCTTTGAAATCATTTTTTTTTCCTTTGGAATTGGATCTGTAAACTAATGAGTAAATACAAAGGGGCGCACAGATAGAATGGATCTTATACTCTTTAATTTTTTTCCTTAAGGGAGAACAATGTGCTGAGACATGGGTTTGTAAATATGTTATTTCCACAGAGACCTCAAAATGTTACTTAATTGGTGTGGATGTGTTAGTCACTCAGTCTTGTCTGACTCTTTGCAACCCCATGAACGGTAGCCCACCAGGCTCCTTTTCTTTCTATACTCCTTGGACTGATATAGAACACACTGATGACAAACCTAGAATTAAATCACCTTTATTGCTAAAAGTTTATTTGACACTGTTAGGTACAAAACATTAATGTTACTAACAAGAAGAGCTGAAAGCTTAACGATTATAATTTGAGAATTACTGATTATAGTCACAAACTGTTTAGGTTTTATATAGGCTTTAACACATAGGGGACTCTTGCACTGAAAAACTGTGCTAAGATAAACAAGATGTACCCCCTTCAACTACAATTTTTAAAATAATGTGGTTCATAAAAAATGAACAAATAGAATAAAAAATAAAAATAAAATAAAATAATGTGGTTCAGTGTGGCTGATGTTGCATTTGTATCATACAACTTGAGTTCAAGCTCTTTCTCCAAAGCCCTCAGAATAACAGGGACAGGAGAAACTTTTGAAGCATTTGCAGTTCATTCTGCAGCTGTTTCAGGAAAGGAAAGAAATATTAAACATCTGCATATTATTTAGGTAATGTTATATGCACTTCATTAAAAAAAAATACCCCAATGCTCACATCCCTTCATAGTACTTGGTATTAAATACACACTACTTACAGCTTCAACGATAATTTTGTCTTGCAGCATGGCCATTCCTTGTCGAATTTCACTTTGCTCATCATTCAGAAAATGTTCGTGATCCTTCTCTAACTCCTCCATATGCTAAAAAAGAAAGTCTAGTTCAGTGAGAAAGCACCACTTTTTTCTCACATTCTAAATGGATATGATTAAAGTTCAAAAGTAATAACACTTAATATTCAAAGGATGCTCATTATTTATTCCAAATAAAAATACTGTAACAAATACATGGATATTGAAATACTCACTTAATAGATCTTCTAAATGCTGACTTGAGTCAAATTGTATTATTACAGTGGTACAATCACCTTACCCTTTGCTCAAAACAATAACTTAAGGAAGAGCAAAGGTCAAGGGGGAGTAAAAACAAAAAGATCCATGGTCCCACGGAATGAAATACCAGAATTTAAAAACCCTCTAATGAGCATTCTAAACAATAAGTAACAATGCATGTATAGTGACTAATAATGAGTGCAACATAGCTCCATTGGAGGGAATAGAATGAGCTCTACTATGACCTCACTACATGATGAAAAACAAATTTATTTCTAAATCTTTACCATTCATTCAGCAAATATTGACCAAGTGCATCCTATCTAAAAATAAGAGTAATCCTCCTTCCATCCTATCTAAAAAAAAAAAAGAAGATAAAAAACTAAGGAGAGGTTTCCGGCTCAGCTGTGTTTTTCTTTACATATTTTTAAAAATAAAAAATAAAAGACAAAAACATTATAACAATTCAGGAAGCATATTCAGCCATGGTTATGTAGTTTGAATCAATCAAACAGGATTGATTCTGACTTTGTTGTCAGAATAAGATGTCAATTAGTAAAAGAAGGAGGGAATCAAACCTATTGTAGGCGAGGAGCATACACAAAGCAAGGAGATAATGGTGACTTAGTGCAGAGAAAGCAACCGATCTGGACAGGTGGGAGGAGACAAAGAATGTATGTGGGAAATCACAAAGAGAAGGGGGTGGGTCTTGTTATGGGGGACACGCTGAACATGTGAAACTACAAACTCGGAAGCTATTATGACAGGTTTGCAGGAGGGAAGGGATATTTTTTGGAGGATCATATTACAGAAGTGTGAAGGATGGATTGGAGAAGAGAGAAGTCAGGCAAGAGTTTAATAGAACAAGCAAGGGATGATGAGCCCCTGAATCAGGTAGGGCAGCAGCAGTGGAATTCAAAGGAAGAAATGAAATAGGTGCAAACTACTGTACTATACATAAAAGAGACAAACAACACAAGATTTACTGTGTAGCACAGGGAACCATATTCACTACCTTATAATAAGCTACAATGGAAAATTATACATATATATATGTATATATTTAGATACATAAATCTATATATATGATCTCTCTCTATATATATGTATATGTATCTAAATATATATGTATGTACATGATGTACATATATACTCAAGCCAGTCTTCAACAGTATGTGAAACGTGAAATTCCAGATGTTCAAGCTGGATTTAGAAAAGGCAGTGGAACCAGAGATCAAATTGCCAATATCTGCTGGATCATTGAAAAAGCGAGAGAGTTCCAAAAAAAACCATCTATTTCTGCTCTATTGACTATGCCAAAGGCTTTGATTATGTGGATCACAACAAACTGTAGAAAATACACATGTATGTATATATATGCATAACGAATCAAATTGCTGTATACCAAAAACTAAACACAACATTGTAAATCAATCAGACTTCAATTTTTTAAAAGAAAGAAATTGCAGTTGCAGAGCTAAAAATTGCAGAGTCCAGTAATTGCTGGGTGGGAAGGACAAGGGACGTGGAGTCATCATAGATAACACTAAAGTTAATACCATAAATGCTGACATTTAGCAATAACCTTTAGAAGCATCTTTTTTGGTACTTTATCAAATCTTCATACCAATTAGTAGTAAATGGTTCTCAGGGAACATTAGAGCTACACTTTGTCTACTTAGAAACATGTTTAAGATAACTTTTGCACATATATGATTCTAAAGCTCTTTAAAGATTATCTATTTATGTACTGGGAAGACCCAGAGGGATGGGATGGGGAGGGAGGTGGGAGGGGGTTTCAGGATGGGGAACACATGTAAATCCATGGCTGACTCATGTCAATGTACGGCAAAACCACTACAATATTGTAAAGTAATTAGCATCCAACTAATAAACTAATTGGGAAAAATAAATTTAAAAAGAAAAAAAATAAAGATTATCTATTTAAAAGCCTTTAACTGTTTTACTTAAGCCATCTCAATTAGTTTTAAAAGAGTGATACATTAATATCTTGTATTTGGACAAGATGATCATTCAAAAGAACACTTCTGCTTCCCCTGTCACTGAAAAAGAAGGGGAATGTGCAGGGTCCCGTCACCTCCTGAATAAGTATGTACATATATATATGAAGAAGGGGACAACAGGCACTGAGGACAATTTGCTAATGTGCAAATATCACAGCAAATCACTCTCAATCCACAAACATGTAGTCCTCTTCTGGGTTTTTCATTCAGTTATACACTTTGACTTTCTCATGTGATTATAAATTTGCATATAAAGTCACTATTAGTTACTCATATTCTAAAAGCAAATATGCCATAAATGTTCATACAATGCATTTGAAAACAAAAAAAGTCTTCACTAATTACAACTGCCTGACTTTATATGCAGCAGCAAGAGTTAATAGGAGAAAGGTAAAAGACACCTAGAGATGATTTATTAAATTCCTAAATTTCCAGTATATATTTGTCCTTGGCTGATTGCCTAAATATTCATTGCTGAACAAAATAGTTATGATAAAAAGGTTAATCAAGTATCAGTTTTCTTCACCATGTATATACATCTAGATTAAATTCCCAGTTTGCAGTTCCCCATTTTAAATGATTCCCACAAAACTACAGGCTTCCCTGATGGCTCAGATGGTAAAGAATCTGCCTGCAATGTGGGAGACCTGGGCTCCATCCCTGGGTCAGGAAGATCCCCTAGAGAAAGGAACGGCAACCAACTCCAGTATTCTTGCCTGGAGAATTCCATGGACAGAGGCTACAGTCCACAGGATTGCAAAGAGTCAGACATGACTGAGTCACTAACACTTTCACTTTCACAAAAGTATAAAGGAATCCTAAAACTAAAAACACATTTACCAATTAGGCTGTATTCAGACCAATGAATTCAAAATGGAGAATGTTTAACAAGTTAAAGGCAGGCACAACCTAAATGTTTTTTCCCCCATAAGTCTGGATAGACACAGACTATCTTCTACTTTTATATACTTATTGTTTTTATGAGATGTACTGTGTTACCAAATACAATAGACCTTCAGGAATTGCTCATACGAGTTTTTAATTTTTTTCAGCCTCTGGCTCTGAAGAAGTCTAGCTTGTTGAAGAACATTTCGTTGCTCTCGAAACATACGCTACAAATATAAAAGAAAAAGAGGTAAAATGTGGGCAACGTTAAATATTTGGAAAGCATGTTTATACATTAAGCTTTAAAGGAACTCTAACTCAATGCTTGTTAACATTTCCTGTTTTGACAACTTTGATGACCAAGTTGAAGTAACTGTGTTCACCACTACAAGACAGAAACCATATAATAACCCTACCCTATCAGTCACTGAGTAGGAGATATTCTTTCTTAACAATCTTCAAAACATGTCATTCTTGATGTCAAAATCCACAAATGACCCTTCCAATAATGTGTTTACCACAGGTAGGCAAAATCGACAAAGTAATCCTTCCTAACAGTAATTGCTGAGAAACTATTCTTTCTTAACAATACTCAAAATATATATTAATTCTTGGCCCCTTCAATATGCACATAGATGATCCTTCCAATAGCTGGCCTTTCTGTTCTTTGACCTAAGCTTCAACAATAACCTTACCCCCTTCTTCACATTAGCCACTCACTTATATAGTCATACCCCATAGTCATGGGATTCGGTCATTCCCAAGAACTGCCCCGGCTACATGATATTAATTAGAGCAAAGACTTATACAGGAACTACGGGTCAGGTATGGTTCCAATGACTTTAACAGACTTCTTCTATATGATCTCACATTTTTATTCCTCGAAAAGTCTCTATGAGGTACGTACTCTCACTGTGTTCCCTTTCATAGATGAGGAAACTGAGACACACAGATAAATAATCTGTCCTTGGTTTCACAGCTAGCACTGGTCAACCAAGATTGGATCCCAAACATTTACCGTTCCAGGGTCCAGGCCCTTGATCACTGTACTATATATACTCTTTTTCCATTTCCCCCAGCATCCAACCACTACCCCCCTGTTTTGCACTTCATTCCCTCAACACTACATCAGGAATAGCATCCGCTGATGCTAGGACTGTTCACTGTCCCCAACCCCCACTCTCTTGACTTCCTTTCTCCTCCTTCTCAGCTTAAATCCCTCCATCGATCATTACACCTATGCCACAGCACATGTACCTTGGCCCCTTCTCTGCCAGTCTTCATGACTAAACCCCAATCCTGGGAAATCCGCCTCTCCAGCTGCTCTGCATCAGCCATGTGGAGTGGCCTCACTTTAAATTCATGATCACTAGGACAGCAACTTAAGTTGCCCCCATAACTGCTGCTTGGCAATGGTATCTCCCTGGTCTTCTCAGGAAACAATTCCAGGGCTTCTCCTCTGCCCCCCAAAGGCAACAACTTATCCACCATCCTTACTCCTAAACGGTGACCTTACTACTTCACTAAATAAACAGAGCCACTCCCAAGAGAACACTCATTCTCCCTTCACTACATCTCCCACCCACCTTCACCCATCTGAGTTCAGGGGCTCTACCTTCTCTCCTGTATCATTGCCTGAGCGATTGCTAATTGAGACTTTGATACAATAAGCTCATTTTAAAGCTAAGGCTGATACTAACAGCTAGTTTTTCTTCTTGTTCCTGGGCTTTCTTCATGTCTATATCCCACTCTCGAAACAAAGTCTGAAACTGCTGAGCATATTTGAGATAAAGATTCTGCCTGCAAAACATAAGAAAGAGCAATGTCAAACTCCACAAATATCAACTGTATTTAAAACAAAATTGATTTGACACAATTTATACTATAAAAGAAGAAAGCAGTAATAGCACAAGAGCAGCTGAAATATTCTCACGGGAAACAGAGACGTTAAGTGAATAACTTACTCCTCAGTTCCAAAAGTACTGCTCCTGACTGAATAAATACAAACACTATTGCACATGCTCTCTACTTCTTGAAATCTAGTGACAATTTATTGTACTCTGAATTTCCCAGAAACACCATTTTATCTATTAATAAAAGCAGTTTACTTTTCATTTCTTCTTACTGAATATCCTGTATGTCTTAATATGATAAGTAGATTCAGTCAGCTTATACTATCTATTTATCAGAGAAGATTACCAAACACGAATATTTCACTTAACTATTTCCCCTCTTTGGCACAACAATGAATTTTGAAAAAAGAACAGTAAACACAACTCAGTTAAATGGTACAAATTTTTCACAATATAAGATTAACTTTTTCTGCATAACTGAATACAGTTAACTGTCACAAGAATAATGGTTTAAGACATCAGCCTTACTGTTGAGCTAGGATAGGTCTAGAATGAATATAATTTAATTACATAGAATGAAATCTCAATTGTTCTTTGAAAGGGGAAGGAAAAGGTCATCTTTATTGTCTTCTAGGAAATATATCTCAATTCTCTTGAGGAGTAGGATTATAAATTTAAAGACTTTACTTGCTTAGGAAAAAAAAACAAGCAAAACATGTTTTGCACTGGAAAATGTAACACTGTTTGCCTTAGGTTATATTCACCATGAGACACTAAGAAATTATACAAAATGCCATTGTGGCACAAAAACTTAAACCACTTTACCTTTGTTCTTGGTGTGTTTTCCAAACACTATCAAGTTTTTCATTAGTGATTTTGATAGTAGCTCTTGTGTTCATCTCAAACTTTTTTCTCTTTGCAAGAAGAGCCTGTTTCATGTCAACTATATAAAAAATATTTACTCATTAAAGTCAAATGTGGAAAATTATTTTGTTCTGATACATTCAAATCAATATGAGCAAATGCTGCCTCAGCAATATGCAAAGACACGCAAAATTTGTAATACAGACACCATTTCAAACAGCAAGATTTGCTCACTTTTCTCTGGAAAACCTTTCCAGTAATAGTATCACAATTCTAATTTTTCTAACCACAGACCACCTTTAGATTTAGAGATACTGGAAAAGTGATAACAATCAAAGCAATTTCCAAGTTTTAAAACGTGTATAAAGAATCTCAAGAGAAAACTTTCCATTCATTCCTCATCAGAAAACAGTGAAAAGTCAAGTCTGTGTAAATTTGTAAAGTCTCCTGTAGTTCAAGGGACACGTTTAGATGGATTACCATTAGGATGTGTTGCAAAAAAATGCAGAAAAGAACCCTTCGTGAAAATAACCTTCAAAAGAATAATCATTATATTGCAAGTTAAGAAACTGATTTTTCAAGCAATCTAGTGAGTGATGCTTTTAACTGTATTTCACTAAAGGAGACAAAGACCATGGGTATAAAAATCCAGTTTTCGAGTAAGCAGTTGAGGAACACTTAAGAAATATTTTTACCATAGCTTTGCACATAATGCTTTTATTCATAAGTGCTGCATTTCACAAAGTTTTAATACTTCAAGATAAGCTTTGAAATCACATGGTTTGATTTTATGGGTCTACAATCAATAGTTATCATTAGATAATCATGAAGGGTCTTCAATATAATAAATATAATTTATACATCCAGAATCTATACACAATAAACAGATCACCAGGCAGTTCACAAAATAAGCACCTCCTCCCATTGAAACAGAGCAAAGTATTCACAGCATACTTGCCTGTGATGGTGATCTCTATCAAATGGTCCCAAATGCTTTCCTAAATGTGCTGCCCTCTAACACAGATAGGGTAACTAGTATCTGACAGAACAGTATAAAACTTCCAAGTTTGGGGACCTGATTATACATCTCTCACTAGCTAGGAGAGTTGTCTTTAGTTTTCTCCAACACAGGTTATAAATGGTTAAATAATGAAAACAGATTTCATTTCTGCTACTACACCAAAGAAAACAACATCAGAAGGTCATGACAAGTAACTAAATAAAGACCATTTAAAATTGACCTGAAATTCAAAAAAAAAAAAAAAAATGAAACTATACCAAGCTTCTTTTCTGATCATGATGCAGTAAGATTAGATGTCAACTACAGGAAAAACACTATTAAAAATTCTAACATATGGAGTAAAACAACACACTTCTGAATAATGAACAAATCACAGAAGAAATCAAAAAAGAAATCAAAATATGCATAGGAACAAATGAAAATGAAAACACAACAACCCAAAACCTATGGGACTCAGTAAAAGCACTGAAAACGGCAAGATTCATAGAAGTATAAGGTTACCTCCAGAAACAAGGAAAAAGTCAAATAAATAACCTAACTCTACACCTAAAGCAACTAGAAAAGGAAGAAATGAAGAACTCCAGGGTTACTAGATGGAAATAAATCATAAAAATTAGGGCAAAAAAAAAATGCAAAAGAAACAAAAGAGACCATAGCAGAAATCAACAAAGCCAAAAGCTGGTTCTTTGAGAAGATAAATAAAATTGACAAACCATTAGCCAGACTCAACAAGAAACAAAGGGAGAGGAATTAAATCAACAAAATTAGAAATGAAAATGGAGAAATCACAGCAGACAGCACAGAAATACAAAGGATCATAAAAGACACTATCAGCAACTTGTATGCCAATAAAATGGACAACTTGGAAGAAATGAAGAAATTCTTAGAAAAGTATAACTTTCCAAAACTAAATCAGGAAGAAATAGAAACTCTTAACAGACCCATCACAAGCACTGAAATTGAAACCGTAATCAGAAATCTTCCAGCAAACAAAAACCCAGGACCAGACAGCTTCACAGCTGAATTCTACAAAAAATTGACAGAAGAGCTAACACCGATCCTACTCAAACTCTTGCAGAAAATTGCAGAGGATGGTAAACTGCCAAACTCGGGCCCTATAGGGGCCCCCATCTATAGGCCCCCATCACCCTAATACCAAAACCAAACGAAGATGACAGAAAACAAAAGAAAACTACAGGCCAATATCACTGATGAACATAGATTCAAAAATCCTTAACAAAATCCTAGCAAGAAGAATCCAACAATATATTAAAAACATCACATATAATGACCAAGTGGGCTTTATTCCACGGATGCAAGAATTCTTCAATATCTGCAAATGAATCAAGGTAATACACCACATCAACAAATTGAAAGGTAAAAACCATATGATTATCTCAATAGATGTAGAGAAAGCCTTTGACAAAAGTCAACATCCATTTATGACAAAATCCCTCCAGAAAGCAGGAATAGAAAGAATATACTTCAACATAATAAAAGCTATATATGACAAATACACAGCAAACATTATCCTCAATGGTGAAAAATTGAAAGTATTTCCCCTAAAGTCAGGAACAAGACAAGGGTTCCCACTCTCACCACTACTATTCAGCATAGTTTTGGAAGTTTTAGCCACTTCAATCAGAGAAGAAAAAGAAAGAAAAAGAATCCACACTGGAAAAGAAGAAAATTCTCACTTTTTGCAGATGACATGATCCTCTACATAGAAAATCCTGAAGACTCCACCAGAAAATTACTAGAACTAATCAATGAATATAGTAAAGCTGCAGGATATAAAATTAACACACAGAAATCCCTTCCATTCCTATACATTAACAATGAGAAAACAGAAGGAGAAACTAAGGAAACAATTCCATTTACCATTGCAATAAAAAGAATAAAATATTTAGGAATAATTCTACCTAAAGAAACAAAAGACCTATATATAGAAAACTATAAAACACTAAGGAAAGAAATCAAAGATGACAGAAAAAGATGGAGAAATAGAACATGTTCATGGATCAGAAGAATCAATATAGTGAAAATGAGTATACTACCCAAAGCAAACTATAGATTCAATGCAATCCCTATCAAGCTACCAATGGTATTTTTCAGAGAACTAGAACAAATAATTTCACAATTTGTATGGAAATCCAAAAAACCTCAAATAACAAAAGCAATCTTGAGAAAGAAGAATGGAACTGGAACAATCAACCTGCCTGACTTCAGACTATACTACAAAGCTCCAGCCATTAAGACAGTATGGTAGTGGCACAAAGACAGAAATATAGATCAATGGAACAAAATAGAAAGCCCAGAGATAATCCACACACCCATGGACACCTTATCTTTGACAAAGGAGACAAGAATATACAATAGAGAAAAGACAATCTCTTTAACAAGTGGTGCTGGAAAAACTTGTCAACCACTTGTAAAAGAATGAAACTAGAATACATTCTAACACCATACACAAAAATAAACTCAAAGTGGATTAAAGATCTAAATATAAGACCAGAAACTATAAAACTCCTAGAGGAGAACATAGGCAAAACACCTTATGACATAAATCAGAGCAGGATCCTCTATGACCCACCTCCCAGAATATTGGAAATAAAAGCAAATATAAACAAATGGTACCTAATTAAACTTAATACCTTTTCCACAACGAAAAAGACTATAAGCAAGGTGAAAAGACAGCCTTCAAAATGGGAGAAAATAATAAAAAACGAAGCAAATTACAAAGAATTAATCTCAAAAAAATACAAGCAACTCCTGAAGCTCAATTCCAGAAAAATAAATGACCCAATCAAAAAATGGGCCAAAGAACTAAACAGACATTTCTCCAAAGAAGACATACAGATGGCTAACAAACATATGAAAAGATGCTCAACATCACTCATTAGCAGAGAAATGCAAATCAAAACCACAATGAGGTACCATCACACGCCAGTCAGGATGGCTGCTATCCAAAAGTCTACAAGCAATAAATGCTGGAGAGGGTGTGGAGAAAAAGGAACCCTCTAACACTGTTGGTGGGAATGCAAAGTAGTACAGCCGCTATGGAGAACAGTGTTCAGATTCCTTAAAAAACTGGAAATAGAACTGCCATATGACCCAGCAATCCCACTTCTGGGCATACACACTGAGGAAACCAGATCTGAAAGAGACACGTGCACCCCAATGTTCATCACAGCACTGTTTATAATTGCCAGGACATGGAAGCAACCTAGATGCCCATCAGCAGATGAATGGATAAGGAAGCTGTGGTACATATACACAATGGAATATTACTCAGCCATTAAAAAGAATTCATTTGAATCAGTTCTAATGAGATGGACGAAACTGGAGCCCATTATACAGAGTGAAGTAAGCCAAAAAGATAAAGACTAATATAGTATAATAACACATATTTATGAAATTTTAAAAGATGGTAATGATGATCCTATATTCAAGACAGCAAAAGAGGCACAGATGTATAGAACAGACTTTTGGACTCTGTGGGAGAAGGCGAGGGTGGGATGATCAGAGAGAATAACATTGAAACATGTATATTATCAAGTGTGGAACAGATCACCAGCCCACGTTGGATGCATGAGACAGGGTGCTCAGGGCTGGTGCACTGAGATGACCCTGAGGGATGGGATGTGGAGGGAGGTGGAGGGGATTCAGGATGGGTAACAGATGTACACCCATGGTTGATACCTGTCAAATGTATTGCAAAATCCTCTACAATACTGTAAAGTAATTAGCCTCCAATTAAAATATATAAATTTTTTAAAAAATAATAAAATTGACCTGAAAAACTGAAATGTCCCTTTAGGTGTGCACACCAAAGGAGGTACAAACTATCTCATCCATTTCCTTACATGTTCCATTCAGGGTACACATGCACAAAATAAAAGCATCATTCTTGGTTCATCAATGATGTTAGTACCATTTTCACTTTTCACAAAATGTACAAAACCTATAAAACAAATCACACTGAATACTTGCATAAAATCCTGTATCTAAGAAGTCTTATAATCCACCAATTTAACATCTAAATTTATAAAAGGTTTAAAACAATTTTCATTAATTATAAATATCACTCAAACATACCTCTAAATTCTTCCAGCATCTTCTGTATTTCATTCCTGTGAAGAAGTTACATCAAAATTTATTCAGTAAAGATAACCTAAAAGACCATACTTGTTATGAAAGAAATCTCCCACTCAAGGATTTCACAGACAATACTTGTTACATGAGCTAAGCTGACTTTACCTAGCAGGTAAAAATTGCTATAAAACGTTACCGCAGTGCTCACTTCAGCAGCACATATACTAAAATTGGAACGATACAGAGAAGATTAGCATGGTCCCTGCGCAAGGATGACATGCAAATTCATGAAGCGTTCCATATTTTTAGAAACTATAAAACTCCTAGAGGAGAACATAGGCAAAACACTCTCTGACATAAATCACAGCAGGATCCTCTATGACCCATCTCCCAGAATATTGGAAATAAAAGCAAAAATACACAAATGGGACCTAATGAAACTTAAAAGCTTTTGCACAACAAAGGAAACTATAAGCAAGGTGAAAAGACAGCCCTCTGAATGGGAGAAAGTAATAGCAAATGAAACAACAGACAAAGGATTAATCTCAAAAATATACAAGCAACTCCTGAAGCTCAATTCCAGAAAAATAAATGACCCAATCAAAAAATGGGCCAAAGAACTAAACAGACATTTCTCCAAAGAAGACATACAGATGGCTAACAAACACATGAAAAGATGCTCAACATCACTCATTAGCAGAGAAATGCAAATCAAAACCACAATGAGGTACCATTACACGCCAGTCAGGATGGCTGCTATCCAAAAGTCTACAAGCAATAAATGCTGGAGAGGGTGTGGAGAAAAGGGAACCCTCTTACACTGTTGGTGGGAATGCAAAGTAGTACAGCCGCTATGGAGAACAGTGTTCAGCTTCCTTAAAAAGCTGGAAATAGATCTGCCATATGACCCAGCAATCCCACTTCTGGGCATACACTCTGAGGAAACCAGATCTGAAAGAGACACGTGCACCCCAATGTTCATCACAGCACTGTTTATAATTGCCAGGACATGGAAGCAACCTAGATGCCCATCAGCAGATGAATGGATAAGGAAGCTGTGGTACATATACACAATGGAATATTACTCAGCCATTAAAAAGAATTCATTTGAATCAGTTCTAATGAGATGGATGAAACTGGAGCCCATTATACAGAGTGAAGTAAGCCAGAAAGATAAAGAACATTACAGCATACTAACACATATATAAGGAATTTAGAAAGATAGTAATGTTAACCCTATAGGCAAAACAGAAAAAGAGACACAGATGTACCAAACAGACTTTTGGACTCTGTGGGAGAAGGCGAGGGTGGGATGTTTCGAGAGAACAGCATGTATATTATCTATGGTGAAACAGACCACCAGCCCAGGTGGGATGCATAAGACAAGTGCTCGGGCCTGGTGCACTAGGAAGACCCAGAGGAATCAGGTGGAGAGGGAGGTGGGAGGGGTGATCGGGATGGGGAATACATGTAACTCCATGGCTGATTCATGTCAATGTATGACAAAACCCACTACAATATTGTAAAGTAATTACCCTCCAACTAATAAAAATAAAAGAAAAAAAAGTTTACCTATCCTGCTGCAAATAAAATAAATAAAATGCATCAAGTTAAAAAAAAAAAAAACATTACCGCAAATCTTCCTGAAATGTTTCTGCAGAAGGCTGTTTCCCTCCCAGGGTTTCAATCACCGAGCTGTTTTCTGCACAGAAATAAAAATGGAAAACATTTATAACTGATGTATGGCATTTTGGTCAAGTTTCCCGAAGAAACAGCCTCACTGTGTAAGGTTCCAGGATTTGAACCACCAAAAGCTTCTTATAGCAGACATCTCGAGGAATCATGTATGCGCAGGTCAGATGAAGTTAGGTCAGGGACCAGGACCACTTTTTAGAGACAGAATTACAAGCCTTTCAGGGTTTACCATTAGGGAAAAAATAAAGAAAAAAAAAACATGTAGCACCCCAGGAAATGATTTGGAAAGAAGAGCGTGCAAGCTGTTATGAAGGAGAGCTGCTAGGAAGCTTACAGGGCAGTCCATTTGGGATATGAGGCTGAACTGGGTAGCCTTCAGTACATGACACAGCTTGGCACACACATGGCTTTCCCTGCTTACTATGTGGAGGACTGGGAAGCAGTGACCCAAGGGACAAGGTTACTGCCCGACCCCATACCCCCGCCCTCGCCCATGCGCTGTGATCTACAAAGATTTTGGACAGACCATACCTTGGCAAAAACTCTCTGGCTCACTCAACTCCCTTCTCTCCTGACTCCCAGAGTCACAGGCTGCCATAGCCTGAGCCTCCATCAGGGCATCCTCAGCCCTCCTGAGACGCTTCCTCCCACGCGTCTCCATCCACTCGTGTCTTCCAAGGTACAGACAATACACCTGCACCCTGCAAGCACAAACGTAAAGACACAGATGGCCCCAGGATCAGCGAGCGATGCCAGAACAGGGTGTATACATTCTCCTGTCTCCTGTTGGACCAGGAGCTGTTGAACCACGTAGTGATCGTGACCCCTTCCCCCCAGCGATGCAATGGAGGACAGGCCGCTGCACTGCCCCTCCCAGCCCCATGCTGCCCACGGACATCTCAGTGTCACAACCCTCTGGGGACAGAGTGTCAGTACCCCACGTGGGGACAGAGGCTGCCCCCTGTGCCTCGTGTCCCCAGGGATCCTGTGCCCGGAGGGGAGGCCCAACAACATGTAGGACGAAGCTGAGTATACCTCCATAGGGGTGGGGAATAAACCGTTCAGCACCTGTCCAGGCACAGTCGGGTTGGGGGCCTTCCCGACACGCCATCTGGACCCCATGATGACCTCAGGGCACTGGCCCATCCTTCCTGCCCAGTGACCGGGCAGGAAGCACAGACCTGGGTGGATGATGCCTGCCCACCCTCTGAGACTCTCCTGGGTTGTGGACCGACAGCTCTCCCCAAACCCCGCCTGCTGGCCCAGCCCTCGGGGTCCTCCTTCTGCCCGGCTGGAGGCCGAGGGGAAGCCTTGGGGACATCGCTTCAGAGGCCAGCCTGGCTGCCACAGCCCCACACTCTGGTTCCTTCAAGTCTGAGAAGATGGCGCCGCCCCTCCCCCAGCCCTGCTCACGGTCACGTGGTGCCGCCAGCCTCCCTGAGGGTCCCTCTGTCCCCCTCTTGGATCCCTCTGGCTGTCCCTTCCTCCCTCCATCCTTCATCCACACAGGGCGAGCTCCTCACCACAATCTCCCAACTGCGAACCTCACACCGCACACACGACGCTCCTCTCACGACCTCGGGACAACCCGGAAGCAACCAGCCTCTCCTGAGAGGGAGCAGCGCCGATTGACTGGCACAGTGCGCATGCGAGAGGCGGGGCCTGGGCCTCACCCCGCCCCTTACAGAACAGCCCTCCGGGGGGGAGGGGGTGCTCAGGCTGGGGACCCACGCTGCGGCTCTCCATGTTCTGTCTGCAGACGACACTGCCCTTGCGGGCCGTTTTCCTGGGAAATCACAGAAGGCCAGGGGAGTGAGGAACAGGTGCTCCAGCCTCTGTCCGCCTGATGAAGGAGCATTTACCAACTCCTAGTCACTCTCCTCCTGGTTTCCGTTCCACTCACTCCCTTCCGCTTGCAGACCAAGAGCCATCCTCCAGGGTGTCTTATACAAACCACACCCCCCTATTTTCAGATTTGGATTTTCCTTTTTTTTTTTTAAGTCAGTGTTACCTAATCCTTAAATAGCCTTGCTTACACTTGTCTGCAAATCACCATCAATTGTATCAGGTTCTCTGTGGTCTTCCGCCACTTCCTCTTTGCATCACTCGACATTGTGGCAGTATCGACCAGTATCTACAGTGTGACCTGTCTCCACCGGGCTTTCTCTTTCCCTGCCCTGTCATGTACCCTTGTGGAGCCACGCCTCCCTTTGTCCCTCCATTTTTCTTCTTGTCCCTGGACATCTGCATGCTTTCCACTTGAGAGCCCTTCAGAGCACCGATGCAAGCAGTGTTCTGGTGTCTAGCCCATGTGCAATACGCATTTCAGTGTTTAAGGGAGGGGGATGGCTAGGTCATAGGCTCACTGAGTGCAGGGAAACTGTCTCCATCTTTTGCCTCCACCAGTGGGTTGAGTACCATTGTTTAGTATCCTCACCAAATACTTGCTGGAATCGGGTTTCTTGCCTGTTGCCACTCTGCTGCTGCTGCTGCTGCTAAGTCACTTCAGTCTTGTCCGACCTAGTGGGTATAAAATTACATCGGGGAGAATTACTCTTTTGCGTATCTCCAGTCACTCATAAGGTTGAGCTCCATTTTATGCTGATTGGTCATTTCAAATTATTCTCCATGAAAAGTATCACTGGGGGAGTTGTTTCAAGTTTTCCCTTTGGTAGAAGGTTTAGTTATAAATTCATAGAAGTTGCTGGTATGTTGGGATATTAGTCTTTATATGTGTGTTTTCCTGTGCCTATTAAAAGAACTTTATCTTTACTCTGGAGTCATAAAATCTTTCTCCTTTATTTTTTCATGTTTTTAAGGTTTATTTTTCATTAATGAACCAGTGTTCCTGGGGAAACTGGTGTTTTCTGCTGACATTATGTAGAGATACAACTGCTTTATTTCCCTTTATGTAGACATTCAAATTTGACATATTCATTATTCAAATAGTATATAATTTCCTCAAAATCATATCATTAAGAAAAATATTCATCTTTGCCCACACTGATTGAAATACCACCTTATTCATACCATAAATTTCTGCATGTTATTTGGTCTAGTCTGTACTTTCTATTATGTTCCATTCGACAGTCTGTCTACTTGTGGTCCAAGACCACACTGTTTTAATTATAGAGCCTTTCGACTATCCTGTAATATCTAGTTGGCCAGTTCTCATGTAAAGCTATTCCCTTTGGTTGTTTTTGAATTTTTCTTGCTTTTTTTTCTATTCTATCATCTTGATATCTCTGGGAGGAGAGGGAAGAACTTGTTGGCATTTGTATGGGATTGCATTAAATCTGTAAGTTATCTCAGGGACAAGTAACATCTGGATGATGCTGAAAGGTCCTAACAAGTGACAAGAGATACACAGCTAACCAATACTTTAACAAGTGTTCAATATAACAATCAAACTCATAATTTGCAAAGTTAATCTTCAAAGAAGACCTCTGAAGCAGCCTTCCCATCTGTCTGTCCGTCAGTCACCTGTGTTCACTCATTCAGCACTTTGGAACTTGTTCTCACCCCAATTTCAGTGCATATTCTCTGGTGTCTTGGTTCCTTAAATGTCCTCATCTAAAATGACCTGCTCCTGCACTCTGTTTAAACTACATCAACTTTGAGGGCCTCACCCGAAGTTGCTCTGTCTTAAAAATCTGCCCTTCATATATCATGTACTTGAACCACTGCCTCCTATCCTTCGAGTTCCCCCACCGCATCCATTTACCAGCCTCATCAGAACACCCACTCCACTGGCCCTTTTTCTTTCCTATGTCCACGAATCCTCCTAACTTCTCATGAGTGAAGGTCCAGCATCTCAGTCAATTCCTTCCCTGTAACCTCCTGGGATGCCACTGTCTTTGTCAGGTGAAGTCCTATTTTTCTGAAAACCCAGCTCTCTTTCCTTTTGCTGGCCCCTGCCACGGTGGAGAAAATTACCTAAGATGGCCAAGAATTAGCACCTTGGATTGATGACTGACAGCCTCAACCAGGCCCACAAATTCCTCCCCACTTGTCCCATTTGCATCTGGTCAACCCACTTTCTCCACTTGCCATTTTCGACGTTTTCCACCCTGCTGCACCTTTAATCCTGCTCCTTCCCCTCACAATTCCCCTGTCATGCTCAGCAACTCACTCTCCCCCTATTTTTCTGAGAAAAAATGGTTCAGATGGAAACCCCAGCACCTATTGCTCTCAAACCTACAGGCCACCTGCACCTGTCCCAAACTGTCCCCCTGTCTGAGGAGAGAGGGCCTCACCCCTCTGTTCTAGGGCACATGGCCTCCTGTCTTCCAGGAACCTTGCAGTATCCACTCTTTTATCCACAGTGTCTCTCCATCCTCTATCTCGAGTCTCTCTTTCTCTTTCCCACCACTCTCACTAACCTTTGCACGTATTCAAATCTCCTTCAACTCAAAGGAGAATCTCTTGGCTCTATTTTCAATCAACCCACCCCACCCCCACTCTCCTCTTAGCAGTCAAAGGTCTATCAAGATTTGTGTATGCTTGTTGCCTCAATTTCCTCCCCTCCCATGTGCTCTGTGACCCACTGTAAGCCAGCACAACGTGAACTCCCACAACTCTTCAAATGGCACTCACCTGAAAGCTGCCAGTGACCTCTGTGTGGCTAAATGGAGTGGATTTGGTCCTCATCTCTTCTGATTTGCAGCAGCATTCATCACCACGAACTGCCTCTTGCTTTTCTTTGCCCTCTTCCTGTGTTCCTTTGGCTTCCATAAGTACATATTCTCTGGTTATCCTGTTGTCCATCTGGCCACTTCTCAGTAACTTTGCTACCTCTGCCTCCCCTGACACTAGTGGGAAGTTACATGGTGGGCCTCTCCAGAACTCGCTTTCACTCTGCTCCCTTCTCGACTTATACCATTTCTCTTAACATTTCCATATATTCCTGCCAGGGTACATCATTTACATCAGAGTCTCTCAAGGCACCAGCCTGTCTCAGGATCACACGGTAGTGGGTGTGATAAAATCCAAACTCCCAGGGACTTCCCTGGTGGTCTGGTGACTAAGACTATGTGCTCCTAATGCAGTAGGCCCAGGTTCAATCCCTAATCAGGGAACAAACTCTCATATGTCACAACTGAGGGCTCACATGCCCCTGTTAAGGATCTCACATGCCTCAAGGAATATTGCTGTAACAGAGGTCTGGCACAGTCAAATAAATAAATAATCCAGTCTCCTTGGCCTTATGCAAGGCCCACAGAAACAATTCCATGGGTGGGCACTGGGAAGCTACATTTTTTTTTTCATTTATTTTTATTAGTTGGAGGCTAATTACTTTACAATATTGTAGTGGGTTTTGCCATACATTGACATCAGTCAGCCATGGATTTACATGTGTTCCAAATCCCAATACCCCCTCCCGCCTCCCTCCCCATCCCATCCCTCTGGGTCTTCCCAGTGCACCAGCCCTGAGCACTTGTCTCATGCATCCCACCTGGGCTGGTGGTCTGTTTCACCCTTGATAGTATATTTGTTTCAATGCTATTCTCTCAGAACATCCCTCCCTCGCCTTCTCCCACAGAGTTCAAAAGTCTGTTCTATACATCTGTGTCTCTTTTTCTGTTTTGCATATTTGGTTATCGTTACCATCTTTTTAAATTCCATATATATAAGTTAGTATACTGTATTGGTCTTTATTTTTCTGGCTTACTTCACTCTGTATAATGGGCTCCAGTTTCATCCATCTCATTAGAACTGATTCAAATGAATTCTTTTTAATGGCTGAGTAATATTCCATGGTGTATATGTACCACAGCTTCCTTATTCATTCATCTGCTGATGGGCATCTAGGTTGCTTCCATGTCCTGGCAATTATAAACAGTGCTGTGATGAACATTGGGGTGCACGTGTCTCTTTCAGATCTGGTTTCCTCAGTGTGTATGCCCAGAAGTGGGATTGCTGGGTCATATGGCAGATCTATTTCCAGCTTTTTAAGGAAGCTGAACACTGTTCTCCATAGCGGCTGTACTACTTTGCATTCCCACCAACAGTGTAAGAGGGTTCCCTTTTCTCCACACCCTCTCCAGCATTTATTGCTTGTAGACTTTTGGATAGCAGCCATCCTGACTGGCGTGTAATGGTACCTCATTTTGATTTGCATTACTCTGCTAATGAGTGACTTTGAGCATCTTTTCATGTGTTTGTTAGCCATCTGTATGTCTTCTTTGGAGAAATGTCTGTTTAGTTCTTTGGCCCATTTTTTGATTGGGTCATTTATTTTTCTGGAATTGAGCTTCAGGAGTTGCTTGTATATTTTTGAGATTAATCCTTTGTCTGTTGCTTCATTTGCTATTATTTTCTCCCAATCAGAGGGCTGTCTTTTCACCTTGCTTATAGTTTCCTTTGTTGTGCAAAAGCTTTTAAGTTTCATTAGGTCCCATTTGTGTATTTTTGCTTTTATTTCCAATATTCTGGGAGGTGGGTCACAGAGGATCCTGCTGTGATTTATGTCAGAGAGTGTTTTGCCTATGTTCTCCTCTAGGAGTTTTATAGTTTCTGGTCTTATATTTAGCTCTTTAATCCATTTTGTGTTTATTTTTTGTGTATGGTGTTAGAAGGTGCTCTAGTTTCATTCTTTTACAAGTGGTTGACCAGTTTTCCCAGCACCACTTGTTAAAGAGGTTGTCTTTTTTCTATTGTATATCCTTGCCTCCTTTGTCGAAGATAAGGTGTCCATAGGTACATGGATTTATCTCTGGGCTTTCAATTCTGTTCCATTGATCTATATTTCTGTCTTTGTGCCAGTACCATACTGTCTTGATGACTGTGGCTTTGTAATAGAGCCTGAAGTCAGGCAGGTTGATTCCTCCAGTTCCATTCTTCATTCTCAAGATTGCTTTGGCTATTCGAGGTTTTTGTATTTCCATACAAATTGTGAAATTATTTGTTCTCGTTCTGTTAAGAATATCACTGGTAGCTTGATAGGGATGCATTGAATCTGTAGTTTGCTTTGGGTAGTATAGCCATTTTCACAATATTGAGTCTTCCAATCCATGAACACAGTATATTTCTCCATCTATTTGTGTCCTCTTTGATTTCTTTCACCAGTGTTTTATAGTTTTCTATATATAAGTCTTTCGTTTCTTTAGGTAGATATGTTCCTAAGCATTTTATTCTTTTTGTTGCAATGGTGAATCGTATTGTTTCCTTAATTTCTCTTTCTGTTTTCTCATTGTTAGCGTATAGGAATGCAAGAGATTTCTGTGTGTTAATTTTATATCCTGCAACATTACTGTATTCATTGATTAGCTCTAGTAATTTTCTGGTAGAGTCTTTAGGGTTTTCTATGTAGAGGATCATGTCATCTGAAAACAGTGAGAGTTTTACTTCTTCTTTTCCTATCTGGATTCCTTTTATTTCTTTTTCTGCTCTGATTCCTGTGGCCAACACTTCCAAAACTATGTTGAATAGTAGTGGTGAGAGTGCGCATCCTTGTCTTGTCCCTGACTTTAAGGGAAATGCTTTCAATTTTTCACCTTTGAGGATAATGTTTGCTGTGAGTTTGTCATATATAACTTTTATTATGTTGAAGTATATTCCTTCTATGCCTGCTTTCTGGAGAGTTTTTATCATAAATGGATGTTGAATTTTGTCAAAGGCTTTTTCTGCATCTACTGAGATAATCATATGGTTTTTATATTTCAAATTGTTAGTGTGGTGTATTACATTGATTGATTTGCGTATATTAAAGAATCCTTGCATTCCTGGGATAAAGCCCACTTGGTCATGATGTATGATCTTTTTAATATGTTGTTGGATTCTGCTTGCTAGCATTTTGTTAAGGATTTTTGCATCTATGTTTATCAGTGATATTGGCCTGTAGTTTTCTTTTTTTCTGGCATCCTTGTCTGGTTTTGGTATTAGGGTGATGGTGGCCTCATAGAATGAGTTTGGAAGTTTGCCTTCTTCTGCAATTTTCTGGAAGAGTTTGAGTAAGATAGGTGTTAGCTCTTCTCTCAATTTTTGGTAGAATTCAGCTGTGAAGCCATCTGGTCCTGGGTTTTTGTTTGCTGGAAGATTTCTGATTACAGTTTCTATTTCCATGCTTGTGATGTGTCTGTTAAGATCTTCTATTTCTTCCTGGTTCAGTTTTGGAAAGTTATACTTTTCTAAGAATTTGTCCATTTCTTCCAAGTTGTCCATTTTATTGGCATATAGCTGCTGGTAGTAGTCTCTTATGATCCTTTGTATATCAGTGTTGTCTGTTGTGATCTCTCCATTCATTTCTAATTTTGTTGATTTGATTCTTCTCCCTTTGTTTCTTGATGAGTCTGGCTAACAGCTTGTCAATTTTATTTATCTTTTCAAAAAACCAACTTTTAGCTTTGTTGATTTTTGCTATGGTCTCTTTTGTTTCTTTTGCATTTATTTCTGCCCTAATTTTTAAGATTTCTTTCCTTCTACTAACCCTGGGGTTCTTCATTTCTTCCTTCTCTAGTTGCTTTAGGTGTAGAGTTAGGTTATTTATTTGACTTTTCTCTTGTTTCTTGAAGTAAGCCTGTATTGCTATGAACCTTCCCCTTAGCACTGCTTTTACAGTGTCCCATAGGATTTGGGTTGTTGTGTTTTCATTTTCATTCATTTCTATGCATATTTTGATTTCTTTTTTGATTTCTTCTATGATTTGTTCGTTATTCGGAAGTGTGGAAGTGTGTTATTTAGCCTCCATATGTTGAAATTCTTAATAGTTTTTTATTTGCTGTAATTGAGATCTAATCTTACTTCATTGTGGTCAGAAAAGATGACTGGAATGATTTCAATTTTTTTTGAATTTACCAAGGCTAGATTTATGGCCCAGGATGTGATCTATTCTGGAGAAGTTTCCATGTGCACTTGAGAAAAAGGTGAAATTGATTGTTTTGTGGTGAAATGTCCTATAGATATCAATTAGGTCTAGCTGGTCCATTGTGTCATTTAAAGTTTATGTTTCCTTGTTAATTTTCTGTTTAGTTGATCTATCCATAGGTGTGAGTGGGGTATTAAAGTCTCCCACTATTATTGTGTTATTGTTAATTTCCCCTTCATTCTTCAACAAATGCTAAAGGATTTTCTCTAGACAGGAAACACAGAAAGAGTGTATGAACATGAACCCAAAACAACAAAGCAAATGGCAATGGGACCATTCTTATCAATAATTACCTTAAATGTAAATGGGTTGAATGCCCCAACCAAAAGACAAAGACTAGCTGAATGGATACAAAAACAAGACCCCTATATATGCTGTCTACAAGAGACCCACCTCAAAGCAAGGGACACATACAGACTGAAAGTGAAGGGTTGGAAAAAAATATTTCACGCAAACGGAGACCAAAAGAAAGCAGAAGTCGCAATGCTTATATCAGATAAAATAGACTTCAAAATAAAGGCTATGAAAAGAGACAAAGAAGGCGCTACATAATGGTCACAGGATCAATCCAAGAAGAAGATATAGCAATTATAAATATATATGCACCCAACATAGGAGCACCACAATATGTAAGGAAGCTACATTTTAAATGCATTCTCCAGGTTGCTCTCAACCCCACTAAAGTTGGAACCACTGTATTTGTGAAGGAAGGCCTGGCTGACATTCACAAAGGCAGCTCAACATCTCCACCTGCTGGCTTCCTGACACTAGTGTCTTAGTTTCCCAATTAGAGTTCACGGATGCTAAGAAAGGATCAAACAATGAGGGAAAAAGAAAAACACACACACACACACACAAAGGAAACAAAGAACAACGGATAAGAATGGAGTATCTGCCCGATCAATAACCAAGATTGAGTTATATCCTCTTCTGACTTTCCTAGCTCCAAATTAGAGCCTTCTGTGACAAAGGTTTAGGGGTGAATTTCATTGATGCCTTTCAATTCTCATCCAACAACATGAGAATTCAGGCGTTGGGTGAATCTTTTTATCTATAGACCATCACACCAACTTTCTTACTTCTTACAATGTACCGACAACACTTAACGAATGTTCAAAGGTAGCCTTCCAGAAGTTAGCTAAGGAGAAGCATTCTACTTCCCCCTGATAATCTATGATGGGGTACTGCAATTTAACCTAACTTCTAATGTGAAGTCTTTGGTCCAACTGTAGAAATAATAAATCTTGAGTGTAATAAAATTGATAACAAATATTATTTATGAAGTAAATGGAATTCACCCCTAAGTCCACTACTCAGGCATAATATGCCATTTCAGATTGGTGGCATTATTTGCTTTCATCCTTCTCTCTGTGTATGGAGACAGATAGACAGGTGTCTACACAGAGGTACAGATGTAAATAGAAAGACAGCTATATGGATACTGTTACAGATGGAGATACAGAGTCTCCCTACATCAATTTAACTTTTCTACCTCCCTCAGTTATCTGCTTGCTCATTCATTTTCCTTTTTTCATCAAAGATGAAAATCTATAGGGTTGTGGAACAGATGCACCACCATTTCACAATTTGTTGCAGGGTTAGTCCTTAGGAGGGCATATTGTTGATACTTGTCCTTAGAGAGTCTTGACCATTTTCTCCAATTCCCTGTGTCCATGACAAAACACTTGCTTTCTTTTTTGGCAGTCTGGGATGCAGAATCTTATCGAGGCCGTTGGACAGCCTAAATATTACATGCTTTGTTTCCTCACCACAGCCTCAAAGAACTCAAGACCAGAGGCCAACTCTTAGAGAATTTCTCAGTGCGTGAAATGTTGGTGATGGATCCTGACATATCAGTAGAAGTTTCACAGGTGAATGAGGAGAGGGAAAGATGATCCAAGCAATAAGAGGGGCATCTGCAAGAGTATCGAGGCAGAGAAGTGCATGGCACTTGTGGGAAATGTGATGTGGCTGACAAAGGGTGTGGCTAGAGCTGGGGCTTGCAGTGGAGGATGAGCAGCTATAAGACCACGAATATAACCTGAGGGCCACTGGTGAACCATGAATACTGCCAGTGTTGGAGAACTTTACTATAGAGTTGCCACCAGACTAAGTGCTTGGCAGACCTTTCTTTGGAGCCTCTGAATAATGAAATCTGTACAATTACAAAAGTTTCATGTAAAAACAGCCACAGATTCATCATATTCATGTCAAATACATTCATTCTGATAACGTTCTGCAGTTGCTTTCAAGTGTGGCAGCATGCCAACTTCAGTAATTAATTACTTCAGAGCTTTGGTTTCCCATGGGCACTTAATGGGTTTTCTGTAAATCTAGAGTGGAGTGTCTTGTCAACCCAGCACCCCTACCCACTTCTGCTGAAAAATCTCCTTCTCTGGCCCCCTGCCAGAGGCAGAGTTGGGCATATTCCCAGGCTGAGCCTGTCGCGGTACCTCACCCCACTGGAATGTTCTAGGTTGGAGCCAGAGGGGAAGATTCTTCCTCTCTGGGGGATGTGAGCCAGGACCCATCCCCATCCCCAGCATGGAGACAACACTGACAAATGGAGAGGGGAAAGTGGGTGGGGGGCCTTGTTTAGCGAAAGACCTGGTTAGGGTATCTGTCTCCTGTGCCTCATCTTTACATCTATTTTTTTTTCCTGTCTTTAAGAGATTGTGTTCGGCTTCTCCCAAGTGTGTCTTAGTGGCTGAGACTGAATTTTGGAGAGAGCTGCGTGAACATTCTGACCCTGCCACTTGAGAATTGTGAGTTTCGGCACATGTCTTAGACATGTTTAGACTTAGTTGCTTAGATGCTATGACCCTCAGTGCTTCAACGAGCAACGGTGAGGAAGAAATGAGCCTTTGGACAAAGGGGGCTTATTGGATGGAATGCACTCGACAGCATGTAACTGCTGTAAGGGCAGTTGGGAGCAAGGGTAGATTGGACTGACAACTCCTTCTGTCCCCTTAACTTTCAGAGGCCCTGACCCTCCTTCTCTTAACAGATTATATTTCTGTGTATAATGTCACTGATGCTACTGGCGTTATCTTTCTACCAGCCTGACTCTCCCACCTTCACTAATCTCTCTCCTTTGCCCTACAATCTTGCTCAGAGATTGTTCACTTTGAATAACTCTAAACTCTAACATTCCCACAAACCTCCACTAAAAACCAAACTGAAGAGAAACGAGCAGCTTCCGTCAGCCTTTGTGTCCCCTCAAGTAAATACTGGTATCGTCCTAAAGGCATTTACGAAAACTCATGTGCCAACTGTGTACTAGGGCCAGGATATGCAAAAGCAAAAGTTGTAGGAGCCCCTGCCTTCATGGAGCTCACAGTCCCAGGACACGCATAAAGGAAATGTTGTGCAAACCATCTTATTACAGCTAGAAGCACAGGGACTTATGGGAGAATAGAGCAGCGGCTCCTAACCCAATGTGGAATGACAGCCTCTGAGTCATACAAACTACTGTGTCCCAGCCTAGCTTAGGCGCCAGCACACAGTAAGTACATGAGCAACAACTCTTGAATAAATAACAAATGGAGAGCAAAGTTTTAACTGATTTGTACCAGATGTTTGGCAACTTGGGGTGGGGGTGTGTGTGAAGAAAGAGAAGAAACAGAAATGAGAAGGGAAGAGAATTTAAGAGTCTTGGATTTATTCTAAAATATATCAACAAAGGAAAATGGAAAGAAACAACAGTACCTTAACCATTGTTCAGTGGGAATTCACTGTGCTATTCTCCCGGATTTTTTGTATGTTTGAAAAATGTCATTAAAATCTTTGCTGAAGAACCAGAGATCTATTGGGATGATCATGCTGTTTCTATTTCTGGTCCTGCTGAAATGGTGAAGAGCACTGATTTCCCACTGTTGGGCCAACCTTACCTTTCTGGAGAGGGTCCAGCTTCATTGTCAAGGGTTCGGTTTTTCAGGAAATCCCTTGACTCGGGGTGCTAGTGCTGTGTTTGGGATTTTCATGGAGGAGATTGACCTGTGGTTTTCTTTCTTGTGATAACTGAGCCAAGCTTCAGTGGTGTCACTGTCTTGATCACCTGGGATGAGTTAGACCCTGTTCCTCTGCTTTCTCTGCTCTCTGAGGAGGTGTGTGGTATTGGTGCTATTTCTTTCTTAAATGCTTTTGGCTGAGTACTGTTTAAACATGACTTTCGAATTTTTGACCTGATAGTCATGATTTGTATACTTTATGGCATGTTTTAGATTAATTTTAAAGTACACACTTTCAAAGAAAATGAGTAAGCAAAGATCAATGTTAACTTAGAAACTGTGTCCCTTGTCAGCTAAGGGCAATGCATTCATCTGACCCTAATGACTGGGCCAGAAATCCCACCCTGGCCTGGATAAAAATCCCTCACACAAACTTGCATTGACACTGTCATGATCACTGACACTTACTGAGTGGGACTATATGGCAGGCAGAGTGCTAGATGCCTTGCCAGTGTTGTTTCCTTTCCTTTCCTCATCACTGTTAGCCTATGCCAGCATTGCTTCCAGACATTCCCAAAGAGAAAGCAGAAGAATACCAAGTGATGTCCAGGATCCAGGACTCAAGTTACATGTAGACTATGTTAGATTCTTCTAACCACAGAAATCTCCATTAAACCCAAATGGTCATTTCTTGAAAACCTTTTCTACTGTAAATTTCTCACTTCTAAAATGATGCCCACATGCCCCCCCTAAATTCCTACCATATGGTAAATCCCCTTTAGATCCCATTTTCCCCATAAAAAATAAACAGCATCTTCCAGCATGGGATATTACTAAACTATCCCTCCATGGCTTTTCAGTTAATTTTAGCAGACCTCACTACAGACTAGTACATTGTCTTGAACCTGACTCACTGTAGTGTCAACAAGTGACTACTGGATTTACAAAACAATAAACTCATAAAGTACAGTGGATCATCAATATGATTAACAGCCAGCTGCTCTTCACAAACCATGGAGGCCAGAAAGCACTGAATGAATGACTGATATACCTTAAATGATGAAGGTAAAAAGAAAACCTGCCAGCCAGGGTTTCTATTAAACATGACCAGGGAAATCAAGACACATCCACATTCAAACAAAGCAAAACAAATAAACAAAAAACCCCACACACAAAAACAAAACCTGACAGACTTCATAACTATTAAAACTACCATACCAGAGAGACTGAAGGGTTAAAATGAACTTCAAGTTAAAATGAAAAGACACTAGACAGAACTCAAAATCATATGAAGAAATAAAGAATAACAGAAAAGTTAACCACATAGGTAAAGATAAAATCCTTTAGAAGACTCAGCAGTGGCCACAGGACTGGAAAAAGTCAGTTTTCATTTCAATATCAAAGAAAGGCAATGTCAAACAATGTTTTAACTATCATACAGTTGCAAACATTTCACATGCTAGTAAAGCAACACCAAAATCCTTCAAGCTAGGTTCAACCATCCGTCACCCCAAAACTCCCAGATGTGCAAGTTAGATTTAGACAAGGCAGAGGAACCAGAGGAAAAATTGCCAACATCCGTTGGATCACAGAAAAAGCAAGGGAATTGAAAAATCTACTTCTGCTTCAATGACTACACTAAAGCTTTTGACTGTGTGGATCATAACAAACTGTGGAAAATTCTTTAAGAGATAGGAACACCAGACCACCTTACCTGTCTCCTGAGAAACCTTGTATGCAGTACAAGAAGCAAAAGTTAGAACCAGACATGGAACAACAGATTGCTTAAAAAATGGGTAACAAGTATCACAAAGCTGCATGTTGTCTCGCTGCCTATTTAAATTATATGCAGAGTACATCATGCGAAATGCTGGGCTGAATGACACACAAGCTGGAATCAAGATTGCAGAGAGAAATATCAACAACCTCAGGTATGCAGATGATATTACCTTAATGACAAAAAGCAAGAGGAACTAAGAGACTAAGAGACTCTTGATGAGGGTGAAAGAAGAGAGTGAAAGAGCTGGCTTGAAACTCAACATTAAAAAAAAAAAAAAATGATCATGGCATCTGGTCCTATCACTTCATGGCAAATAGATGGGGAAAAGTTGGAAACAGTGATAGATTTTATTTTCTTGGGCTCCAAAATCACCATGGACAGTTACTGCAGTCATGACTAAGAGACGCTTGCTCATTGGAAGGAAAACTAAAACAAACCTAGACAGCATATATAAAAGGCAGAGTATCATTTTGCTGACCAAGGTTCATATTGTCAAAGCTATGGCTAACCCAATAGTCACATACGGATGTGAGATTTGGACCATAATGAAGGCTAAGGGCCAAAGAATTGATGCTTTCAAACTATGGCACTAGAGAAGACTTTTGAGAGTCCCTTGAACTGCAAGGAGATCAAACTAGTCAATCCTAAAGGATATCAACCCTGAATATTCATTGGAAGGACTGATGCTGAAGCTGAAACTCCAATACTTTGGCCACCTAATACAAAGAACTGACTCATTGGAAAAGATCCTGATGCTGGGCAAGATTGAGAGCAAGAGGAGAAAGGCGTGACAGAGGATGAGATAAATGGATGGCATCACTGACTCAATGGACAGGAGTTTGAGCAAACTGCGGGAGATAGTGGAGGACAGGGAAGCCTGGGTTGCTGCAGTCCATAGGGTCGCACATAGTCGAGCATGACTTAGTGACTGAACAAGAAGGATGTCTAAATTTAGACACAGGAAAATAACAAGTGTTGTTGAGAATCTGGAGAAACTGGACGCCTTATGCACCATTGTTTTTGCTGTTGTTCAGTCTTTAAGTTATGTCCGACTCTGCAGCCCCATGGATTGTAGCATGCCAGGTTCCTCTGTCCTCCAGTAGCTCCCGCAGTTTGCTCAAATTCAGGTCCACTGAGTTGGTGATGCTACACTGGGGGAATTTAAAATCAAACAGTGGATGTTGAAAATCGTCTCGAGCTTCCTCCAAAGCTTCAACATAGGATTACTACCAGATGTAGTGATTCCACTCTTAGAAATAAAACACCCTCCCCCCCAAAAAAGAAAAAAAAAACAACTTTTAAAGCAGGCATTAGGAAAACCCAGGGACTATGTATTCATAGTAGCATTATTCAAAATAGCCAAAGGGGGGAAACAACCCAATTTTCAGGGGACAAAAGAAGGGATAAATGTAAGGTGAACTCTCCATGAAATGGAAGAATATGCACACAAGGAAAGGAATGTTACAACATGAATCAGTTGGGAAATCACCATTGAAGTAAAATGAGCCACACACAAAAGGACAGATATGGTGTGATTCTATTGAAAGGAGATGTCCCAAAAAAGCCAGTCCATCAAGACTGAAAGCCAATTAGTCCTTGACAGGAGATGAGGGTGGGGATGGAGGAGGTGGGAATCAGGAGTGACTTCTTAATGGGTAAAAGATGTCCTTTACGACTTATGGGAACATGTCATAAGAAGATACAGTGGGTGGCTTCCCAAATTTGTGAATTGGCTTAATCTCACTGAGTGGAACTACGATCATGGCATCCAATCCCATCACTTTTGGCAAATAAATGAGGGGGAAAATATGGAAACAGTGACAGACTTTAGTTTCTTGGGCTCCAAAATCACTGCAGACAGTGACTGCAGCCATGAAATTAAAAGACACTTGCTCCTTGGAAGAAAAGCTATGACCAAACTTGATAGCATATTAAAAAGCAGAGACATCACTTTGCCAACAAAGGTCCCTCTAGTCAAAGCTATGATTTCTCCAGTAGTCATGTACAAATGTGAGAGTTGGACCATAAAGAGGGATGAGCACCAAAGAATTGATGGTTTTGAATTTCAGTGCTGGAGAAGACTCTATTTAGAGTCCTTGGACAGCTAGGAGATCAACCCAGTCAATCCTAAAGGAAATCAACCCTGAATAGTCATTGGAAGAACTGATGCTGAAGCTGAAGCTCCAATACTTTGGCCACCTAATGCGAAGAGTCAATTCACTGGAAAAGACCCTGCTGCTCGGAAAGATCGAGGGCAGGAGGAGAAGAGGGTGACAGAGGATGAGCTGGTAGGATGTTATCATCGACTCAGTGGGCATGAGTTTGAGCAAACTCTGGGAGACAGTGAAGGACAGGGAAGACTGGCATGCTTCCGATCATGGGGTCGCAAAGAGTTGAACATGACTGATAGACTGAACGACAAGAACTGAGTAAAAATCTTTATAAATTGGCAAGTTATGTAGTCTGAGAATATCATTAATTTTTTTTTTAGTTGAACTATAACACTTTTCACATCACGGTAATAAAATCCTTAAGTATTTTGGGGAATGGGAATAAGAAATCCACTGTATAACGTATGCACTAAAGTTAAAAAGCAATATTAACCTTATTGTGATGCACATGTTATACAGGAAAAATAGTGCACTTTTTAAAAGTAAAAAAAAAAAAATAGAACTGAAAAGCATGGCATTGTCTTACATTTTCGAAAATGTATTTTATGTGTACCTAAAGAGGAAAAGGCTGAATTTTCTTTCCTGTGTCTTCATTCCACCTGTAACAATCTCTTATTTCTGTGGAAGGGAACCAAGTGAACTGGGTACACGGATACTGAGAAGGGAAATGGAAGACCTCAATGGTCCCCAATCAAGTTGTCAGGGACCGTTCTGCCTCTCCCACCTCTCTATCTCAGCTCAGGGTTCCCAAAATGACCACTGGCAAGTGCTTAAGTCCAGTATTCTTTCAGGATGTTTAATCATCCCCTTGAGAGCAGAAACACTGCTAATTGATCTGAACTGCCCCCAGCACCCACAAATGGCCAAAAAAAAATGGAGTGTTGTAGGGAACAGACAATTTAGGACACAAGTTGAGAGTCACATAACTGAGAAGTGCCCAAGCTGAGACTCAAACCCATACCTGTCTTTCAGAAAGTCTCTCTGACTTGAAACCACCAGCCTGCAATGCAACCTGCTACTACTGAAGGATGGGGTAGCCTGGAATGCTGCAGTCCATGGGGTTGCAAAGAGTCAGACGAGACTTAGCAACTGAACAACAACATAAAATAGTCTGGATGGCAGTTCCTGGTAAGTCCTTCCCCTTCCTCCACACTAAGAAGCTGCTGAAAGCCTTCATCTGGTTGGTACACAGTGATACGAAAGTCGGTTGGCTCTCCTCTTGTGAGTGGCATGTGGAGCAGCATGGCTTTGTCTTACTCTAGGGTCCCAGGATCAGAGCTGTCCGGGGACTGTCGCTAACTAAGGGTCACCTCAGGAGAGATGACTTGGGGCATCCCTGTTTCTTACTCGCCTCCCCCTGACATCCAGGTGTGTTATCCTCACACTTTTCCCCCATGCGTGTCTTTTCCAGTTGACCCTGAGTCCTTGGATCACACTTGCACAAACATCCCTGGCCTCGTGTATCATGGTTCATTGAAAGGAGTATTAATATAAAATGTGTTTGGATTCATGCTAAGGGCAGGTGTCATTTAATAGTGTACCAGCAACAATTAAATGACATTTTAATGTCTTTGTGGAAATAGCAATTCACGAGCCCATATCTCAGCATGGATATTTATATACCTAGGCCTGTTCTCTTAATGATTATGATTTTTAGCAGCTCAGTTTATTCACAAACAGAATCTCAAGTGCTTTTAATAATTTTTCTAAGGCAATGGAGTAGATTTTCCTTTGAAATCATTTTCCCCCACTGGAACTGGCTCTGTAAACCAATGAGTAAATACAAAGGGGATTTACAGTTGAAATAGATTTTATGTTCTTCAGTTTTTCTTTTCCTTAAGGATGAACACTATAACTCTCCACACTGGTGCTTCCCATTTTCTAGGACTGGTACAGAACTGCTGAGGCCAAAACTTAAAATGAAGACAATTTATTACCAAAAGTTAATTGACAGTGTTAGGGAGAAAACATCTCCATTTGCTACCCAAAGGGTGGAAAGCTTGATCCTTGTACCTGTGAAATTGCTGCTACCCACATAACTGTTTAGGATTCATTTAGTGGTTAACAGAAAAGGATTCTTAGACTTAACAAACAAATGATAAACAAGATGTACTGACTGCAACTAGAAAATTTTAGCCTATGGCAATGTATAGGTTTGATGGAGCTAATATTATATTACTATCATATAACTTAGGTTCCAGTTCTGTCTTCAGCATCGTCAGAGAGCAGGTATTGAAGAGACTTCCGAATATTTGCCAGCTCTTGCTGTTGCTGATTCCAAAAAGGAAAGAAATATTAAACAGTTAAATATTATTTAGATAATTGTTACATACAGTTCATAAAAAAATACCCCAATGTTCATGTCCCTCCATAGTTCTCAATATTAAACATGCACTACTTACAGCATCCATCACAATTTTGTTTTGCAGCATGGCCATTTCTCGTCTAACTTCACCTTGTTCATCAGTCAGAAGATGTTCATGATCCTTCTGAAACTCCTCTATACTCTAATAAAACAGAAGGCCTAGTCCAGTGATAAAGCACCACTTTTCATTTCACTTTCTAAACACATACAATTAAGTTTCAAAGTAACAACACTTAACAGTCAAAGGATGCTCATTATTTATTTCAAAAATATTGTAACTAAAACATGGAGATTGAAACACCCACTTAAGGAATCCTTCAAATGTTGTATCTGAGTCAAAGATCATTATCATCACACTTGGCTCAAAACAATGAGTTTGTGAACAGCTAAGGTCAAGGTGGACCAAAAAGAAGGAGGAGGCAAAGGAGGAGGAAGGAGAAGAGGAGGAAGAAGAAAGAAAATCACTGACAGTCTCATATCATGAAATTACATAGTTTAAAAACTCTCTGACAAGCTTTCTAAACACCAGGTAACAATGCACCTATAATGACCCATAATCAATTCAGCATGGTTCCATTAGAGGGAAAAGATGATCTGTCATAGGAACTCATTAAGGTATGAAAAACAAACATGTTCTAAACTTTCACTATTGATTCAACCAATAGGAATCTGGTGCATCCTATATAAAAAGCATTCTGTTAAGTGCCCTGGAGGAATTAGAAAATGAGTACATAATCTCTTCCTTATTCCAGTGAGAATTAAAAACATGTAAACAGAAAGCAACACAAAAACAGTATAACAATTCAGGAAGCACATTTTGCTGTGGCTATGTAGTGGAAAATAGGATGGTTTCTGATTTTGTTGGCAAAAGAATAAGATGTTAATAGGTAAAAGAAGGGAATCAAGCCTACTGCCGGGGAGGAGAATATGCAAAGCAAGGAGGTATTGGTGACTTAGTGCAGAGAAAGGAACCAATCTGGACAGGTGGGAGGAGACAAAGAATGTATGCAGGAAATCACAAAGAGAGGGGGGTCTTGATATGGGGTACACATTGAACGCCTGAGACTTCAAACTGGGAAGATATTATGATAAGTTTTCAGGAGAGAAGGGATACTTTTTGGAGGATCATATTACAGAAGTGTGAAGGATGGATTGGAGAGGAGAGAAGTCAGGCAAGAGTTTAATAGAACAAGCAAGGGACAATGAGGCCCTAAACCAGGTAAGGCAGCAGCAGTGGGAATTCAAAGGAAGAAATTAAAGTACAGTTGCAGAGGTGAAAACTGCAGGGCCGAGTAATAGATGAGTGGGAAGGACAAGGAACTTTGGGGAGTCAAAGACAACACTGAAGTCACCAACCTCATATCTTCTTTGGTACTTTATCAAACCTTCACATCAATTAATAGCCAATTATCAGGGAGCATTAGAATAACACATTTGTCCACTTGGAGACACTTCTACAATAACGCTTTTGCACTAAATGATTCCAAAGTTCTTTAAGGGATATTTATTTTAAAACTCTTTTACTAGTTTACTTACGATAGTTTACTTAAACTATCTTAAACTATCTTAAGTAGTTTAGAAGAGTGACATATTAAAATGTATTTGAGCAAGGTAATGAAATGGAACATCCCATCAAAATAAGAAGGGGTGTATATCTGGGATTCCATTGCCTCCTGAATAAGTATGCATCTGTATGAAGCAGAGAACAGCATCATGAAGGCAATCTGCTAGTGGGAGAATGGCATGGTAGATGATTCTCAATTCACAAGCTTTTTGTCTTCCTCTGGCTTTTTCACAGTGCTATGCATTCCAGGCTTCCTCCTGTGACTACGCATTTGCATATAAAGGCATTTTTAGTCACTGTAGCAATTCTGCATTGTCAAGTAATTATCTTCCAATTAAAATAAATACATTAAAAACTAAAAGCAAATATGCCAAAGAACACTCACATATTTGAAAATAAAAGATATATTCAGAAAGTACAATTGCTACTTACTATTTTAAACACACCACTGAAGTAAACAGAAGTAAAAGACATTAGGACTTAATCAATGACTTCCTACTTTCCTGATAGTTGTCACTGATCTCCCAAAAAACTGACTGCTGAATATAAAATTAGGATTAAAGTATCGATTTTAATCACGATTTTAATCACGTCTCTTTCTAGGTAATATTCCCAATGTACCATTTCCTATTTTAAGTAATACCACAAAGCTGATAATAAATCCTAAAAATAAAAATTAATTGATTAATTAAAAACAAATAAAAATAGAAATAAATTTAGCATTCATGTTCACCCAAAATCAACTCCTCCAAATGGAAAATGCAGAAGAATTTAAAACGTTATCACCAAAATATTGTTACCAAAACTACACAAGAATCTAACTTCTACTTCAAAATAGACATTATGTATTATAAGAATGAATTGCATTACCAAAAACAACAGACCTTTAAGAACTGGTCGTATAAGTTAAAAAATTTTTTCAGCCTCTGTCTCTGAACAATTCTTGCTGCTTGAAAAATCTTTTGTTGTTCACGAAACAAATTCTACAAGTAGAAAAGACATTGAGATAAAATGTGGTTAATTTAATATTTAGCAACGTGTAATTCTACAGGACATTAAAAAGATTATTCTTTAAATCAATATTTTAAACATTTTCTGCGCTAAATTTTAAAAAAAGCTTAGACATTTGTGCTTCCACCAATATACAAACAAATGAAATAATACTATTCATCAATCATTGAGAAGGCTCTTTCTTTCTTGTTTAAAGTATTTTGTTGGTTTATAGCATTGAAGGTAATCATTTGTATGGTGATAGATGGAAAAAAATCTTTCCTGGTGAGGATGCTGTGGTGCATACGGAAGCAGAAATACAAAATGCTCTACACAGGAAATGTCCTTCTTTGCCCATATTCAAAACATCCATCTTAATTCTTGGTAGCTACAAAATTTACAAACAGTTTTCACCGCCATCTCTTTATCAAAAATAAATGAAATCTATGCAATTATTCTATTTAACAGCAATTAAGAGAAAAATTCTTTCCTAACAACATTGAAACATGTAGTAATTCTTGGCCATTCAATATACAAGATGAACCTTTCAATAATGCAAAACTTTGAGTTCTTTGACCTGATCTCCAGAAACAATTCTGTCCTCTCCCCTAGTTTAGCCACTCACTTACATTTCCTTACCCTAGATTCTGTCACCAACAACTGCAAAATCTATATAAGAGGAAGAACCGCACACTCATATAGGAACTATCTGTCAGGCCCTGCTCTGAAAGATGTTAAGTGAACTTAACACTTAGGAACTCATTTGTGAAGAAGAGGACTGGAGGGGAGAAAGCGGGGTTGGGGGGGGGGGGAGGCTGCACTGAGTGGATTGTGGGATCTCAGTTTCCCAACCAGGGATTGAACCCTGGCCAAGGCAGTGAAAGCCCTGAATCCTAACCACTAGACCACCAGGGAACTCCCTTAGGAACTCATCCTCAAGGCAAACCTATGATGTAGGTACTCTTATTACACCCCATTCATACATGAGGACACTGAGACCTGTCAGAGATACATAATCTGCCCATGGCTCCATAGCCAGTAATTGGACAAATCAGAATTGGATCCCAACATATGGCTCCAGAGCCCAGGGTCTTGACCACTGTACTATATACTGTTTGCCCATTTTTCCCATCAGGTAACCTCTACCTCCCTATGTTGGCAGCTCACTCCCCTTTGTACTGTGTCTCAGTACCCTACCAGGACCTGATATCTACATTTGAATTGAACATTTTTCACTGCCCCTTTTCTCCACCCCCTGCCCTGTATCCTCCTTCCGAGTTAAGGCCATGGTCATTCACTATACCTACACCCTTGCACTTACACCTTACCCCCTTTTCACTCTGTCAACATGCTTAGCTCACCCTAACCCTGGAAAATCCAACTCTCCAGCTGCTCAGCCACAACCACACAGACAGGTCTTATTTTAGACTCGTGATCGCTATGACGCTCATCTAAGTTGGACTGTACTGCAGCTTGGCAATGGTACTTCCGTGGTCCATCTACTGACTCACTGTGAGGAAACAATTCCAGGTTTTCTCCTCTGCCCTCAAAAGGCAACACCTCCTCCATCATCCTTACCCCTAACTGTGACAGAGGTCAGTCCGGTAAGAGTAAACCATGCCCTGACTGCAGTGGCTGGTTATGGAATAGGCAAATGATCCAAACTAGATGAGTGATAGTCTTCCGAAAGAATTTCCTGCCAAGCCACAGAACAAGATTTTCTCGGTCCACTGGGGTTTGGGCTTCCCTGGAGGCTCAGATGGTAAAGAATCTGCCTGCAGTGCGGGAAACCTGGGCTCGATCCCTGGATTGGGAAGATTCTCTGGAGGAGGGCATGGCAACCCACTCCAGTATTCCTGCCTGGAGAATCCCCATGGACAGAAGAGCCTGGCAGACTGCAGTCCATGGGGTCACAAAGAAGTCAGACACGACTGAGAGACTAAGCACAGCACACTGGAATTTACTAAACTGAGAGCACGTTTAGGATTGCAAGACTCTATCTTACAGACCTCATGGAAAAATCCTACTAGGAGATAGGGACAGAGCCCAAATGACCCTGCCTGAGAAACTTTAGATAAGGCCTGAAACTCTGCTTTTGTACTCCGGTAAATTTCAGACACTTGAAACTGCAAGAATCCAAACCAAGAGAGGGAGTAAAGACCAGGGGCTTTTCTGAGTGTGGTGTGTGCCTGTACTTCTCTGATTTTCTGTGATCCGGGTCCAACCACATAGGCAGCAGTGGGGCCCTGGTTCAGGTCTATGGGTCTAAGACATGACCAGGCTCTCCATTAAACTTGAGACTTGGTTACAAAGCATGCGTGCATGCTAAGTCGCTTCTGTCGTGTTCAACTCTTTGCAACCCTATGGGCTGTAGCCCGCCAGGCTCCTCTGTACGTGGGATCCTCCAGGCAAGGATACTGGAGAGGGTTGCCATGACCTCCTCCAGGGAATCTTCCCGACCCAGGGATTGAACTCGTGCCTCTTAGGTCTCCTGCATTGGCAGGCAGGTTCTTTATCACTAGCGCCACCTCTTGAGAAGCCTCTTGGTTACAACAGATTAATTAGAAAGTTAAGCCTGATACCAACAGCTAGTTTTTCTTCTTCCTCCTTGGTTTCCTGCACGCTTATATCCCACTCCAGAAACAAAGTCAGAAACTGCTGAGAATATTCACGATAAAGCTTCTGCCTGTAAAACGTAATAATGAGCAATGTCATACTTCATATTGCTAAGAAAAAAGCAAACACATTCAAAACGAAACTGATTTGACACAAATTATACTATAAAGGGAGAAGGGAATAATTGCAGCTGAAAATTTCCGATGGGAAATGGCAAAACAAAATGGATGATTTACTCTCATTCCCTCAGTATTTGTCCCCAACTGTCTAAGAGGGATGCGATCTCACATGCCTTAGCTCTTGAGAACTAAGGAAGATTTAATGCAGTATAAACTTCCCCCCAAATGCATTTTATCTATAAGTTTTTGTTTTCATTTTCACTTATTGAATAACATATAGGCTGTGACATGATAAAGAGATTCAATGAAGATATCATATAAGTTTTCTAAACAGGAATATTTCACTTCCCCCGCCCTCACCCTGTCACAATAAAGATTTTGCACAAAAGAAAAGTGGACCCGATGATGATAAATTTTGAAGTTATTCAAATATAAAATTAATTCTTTCCACACAATTGAATACAGCTAAATATCACAAGACACTTCTCTTTTATTCATCTAGCATATTCCAAGAACGAATATAATTTTTTCTTAAATACTAACAAAATTCAGCTATAATTTTAAAGCAGAAAATAGGTTACCATTATCGACCTTTAGTAATACCTCTCATTTCAATTAAGGTGTAAGGTTATAGGACGTCAATAAAAATCAAACTGCATATATTTCTCAACAGAGACACCAATTAATAGAGGATAACAGCATTATTTTAATTAAGCTGGACTCACAAACACTAAGATATGACACCCAGGTCCTGGCTCTAAAAACCAACAATGTTTGTTACCTTTGCTCCTCCTGCGTTTTCCAAACATGCTCAATTATCAGGTTAATGCTTTGGACAGAAGCATTGGTATTCATTATAAATCTTTTTCTCTTTGCATGAAGAAGCTTCTTAATATCATCTATATCAAACATATATATTTCCACTTAGTATTGATTCAGTAGTATTGGAAATACAATCACCATTTTAAAAAGGCATCATGTCAAAACTCCAGCATGCATTTCCCTTTTTTCTGTATAATAGTTCAGTTACTAGCACCTCAATTCTAATCTTTATAACTGGGGGTAGTCTTAAGATGGTGGAGGAATAGGATGGGGAGACCACTTTCTCCTCCACAAATTCACTGAAAGATCATTTGAACTCTGAGAAAATTTCACAAAACAACTTCTGAACGCTGGCAGAGGACACCAGGCACCCAGAAAGGCAGCCCATTGTCTTCAAAAGGAGGTAGGACAAAATATAAAAGATAAAAAGAGAGGCAAAAGAGTTAGGGATGAAGTGCCATCCTGGAGAGAGAGTCATAAAAGAGAAGTTTCCAAACACCAGGAAACCCTATCACTGGCGGGTCTGTGGGGCATTTTGGAATCTCAGAGGGCAACATAACTGGGAGGAAAAATAAATAAATAAATAAATAAAACTCACAGATTATATGCCTACTGGCAACTTCCAGTGGAGAAGTAGCCCAGTCGCTCACATCTGATACCAGCAAGTGGGGGCTGAACAGGGAGGCACGGGCTGCAATGCTTAGGGTAGAGACCGGGCCTGAATGACCTGAGGACAATCTGAGGAAGCTAGAGTGAGATAGCAACCCAAACAGAGGAATAGCCAGAGAAAGAGAAAAGGGGAGAGAGAGAGAGAGAGAGACAGAGAACTTTCCCGTGAAAAGCTCTAACCTAGGGCACTGCTGGGCCCACTCACAGAACAAAGGACTGAGCGAATACCAGAGGAAAGCTAGCCAGCTGCGGACCAGCCCGTCGCCCACCAGAGCCAGAAAGGGGCAATCTTGGCCCCAGAGATGGCATCCTCTACCAAACTGTGAGTAGGCTCCCAGTTGCTAACCAAGTCTTCCTGGGATCCTAGAAGGTTGACATCCTATGGGAGGGTCACAGCCAGAGATCAGCTCCCCAGAAGAGACACACAGCACAGCTGAGATGGTGCTCCCACTGTGCACCCAGGAAACCAAGCAGCTGGGACAGGAGAGGTGATAAGACGTCCCATCCAGCTGGGGAGAGTGCACTCGCCAAGCACCTGGTCGCCTGTGCTGCTCAGGCCTGGGAAGGGCACAAAACGCATGCCCAAAGGAGTCTGCGCCTTTTTGGAGTACCTGAAAACCCAACCTGAGCAGCTTAGACCTGGGAAGTGCACACAACCCAGGGCCCACTTTAGACAGTTCCCCTGCAGAGCAACCTGGAACCTCAGCAGTGTAGACTGGGAAAGCACACATGCCGTGAGCAGGGGCAAACCCAGTGCGGCTTAGACCCTGCGAGCGCTCCCCACACACGCCAGTGATATTTGTTTGCAGTGTTCCTCCCTCCCTACAGCACAACTCAACAAGTGAGCCTAAATAAGTGACCACTACCGCCCCCTTGTGTCAGGGCAGAAATTAGACACTGAAGAGACTTGCAAACAAAAGAAGCTAAAATAAACAGAGGGAACCGCTTTAGAAGTGACAGGTGGAACAGATTAAAACCCTGTAGTTAGCACTGACTACATTGGAAGGGGCCTATAGAACTTGAGAAGTATAAGCTGAAACAAGGAACTATCTGAAACTGAAGTGACCCCACACTGCCCACAACAGCTCCAGAGAAATTCCTAGATATATTTTTACTATTGTCATTTATTTTTAATTTTTAATTTTGAAGTCCTTTATTACTCCTTTAATTTTCATTTTTGTAACCTATTATTACCTTGCAAAAAAAGACCCTATTTTTAAAGCAAATTTCATATATATTATTTTTATAATTTTTGTGATTTTGTTTTGTTTTTTTAATATCACATTTTTTAAAGTCTAACTTCTACTCTAGATTTTTAATCTTTGCTTTTTGGTATTTGTTATCAAGTTTGTACCTTTAAGAATCCAATCTTCAGTGCTATTTTTACTTAGGAGTGTGATTACTGGCTTGATTGCCCTCTCCCCCTTTTGACTCCCCTTTTTCTCCCCTAGGTCATCTCTATCTCCTCCCTCCCCCATCTCATTTCTACTAAACTCTGTGAACCTCTTAGGGTATTGAGGGCTGTGGAGAACACTTAGGGAATTGATTACTGGCTAGATCTGTCTCTCTCCTTCTGAGTCCCCCCTTCTTCTCCTGGTGACCTCTATCTCCTTCCTCCTTCTTCTCTTCTCTTTGTAACTCCGTGAACCTCTCTGGATATTCCAGGCTGTGAAGAGCCCATAGGGATTTAATTACTGGCTAGATTGCTCTCTCCCCTTTTGACTCCCCCTGTCCTCGTCCTGGTCAATTTTATCTCCCTCCTCCCTCTACTCTTCTCTATGTAATTCCGTGAACCTCTCTCAGTGTTTCAGACTGTGGAGAATCTTTTCTCCATTAACCTAGATGTTTAATCATCAGTGCTGTATGGATGGAGAAGTCTTGAGGTTACTGTAAGAATAAGACTGAAAACCAGAGGCAAGAGGCTTAAATCCAAAACCTGAGAACACCAGAGATCTCCTGACTCCAGGGAATATTAATTGATAAGAGCTCATCCAAAAGCCTCCATACCTACACTGGACCCAAGCTCCACCCAAGAGCCAAGAAGTTCCAGAGCAAAACATACTACCCAAACTCTCCAGCAACACAGAAACATAACCATGAGCTTTAACATACAGGCGGACCAAAAGAAAGCAAACTGATAAACATCTCAAAACTCACTACTCATACTACCCAAATTCTCCAGCAACACAGGAACATAACCATGAGCTTTAACATACAGGTGGACCAAAAGAAAGCAAACTGATAAACATCTCAAAACTCACTACTGGACACTTCATTGCACTCCAGAGAGAAGAAATCTAGCTACACCCACCAGAACACTGACGCAAGCTTCCCTAATGAAGAAACTTTGACAAGCCACCCATCCAATCCCACCCACAGTGAGGAACCTCCACAATAAAAAGGAACCACAAACTGCCAGAATATAGATACGACACCCAAAACACAGCAATCTAAACAGGATGAAAAGGCAGAGAAATACTCAGCAGGTAAAGGAACATGATAAAAGCACACCAAACCAAACAAAAGAGGAGGAGATATGGAGTCTACCTGAAAAAGAATTCAGAATAATGATAGGAAGAATGATCGAAAATCTTGAAAACAAAATGGAGTTACAGATAAACAACCTGGAGACAAGGATTGAGAAGATGCAGGAAATGTTTAACAAGGACCTAGAAGAAATAAAAAAGAGTCAATCAATAATGAATAATGCAATAACTGAGATGAAAAACACTCTGGAGGGAACCAACAGTAGAATAACTGTGGCAGAAGATAGGATAAGTGAGATGGAAGATAGACTGGTATAAATAAATGAAGCATAGAGGAAAAAAGAAAAAAAGAATTAAAAGAAATGAGGACAAACTCACAGACCTCTGGGACAATGCCAAACGCCCCAACATTTGAATCTTAGGAGACCCAGAAGAAGAAGACAAAAAGAAAGACCATGAGAAAATACTTGAAGAGATAATAGTTGAAAACTTTCCTAAAATGGAGAAGGAAATAGCCACCCAAGTCCAAGAAACCCAGAGAGTCCCAAACAGGATAAACCCAAGGCAAAACACCCCAAGACACATATTAATCAAATTAACAAAGATCAAACACAAAGAACAAATATTAAAAGCAACAAGGGAAAACCACAAATTACACACAAGGGGATTCCCATAAGGATAACAGCTGATCTTTCAATAGAAACTCTTCAGGCCAGAAGGGAACGGCAGGATATACTTAAAGTGATGAAAGAGAGAAACCTACAACTCAGATTACTGTAACAAGCAAGTACCTCATTCAAAAATGAAGGAGAAATCAAAAGTTTTACAGACAATCAAAAGCTGAGAGAATTCAGCAACACCAAACCAGCTCTCCAACACATGCTAAAGGATCTTCTCTAGACAGGAAACACAGAAAAGGTCTATAAACTCGAACCCAAAACAACGAAGTAAATGGAAACAGGATCATACTTATCAATAATTACCTTAAATGTACATGGGTTGAATGCCCCAACCAAAAGACAAAGACTGGTTGAATGGATACAAAAACTAGACCCCTATATATGCTGTCTACAAGAGTCCCACCTCAAAACATGGGACACATACAGACTGAAATTGAAGGGCTGGAAAAAGATATTTCATGCAAATGGAGACCAAAAGAAAGCAGGAGTAGCAATACTCATATAAGATAAAATAGACTTTGAAATAAAGGCTGTGAAAAGAGACAAAGAAGGACACTAAATAATGATCAAAGGATCAATCCAAGAAGAAGATATAACAAGTATAAACATATATGCACCCAACATAGGAGCACCGTAATATGTAAGGCAAATTCTAACTAGTATGAAAGGGGAAATTAACAGTAACACAATAACAGTGGGAGACTTTAATACCCCACTCACACCTATGGAAAGATCTACTAAACAGAAAATTGGCAAGGAAACACAAACTTTATTAAATGATACAATGGACCAGTTAGACCTAATTGATATCTATAGGACATTTCACCCTAAAACAATGACGACTTCACCTTTTTCTCAAGTGCACACGGAACCTACTACAGGATAGATCACATCCTGGGCCATAAATCTAGCCTTGGTAAATTCAAAAAAAATTGAAATCATTCCAAGCATCTTTTCTGATCATAATGCAGTAATATTAGATATCAACTACAGAGAAAAACAAACTATTAAAAATTTCAACATATGGAGGCTAAACAACACGCTTCTGAATAACCAACAAATCAGAGAAGAAATCAAAAAATAAATCAAAATATGCATAGAAACAAATGAAAATGAAAACAAAACATCCCCAAACCTATGGAACTCAGTAAAAGCAGTGCTAACGGGAAGGTTCATAGCAATACAAGCTTACTTCCAGAAAAAAGAAAAAAAGTCAAATAAATAATCTAACTCTACACCTAAAGCAACTAGAAAAGGAAGAAATGAAGAACCCCAGGGTTACTAGAAGGAAAGAAATCATAAAAATTAAGGCAGAAATAAATGCAAAAGAAACAAAAGAGACCATGGCAAAAATCAACAAAGCTAAAAGCTGATTCTTTGAGAAGATAAATAAAAGAGACAAACCATTAGACTCATCAAGAAGTAAATGGAGAAGAATCAAATCAACAAAATTAGAAATGAAAATGGAGAAATTACAGCAGACAAAACAGAAATACAAAGGATCATAAGAGACTACTATCAGCAACTGTATGCCAACAAAACGGACAACTTGGAAGAAAAGGACAAATTCTTAGAAAAGTATAACTTTCCAAAACTGAACCAGGAAGAAATAGAAAATCTTAAAAACAGACCCATTACAAGCATGGAAATTGAAACTGTAATCAGAAATCTTCCAGCAAACAAAAGCCCAGAACCAGACGGCTTCACAGCTGAATTCTACCAAAAATTGAGAGAAGAGCTAACACCTATCATACTCAAACTCTCCCAGAACATTGCAGAGGAAGGTAAACTTCCAAACTCATTCTATGAGGCCACCATCACCCTAATACCAAAACCAGACAAAGATGCCAGAAAAAAAGAAAACTACAGGCCAATATCACTGATGAACATAGATGCAAAAATCCTTAACAAAATCCTAGCAAACAGAATCCAACAACATATTAAAAACATACATCATGATCAAGTAGGCTTTATCAGAGGGATTCAAGGATACTTTAATATATGCAAATCAATCAATGTAATACACCACATTAACAAATTAAAATATAAAAACCATATGAAAGATACATGTGTACCCCAATGTTCATTGCAGCACTGTTTATAATAGCCAGGACATGTAAGAAACCTAGATGCCCATCAGGAGACGAATGGATAAGAAAGCTGTGGTACATATACACAAGGGAATATACTCAGCCATTAAAAGGAATACATTTGAATCAGTTCTAATGAGGTGGATGAAACTGGAGCCTGTTATACAGACTGAAGTAGTCAGAAAGAAAAATGCCAATACAGTATACTAATGCATATATATGGAATTTAGAAAGATGGTAATGATGACCCTATATGCGAGACAGCCAAAGAGACACAGATGTATAGAACAGTCTTCTGAACTCTGTGGGAGAAGGCGAGGGTGGGATGATTTGAGAGAATAGCTTTGAAACATGTATATTATCATATGTGAAACAGATCGCCAGTCCAGGTTCCATGCATGAGACAGGGTGCTAAGGGCTGGTGCACTGGGATGACCCAGAGGGATGGGATGGGGAGGGAGGTGGGAGGGGGGTTCGGGTTAGGAAACACATGTACACCCATGACTGATTCATGTCAATGTATGGCAATAACCACTACAATGTTGTAAAGTAATTACCCTCCAATTAAAATAAATTAATTAAAAAATAAATAAATAAAGCTAATTTTATAACTGCACACGTTTTAGAAAAATCTGTAATGGAAAAAGAGAGCTAAGAAACTAAAGTTACTCTTTTCCAAAATGTATTTATAGGCTCTCAAAGACAGTTTTTCATTTTCTCATAACAAAACACTTATAAAAGCTGGGTTTGGGTAAATTTATAAAATATCCTCTGTATCAAAGGACACATTCTGATGGATTCTTGTTACAACTCAATAGGTAAATCATACATCATCATTCTATTTTTGAAGTGTCCAAAAGAGAAAAAAAAAATAAAACGCAAAGGCAAGAAAACTATTTTTTAAATTCAGTCAATGAGGATTTTAGGTATTTTTGAGTTAAAGACAAAGATCATGAAGAATTTAAGGAAATAAAGGAATTTATTCAAAAACACTTTCTAAATCCATTCATAAGGGAAAAATTGGGAGTCTGTCTTACATCAGTTTTAAAAAGAAGGTTTGCAGTTTGCAAAATGTTCAATATTTCTAAAAATGCTTTCCTAAACATTTGATTGTATGTTATTGATCTACCATGAATTGTTACTTTCCAGGGATTGTGACAAGCTACACAATTTTATACATCCAGTTTATCTTGCATAATAATCAGTTTATGAGACAGCTCCCACTCAAACATCTTGCTTGTATGAAGGATCCACTTAGAGGACTCAAAAACTGACATAGGCTCCATGTTAAGAGTCTCTTCCTATAACCCAGTTAATGTAATTGATATCTAAAAGAACAATTTTAAACTTTTAAGTTTATGGTTCTGATCTTACATCACCAGCATGCTAGCAAAGTTCCTTTTAGTTCTCCACTGCACAGTTAATGTAAATATAACAATAGAGACGTATTTTACAGGATTAAATATAAAATTCTGTATGCACCAAAGAAAAAGGAATGTCACACAAAATAGGTAGAGGAAATTAAAAATTGATATTAAAGAAGGATATATTCCTTACTCTGAGATGCAAGTAGGAAAAACAGTTTCATTCACATTCTTCTAATATCCCACAGTCCATCAAATGCACCCATGTATAAAATAAAAGCATTGCTCTGACCGCACCACTGGTAGCACCATTCTCTCCAAATCCATAGTAAAAAGGGAAACTAAAGAAACCTATGAAGCCAAATCACACTAAACACGTAGGGAAGATCCTGAATCTGAGAACAAGGTATTAACATTTCCTATGATATAGAGTTTTAAAACAATTTACTTTCACTACAGTATCTCCTAAAGCATACCTTCAAATTTTTTCAGCATATCCTGTAATTCATTCCTGTAAAGAAATCACATGAACTTTTAAATTAAGGGTACCTAAAACACCATACTGGTTTTGGAAGAAACGTGTCATGCCAAGTGTTTTACATACAATACTTGCTACAGGAGCCCACCTTTACTTTTCTTAAAGTACCTTATAAGGCAAGCCCAAATTCCTTTAAACATGTTACCTCACATCTTCCATAAATGCTGCTTGTGAAGGACTTTCTTCTTCATGGATATCAATCACTGACCTGTTTGCTGCATGGAAATAAAATGGGAAAAGGTTTAAGACTGACATATGGCATTTTGGTCAGGTTTCCTGAAGAAACAGCTGCACTGTGGAAGGTTCCAGGATTTGCAACAACAAAAGTGTCTTAAAGCAGACATCTCAGAGGAATCGTGTATGTGAAGGTCAGATGAAGTTACATCAGGGGCCAGGACCACTTTTTGGAGACAGTGTTATAAGCCTTTCAGGGTTTACCAGCAGTGGGAATAAAACATGCAGCACTCCCGGAAATGATTCGGAAAGAAGGACGTGCAAGCTGTTATGAAGGAGAGCTGCTAGGAAGCTTACAGGGCAGTCCCAGTTTGGGATATGAGGCTGAATTGGGCAACGTCCGGTACCTGACACAGCTTGGCACACACATGGCTTTCCCTGCTTACTATGTGGAGGACTGGGAAGCAATGACCCAAGGGACACTGCCCATTCCCCCCCCCCATTACTCTGCCCTCGCCCATGCACTGTGATCTGCAAAGGTTTCCGACAGACCATACCTTGGCAAACACTCTCTGACTCACTCAGCTCTCTTCTCTCCTGACTCCCAGAGTCACAGGCTGCCATATCCTGAGCCTCCATCGGGGCATCCTGAGTCTCCTTCGAGGCATCCTTAGCCCTCCTGAGACGCTTCCTCTGAGGCCTCTCCATCTACTCGAGTCTTCCGAGGTACAGACAGCACGCCTGCACCCTGGGAGCACAAACGTAAAGACACAGATGGCCCCAGGGTCAACGAGCAATAGCTGGCATGGGTCCTCCGCGGCAGATCAGAGTGTGTACTTCCTCCTGTCCCTTGATGGACCAGGAGCTGATGAAGCACACAGTGATTGTGACCCCCTCCCCCCAGCACTGCTATTGAGGACTGGCTCCTGCACCGCCCCTCACAGCCCCGTGCTACCCACAGACATCTGAGTGTCAAGACCCTCTGGGGACAGAGTGTCAGGATCCCACGTGGGGACAGAGGCTGCCCCCTGTGTCTCGCATCCCCAGGGATCCGGTGCCAGGTGGGGAGGCCTGATCACAGGCAGGACAAACCTGAGTGTCCCTCCATAGGGGTGGGGAATAAACCGTTCAGCACCTGTCCAGGCACAGTCGGGTTGGGGGCCTTCCCGACACGCCATCTGGACCCCATGATGACCTCAGGGCACTGGCCCATCCTTCCTGCCCAGTGACCGGGCAGGAAGCACAGACCTGGGTGGATGATGCCTGCCCACCCTCTGAGACTCTTCTGGGTTGTGGACCGACAGCTCTCCCCAAACCCCGCCTGCTGGCCCAGCCCTCGGGGTCCTCCTTCTGCCCGGCTGGAGGCCGAGGGGAAGCCTTGGGGACATCGCTTCAGAGGCCAGCCTGGCTGCCACAGCCCCACACTCTGGTTCCTTCAAGTCTGAGAAGATGGCGCCGCCCCTCCCCCAGCCCTGCTCATGGTCACATCGTGCCGCCAGCCTCCCTGAGGGTCCCTCTGTCCCCCTCTTGGATCCCTCTGGCTGTCCCTCCCTTCCTCCATCCTTCATCCACACAGGGCGAGCTCCTCACCACAATCTCCAAACTGCGAACCTCACACAGCACACACGACGCTCCTCTCACGACCTCGGGACAGCCCGGAAGCAACCAGCCTCTCCTGAGAGGGAGCAGTGCCGATTGGCCAGCACAGTGCGCATGCGGGAGGCGGGGCCTGGGCCTCACCCCGCCCCTTACAGAACAGCCCTCCGGGGGGGAGGGGGTGCTCAGGCTGGGGACGCACGCTGCGGCTCTCCATGTTCTGTCTGCAGAGGACACTGCCCTTGCGGGCCGTTTTCCTGGGAAATCACAGAAGGCCAGGGGAGTGAGGAACAGGTGCTCCAGCCTCTGTCCGCCTGATGAAGGAGCATTTACCAACTCCCAGTCACTCTCCCATTGGTTTCCGTTCCACTCACTCCCTTCCGCTTGCAGACCAAGAGCCACCCTCCAGGGTGTCGTACAAACCACACCCCCCTATTTTCAGATTTGGATTTTCTTTTTTTTTTTTAAGTCAGTGTTACCTAATCCTTAAATAGCCTTGCTTACTTATGTTGTCTGCAAATCACCATCAATTGTATCAGGTTCTCTGTAGTCTTCCGCCACTTCCTCTTTGCATCACTCGACATTGTGGCAGTATCGACCAGTATCTACAGTGTGACCTGTCTCCACCGGGCTTTCTCTTTCCCTGCCCTGTCATGTACCCTTGTGGAGCCACGCCTCCCTTTGTCCCTCCATTTTTCTTCTTGTCCCTGGACATCTGCATGCTTTCCACTTGAGAGCCCTTCAGAGCACCGATGCAAGCAGTGTTCTGGTGTCTAGCCCATGTGCAATATGCATTTCAGTGTTTAAGGGAGGGGGATGGCTAGGTCATAGGCTCACTGAGTGCAGGGAAACTGTCTCCATCTTCTGCCTCCACCAGTGGGTTTAGTCTATTGTTCCATGATCTCACCAAATACTTGATGGAGTCAGGTTTCTTGCCTGTTGCCACTAGTGGATGTAAAATTACATCTGGAAATATCTTCCTTTACATGTCTGCAGTCGCTCATAAGGTTGAGCTCCCATGTGTGTGTCTGTGTGTGTGCATGTGGGTGTGCTTATTGGTCATTTCACTTTCTTTTTCTGTGACAGATCTCCTGGCATCATGACCTTTAATCATTTGGATCAGATGACTTCATTACAGACACACGTAGAAGCTTTTCACATATTCCAGATTTCAGTTTTGTGACATTGCCTCTTGATTGTAATAAAACATAAATAGTTCACGTTTTACTTTGTTAGCCATTTTTAGGTATAGCGTTCAGTGTCATGAAGTGACACCACCACTTCTGCCTTTAGGATTTGTTTCTTTCCAAACTGAAACTCTGTACACATTAAACACTTATTGTCAAACCCCTCCTCCTCCCAAGCCCTGACAACCACCATTTTACTTTCTGTCTCTGTAAATGTGCCTACTCTGGATACTTCATATATGCACTATTTTTATTTTATGGCCAGGATATCTCACTGAGCATATCTTTGATTTCATCCATGTTGTGATGCATGTCAGAATTCCTTTCCTTTTTAATGGCAAAGAATAATCATTGTTGGTGTATATCACATGGTTTCCTCATTCATCTGTTGATGGACAAATACTAATGCTGTACAAGCACAGGCATACAAGTATCTCTTTGAGTCTCTCATTTCACTTTATTTGGGTGTATACCCAGAAGTGGTATTTCTGGATCAGATGGTCATTATAGTATCAATTTTTTGAGTAATTGCATGCTGTTTTCCATAAGGGCCACACCATTTTACATTTCGAACAGTGAAGCACAAAGTTTCAACTTCTCCACATCCATGCCAACAGCTGTTATTCTGTGGATTTCTGGTAACAGGCATCCTGATGAATGTGAAGTGTGATTTTGAATTGCATTTCCCTAATCATTAGCCATATTGAGCATCTTTTCATGGGCTTATTGGTCATTTGCACATTTTCTTAAGAGAAATGTCTACTGAAGTCACTTGCCAATTTTTTATTCATGTTGTGTTGTTGCCATGGTGGTGGTAGTAGTTGAGTTGTGGGAGCTCTTTATGTATTTTGGATTTGAATCTCTTATCAGATAGATTTTGGGCAATTATTTTTTTCCATTCCATGAGTTGCCTGGTCTCTCTTGATAATGTCCTTTGATGTGCAAAAGCTTTGAATTTTGGTATAGTCCAATTTATCAATTTTTTTTCTTTTCCTGACTCCTGGATCTTTTGAAATAAAATACTCTTAACCCTAAAATCATCAAAGTGTTCTCCTATATTTAATTAGACTCATTTTAAGACAGTGCTTTGCCTTTTTAAGTCTTTGTTTGTGTAGACTTGATTTGAGGGCTGGTGTCAGAGATCTGATTGCTTGCTTTTTTTCCTCCCATGGAAAAATGATGGTACCATCCTCATTTATTGAGTGGTGTACACTTTCCCCACTATTAGCAATGCTATGTCTGTCATATGTCCAGTTTCTCTATGTTCCTGCTTCTGCTTCTCTAGCCCTTTACACCAGCCAGTTTATTTATCATGTGCCAAAACCACAGCTAGTAATAAAACGAAGATTCCAAGTTGGATCTGTCAAACTCTAAATCCTCAGGTATTAGCTACACTCCGATGCCTAAGACTCTTCAGTGATTCCTCCAACCCTCCACAAGAGGGTCTACCCTACATATGAGGACCCTTGACATCTTTTCTCATTTAACTCACCTTTTGTCATCTCCAAATACAACTTCCTGCAGTTTCCTCAGGCACATCTTTGCTGTTTTGTGTCACTGGGACTTTGAAGGAGCTCAACCAACTCCTCTGTGGAATCTTGGTTGGCACTCCTTCCTTTGCCTACCGCTGTGGCTTACAGCCTCTCTCCTCTCATTACACTGTAGGCCAGTCAACTGTGTGCTGCAGAAACTGTACTGTTTTGCCTCCCTTTGACCATTAGGCTGGAAACCTGCCTAATTCTAGCAAGCAGACTTAGAATTTGTAATTTATTTATTTATTTATTTTTAGTGTCTTCCAATTTCTTTTTTTTTTTTTTCAATTTTTTTTTTATTAGTTGGAGGCTAATTACTTCACAACATTTCAGTGGGTTTTGTCATACATTGACATGAATCAGCCATAGAATTACACATATTCCCCATCCCGATCCCCCCTCCCACCTCCCTCTCCACCTGACTCCTCTGGGTCCTCCCAGTGCACCAGGCCCAAGCACTTGTCTCATGCATCCCACCTGGGCTGGTGATCTGTTTCACCATAGATAATATACATGCTGTTCTTTCAAAACATCCCACCCTCACCTTCTCCCACAGAGTTCAAAAGTCTGTTCTGTACTTCTGTGTCTCTTTTTCTTTTTGGCATATAGGGTTATCGTTACCATCTTTCTAAATTCCATATCTTTATCATATCATATCTTTATCTTTCTGGCCTACTTCACTCTGTATAATGGGCTCCAGTTTCATCCATCTCATTAGAACTGATTCAAATGAATTCTTTTTAACAACTGAGTAATATTCCATGGTGTATACGTACCACAGCTTCCTTATCCATTCATCTGCTGATGGGCAACTAGGTTGCTTCCGTGTCCTGGCTATTATAAACAGTGTTGCAATGAACATTGGGGTACACGTGTCTCTTTCAGATCTGGTTTCCTCAGTGTGTATGCGCAGAAGTGGGATTGCTGGGTCATATGGCAGTTCTATTTCCAGGTTTTTAAGAAATCTCCACACTGTTTTCCATAGTGGCTGTACTAGTTTGCATTCTCACCAACAGTGTAAGAGGGTTCCCTTTTCTCCACACCCTCTCCAGCATTTATTGCTTGTAGACTTTTGGATAGCAGCTATCCTGACTGGCGTGTAATGGTACCTCATTATGGTTTTGATTTGCATTTCTCTGCTAATGAGTGATGTTGAGCATCTTTTCAATGTGTTTGTTAGCCATCTGTATGTCTTCTTTGGAGAAATGTCTGTTTAGTTCTTTGGCCCATTTTTTGATTGGGTCATTTATTTTTCTGGAATTGAGCTTCAGGAGTTGCTTGTATATTTTTGAGATTAATCCTTTATCTGTTTCTTCATTTGCTATTAATTTCTCCCAATCTGAGGGCTGTCTTTTCACCTTAGAATTTGTAATTTAAATAGATCAGTGTTTACCCATAAATAAAACCAACATTTCTGTAAGCTTTACTGCCTTTTGAAAGTATACAAACTCATGATTCATTTAATTATATTAATAATCCTCTGGAAGATGAATTAGTGTAAGCTCACTTTATCATTTGGGATACTGAGGATCAAAGAGTAGAAATATTTACCCAAGTTCATAGAGCTGTACTGTAGAGCTAGACTGTAGAGTGTGACTATAGACATGGAAGTCCTTTATCAAGTTGTCATTTTCAGTGTAAATTTCAAAACAAACTGGTCAAGGAAGGGTGCTGTCCTTGACACTTTGAAGTACAAGTAAAAGTTGTGAAATGATAAACCTAATGAAGACTTCATACAGATCAGATCAGGTGAAAGAAAAGAGTTGGTTCTTGATAGAACTTAGGTCAATGGTCCAGGAACCTGAAAGTAGAGTGCATTCAAATTTTCAGGGAGATTCTGATTCCTCATGTCTGGCACGAGGACAGGAATCTGGATTTGTAAGAAGCTCCCACAAGTGGTCGCTCTCCAGTGGACCACATTTTTTTATCTCCTGGAGAAGGAAATGGCAACTCACTCCAGTATTTTTCCCTGGAAAATCCCACGGACGGAGGAACCTGGTAGGCTACAGTCCACGGGGTCACAAAGAGTCGGACATGACTGAACGACTTCACTCACTCACTCCCACAAGGGAATTGGATAATTAATAAGGATGATGTAAGGTAAGTGCTATGTCAGGTCCCGTATCTATCTCAGCATTCTATCCTTCATCCTTTCATATTTACTAACAGAACTTTGACACCTTTGCATCTAGATGTGGGCACATGACCCAGTTCAGTTCCTGGGCTGACCGTGACACATGTCCCAGACATATGTAATGGAACTTCTTGGAAAGATTCATGGATTGGACTGATGCAGTTGGCGTCCCCCCTTGATATTTTCCCTTTGTCCTGGCAGGTATATAGATAAAATGCTTGTGACTTTGAGACAGAAGCCAAATAAAGGATGACGGGTTTCCTTGAGCTGTAGCATCAGACCTGAGTTGCCTCTTCTTACTACATGTTAACTGGAATATGTGAACCCCTATTTAGCCAGTCCACTATCTGAAATGAAGTCAAATGCAAACAATAATGACAGAGCAGTACATAAATGAAATTTAGTTTTACTCAACTTGCATCTGTTGAAGCATCAATAAAGCAAGAGAGTTCCAGAAAAACATCTGCTTCATTGACTACACCAAAATCTTTGACTGTGTAAATCACAACAAACTATGGGAAATTCTTAAAGAGATGGGAATACCAGACCACCTCACCTGCCTCCTGAGAAATCTGTATGCAGGTCAGGAAGCAACAGTTAGAACTGGACATGCAACAACAGACTGGTTCCAAATAGGAAAAGGAATATGTCAAGGTTGTATTTTGTCACCCTGCTTATTTAACTTATATATGCAGAGTACATCATAAGAAATGCCGGGCTGGATGAAGCACAAGCTGGAATCAAGATTGCTGGGAGAAATATCAATAACCTCAGATATACAGATGACACCACCCTTATGGCAGAATGAGAAGAAGAACTAAAGAGCCTCTTGATGAAAGTGAAAGAATTCAGAAAACTAAGATCATGGCATCCACTCCCATCACTTCTTGGCAAATAGATGGGGAAACAATGGAAACAGTGACAGACTTTATTTTGGGGGCCCCAAAATCACTGCAGATGCTGCTTGCAGCCATAAAAATAAAAGACACTTACTCCTTGGAAGAAAAGATATGACCAAACTAGACAGCATATTAAAAAGCAGAGACATTACTTTGCTGACAAAGGTCTGTCTGGACAAGGCTATGGTTTTTCCAGTAGTCATGTATGGATGTGAGTGTTGGACTATAAAGAAAGCTGAGCACTGAAGAGTGGATGCTTTTGAACTGTGGTGTTGGAGAAGACTCTTGAGAGTTCCTTGGAATGCAAGGAGATCCAACCAGTCCATCCTAAAGGAAGTCAGTCCTGAATATTCACTGGAAGGACTGATGCTGAAGCTGAAACTTCAATACTTTGGCCACCTGATGGAAAGAACTGACTCATTGGAAAAGATCCTGATTCTGGGAAATATTGAAGGCAGGAGGAGAGGGGGACGACAGAGGATGAGATGGTTGGATGGCATCACTGACTGGATGGATGCAAGTTTGAGTAAGCTCTGGGAGTTGGTGATGGACAGAGAAGCCTGGAATGCTGCAGTCCATGGGGTCGCAAAGAGTCAGACACCACTGAGCGACTAAACTGACTGACAGAAATTGCATTAGGGATGGCAGACTATTACTGTAACATTTAAAGTAGTTTGTTTACTGCTCCTGTAACATTACTGGGAAAGTGAATAGATCCTCCTCCATAGTTTTATTCATGCACTTCTTACAGGGACCCAGGCCATTGGAAACTCTGGCACCTTCAACATGTGGCATCCACAAGTTCCCCAGGGGTGGCTTCCTTTGCAGTTTGCAAGAAGGGGAAAAGAGCATGGAGATGTACCAGATTGAGGTTTTTATATGCTAGGCCAGGCAGTGACACACGTCATTCTCACTGACATCCCATTCCTTAGATCACAGTCACATGTTTATAAATTTACCCCAAACCAACTTTTATAAGTATTTTCTCATGAGAACATGAAAAACTGTCTTTGGGACCCTTTAATGCATTTTGGAAAAGAGGAACTTTAGTTTCTTAGCTCTTTTTTTTTTCCATTGCAGATTTTTCTAAAACATATGCAGTTTTAAAAATTAGAATTGAGGTGCTAGCAACTGAAAGATTATGAAGGAAAAAAAGGAACAAACACTTGATTTTTGACATGATGCCTTTTTTAAAATGGTAATTGCATTTCCAATAATACTGAATCAATCATTTAAATTCATCACTCAGTTGTGTCCGACTCTTTGCGACCCTATGAACTGCAGTCTGCCAGGCTCTTCTGTCCATGGGGATTCTCCAGGCAGGAATACTGGAGTGGGTTGCCATGCCCTCCTCCAGAGAATTCCCAAGCCAGGGATCGAGCCCAGGTTTCCCGCACTGCAGGCAGATTCTTTACCATCTGAGCCTCCAGGGAAGCCCAAACCCCAGTGGACCGAGAAAATCTTGTTCTGTGGCTTGGCAGGAAATTCTTTCGGAAGACTATCACTCATCTAGTTTGGATCATTTGCCTATTCCATAACCAGCCACTGCAGTCAGGGCATGGTTTACTCTTACCGGACTGACCTCTGTCACAGTTAGGGGTAAGGATGATGGAGGAGGTGTTGCCTTTTGAGGGCAGAGGAGAAAACCTGGAATTGTTTCCTCACAGTGAGTCAGTAGATGGACCACGGAAATACCATTGCCAAGCTGCAGTACAGTCCAACTTAGATGAGCGTCATAGCGATCACGAATCTAAAATAAGACCTGTCTGTGTGGTTGTGGCTGAGCAGCTGGAGAGTTGGATTTTCCAGGGTTAGGGTGAGCTAAGCATGTTGACAGAGTGAAAAGGGGGTAAGGTGTAAGTGCAAGGGTGTAGGTATAGTGAATGACCATGGCCTTAACTCGGAAGGAGGATACAGGGCAGGGGGTGGAGAAAAGGGGCAGTGAAAAATGTTCAATTCAAATGTAGATATCAGGTCCTGGTAGGGTACTGAGACACAGTACAAAGGGGAGTGAGCTGCCAACATAGGGAGGTAGAGGTTACCTGATGGGAAAAATGGGCAAACAGTATATAGTACAGTGGTCAAGACCCTGGGCTCTGGAGCCATATGTTGGGATCCAATTCTGATTTGTCCAATTACTGGCTATGGAGCCATGGGCAGATTATGTATCTCTGACAGGTCTCAGTGTCCTCATGTATGAATGGGGTGTAATAAGAGTACCTACATCATAGGTTTGCCTTGAGGATGAGTTCCTAAGGGAGTTCCCTGGTGGTCTAGTGGTTAGGATTCAGGGCTTTCACTGCCTTGGCCAGGGTTCAATCCCCGGTTGGGAAACTGAGATCCCACAATCCACTCAGTGCAGCCTCCCCCCCCCCCAACCCCGCTTTCTCCCCTCCAGTCCTCTTCTTCACAAATGAGTTCCTAAGTGTTAAGTTCACTTAACGTCTTTCAGAGCAGGGCCTGACAGATAGTTCCTATATGAGTGTGCGGTTCTTCCTCTTACATAGATTTTGCAGTTGTTGGTGACAGAATCTAGGGTAAGGAAATGTAAGTGAATGGCTAAACTAGGGGAGAGGACAGAATCGTTTCTGGAGATCAGGTCAAAGAACTCAAAGTTTTGCATTATTGAAAGGTTCATCTTGTATATTGAATGGCCAAGAATTACTACATGTTTCAATGTTGTTAGGAAAGAATTTTCCTCTTAATTGCTGTTAAATAGTATAATTGCATAGATTTCATTTATTTTTGATAAAGAGATGGCAGTGAAAACTGTTTGTAAGTTTTGTAGCTACAAAGAATTAAGATGGATGTTTTGAATATGGGCAAAGGACATTTCCTGTGTAGAGCATTGTATTTCTGCTTCCGTATGCACCACAGCATCCTCACCAGGAAAGATTTCATTTCCATCCATCACCATACTAATAGGGCCCACATGGGATCTCATTGATAAGATGGCTCATTATGTCGACTTCACAAACAAAGAATAAATCGCAGTGATCTATGAGTCTGACCAAATTTCCCAAATAGCCTCCTGTTATCTCACTGGCGCCTATCTTCTCAAAGCTGGGAGACCACCAGATTCCAGACCTCCGGCTACGTGATCCCTTCAGAGAATTTTTCTTTGGTGAAGTATAAGGAGGACTCCATCTGAAAGGGAGAATGCTGGTTCTCCTTAAGAGCCAGTCACCCTCTCTTTTCCCTCTAATAAATTTCCTTTTCTTGCCTGACTGCATGGCTTGCTCTCTTTTTCTCTTCACTAGCCTTACATTCTGGTCCCAAAACCCATGAGGAACAATCCATCGCAACTGGGTAGGCTCCTCTCACGAGCCCACCTCCAGTGGTCCCCTCCCTTGAACCTTTCCAAGAAACTGAGACGAGCTCCGGGATGGGACTCTCCGCTTGCCTTGCTGGACTGACATCCACACACCAGCCCACATTTCATCCATTGGTTACAAGGGTAAGTGAAATCCCATTCTCTCGGATCCTTTCTCTCTCACCTTGTTTCCAAGTCCTAGCACTAGGCAGGAGGATCCCCAGGGCCCTCTGGCCCTTGACTTTGAAATAGGGGACGCCCATTTCAAAGCAGACTGTTATTACTCTCTGAGAAAGTCCTGAGAACAGGAACACCTTTTCTCTCAGACCTTTCTCCTCGCTTTCTCTCACCCTTGTCTAACCTCTCTTTTCAGCTGCAATGGGAAATTCTCAATCCTAGCCTTCAAAATCTACTCCTCTAGGATGCCTTCTCTGAAACCTAAAAGCTTTACAGACTTGATAACAGGTCCTGATGGCCAGAAAACAGAACTCTTGATTATAACACTCTACCGCCTTAATGGCAAGTCGTTAGAAATCCCTTATGTTCAGGCTTTCTTTGCTCTTCGCTCTCGACCCTCTCTCTGTGAATCCTATTCTAATTCTAAAATACTCTTAGGCCACTCAGGGTCACATCCTCCCAATACAATGTCTCTCAATCCCTCTTCAGACTTTTCTTATTCTTCCTTCGACCCTTCTGACCACAGCCCACCCCCTACCGCTCCCAATTTCCTTGCAGCCGCTCCAGATCCAGATCCACAACCTCCACTTTACGTCCCCTCCTCCCTCCCTCCTTCTCAAGCACAGGCCTCCCTACCCCCAACCCACCTCCCTAGCCTGTGCCTGAGATATGCTCTGAGACTTCAGCCCCACCCTCTACCCCAAGAGTCTCAAGGCTTTACCACAACTTCTCTACATCCCCTCCCTGTACCCGGTCCCAAACAACTTTAAAACAGGAAACTTCACTGCAGGACTTCACCCGCTCCTTCCCCTGTTCCACTGCTCCCTTTATGGGAAGTAGCTGGAGCAGAAGGCATTGTTCGGGTTCACATCCCATTCTCCCTCACCGATCTATCTCAGATTGAAAAGCATCTTGGCTCCTTCTCCTCGGACCCTGATAATTATCTAAAAGAATTCAAGTATCTTACCCAGTCTTACAACTTAACCTGGCAGGATATTTCCATCATACTTTCAGAACAAACAAGTTTGGCGAGCCTCTCAGGCGCATGCTGATGAGATACACAGGACAGACAACACTATGCCCATAGGGGCAACGGCTGTCCCCCAAGAAGATCCCAACTGGGATTATCAGGCAGGGAGACCTGGACGAGCAGCCCATAATCACATTGTTGCTTGCCTCATTGTGGGCCTTCAAAAGGCAGGGCATAAAGCTGTCAGCTTTGGTAAGCTCTGGGAAATAACTCAAGGGCTAGATGAAAACCCAGCACAATTTCTAGCCAGGGTAATGGAAGCACTACAAAAAGATACAAAATTAGACCCTACTTCAGCAGAGGGCACCATTGTCCTTAACACCCATTTTAGCTCCCAGTCATCCCCAGATATCGGAAAGAAACTAAAAAAAAAAAAAAAAAAAAAAAAAACAGAAGGCCCTCAAACCCCTCAATGAGACTTTTATTTATTTATTGGAAGTTACATTGATTTTTTTTCCCATTTATTTTTATTAGTTGGAGGCTAATTACTTTACAATATTGTAGTGGTTTTTGCCATACATTGACATGAATCATCCATGGATTTACATGTATTCGCCATCCCGATCTCCCCTCCCACCTCGCTCTCTACCCGATCCCTCTGAGTCTTCCCAGTGCACCAGGCCCGAGCACTTGTCTCATGCATCCAACCTGGGCTGGTGATCTGTTTCACCCTAGATAATATACAGAGTGAAATAAGCCAGAAAGATAAAGACCAATACAGTATACTAACACAAATATATGGAATTTAGAAAGATGGTAATGATAACCCTATATGCAAAACAGAAAAAGAGACACAGATGTGCAGATCAATGAGACCTTTTTTTTTTTTTTTTTTTTTTTTGTGGTTTTAAATTTAGCCTTTAAGATTTTTCAATAACCGGGAAGAACAGGCAACGCTAGAGAAGGCCCAACAAGATCAGGCCAAATGCCACCTTTTAACCACTGCCCTACATGGCTCCAAGCCTCCATCAACCAACAAACACAGGAAGCCACCTGGGTCCTGCTTCAAATGTGGCAAAGAATGCCACTGAGTCTGCTCATGCCTAAATCCAAGGCCCTCTCCAGGTCCATGTCCCAGCTGTGGCATAAAGGGACATTGGAAGGTCAACTGCCCAAATCCCCCTCCAAGGATCCGAACATCCCCTCCTGGTCCCGAACAGGAGTCCACTGACCCAGCTCTGCCCAGCCTCCTCGGACTCGCTGCTAAAGATTGAAGGTTGCCAAGGGCCCCAGGCCCTGACTCTCATCACCTCTATGGAGCCCAGGGTAACTTTTACAGTGGCAGGTAAGCTGATCTTCTTTCTCACTGACACGGAGGCCACTTACTCTGCTATGCCTGCCTACTCCGGAAAAACCAAGGTCTCTCAGATCTCTGTTATGGGGGTTAATGATTTAATATCTACACCACAAATAACTGAGTCTCTACCTTGCACACTTCAAGATACCCCTTTTCCCATTCTTTTCTCATACTCCCAACATGTCCCACTCCTATTCTTGGGAGAGATCTCTCAAAATTCAAAGCCTCTATTACTATCCCAAGCTCATGCTCTGATCTAGCCTGGCTACTGCTCCTCAACCCCACCTCCTCTTTCCCCGCCCCATTGCCCTCCTCATCTGTAAACCCCATAGTTTGAGATACAGACAACCCATCTGTTGCCTCAAACCATGCTCCAATTCATATCCATCTCAAAGAACCCTCTAAATTCCCCTATCAACCACAATACCCCATCTCCCAAAAACATCAACAAGGGTTAACGCCTATCGCCACTGAACTACATCAGGGCCTCTTGCGCCCAGCTTACTCTCTGTATAACACCCCTATCCTACCTGTCAAAAAGCCAAATGGCTCCTATCACTTAGTTCAGGACCCGAGACTTATCAATGTGGCTGTTATCCCCATACACCATACACGCAGTAGTTCCAAATCCCTGTATTTGTCTATCTCTCTCATTCCCTCTTCCACTACCCACTTCACTGTTCTAGACCTCAAAGATGCCTTTTTTTTTACTATTCCTTTATACCCAGACTCTCCAGACCTTTTGCCTTTACCTGGACTGATCCAAACAATCATCGCCCCCAACAGCTGACATGGACAAGGCTTTTGTGATAGCGCTCATTGATTTGGCCAAGCTCTAGCATCAGACCTAACCACTCTTGACCTTACTCCAAGTACTCTCCTCCAATACGTGGATGATCTCCTCCTTTGTAGTCCTTCGCTTACACACTCTCAACAACACACTATACAACTCCTCAATTTTCTAGCTGATTGAGGCTATTGAGTATCTCCCACCAAGGTTCAGCTCTCTCTTTCTAGAGTCACCTATCTCTGAGTCCTTTTAACAGCAACAAAAAGATCTATTACTACTGATAGAAAGTCCCTTATATCCACCCTACCACTCCCTACATCAAAAACAGAGATTCAATCCTTCTTGGGGTTAGCTGGATATCTACGCCTCTGGATTCCTAATTTTGCCCTCTTGGCACAGCCCCTATAGCAAGCCACTCAAGGAGATCTTTCAGAATCCCTAGAGCTAAAATCAAATATCCATTTTAGCACCCTTAAGCAAGCCATTCTCTCAGCCCCAGTTCTCACACGTTCTGACCTTTCTCGCCCCTTTATACTCTATGCTGCTGAGAGACACAAAATTGCCCTAGGAGTTTTGGGACAAAATCAGGGCCCTTCCTACATCCCTGTTGCTTATATATAAAAGCAGTTAAAAACCACAAATCAAGGATGGCCAGCCTGCCTATGTGCTCTTGCAGCAGCTGCCTTCCTCGCTCAGGAAAGTAAAAAACTCACTTCTGGAGCACCCACTGTCATTTGCTCACCACATGATTTTAAGGACTTACTTTTTCACAAATCCATGACCCTCCTATCTCCTTCATGCATTCAACTAGTTCATAACACCCTTCTTGAATCTCCCAAGTTCTCCTTTGAACACTGTCCTACTCTCAACCCTGCCACACTTATCCCAAACTCTTCTGAGTCTCTCATTCATACTTGCAAAGAGGCATTAGAAGCCCTGTTTCTCCCACATTTCCTCAATTCCTTTAAATAACCCTGACTTTACTTGGTGTATTGATGGCAGCTCCTCTACAACATCAGAAGAAAAAAAAAGTAGCTGGATATGCAATTGTCTCCGTCACTGAAATTATTGAATCCCAACTACCCACCTCAGGGACCTCTCTCCAAAAGCAGAACTTATTGCACTAACTAGATCTCTTACCCTCACAGCTAACAAGAGAGCAAATGTATACACTGACTCTAAACATGCTTTCCACATCATACACTCACATGCTGCCATTTGGAAGGACCAAGGGCTCCTATCTACTAAAGGCTCTCCCATAACTAACACCCTGCTTACACTCCAACTTTTAAAAGCAGCTAACATGCCAACTGAAGTAGGCATCATACATTGCCAAGGTCACCAGGTAGCCTCAGACTCCATTTCACGGGTAAACGATGCCACAGACAGAAAGGCAAAAGAAGCCTCACTCCAAACACCAGCTCAACAAGTTATAGTAATCACCAACATAAAGCCCCTTTACTGCCCCGAAGAAAAAACATGATTATTACAAGAGGGAGCACAACCACAAGAAGACTGGTTGTAAAAACAGGGCTGCTATGTCCTTCCTCAATCTCAGGCCATACAGATTCTTACTGACATCCATCAGGCCCTACATGGGGGCACTAAACCTCATTATCATCTCGTAAGACCTCTTATCACCTCAGTTCAGCTCAGTTCAGTCACTCAGTCGTGTCCGACTCTTTGCGACCCCATGAATCACAGCACGCCAGGCCTCCCTGTCCATCGCCAACTCCTGGAGTTTACTCAAACTCATGTCCATCGAGTTGGTGATGCCATCCAACCATCTCATCCTCTGTCATCCCCTTCTCCTCCTGCCCCCAATCCCTTCCAGCATCAGGGTCTTTTCCAATGAGTCAACTCTTCGCATGAAGTGGCCAGAATATTGGAGTTTCAGCTTCAGCATCAATCCTTCCAGTGAACACCCAGGACTGATCTCCTTTAGGATGGACTTGTTGGATCTCCTTGCAGTCCAAGGGACTCTCAAGAGTCTTCACCAACACCAGAGTTCAAAAGCATCAATTCATTATACAGAGTGAAGTAAGCCAGAAAGATAAAGACCATTACAGTATACTAACGCATATATATGGAATTTAGAAAGATGGTAATGATAATCCTATATGCAAAACAGAAAAAGAGACACAGATGTACAGAACAGACTTTTGGACTCTGTGGGAGAAGGTGAGGGTGGGATGTTTCAAGAGAACAGCATTGAAACATGTATATTATCTAGGGTGAAACAGATCACCAGCCCAGGTTGGATGCAAGAGACAAGTGCTCGGGCCTGGTGCACTGGGAAGACCCAGAGGGATCGGGTAGAAAGGGAGGTGAGAGGGGGGATCGGGATGGGGAATACATGTAAAGCCATGGCTAATTCATGTCAATATATGAAAAAAACCACTACAATATTGTAAAGTAATTAGCCTCCAACTAATAAAAATAAATGAAAAAAAAAAAACAAAAACAAAAGCATCAATTCTTCTGCATTCAGCTTTCTTTATAGTCCAGCTCTCACATCCATACATGACCACTGGAAAAACCATAGCCTTGACCAGACGGACCTTTGTTGGCAAAGTAATATATCTGCTTTTTAATATACTATCTAGGTTGGTCATAACCTTCCTTCCAAGAATTAAGCATCTTTTAATTTCATGGCTACAGTCACCATCTGCAGTGATTTTGGAGCCCAAAAAATAAAGTCTGACACTGCTTCCACTGTCTCCCCATCTATTTCCCATGAAGTGTTGGGACCAGATGCCATGATCTTAGTTTTCTGAATGTTGAGCTTTAAGCCAACTTTTTCACTCTCCTCTTTCACTTTCATCAAGAGGCTTTTTAGTTCCTCTTCACTTTCTGCCATAAGGGTGGTGTCATCTGCATATCTGAGGTTATTGATATTTCTCCTGGCAAGCTTGATTCCAGCTTGTGCTTCTTCCAGCCCAGCATTTCTCATGATGTACTCTGCATATATAAGTTAAATAAGCAGGGTGACAATATACAGCCTTGACATATTCCTTTCCCTATTTGGAACCAGTCTTTTGTTCCATGTCCAGTTCTAACTGTTGCTTCCCGACCTGCATATAGGTTTCTCAAGAGGCAGGTCAGGTGTCCTGGTATTCCCATCTCTTTCAGAATTTTCCACAGCTTATTGTGATCCACACAGCCAAAGGCTTTGGCATAGTCAATAAAGCAGGAATAGATGTTTTTCTGGAACTCTCTTGCTTTTTTGATGATCCAGCGGATGTTGGCAATTTGACCTCTGGTTCCTCTGCCTTTGCTAAAACCAGCTTGAACATCTGGAAGTTAACGGTTCACATATTGCTGAAGCCTGGCTTGGAGAACTTTGAGCATTACTTTACTAGTGTGTGAGATGAGTGCAATTGTGTGGTAGTTTGAGCATTCTTTGGGATTGCCTTTCTTTGGGATTGGAATGAAAACTAACCTTTTCCAGTCCTGTGGCCACTGCTGAGTTTTCCAAATTTGCTGGCATATTGAGTGCAGCACTTTCACAGCATCATCTTTCAGGATTTGAAATAGCTCAACTGGAATTCCATCACCTCCACTAGCTTTGTTCATGGTGATGCTCTCTAAGGCCCACCTGACTTCACATTCTAGGATGTCTGGCTCTAGGTGAGTGATAACACCATTGTGATTATCTGGATCATGAAGATCTTTTTTGTATAGTTCTTCTGTGTATTCTTGCCACCTCTTCTTAATATCTTCTGCTTCTGTTAGGTCCATACCTTTTCTGTCCTTTATCTTATCACCTAGCCTAACCTTTTTTCACTCCTACAACAAATCACTCAGTCATGCATTATCTGCTCCTCAGTCTCACCCAGGGAGCCTTAAAGCCTATTCCCTCATTCCCAAAACATCAGGCATATCCCAGGAGAGGACTGGGAAATTGACTTAACTCACATGCCTCCAAAATGAAAAATAAAACTCATGCTCACTCTAGTAGACATTTTTTCAGAGTGGATTGAGGCTTTTCCTATGAGATCAGAAACTACCTCAGAGGTAACACAGTTTCTCATACAAGAAATCATCCCTCGCTTTGGCCTCCCACTCTCTCTCCAATCTGATTATGGGCCAGCTTTTATCTCCCAGATCACTCAATAGGTAGCCCAGTCCCTTGGCATAACCTGGAAATTACATATTCCTTACAGACCCCAATCCTCGGGAAAAGTAGAAAAGGTAAATTCTATTCTCAAAATGTACCTAACCAAACTCTCTCTAGAATGACAAAGGCCATGGACCGAAGCCCTCCCCATGGTTTTGGCTGGAATTAGGGCTACTCCATGGGCCCCATCTTTCCTCAGTCCTTTTGAACTCATGTTTGGTCACCCTTTTCTCTTAGGTCAATTCCCTCCTGTGAGCCCCTTGTGGAAGATTATCTTCCCACTCTCAACTTTATTAGACACCTCATGAGAGAACATGCTGATAACACTGTCCCAAAGCCTCATCAAATGAATTCAACTGACTTAACACTCATACCTCGGGACTGAGTCCTGCTTAAAACCTTACACCATAAGGATCTCCAGCCTCGATGGACTGGTCCATCTGATGTCGTTCTAACCATACCAACAGCTGCTAAACTAGCAAGTCATTCCTCTTGGTTTCATATCTCTAGATTAAAGCAGGTCCCAGGAGCCTCTCCATCTCTGCCAAGAAACATTCCCAGCTCAGATGCTTCTCGCTACAGCAGCACTGTTCTGGGACCCACCAGGCTTCAACTGGATCGAATTTCAGAAGAAACAGAACAGCCGGAAACAAATATCGATAAGTAAAACAAAAACAGATGTATTGGTTACTAATTGGACTAGAATTTCCCCTACTTACCCTATTCACAATAAGACTTTACTCTGTGTCTCCCTCTGAATGGACTATCATTCAAAAGCTTTCCCTCTGTTTTACCTACTTCTCCATAGTTCTTGTTTTTTGGGGCATGGCCCTCCTCTTACTGTGATCAGCCTAGATGAATTCATTATCCACTTTGCTTCACATAGTAACACAAGCCCTTACCTTTCCTGGAAACACCACTGTTACTGATCTCCCCTTACTCCCTGACTTTATAACTCATCTTTGGCTCCAGGGAGATTATTTCATAGAGTTCACACCAACCCAAATTGATGTCTACACCTGGATTCTTATTTTTATCATTTACTCCTCTTAGACATGAGACATCACATCATGATTTTACTCTTACTCTCTCTTCTTTTACAGTCCAAACTTCACACTAATATCCTGCCTATAACTCACCCTGCCCCAAAGCTTGCCTACCTATTCAGGACTCTAAATCTGACCCATCATTTACTCAATACCTCAAACCCAACCCTAGCCAGTGATTGCTGGATTTGCTTATCCATCTCCTCCCCCTGAGGGTCGGCACTCCCCATTTCCACAGATAAATGGACTCATTTAAACACTTCTCTTTATCACATATACAGAGAGAATCTCTCTTTTTATCATACATACATTATTTATATTCAATTGATCAAATTCACAATCCTAACAAGATACTGATCTCCCTCCTTAAAGATCTCACTTCTACTCATAAAGGACCAGCTATAGGAGGACCCACCAGCTCTAATGTTCATCTACAATGACAGGCTCCTTTTTGTTTTTCCAGACAAAACTCTATGAACAATTCTTACCCCCAACTAGGAACTATACCACCACATCTCTGTAATCACACTTCACATCTCTCCTTCCCTTCAGGCAGGACATTCTCTTATTTCTCAAGGAGACTCCCTTCTGCATATGGTGTGAATACTCCTCTTGTAGGGGCTACACTGGTGAGTTCACTGTCAGTTTCAGAGACTACTAACAAGTTCCCAGAATGACTCCTATTTGCTATCGATTTCTGCTGTTGTCTTCTTACTCCTGGAATAGTTTTCTTATGTGGGACCACTACTTATTTATGTCTTCCCACTAACTGGACAGGAACATGCACCCTGGTACATCTAGCCCCAGATATTTCTATTGCTCCTAACAATCAGACCCTTCCTGTCCCACTAACTCATAACCAATCCAGATGGGCAATTTAATTCATTCCTCTATTAATCAGTTTAGGAATATCTGTTGGGATTGGGACAGGGACCGCAGGACTCACAACTTCTTTAAATTACCATCAAAGCCTTTCTAAAGATCTCACTGACAGCCTAGAAGAAATAGCTAACAGCCTTATCACTATCCAAAACCAGCTAGATTCCCTGGCAGCCGTGGTCCTCAAAAACAGAAGAGGATTAGACCTCCTCATAGCAGAAAACGGAGGCCTATGCCTATTTTTGGAGGAAGCCTGCTGTTTCTTTGCCAATAAATCAGGTGTTGTAAAGGAAGTAGCAAGAAATCTGACAAACAGGGTCTCGAGAATATGCCAACACCTCAGTAATTCATGGGAAAACTGGTTAAATGATTGGAATTGAATGCCCTGGGTCCTACCTTTTCTAGGCCCACTCCTTCTACTTACCCTTATTCTAACTTTCAGCCCATGTTTAATGCATCTTTTTTCAAAACTTCTTCAGGACGGCTTACAAGCCTTCACCAACTGAACTATCCACGAACTACTCCTAATTCACTCAGATTATCAAAAACTTTGATCCCACACAAATCCCCTTGACCCGCATTCCAGCCTTTTCTTGTCTTACCCCCGTGACACCCCTGTCCCACAGGAAGCAGTTACAGAAGATTGACCTTTGACCCTTATCCTAAATCAAAAAGGCTGGAATGACAGGGCCCACATGGAGTCTCATTGATAAGATGGCTCATATGTCCACCTCACAAACAAAGAATAAATCACAGTGATCTGTGAGACTGACCAAATTGTCCAAATGGCATCCTGTTATCTCACTGGTGCCTACCTTCTCAAAGCTGCGAGACCACCAGATTCCAGACCTCCGGCTACATGATCCCTTCAGAGAACTTTTCATTGGTGGGGTATAAGAAGGACTCTGGCAGAAACGGAGAATGCTGGTTCTCCTTAAGAGACAGTCACCCTCTCTTTTCCCTCTAATAAATTTCCTTTTCTTGCCTGACTGCCCGGGTTGCTCTCTTTTTCTCTGCACTCGCCTTACGCATATGGTTGATTCCCTTCAATGTTATAAACCAATTTTACCTCAACAAAAAGTAAATTAAACAAGAAAGAGCCTTCTTAATGATCAATTGATAGTATCATTACATTTGTTTGTATATTGGTGGTAAACACAAACATCTAAGCTTTATTATAAAATTTAGCACTGAAAATGTTAAAAATATTGGTTTAAAGAATAATCCTTTTAACGTCATGTAGAATTACATGTTGCTAAATATTAAATTAGCTACATTTTATCTCAACTTCTTCTCTTTTCTACTTATAGAATTTGTTTCATGAGCAACAAAAGATTTTTCAAGCAGAAAGAATTGTTCAGAGCCAGAGACTGAAAAAAATTGTAAACTTATACGACCAGATTTTAAAGGTCTGTTGTATTTGGTAATGCAATTCATTCTTATAAAACATAATGTCTATTTTGAAGTAGAAGTTAGATTCTTTCATAGTTTTGGTAACAGTATTTTGGTGATAACATTTTAAATTCTTCAGCATTTTCCATTTGGAGCAGTTGATTCTGGCTGAACATGAATGCTGAATTTATTTTTATTCTTAGGATTTATTATTAGCTTTGTGATGTTATTTAAAACAGGAAATGGTACATTGCAAATATTGCCTAGGAAGAGACATATCGTGATTAAAATCGATACTTTAATCTTAATTTTTTATTCAGCAGTCAGTTTTTTGGGAGATCAGTGACAACTATCACAGAAAGTAAGAAGTCTGTGATTAGGTCCTAATGTGTTTTACTTCTGTTTACTTCAGTAGTGTATGTGAAATAGTAAGTAGCAATTGTAATTCCTGAATATCTCTTTTATTTTCAAATATATTATGTGAGTGGTTTGTGGCATATTTGCTCTTAGTTTTTAAATGTCTTTTAAATGGAAGATAATTACTTCACAAAGCAGAACTGCTACAGTGACTAAAAATGAACGGCTTTATATGTAAACACGTAGTCACAGGAGGAAGCCTGGAATGCACAGCAGTGTGAAAAAGCCAGAGGAAGACAAAAAGCTTGTGAATTGATAATCATCTACCATCCCACTCTCCCACTAGCAGATTGACTTCATGACACTGTCCTCTGCTTCAAACAGATGCATACTTATTCAGGAGGCAATGGACTCCCAGATATATACCCCTTCTTATTTTGATGGGATGTTCCATTTCATTACCTTGCTCAAATACATTTTAATATGTCACTCTTCTAAACTACTTAAGATAGTTTAAGTAAACTATCTTAAGTAAACTAGTAAAAGAATTTTAAAATAAATATCCCTTAAAGAACTTTAGAATCATTTAGTGCAAAAGCGTTATTGTAGAAGTGTCTCCAAGTGGACAAATGTGTTATTCTAATGCTCCCTGATAATTGGCTATTAATTGATGTGAAGGTTTGATAAAGTACCAAAGAAGATATGAGGTTGGTGACTTCAGTGTTGTCTTTGACTCCCCAAAGTTCCTTGTCCTTCCCACTCATCTATTACTCGGCCCTGCAGTTTTCACCTCTGCAACTGTACTTTAATTTCTTCCTTTGAATTCCCACTGCTGCTGCCTTACCTGGTTTAGGGCCTCATTGTCCCTTGCTTGTTCTGTTAAACTCTTGCCTGACTTCTCTCCTCTCCAATCCATCCTTCACACTTCTGTAATATGATCCTCCAAAAAGTATCCCTTCTCTCCTGAAAACTTATCATAATATCTTCCCAGTTTGAAGTCTCAGGTGTTCAAAGTATCCTCCATAACAAGACCCCCCTCTTTATTGTCTCCCACGTACATTCTTTGTCTCCTCCCACCCGTCCAGATTGGTTCCTTTGTCTGCACTAAGTCACCATTACCTTCTTGCTTTGCGTATGCTCCTCGCTTACAGTAGGCTTGATTCCCTTATTCTTTTACCTGCTGCTGCTGCTGCCAAGTCCCTTCAGTCGTGTTCGACTCTGTGCGACCCCATAGATGGCAGCACACCAGGCTCCTCTGTCCCTGGGATTCTCCAGCCAAGAATACTGGATGGGTTGCCATTTCCTTCTCCTCTTGTTTTACCTATTGACATCTTATTCTTTTGCCAACAAAATCAGAAACCATCTTATTTTCCACTACATAGCAATGGCAAAATGTGCTTCCTGAATTGTTATGCTGTTTTTGTGTTGCTTTCTGTTTACATGTTTTTAATTCTCACTGAAATAAGGAAGAGATTATGTACTCATTTTCTAATTCTTCCAGGGCACTTAACAGAATGCTTTTTTATATAGGATGCACCAGATTCCTATTTGCTGAATGAATAGTAAAAGTTGAGAACATGTTTGTTTTTCATACCTTAATGAGGTCCTATGACAGATCATCTTTTCCCTCTAATAGAACCATGCTGCATTGATTATTAGTCATTATAGGTGTATTGTTACCTGGTGTTTAGAAAGCTTGTCAGAGAGTTTTTAAACTATGGCATTCATGATATGAGACTGTCAGTGATTTCCTTTCTTCCTCCTCCTCTTCTCCTTCTCCTTCCTCCTCCTTTGCCTCCTCCTTCTTCTTTTTGGTCCACCTTGACCTTAGCTGTTCACAAACCCATTGTTTTGAGCAAAGTGTGGTGATAATGATCTTTGACTCAGATACAACATTTGAAATATTTCTTAAGTGGATGTTTCAATCTCCATGTTTTAGTTATAATATTTTTGAAATAAATAATGAACATCCTTTGAGAGTTGTTACTTTGAAATTTAATTGTATGTGTCTAGAACGTGAAATGAAAAAATGTGCTTTGTCACTGGACTAGGCCTTCTGTTTTAGAGTATGGAGGAGTTTCAGAAGGATCATGGACATCTTCTGACTGATGAACAAAGTGAAGTTAGACGAGAAATGGCCATGCTGCAAAACAAAATTGTGATGGATGCTGTAAGTAGTGCATGTTTAATATTGAGAACTATGGAGGGACGTGAGCATTGGAGTAGTTTTTTTATAAACTGTATGTAACAATTACCTACACAATATGCAAATGTTTAATATTTCTTTCCTTTCCGGAAACAGCAACAGCAAGATCTGGCAACTATTCGGAAGTCTCTTCAATACCTGCTCTCTGACGATGCTGAAGACTGAACTGGAACCTAAGTTATATGATAGAAACGTAATATTAGTTCCATCAAACCTATACATTGCCATAGGCTAAAATTTTCTAGTTGCAGTCAGTACATCTTGTTTATCATTTGTTTGTTAAGTCTAAGAATCCTTTTCTGTTAACCACTAAATGAATCCTAAACAATTATGTAGGTAGCAACAATTTCACAGGTACAGGGATCAAGCTTTCCACCCTTTGGGTAGCAAATGGAGATGTTTTCTCCCTAACACTGTCAATTAACTTTTAGCAATAAATCTACTTCATTTTAAGTTTTGGCCTCAGCAGTTCTATGCCAGTGCTAGAAAATGGAAAGCACCAGTGTGGAAAGTATAGTGTTCATCCCTAAGGAAAAGAAAAACTGAAGAATATAAAATCTATTTCAACTGTAAATCCCCTTTGTATTTACTCAGTGATTTGCAGAGCCAGTTCCAGTGGGGGAAAATGATTTCAAATGAAAATCTACTCCATTGTCTTAGAAAAATTATTAAAAGCACTTGAGATTCTGTTTGTGAATAAATTGAGCTGCTAAAAATCATTAAGAGGACAGGCCTAGGTATATAAATATCCATGCTGAGATATGGGCTCATGAATTGCCATTTCCACAAAGACATTAAAATGTCATTTAATTGTTGCTGATACACTATTTAATGACACCTGCCCTTACCATTGATCAAAATGTATTTTATATTAATATTCCTTTCAATGAACCACGAGGCCAGGGATGTTTGTGCAAGTGTGATCCAAGGACTTGGGGTCAGCTGGAAAAGATTCACATAGGGGGAAATGTATGAGGATTACAGACTTGGATGTCAGGGGGAGGCAAGTAAGAAACAGGGATGCCCCAAGTCAGCTCTCCTGAGGTGACCCTTAGTTAGCAACAGCCCCCGGACAGCTCTGGACCTGGGACCCCTAGAATTAGACAAAGCCATGCTGCTGCTCCACATGCAACTCACTAGAGGAGAGCCAGCCGACTTTCATATCACTGTGTACCAACCAGATGAAGGCTTCTTAGTGTGGAGGAAGGGGAAGGACCTACCAGGACCTGCCATCCAAACTATTTATGTCATTGTTTAGTTGATAAGTCGTGTCTGACTCTTTGCAACCCCATGGACTACAGCACTCCAGGCTACCCCGTCCTTCACTAGTAGCAGGTTGCATTGCTGACTGGCAGTTTCAAGTCAGAGAGACTTTCTGAAAGACAGGTATGGGTTTGAGTCTCAGCTTGGGCACTTCTCAGTGACTCTCAACTTGTGTCCTAAATTGTCTATTCCCTACAACACTCCTTTTTTTTGGCGGTTGGTAGGGTTAGGGGGCAGTTCAGATCAATTAGCAGGGTTTCTGCTCTCAAGGGGATGATTAAACATCATGAAAGAAAACTTAAGCACTTCCCATGGTCATTTCAGGAACCCTGAGCTGAGACAGAGAGATGGGAGAGGCAGAGTAGTCCTTGAGAACTTGATCAGGGACCATTGAGGTCTTCCATTTCCCTACTCAGCATCCATGTACCCAGTTCACTTAGTTCCCCTCCACAGAAACAAGAGATTGTTACAGGTGGAATGAAGACACAGGAAAGAAAATTCAGCCTTTTCCTCTTTAGGTACACATAAAATACATATTTGAAAATGTAAGACAATGCCATGCTTTTCAATTCTATTTTTTTCTTTTTAAAAATCCACTATTTTTTCCTGTATAACATGTTCACATGTGCATCATGATAAAGTTATATATTTTTTTGCTTCAGTGTGTGAATTATAGAGTGGATTTCTTATTCCCATCCCCCCAAAATACTTGAGGATTTTATTACAGTCGTATGAAGAGTGTTATAATTCAACTAAAAAAATTAATGATATTCTCAGACTGCAAAACTTGCCATTTTATAAAGATTTTTATTCAGTACTTGTCATTCAGTCTATCAGTCATGTTCAACTCTTTGCGACCCCATGAACTGAAGCATGCCAGTCTTCCCTGTACTTCACTGTCTCCTGGAGTTTGCTCAATCTCATGCCCATTGAGTCAATGATACCATCCAACCATCTCATCCTCTGTCACCCTCTTCTCTTCCTGCCCTCAAACTTTCTGAGCAGCAGGGTCTTTTCCAGTGAATTGACTCTTCGCATTATGTGGCCAAAGTATTGGAGCTTCAGCTTCAGCATCAGTTCTTCCAATGACTATTCAGGGTTGATTTCCTTTAGGACTGACTGGGTTGATCTCCTAGTTGTCCAAGGGACTCTAAAGAGTCTTCTCCAGCACTAAAATTCAAAACCATCAATTCTTCGGTGCTCATCCCTCTTTATGGTCCAACTCTCACATTTGTACATGACTACTGGAGAAATCATAGCTTTGACTAGATGGACCTTTGTCAGCAAAGTGATGCCTCTGCTTTTTAATATGTTATCAAGTTTGGTCATAGCTTTTCTTCCAAGGAGCAAGTGTCTTTTAATTTCATGGCTGCAGTCACTGTCTGCAGTGATTTTGGAGCCCAAGAAACTAAAGTCTGTCACTGTTTCCATATTTTCCCCCTCATTTATTTGCCAAAAGTGCTGGCACTGGATGCCATGATTGTAGTTCCACTCAGTGACATTAAGCCAATTCACAATCTTGGAAAGCCACCCCCTGTATCTTCTTATGACATGTTCCCATAAGTCGTAAAGGACATCTTTTACCCATTAAGAAGTCACTCTTGATTCCCACCTCCTCCATCCCCACGCTCATCTCATTGCAAAGACTAATCGGCTTTCAGTCTTGATGGACTGGCTTTTTCAGGACATATCCTTTCAATAGAATCACACCATATCTGTCCTTTTGTGTGTGGTTCATTTAATTTCAATGGTGATTTTCCAACTGATTCATGTTGTAGCATTCTTTTTCTTGTCTGCAGATTCTTCCATTTCATGGAGAGTTCACCTTGTATTTATCCCTTCTTCTGTTCCTTGAAAATTGGGTTGTTTCCCCCCTTTGGCTGTTTTGAATAATGCTATGAACATATAATCGGAGAAGGCAAAGAGGCACCCCACTCCAGTACTCTTGCCTGGAGAATCCCATGGACAGAGGAGCCTGGTAGGCTGCAGTCCATGGAATCGCTAAGAGTCGGACACGACTGAGTGATTTCACTTTCATTTTTCACTTTCATGCATTGGAGAAGGAAATGGCAACCCACTCCAGTATTCTTGCCTGGAGAATCCCAGGGATGGGGGAGCCTGGTGGGCTGCTATCTATGGGGTCACACAGAGTCAGACACAACTGAAGCGACTTAGCAGCAGCAGCAGCAGAACATAGAATCATTGGTTGTTTTGTTTTGTTTTGTTTTTTTAATGCCAGTTTTAAAAGTTGGTTTTTATTTTGGGGGGATGTTTTATTTCTAAGAGTGGAATCACTACGTCTCACAGTAATCCTATGTTGAATCTTTGGAGGAAGCTCCAGACCATTTTCAACATCCAGTGTTTGATTTTAAATCTCCCCAGTGTAGCATCACCAACTAGGTGGACCTGAATTTGAGCAAACCGCAGGAGATAGTGGAGGACAGAGGAGCCTGGCGTGCTGCAATCCATGGGGTTGCAAAGAGCTGGTCGTGACTTAAAAACTGAACAACAGCAACAACAATGGTGCATAAGGCGTCCAGTTTCTCCAGATTCTCAACAACACTTGTTATTTTTCTGTGTCTAAATTTTAAACATCTTTGTTGTTGCTCAGTCACTAAGTCATGCTCGACTGTGTGTGACCCTATGGGCTGCAGCAACCCAGGCTTCCCTGTCCTCCACTATCTCCCGCAGTTTGCTCAAACTCCTGTCTTTTGAGTCAGTGATGCCATCCATCTATCCCATCCTCTGTCATGCCCTTCTACTCCTACCGTCAATCTTGCCCAGCATCAAGATCTTTTCTAGTGAGTCAGCTCTTTGCATTAGGTGGCCAAAGTATTGGAGTTTCAGCCTCAGCACCAGTCCTTCCAATAAATATTCAGGATTGATATCCTTTAGGATTGACTGGTTTGATCTCCTTGCAGTCCAAGGGACTCTCAAGAGTCTTCTCTAGTGCCATAGTTTGAAAGTATCAGTTCTTTGGCCCTCAGTCTTCATTATGGTCCAACTCTCACATCCATATGTGACTACTGGGCAAACCATAGCTTTGACAATATGAACCTTGGTCAGAAAAGTGATACTCTGCCTTTCATATATGCTGTCTAGGTTTGTTTTAGTTTTCCTTCCAATGAGCAAGCGTCTCTTAATCATGACTGCAGTAACTGTCCATGGTGATTTTGGAGCCCAAGAAAATAAAATCTATCACTGTTTCCAACTTTTCCCCACCTATTTGCCATGAAGTGATAGGACCGGATGCCATGATCGGTTTTTTTTTTTTTTTAATGTTGAATTTCAAGTCAGATCTTTCACTCTCTTCTTTCACCCTCATCAAGAGTCTCTTAGTTCCTCTTGCTTTTTGTCATTAAGGTAATATCATCTGCATACCTGAGGTTGTTGATATTTCTCTCTGCAATCTTGATTCCAGCTTGTGTGTCATCCAGCCCAGCATTTCGCATGATGTACTCTGCATATAATTTAAATAAGCAGCAGGACAATATGCAGCTTTGTGATACTTGTTACCCATTTTTTAAGCAATCTGTTGTTCCATGTCTGGTTCTAACTTTTGCTTCTTGTACTGCATACAAGGTTTCTCAGGAGACAGGTAAGGTGGTCTGGTATTCCTATCTCTTAAAGAATTTTCCACAGTTTGTTATGATCCACACAGTCAAAAGCTTTAGTGTAGTCATTGAAGCAGTAGATTTTTTTAAAATTCCTTTGCTTTTTCTGTGATCCAACGGATGTTGGCAATTTTTCCTCTGGTTCCTCTGCCTTGTCTAAATCTAACTTGCACATCTGGGAGTTTTGGGGTGACGGATGGTTGAACCTAGCTTGAAGGATTTTGGTGTTGCTTTACTAGCATGTGAAATGTGTGCAACTGTATGATGGTTAGAACATTGTTTGACATTGCCTTTCTTTGGTATTGGAATGAAAACTGACTTTTTCCAGTCCTGTGGCCACTGCTGAGTCTTCTAAAAGATTTTATCTTTACCTATGTGGTTAACTTTTCTGTTATTCTTTGTTTCTTCATATGATTTTGAGATATTGTCTAGTGTCCTTTCATTTTAACTTGAAGCACATTTTAGCCCTTTAGTCTCTCTGGTACGGTAGTTTTAATAGTTATGAAGTCTGTCAGGTTTTGTTTTTTTGTGGGTTTTTTTTTCAGGATTTCTTTACTTATTTTGCTTTGTTTGAACATGGATATGTCTTGATTTCCCTAGACATATTTAATAGAAACCCTGGCTGGCAGGTTTTCTTTTTACCTTCATCATTGAAGATATGTCATTCACTCATTCAGTGCTTTCTGGCCTCCATGGTTTGTGAAGAGAAGTTGACTGTTAATCATATTGATGATCCACTGTACTTTATGAGTTTATTGTTTTGCAAATCCAGTAGTCACTTGAGTGACACTACAATGAGTCAGGTTCAAGACAATGCACTAGTCTGTAGTGAGGTCTGCTAAAATTAACTGAAAAGCCATGGAGGGATAGTTTAGTAATATCCCATGCTGGAAAATATTTATTTTTTACTAGGAAAAAATGGGATCTAAAGGGAATTTGCCATATGGTAGAAATTTAGGGGGGCATGTGGGCATCATTTGAGAGGTGAAGAATTTACAGTTGAAAAGGTTTTTGAGAAATGACCATTTAGGTGTAATGGAGATTTCTGTGGTTAGAACCTAACGGAGTCTGCATGTAATTTGAGTCCTGGATCCTGGCCATCACTTGGTATTCTTCTGCTTTCTCTTTGGAAATGTCTGGAAGCAATGCTGGCATAGGCTAACAGTGATGAGGAAAGGAAAGGAAACAACACTGGCAAAGCATCTAGCACTCTGCCTGCCATATAGTCCCACCCGGTAAGTGTCAGTGATCATGACAGTGTCAATGCAAGTTTGTGCGAAGGATTTTTATCCAGGCCAGGGTGGGATTTCTGGCCCAGTCATTAGGGTCAAGATTAATGCATTGCCCTTAGCTGACAAGGGACACAGTTTCTAAGTTAACATTGATCTTTGCTTACTCATTTTCTTCGAAAGTGTGTACTTTAAAACTATTTTAAAACATGCCATAAAGTATACAAATCATGACTATCAGGTCAAAAATTCGAAAGTCATGTTTAAACAGTACTCAGCCAAAAGCATTTAAGAAAGAAATAGCACCAATACCACACACCTCCTCAGAGAGCAGAGAAAGCAGAGGAACAGGGTCTAACTCATCCCAGGTGATCAAGACAGTGACACCACTGAAGCTTGGCTCAGTTATCACAAGATAGAAAACCACAGGTCAATCTCCTCCATGAAAATCCCAAACACAACACTAGCACCCCGAGTCAAGGGATCTCCTGAAAAACCTAACCCTTGACAATGAAGCTGGACCCTCTCCAGAAAGGTAAGGTTGGCCTAACAGTGGGAAATCAGTGCTCTTCACCATTTCAGCAGGACCAGAAATAGAAACAGCATGATCATCTCAATAGATCTCTGCTTCTTCAGCAAAGATTTTAATGACATTTTTCAAACATACAAAAAATCCAGGAGAACAGCACAGTGAATTCCCATTGAACAATGGTTTAGGTACCATTGTATCATTTCATTCTCCTTTCTTGATATATTTTAAAGTAAATCCCAGACTCTTCCCTCCTCGTTTCTGTTTCTTCTCTTTCTTCACACACTCTCCCCACCCCAAGTTGCCAAATACCTGGTGCGAATCTTTTAAAACATTGTTCTCCATTTGTTGTTTATTCAAGAGTTTTGCACATGTACTTAGTGTGTGCTGTCCCCTAAGCTAGGCTGGGGACACAGTAGTTTGTACAACTCACGGGTTGTCATTCCACATTGGGTTAGGAGCACCTGCTCTATTCTCCCATATGTCCCTGTGCTTCTAGCTATAATAAGACAGTTTGCACAATGTTTGCTTTATGTGGGGATGGGTCCTGGCTCACATCCTCCAGAGAGGAAGAAGAAGCTTCCTCTCTGGCTCCAATCTAGAACATTCCAGTGGGGTGAGGTAGCACGACAGGCTCAGGCTGGGACTATGCCCAAATCTGCCTCTGGTGGGGACTGCAAATGGAGATTTTTCAACAGAAGTGGGTCAGAGTGCTGGGTTGACAAAATACTCCACTCTAGATTTACAGAAAACACATTAAGTGCCCATGGGAAACCAAAGCTCTGAAGTAATTAATTACTGAAGTTGGCATGCTGCCACACTTGAAAGCAACTGCAGAACGTCATCAGAATGAATATATTTGACATGAATATGATGAACCTGTGGCTCTGTTTTTACATGAAACTTTTGTAATTGGACGAATTTCATTATTCAGAGGCTCCAAAGAAAGGTCTGCCAAGCACTTAGTCCAGTAACGACTCTATAGTAAAGTTCTCCAAGACCAGCAGTGATCATGGTTCACCAGTGACCCTCAGGTTATATTCATGATCTTATAGCTGCTCATCCTCCACTGCAGGCCTCAGCTCTAGCCACACCCTTTGTCAGCCACATCACATTTCCCACAGGTGCCATGCACTTCTCTTCCCCGATACTCTTGCAGATGACCCTCTTATTGCTTGGACCATCTTTCCCCGTCCTCACTCACCTGTGAAACTTCTACTGATATGTCAGGATCCATCACCAACATTTCACGCACTGAGAAATTCTCTAAGAGTTGGCCTCTGGTCTTGAGTTTTTTGAGGCTGTGGTGAGGAAACAAAGCATGTAATATTTAGACTGTCCAATGGCCTCGATAAGATTCTGCATCCCAGACTGCCAAAAAAGAAAGCAAGTGTTTTGTCATGGACACAGGGAATTAGAGGGAGAAAATGGACAAGACTCTCTAAGGACAAGTATCAACAATATGCCCTCCTAAGGACTAACCCTGCAACAAATTGTGAAATGGTGGTGCATCTGTTCCACATTCCCTATAGATTGTCTGTTGGAGCACAATCTCCAGATTTTTTCAGGTTATTATAGTTTTTTTTTTCTTTTCAATAGTAAAAGGTCAGAATGAACGGGAGCAATCTTAAGAGAGCTTTAGCATGAATAAAGATGTGAAATGATACTCTTTAAGAAAGGTCACTGCAGAAAAATGTGACTCAATTACGTGATGACAGAATGAGCAGTTTAGTGGTGCAGGAAGGGATCTGGGAATCAATCATCCCTCACTCAACACATTGGTGTTCTCACACGGGTTAATGAAACACCGAAGGCCATGAGAAAGAGTTATTCAAAATGAACAATTAGTTAATGGCATCTTGTTACTTGAAATAACTCAGTTCTCGATTAGGCAATGTGAAAGTGTGATCAGAATCAATAAAATCTTGAAGCCTTTTTTTTGCCAATCTTTGATGAAAGAAGGAAAATGCATGAGCAAGCAGATAACCGAGGGAGGTAGAAAAGTTAAATTGATGTAGGGAGACTCAATATCTCTATCTGTAACAGTCCATATAACTGTATCTTTCTATTTACATCTACACCTCTGTGTAGGCACTTGTCTATCTGTCTCTATATGCAGAGAGAAGGATGAAAGCAAGTAATACCACCAATTTGAAATGGCATATTATGCCTGAGTAGTGGACTTAGGGGTGAATTCCATTTCCTTCATAAATCATATTTGTTATCAATTTTATTACACTCAAGATTTATTATGTCAACAGCCGGACCAAAGATTTCACATTAGAAGTTAGGTTAAATTAGAGTACCCCATCATAGATTATCAGGGGAATGTAGAATGCTTCTCCTTAGCTAACTTCTGGAAGGCTACCCTTGAACATTTGTTAAGTGTTGTAGGTACATTGTAAGAAGTAAGAAAGTTGGTGTGATGGTCTATAGATAAAAAGATTCACCCAACACCTGAATTCTTGTGTTGTTGGATGAGAAATGAAAGGCGTCAATGTAATTCACCCCTAAACCTTTGTCACAGAAGGCTCTAATTTGGAGCTAGGAAAGTCAGAAGAGGATATAACTTAATCTTGGTTGTTGGTCAGGCAGATACTCCATTCTTATCTTTTGTTCTTTGTTTTCTTTGTGTGTGTATGTGTGTGTTTGTTTTCTTTTTTTCTTTTTCCCTAGTTTTTGATCCTTTCTTAGCATCCCTGAACTCTAATTGGGAAACTAAGACACTAGTGTCAGGAAGCCAGCAGGTGGAGATGTTGAGCTGCCTTTGTGAATGTCAGCCAGACCCTCCTTCACAAATACAGTGGTTCCAGCTTTAGTGGGGTTGAGAGCAACCTGGAGAATGCATTTAAAATGTAGCTTCCCAGTGCCCACCCACGGAGTTCTTTCTGTGGGCCTTGCATAAGACCAAGGAGACTGGATTATTTATTTATTTGACAGTGTCGGGCCTCTGTTACAGCAATATTCCTTGAGGCACGTGAGATCCTTAACAGGGGCATGTGAGCCCTCAGTTGTGACATATGAGAGTTTGTTCCCTGATTAGGGATTGAACCTGGGCCTACTGCATTAGGAGCACATAGTCTTAGCCACCAGACCACCAGGGAAGTCCCTGGGAGTCCGGATTTTAACACACCCACTAACCTGTAATCCTGAGGCAGGCTGGTGCATGCTCCACACCTTCAGAGACTCTGATGTAAATGGTAATTGTACCCTGGCAGGAATATATGGAAATGTTAAGAGAAATGGTATAAGTCGAGAAGGGAGCAGAGTGAAAGCGAGTTCTGGAGAGGCCCACCATGTAACTTCCCACTAGTGTCAGGGGAGGCAGAGGTAGCAAAGCTACTGAGAAGTGGCCAGATGGACAACAGGATAACCAGAGAATATGTACTTATGGAAGCCAAAGGAACACAGGAAGAGGGCAAAGAAAAGCAACAGGCAGTTCGTGGTGATGAACGCTGCTGCAAATCAAAAGAGATGAGGACCAAATCCACTCCATTTAGCCACACAGAGGTCACTGGCAGCTTTCAGGTGAGTGCCATTTGAAGAGTTGTGGGAGTTCATGTTGTGCTGGCTTACAGTAGGTCACAGAGCACATAGGAGGGGAGGAAATTGAGGCAACAAGCATACACAAATCTTGATAGACCTTTGACTGCTAAGAGGAGAATGGGGGTGAGGTGGGTTGATTGAAAATAGAGCCAAGAGATTCTCCTTTGAGTTGAAGGAGATTTGAATACGTGCAAAGGTTAGTGAGAGTGGTGGGAAAGAGAAAGAGAGACTCGAGATAGAGGATGGAGAGACACTGTGGATAAAAGAGTGGATACTGCAAGGTTCCTGGAAGACAGGAGGCCATGTGCCCTAGAACAGAGGGGTGAGGCCCTCTCTCCTCAGACAGGGGGACAGTTTGGGACAGGTGCAGGTGGCCTGTAGGTTTGAGAGCAATAGGTGCTGGGGTTTCCATCTGAACCATTTTTTCTCAGAAAAATAGGGGGAGAGTGAGTTGCTGAGCATGGCAGGGGAGTTGTGAGGAGAAGGAGCAGGATTAAAGGTGGAGCAGAGTGGAAAACATCGAAAATGGCAAGTGGAGAAAGTGGGTTGACCAGATGCAAATGGGACAAGTGGGGAGGAATTTGTGGGCCTGGTTGAGGCTGTCAGTCATCAATCCAAGGTGCTAATTCTTGGCCATCTTAGGTAATTTTCTCCACCGTGGCAGGGGCCAGCAAAAGGAAAGAGAGCTGGGTTTTCAGAAAAATAGGACTTCACCCGACAAAGACAGGGGCATCCCAGGAGGTTATAGGGAAGGAACTGACTGAGATGTTGGACCTTCACTCATGAAAAGCTAGGAGGATTTGTGGACATAGGAAAGAAAAAGGGTCAGTGGAGTGGGTGTTCTGATGAGGCTGGTAAATGGATGTGGTGGGGGAACTGGAAGGATAGCAGGCAGTGGTTCAAGTACATGATATATGAAGGGCAGATTTTTAAGACAGAGCAACTTTGGGTGAGGCCCTCAAAGTTGATGTAGTTTAAACAGAGTGCAGGAGCAGGTCATTTTAGATGAGGACATTTAAGAAATCAAGATGCCAGAGAATGCCCACCGAAATTGGGGTGAGAACAAGTTCCAAAGTGCTGAGTGAGTGTACACACACACACAACCAGGTGACTGACAGACAGACAGATGGGAAGGCTGATTCAGAGGTCTTCTTTGAAGATTAACTTTGCAAATTACCATTTTGGAACTTTTAAATCCAATTGTTATATTGGACACTTGTTAAAATATCAGTTAGCTGTGTATCATCTTGTCTCTTGTTAGGACCTTCCAGCATCATCCAGATGTTAACTCTTCCTGAGATAACTTACAGATTTAATGCAACCCCATACAAATGCCAGCAAGTTCTTCCCTCTCCTCCCAGAGATATCAAAATGATAGAATAGAAAAAAAGCAAGAAAACTACAAAAACAACCAAAGGGAAGAGCTTTACGTGAGAACAGGCCAACCACATATTACAGGATAGCCCACAGTCTCTATAATTAAAGCAGTGTGGTCTTGGACCACAAATAGACAGAATAACCAATGGAATGTAATGGGAAGCACAGACTAGACCAAATAACACACAGAAATCTATGGTATGATAAAGGTGGAATTTGAATCAGTGTGTGCAAAGATGTACATTTTTCTAAATGATGTGATTGTGGGGAAAGTATACACTATTCGATTAGTGAATATGTCAAATCTGAATGTCCACATGAAGGGAAATAAAGCAATTGGAGCTCTATATGATGTCAGCAAAAAAACCAGTTTCCCCAGGAACACTGATTCAAAAATGAAAAATAAACCTTAAAAGCATTAAAAAAAAAAGTTAAGGAGAAAGATGTTACAACCCCAGAGTAAAGATAAAGCTCTTTTAACAGGCACAGGAAAGCACACATATAAAGACTAATATCCCAACATACCTGTGACTTCTATGAATCTATAACAAAAACCTTCTACCAAAGGGAAAATTGAAAAATTTCCCCCCGTGACACTTGTCACGGAGAAAAAATTGAAATGGTCATTCGGCATAAAAATAGAGTTCAACCGTATGAGTGACTGGAGACATGCAAAAGAATAATTCTCCCTGATGTAATTTTACACCCACTAGAGTGCCAACAGGCAAGAGTCCCTATTCCACCACGTATTTGGTGAGGATACAGAACAATGGGACTCAACCCGCTGGTGGAGGAAGAAGTTGGACAGTTTCCCTGCACTCAGTGAGCCTATGACCTACCCATCCCCCTCCCTTAAACACTGAAATGCGTATTGCACATGGGTTAGACATCAGAACACTGCTTGCATCGGTGCTCTGAAGGGCTCTCAAGTGGAAAGCATGCAGATGTCCAGGGACAAGAAGAAAAATGGAGGGACAAAGGGAGGCGTGGCTCCACAAGGGTACATGACAGGGCAGGGAAAGAGAAAGCCCGGTGGAGACAGGTCACACTGTAGATACTGGTCGATACTGCCACAATGTCGAGTGATGCAAAGAGGAAGTGGCAGAAGACCACAGAGAACCTGATACAATTGATGGTGATTTGCAGACAAGTGTAAGCAAGGCTATTTAAGGATGAGATAACAGTGTCTTAAAAAAAAAAAAAAAAAGGAAAATCCAAACGGAAAATGGAGGGTGATGGTTTGTATAAGACACCCTGGAGGATGGCTCTTCGTCTGCAAGGGGAAGGGAATGAGTGGAACGGAAATCAGGAGGAGAGTGACTAGGAGTTGGTAAATGCTCCTTCATCAGGCGGACAGAGGCTGGAGCACCTGTTCCTCACTCGCCTGGCCTTCTGTGATTTCCCAGGAAAACGGCCCGCAAGGGCAGTGTCCTATGCAGGCAGAACATGGAGAGCCGCAGCGTGGGTCCCCAGCCTGAGCACCCCGCCCTGGAGGGCTGTTCTGTAAGGGGCGCGGTGAGGCCCAGGCCCCGCCTCCCGCATGCGCACTGTGCTGGCCAATCGGCGCTGCTCCCTCTCAGGAGAGGCTGGTTGCTTCCGGGCTGTCCTGAGGTCCTGAGGGGAACGTCGCGTGTGCGGTGTGAGGTTCGCAGTTTGGAGATTGTGGTGAGGAGCTCGCCCTGTGTGGATGAAGGATGGAGGGAGGGAGGGACAGCCAGAGGGATCCAAGAGGGGGACAGAGGGACCCTCAGGGAGGCTGGCGGCACCACGTGACCGTGAGCAGGGCTGGGGGAGGGGCGGCGCCATCTTCTCAGACTTGAAGGAACCAGAGTGTGGGGCTGTGGCAGCCAGGCTGGCCTCTGAAGCGATGTCCCCAAGGCTTCCCCTCGGCCTCCAGCCGGGCAGAAGGAGGACCCCGAGGGCTGGGCCAGCAGGCGGGGTTTGGGGAGAGCTGTCGGTCCACAACCCAGGAGAGTCTCAGAGGGTGGGCAGGCATCATCCACCCAGGTCTGTGCTTCCTGCCCGGTCACTGGGCAGGAAGGATGGGCCAGTGCCCTGAGGTCATCATGGGGTCCAGATGGCGTGTCAGGAAGGCCCCCAACCCGACTGTGCCTGGACAGGTGCTGAACGGTTTATTCCTCACCCCTATGGAGGGACACTCAGGTTTGTCCTGCCTGTGATCAGGCCTCCCTGCCCAACACCTGATCCTTGGAGATGCAAGGCGCAGGGGGCAGCCTCTGTCCCCATGTGGGATCCTGACACTCTGTCCCCAGAGGGTCTTGACACTCAGATGTCCGCGGGCAGCATGGGACTGTGAGGGGTGGTGCAGGAGCCAGTCTTCCATCACAGCGCTTAGGGGAGGGGGTCACGATCACTGCGTGCTTCATCAGCTCCTGGTCCACCAAGAGACAGGAGAATGCACACACTCTGATCTTCCATGGAGGACCCATGCCGGCCATCGCCCATTGACCTTGTGCCAATCTGTGTGTTTACGTTTGTGCTCCCAGGGTGCAGGGGTACTGTCTGTACCTCGGAAGACACGATTAGATGGAGAGGCCTCAGAGGAAGCGTCTCAGGAGGGCTAAGGATGCCTCGAAGGAGACTCAGGATGCCCGGATGGAGGCTCAGGATATGGCAGCCTGTGACTCTGGGAGTCAGGAGAGAAGAGAGCTGAGTGAGTCAGAGAGTGTTTGCCAAGGTATGGTCTTTCGGAAACCTTTGCAGGTCACAGTGCATGGGTGAGGGCGGGGGTGCAGGGTCGGGCAGTAACCCTGTCCCTTGGGTCACTGCTTCCAAGTCCTCCACATGGTAAGCAGGGAAAGCCATGTGTGTGCCAAGCTGTGTCATGTATCGGAGACTGCCCAGTTCAGCCTCATATCCCAAACTGAGACTGCCCTGTACGCTTCCTAGCAGCTCTCCTTCATAACAGCTTGCGCACCCTTCTTTCCAAACCATTTCCCGGGGTGCTACAGTTTTTTTTCACCTGCTGGTCAACCCTGAAAGGCTTATAACACTGTCTCCAAAAAGTGTCCCTGGTCCCTGACCTAACTTCATCTGACCTGCACATACATGATTCCTCTTGAGATGTCTGCTTTAAGAAGTTTTTGTTGGGGCAAAGCCTGGACCCTCTACAGTGAGGCTGTTTCTTCAGGAAACCTGACCAAAATGTCATACATCAGTTTTACAATGTTTTCTATTTTATTTCTGTGCAGAAAACAGCTCAGTGACTGAAACCCTCTGGGGGAAACCGCCCTCTGCAGAAACATTTCAGGAAGATTTGCGGTAATGTTCTATAGCAATTTTTACCTGTTATGTAAAGTCAGCTTGGCTCATGTAACAAGTATCGTCTGTGAAATCCTTGAGTGGCGGATTTCTTTCATAATAAGTATGGTCTTTTAGGTTGTCTTTATTGAATAATATTTGATGTAACTTCTTCACAGGAACGAAATACAGAAGATGCTGGAAGAATTTAGAGGTATGTTTGAGTGATATTTATAATTAATGAAAATTGTTTTAAACCATGTAGCTTTTATAAATGTAGATGTTAAATCGGTGGATTATAAGACTTCTTCTCAGATACAGGATTTTATGCAAGTATTCAGTGTGTTTTGACTTTTAGGTTTTGTAGGTTTTTGCAAAGTGAAAATGGTACTAACATTGTTGATGAACCAAGAATGATGCTTTAATTTGTGCATGTGTACCCTGAATGGACCGTGTAAGGAAATGGATGAGATAGTTTGTACCACCTTTGGCGTGCACAACTAAAGTGACGTATCAGTGTTTCAGGTCAATTTTAAATAGTCTTAATTTAATTACTTCTCACAACTTTCTGATGTTCTTTTCTTTGGTTAGCAGCAGAAATGGAATCCTTTTTCGTTATTTAAACATTTATAATCTGTGTCAGAGAAAACTAGAGACAACTCTCCTAGATAGTGAGAGATGTATAATCAGGTCCCCAAACTTGGAAGAATTTTACTGTTCTGTCAGATACTAGTTACCATATCTGTATTAGAGGACAGTACACTTAGGAAAGCATCTGGGGCAATTTGTGACCCTTTGATAGAGATCACCCTCACAGGCAAATATGCTCTGAATACTTTGGTCTGCTTCGTTGGGATGAGGTGCTTCTTTTGTGAGTTGCCTGGTGAACCGTTTATTATGTATAGATTCTGGATGTATAAATTATTTTTATTATATTACAGACCCTTCATGATTACTGAAAGATAACTATTTATTGTTGGCCCATAAAATCAAACCATGTAAAAAAAAAAAATCAAACCATGTGATTTGCAAAGCTTATCTTATAGGAATAAGTCTTTGTGAAATGCAGCAATTACAGATAAAAACATTATGTACAAAGCTCCGGGAAAAGTATTTTTTAAATGTTCCTGAACTGCTTACTTGAAAACTGGGTTTTTATGCCCATGGTCTTTGTCTCCTTTAGTGAAATACAGTCAAAAGCATCACTCACTAGATTGCTTGAAAAATCAGTTTTGTGCAATATAATGATTTTTATCCTTTTGAAGGATACTTCCACAAAGGATTCTTTCTGTGATTTTTGCAACACATCCTAATGGTAATTCATCTAAACATGTCCCTTGAACTACAGGATATCTTACACAGTTAGAAAGAGTTGCCTTTTCACTGTTTTCTGATGAGGAATGAATGGAAAGTTTTCTCTTGAGATTCTTTATACCCGTTTTGAATCTTGGAAAATGCTTTGATTGTTATCACTTTTCCAGTATCTCTAAATCTAAAGGTGGTCTGTGGTTAGAAAAATTAGAGTCATGATACTAGTACTGGAAAGGTTTTCCAGAGAAAAGTGAGCAAATCTTGCGTTTTGAAATGGTGTCTGCATTATAAATCTTAAGTGTCTTTGCATATTGCCAAGGCAGCATTTGCCCATATTGATTTGAATGTATCAGAACAAGATAATTTTCCACATTTTACTTTAATGAGTAAATATTTTTTATATAGTTGACATGAAACAGGCTCTCCTTGCAAAGAGAAAAAAGTTTGAGATGAACACAAGAGCTACTATCAAAATCACTAATGAAAAACTTGATAGTGTTTGGAAAACACACCAAGAACAAAGGTAAAGTGGTTTAAGTTTTTGTGCCACAATGACGTTTTGTATAATTTCTTAGTATCTGATGGTACATATAACCTAAGACAAACACTATTACATTTTCCAGTGCAAAACATATTTTGCTCGATTTTTTTTTCCTAACCAGGTAAAGCCATTAGTTTTGTAATCCTACTCCTTAAGAGAATTGAGATATATTTCCTAGAAGACAATAAAGATGACCTTTTTCCTTCCCCTTTCAAAGAACAATTGAGTTTTCATTCTATATAATTAAATTATATTCATTCTAGACCTATCCTAGCTGAACATAAGGCTGATGTCTTAAACCATTATTCTTGTGACAGTTAACTATATTCAGTTATGCAGAAAAGGTTAATCTTATATTGTGAAAAATTTGTGCCATTTAACTAAGTTGTGTTTACTGTTCTTTTTTTCAAAATTCATTGTTGTGCCAAAGAGGGGAAATAGTTAAGTGAAATATTCCTGTTTGGTAATCTTCTCTGATAAATAGATAGTATAAGCTGACTGAATCTACTTATCATATTAGAACATATAGGATATTCAGTAAGAAGAAATGAAAAGTAAACTGCTTTTATTAATAGATAAAATGGTGTTTCTGGGAAATTCAGAGTACAATAAATTGTCACTAGATTTCAAGAAGTAGAGAGCATGTGCAATAGTGTTTGTATTTATTCAGTCAGGAGTAGTACTTTTGGAACTGAGGAGTAAGTTATCCACTTAACGTCTCTATTTCCCGTGAGAATATTTCAGCTGCTATTGTGCTATTACTGCTTTCTTCTTTTATAGTATAAATTGTGTCAGATCAATTTTGTTTTAAATACAGTTGATATTTGTTTGTATCTTTGTGGGGTTTGACGTTGCTCTTTCTTATGTTTTACAGGCAGAATCTTTATCTCAAATATGCTCAGCAGTTTCAGACTTTGTTTCGAGAGTGGGATTTAGACATGAAGAAAGCCCAGGAACAAGAAGAAAAACTAGCTGTTAGTATCAGCCTTAGCTTTAAAATGAGCTTATTGTATCAAAGTCTCAATTAGCAATCACTCAGGCAATGATACAGGAGAGAAGGTAGAGCCCCTGAACTCAGATGGGTGAAGGTGGGTGGGAGATGTAGTGAAGGGAGAATGAGTGTTCTCTTGGGAGTGGCTCTGTTTATTTAGTGAAGTAGTAAGGTCACCGTTTAGGAGTAAGGATGGTGGATAAGTTGTTGCCTTTGGGGGGCAGAGGAGAAGCCCTGGAATTGTTTCCTGAGAAGACCAGGGAGATACCATTGCCAAGCAGCAGTTATGGGGGCAACTTAAGTTGCTGTCCTAGTGATCATGAATTTAAAGTGAGGCCACTCCACATGGCTGATGCAGAGCAGCTGGAGAGGCGGGTTTCCCAGGATTGGGGTTTAGTCATGAAGACTGGCAGAGAAGGGGCCAAGGTACATGTGCCGTGGCATAGGTGTAATGATCGATGGAGGGATTTAAGCTGAGAAGGAGGAGAGAGGAAGTCGAGAGCGTGGGGGTTGGGTCAGTGAACAGTCCTAGCATCAGCGGATGCTATTCCTGATGTAGTGTTGAGGGAATGAAGTGCAAAACAGGGGGGTAGTGGTTGGATGCTGGGGGAAATGGAAAAAGAGTATATATAGTACAGTGATCAAGGGCCTGGACCCTGGAACGGTAAATGTTTGGGATCCAATCTTGGTTGACCAGTGCTAGCTGTGAAACCAAGGACAGATTATTTATCTGTGTGTCTCAGTTTCCTCATCTATGAAAGGGAACACAGTGAGAGTACGTACCTCATAGAGACTTTTCGAGGAATAAAAAAGTGAGATCATATAGAAGAAGTCTGTTAAAGTCATTGGAACCATACCTGACCCGTAGTTCCTGTATAAGTCTTTGCTCTAATTAATATCATGTAGCCGGGGCAGTTCTTGGGAATGACCGAATCCCATGACTATGGGGTATGACTATATAAGTGAGTGGCTAATGTAAAGAAGGGGGTAAGTTTATTGTTGGAGCTTAGGTCAAAGAACAGAAAGGCCAGCTGTTGGAAGGATCATCTATGTGCATATTGAAGGGGCCAAGAATTAATATATATTTTGAGTATTGTTAAGAAAGAATAGTTTCTCAGCAATTACTGTTAGGAAGGATTACCTTGTAGATTTTGCCTACCTGTGGTAAACACATAATTGGAAGGGTCATTTGTGGATTTTGACATCAAGAATGACATGTTTTGAAGATTGTTAAGAAAGAATATCTCCTACTCAGTGACTGATAGGGTAGGATTATTATATGGTTTCTGTCTTGTAGTGGTGAACACAGTTACTTCAACTTGGTCATCAAAGTTGTCAAAACAGGAAATGTTAACAAGCATTGAGTTAGAGAGAGTTCCTTTAAAGCTTAATGTATAAACATGCTTTCCAAATATTAAACGTTGCCCACATGTTGCCCCCTTTTTTTTTATATTTGTAGCGTATGTTTCGAGAGCAACGAAATGTTCTTCAACAAGCTAGACTTCTTCAGAACCAGAGGCTGAAAAAAATTAAAAATTCACATGAGCAATTCCTGAAGGTCTGTTGTATTTGGTAACACAGTACATCTCATAAAAACAATATGTATATAAAAGTAGAAGATAGTCTGTGTCTATTCAAACTTATGGGGGAAAAAAACACTGTAGGTTGTGCCTGCCTTTAACTTGTTAAACATTCTCCATTTTGAATTCATTGGTCTGAATACAGCCTAATTGGTAAATGTGTTTTTAGTTTTAGGATTCCTTTATACTTTTGTGAAAGTGAAAGTGTTAGTGACTCAGTCATGTCCGACTGTTTGCAATCCTGTGGACTGTAGCCTCTGTCCATGGAATTCTCCAGGCAAGAATACTGGAGTCGGTTGCCATTCCCTACTCCAGGGGATCTTCCTGACCCAGGGATGGAGCCCAGGTCTCCCACATTGCAGGCAGATTCTTTACCATCTGAGCCATCAGGGAAGCCTGTAGTTTTGTGGGAATCATTTAAAATGGGGAACTGCAAACTGAGAATTTAATCTAGATGTATATACATGGTGAAGAAAACTGATACTTGATTAACCTTTTTATCATAACTATTTTGTTCAGCAATGAGTATTTAGGTGATCAGCCAAGGACAAATATATACTGGAAATTTAGGAATTTAATAAATCATCTCTAGGTGTCTTTTACCTTTCTCCTATTAACTGTTGCTGCTGCATATAAAGTCAGGCAGTTGTAATTAGTGAAGACCTTTTTTGTTTTCAAATGCATTGTATGAACATTTATGGGGTATTTGCTTTTAGAATATGAGAAACTAATAGTGACTTTATATGCAAATTTATAATCACATGAGAAAGTCAAAGTGTATAACTGAATGAAAAACCCAGAAGTGGACTACATGTTTGTGGATTGAAAGTGATTTGCTGTGATATTTGTGCATTAGCAAACTGTCCTCAATGCCTGTTGTCCCTTTCTTCATATATATATGTGCATACTTATTCAGGAGTTGATGGGACCCTGCACATTCCCCTTCTTTTTCCTTGGAGAGGAAGCAGAAGTGCTCTTTTGAGTGACCATCTTGTCCAAATATAAGATGTTAATGTGTCACTCTTTTTAAACTAATTGAGATGGCTTAAGTAAACTAGTAAAAGGCTATTAAATAATCTTTAAAGAGCTTTAGAATCATATATGTGCAAAAGTTGTCTTGAACATGTTTCTAAGTAGACAAGGTGTAGCTCTAATGTTCCCTGAGAACCATTTACTACTAATTGGTGTGAAGATTTGATAAAGTACCAAAGAAGATTGCTTATGAAGGACATTGCTAAATGTCAGCATTTATGGTACTAACTTTAGTGTTATATTTGACACCTCCAAGTCCCTTGTCCTTCCCACTCAGCAATTACTGGGCTCTGCAATTTTTAGATCTGCATCTGCAATTTCTTTCATTTTAGAAAATTGAAGTCTGATTGGTTTACAGCATTGTGTTTAGGTTTTGATATACAGCAACATGCTTCATTATGCATATATATATACATACATGTGTATTTTCCACAGTTTATTGTGATCCACACAGTCAAAGGCTTTGGCATAGTCAATAGAGCAGAAGTAGATGTTTTTTTTTTTTTACTCTCTCCCTTTTTTGATGATCCAGCAGATGCTGTCAATTTGATCTCTGGTTCCTCTGCCTTTTCTAAATCCAGCTTGAACATCTGGAATTTCATGGTTCATTTTACTATTGTACCCTGGCTTGGGTGTATATGTAGATCATATACATACATATGTATTTAGATACATATTCCAGAAAAATATCTATTTCTGCTTTATTGAGTATGCCAAAGCCTTTGGCTGTGTGGATCACAATAAACTGTGGAAAATTCTGAAAGAGATGGGAATACCAAACCACCTGACCTGCCTCTTGAGAAATCTGTATGCAGGTCAGGAAGCAACAGTTAGAACTGGACATGGAACAACAGATTGGTTCCAAACAGGAAAAGGAGTACGTCAAGGCTATATTTGTCACCCTGCTTATTTAACTTATATGTAGAGTACATCATGAGAAACACTGGGCTGGAGGAAGCACAAGCTGGAATAAAGATTGATGGGAGAAATATCAGTAACCTCAGATATGCAGATGACGCCACCCTTATGGCATAAAGTGAAGAAGAACTAAACAGCTTCTTGATGAAGGGGAAAGAGGAGAGTGAAAAAGTTGGCTTAAAGCTCAACATTCAGAAAACTAAGATCATGGCATCCGGTCCCATCACTTCATGGCAAATAGATGGAGAAACAGTGGAAAAAGTGGCTGACTTTATTTTTCTGGGCTCCAAAATCACTGCAGATGGTTACTGCAGCCATGAAATTAAAAGATACTTACTCCTTGGAAGGAAAATTTTGACCAACCTAGACAGCATATTAAAAGGCAGAGACATTACTTTGCCAACAAAGGTTCATCTAGTCAAGTCTATGATTTTTCCAGTGGTCATGTATGGATGTGAGAGTTGGACTATAAAGAAAGCTGAGAGGTAAAGAATTGATGCTTTTGAACTGTGGTGTTGGAGAAGACTCTTGAGAGTCCCTTGGACTGCAAGGAGATCCAACCAGTCCATCCTAAAGGTGATCAATCCTGGGTGTTCACTGGAAAGACTGATGTTGAAGCTGAAACTCCAATACTTTGGCCACCTGATGCGAAGAGCTGACTCATTTGAAAAGTCCCTGATGCTGGGAAAGATTAGGGCAGGAGGAGAAGGGGACGACTCGGGATGAGATGGTTGGATGGCATCACCGACTCAATGGACATGAATTTGGATGGGCTCCGGGAGTTGGTAATGGACAAGAAGGCCTGGCGTGCTGCAGTTCATGGGGTCTTAAAGAGTCCAACACAACTGAGCGACTGAACTGAACTGAACTGATACATCCATATATAGAGTTCATACACACACACACACACATATGTTTCTAAATATATACATACATATATATTTCAATAATTTTCCATTGTAGCTTATTATAACATAGTGAATATAGTTCCCTGTGCTACATAGTAAATCCTGTGTTCTTTGTCTGTTTTATGTATAGTACAATAGTTTGCACCTATTTCATTTCTTCCTTTGAATTCCCACTGCTGCTGCCCTACCTGGTTCAGGGCCTCATCATCCCTTGCTTGTTCTATTAAACTCTTGCCTGACTTCTCTCCTCTCCAATCCATCCTTCACACTTCTGTAATAATGATCCTCCTAAAATTATCCCTTCCCTCCTGCAATCCTGTCATTATAGCTTCCGAGTTTGAAGTTTCAGGTATTCAACGTGTCCCCCCTAACAAGATCCCTCCGGCCTTTGTGGTTTCCCACATACATTCTTTGTCTCCTCCCACCTGTCCAGATTGGTTGCTTTCTCTACACTAAGTCACCATTACCTCCTTGCTTTGCATATGCTCCTCGCCTACAATAGGTTTGATTCCCTTCTCCTTTTACTAATTGACATCTTATTCTTTTGCCAACAAAGTCAGAATCAATCCTGTTTTCCACTACATAGTCATGGCAGAATGTGCTTCCTGAATTGTTATAATGTTTTTGTCTTTTGTTTTTTAATTTTAAAAATATGTATAGAAAACCACAACTGGGCCTACAACCTCTCCTTAGCTTTTTTTGTTGTTGTTGTTGTTTGTTTTTAGATAGGATGGAGGGAGGACTACTCTTACTTTTAGATAGAATGCACTTGGTCAATATTTGTTGAATGAATGGTAAAGATTTAGAACATAAATTAGTTTTTCATCATGTAGCGAGGTCATAGTAGAGCTCATTCTATTCCCTCCAGTGGAGCCATGTTTCACTCATTATTAGTCACTATACGTGCATTGTTACTTATTGTTTAGAAAGCTCATTAGAGGGTTTTTAAATTCTGGTATTTCATTCTGTGGGACCATCAGTTTTTTTGTTTTTGCTCCCCCTTGACCTTTACTCTTCCTTAAGTTATTGTTTTGAGCAAAGGGTAAGGTGATTGTACCACTGTAATAATACAATTTGACTGAAGTCGGCATTTAGAAGATCCCTTAAGTAAATATTTTGATCTCCATATATTTGTTACAGTATTTTTATTTGGAATAAATAGTGAGCATCCTTTGAATATTAAGTGTTATTACTTTTGAACTTTAATTGTATCTATTTAGAATGTGAGATGAAAAGTGGTGCTTTCTCACTGAACTAGACTTTCTCTTTTAGCGTTTGGAGGAGTTAGAGAAGGATCATGAACATTTTCTGAGTGATGAGCAAAGTGAAATTAGACAAGGAATGGCCATGCTGCAAGACAAAATTATCATTGAAGCTGTAAGTAGTGTGTATTTAATATTGAGAACTACAGAGGGATGTGAGCATTGGGGTATTTTTTTTAATGAAGTATATATAACAATTACCTAAATAATATGCAGATGTTTAATATTTCTTTCCTTTCCTGAAACAGCTGCAGAATGAACTGCAAATGCTTCAAAAGTTTCTTCTGTCCCTGTTATTCTGAGGGCTTTGGAGAAAGAGCTTGAACCCAAGTTGTATGATACAAGTGCAACATCAGCCACACTGAAGCACATTATTTTAAAAATTGTAGTTGAAGTGGGTGCATCTTGTTTATCTTAGCACATTTTTTCAGTGCAAGACATCCTATGTGTTAAAGCCCATATAAAACCTAAAGAGTTTGTGATTATAATCAGCAATTCTCAAATTATAAGCGTCAAGCTTTCAGCAATTTTCGTTATTAATGTTGATGTTTTGTGCCTAACACTGTCAAATAAACTTTTAGCAATAAAGGTGATTTAATTCTAGGTTTGGCATCAGTGTGTTCTACATCAGTCCAAGGAGCATAGAAAGAGGAGGAGCCTGGTGAGCTACCATCCGTGGGGTTGGAAAGCGTCAGACACGGCCGAGTGACTAACACATCCACACCAATTAAAGTAACATTTTGATGTCTCTGTGGAAATGACATATTCACAAGCCCATGTCTCAGCACGTTGTCCTACCTTAAAGAAAAAAAGAGTATAAGATCCATTCTATCTGTGCACCCCTTTGTATTTACTCATTAGTTTACAGATCCAATTCCAAAGGGAAAAAAATGATTTCAAAGGAAAAATCTCCATTGCTTTATAAAAATTATTAAAAGCAACTTACATTTATGTTTTTTAATTAACTGAACTTCTAAAATATCTGTAAGAGAAAAGACCTAGCTATTGAAATACATAAATATCAGTGCTGAGACATGGGCTTGTGACTATGTCATTTCCACAGAGACATCAAAATGTTACTTTAATTGGTGTGAAAGTGTTAGTGACTCAGTCATGTCCAACTCTTTACAACCCCATAGACGGTAGCCCACCAGGCTCCCCTACCCATGGAATTCTTGTCCAGGCAAGAATACTGGCATGGGTTACCATGCCCATCTCCAGTGTATCTTCCCGACTCAGGGATCAAACCGTGTCTCTTGTGTCTCCTGCATTGGCAGGCAGTTTCTTTACCACTAGTGCCACCTGGGAAGCCCTCATCAATATATACATACACTTAGTTATTTACAGTTAAATATTTCATGTCTGTCTTTAAATATAAATTGCCTACAGTGCTTTGTTTTCAAGTTTAACTTTCATTGACTATGTGGAACATTGATTTTTTATTCACCTGAAAACTTGGATGATTAATTCCTGTGCCTTTCTTTTGTTTTGGGCATTTTTTACACATAATAGCACAACACTCTCTTCACTTGGACACATGTTATTTAGTAAACATGGCATTGTTTCAGAATATATTGAAAGAAGTCAGTTAAACATCTTTTTCCAAGTTACTCAAATTGGTTTGTGACCCCTTCAAAACAGTATATTCCCATTTGGAGGACAGGAGTGACTCTCCTGTTTTTCTGTGTGTTTTTCCTTTTAATTCTGGCCCTATACACCAGCCTCCTCTTTAAGGTTTTCCAAGGTTTTAAAAACAAGCCCATATAGATTCTCCTTTTCTGACTCGAATGACATATGCCCCATGGACTGTAGCCCGCCAGTCTCTTTCTGTCTGTGGGATTTCCCAGGCAAGAATACTGGAGTGGGTTGCCATTTCCTTCTCCAGAGTTTCTTCCCAACCCAAGGTTTGAACCCAGGTCTCCTGCATTAGCAGGTGGCTTCTTTACCACTGAGCAACCTGGGAAGCCACCTTTGGTGACCATTTTTCTTTCTCCATCAGCACTTTTCTTTCATGTCACTTGTGCCTTAGCTGGTATTTTATTTTTCACAAGAGGGAACATTTAGTGTCCACATTCTGTGACAGTGAGATTTTAACTCAGAATAGCAGGACAAGTGACTCTAAAGCAAATGTAAAGATCCATTTTTCCCCCTCCAAACTCCCCCTTTCAAAAGAAAGAACGATTTCTTTCACTAAATACAAATTTCAGAAAAACCACAGTTTGAGTTTCTAAATCCTCATAGTTAGACTTATGTGCATATTTTCCTTTGTTTCATAGTAACTAAACACCTGCTTTGCAAACATCAAGGAAATCCTTTCTTCTCATATCCTTTGACTGAACAATTGCAGTGCTATAAGGAATGCGCTTGGGTAGTATCACGACTTAATGTTTCAATTTATAGCATTCAAAGTAAACGTCACCCTTTTTTGCAATCAGAGGAAGCAAGGCAGATATCCTTCATGTCCTGGATTTTTATCTAACCCTGCAGCAACAAAACCCCAAATGTCTAATAAGGATTTCTCTTCTGACAAAGAGATTGTTAAAATTTTGAACACAGAGGTTCCCTTCTTATCCTCAGGATTGACACTGAGTTTTGGAGCTGTATTTCTGATTACATGTCCAGACTGCTGCACTCTCATTCTGATCATACGTCTGAGCCCAAATGTTGATGATTACAATGGAGGCTTCTTGTCGTCTCCTTCAGCTACTACTCAGTCACTAAGCTTGTGAACCTGATCAGGTGCTTGATGACATGATGTCTAGAAAACATTACAATGAAGGTGTCTTGAAATTTACAGACACAAAACACTAAATGTGGCATCATACAAGTGATGCAATGACCTTTGCAAACAAAATATAAAAGGTTTCATGGTCTGTCTTTCCTGAAGCAGTAGCTATATTCCTGCTATCCCTTAAATCTCAAATTGTAGCCTAAATTTTTTTCACTGAAAATAGGATATTTTAGAAAAATTTCAAAATATATGAAAATATATTTCAAAATATATGAACATCACTGGGGTTGCATGGAATACGCAGGGCATTTCCACGCAGTTACAGAGACTGAGTCATAGAGTTAAAAGGACTAGGCTGAAATGCTAAGGCTTGAAAGATGAAACCCAGTACTTCTGACTCCAGAATATGTCAACTATATGCTGTGCAAGGAAACCACAGATCTTTAACCTGAAGGGTCATCAGTCATTAACATGTAATCATCTCATTCAGTCAGATAATTATCTTCTTCTTTTGAGGTTATTTTTAAGAAGGCCAAAGTCTGGAAATAAACACCATAGTTGAGGGGAGGCAGATACAAAGCTGTGAGGCATACAAAATTTAGAGGAAGGCTCAAGACTAGCTCTTGAGGAAATTTACCCACAAACCAAGATCAAGTGGTTTCCTTCAGCAACTGAAGTCCAGAAGAAAAAAGAGCCTCCTACCTCTGCCTTTCGGAGAGGGGCTTCTCCTGACCCAGTAGGGGGAAACATTCATATCACCTCCTTGACTTTTTTTTTTAATTAATTTATTTTTTATTGAAGATAATTCCTTTACAGAATTCGCTGTTTTCTGTAAAACCTCAACATGAATCAGCCATAGGTATACATGTATCCCCTCCCTTTTGAAACTCCCTTCCATCTCCCTCCCCATTCCACCCCTCTAGGTTGATACAGCACCCCTGTTTGAGTTTCCTGAGCTATACAGCAAATTTCTGTTGGCTATCTATTTTACATATGGTAATATAAGTTTCCATGTTACTCTTTCCATTCATCTCACCTTCTCCTCCCCTCTCCCCATGTCCATAAGTCTATTCTCTATGTATGTTTCTCCACTGTTGCCCTTAAATAAATTCTTCAGTACCATTTTTCTAGATTCCATATATATGTGTTAGAATATGTTGTTTCTCTTTCTGACTCACTTCACTCTGCATAATAGGTTCTAGGTTCATCCACCTCATTAGAAATGAATCAAATGTGTTCCTTTTTATGGCTGAGTAATATTCCATTGTGTATATGTACCACAACTTCTTTATCCATTCATCTGTCGATGAACATCTAGGTTGTTTCCATGTCCTAGCTATTGTAAATAGTGCTGCAATGAACAATGGGGATACATGTGTCTCTTTCAATTTTGGTTTCCTCAGGGTATATGCCTAGGAGTGGGATTGCTGGGTCATATGGTGGTTTTATTCCTAGTTTTCTAAGGAATCTCCATACCATCTTCCATAGTGGCTGTATCAATTCACATTCCCACCAACAGTGTATTTCTTGTATTTTTGATAATAGTCATTCTGACAGATTTACGGTGGTATCTCAGTGTGAGTTTGATTTCCATTTTCATGATTATGTGTGATATTGAGCATCCTTTCATGCGTCTGTTGGCTATCTGTATGTCTTGTTTGGAAAAAATATATATTCAGGTTCTCTGCTCTTTTTTAATTTTTTATAAATGTATTCATTTTAATAGGAGGCTAATTATTTTATAATACTGTAGTGGTTTTGTCATACACTGACATGAATCAGCCACGGGTTTACCTGCATTCCCCATCCTGAAACCCCTCCTTTCTCCTTTCCCATTCCATCCCTGTGGGTCATCCCAGTGCAACAGCCCAGAGCACAATGTATCATGCATCGAACCAGGACTGGCAATCTGTTTCACATATGATAATTTACATGTTTTAATGCCATTCTCCCATGTCCTCCCGACCTTGCCCTTTCACAGAGTCCAAAAGACTGTTTAGTACATCTGTGTCTCTTTTGCTGTCTCGCATACAGGGTTATCATTACCATCTTTCTAAATTCCATATATATGCATTTGTATACTATATTGGTGTTATTCTTTCTGGCTTATTTCACTCTGTATAATAGGCTCCAGTTTCATCCACCTCATTAGAACTAATTCAAATGCATTCTTTTTAATGGCTGAATAATATTCCATGGTGTATATGTACCACAGCTTTCTTATCCATTCATCTGCTGATGGACATCTAGGTTATGTCCATGTCCTGGCTATTATAAACAGTGTTGTGATGAACATTGGGGTACACCCGTGTCTTTCAATTTCGGTTTCCTCAGTGTGTATGCCCAGCAGTGGGATTGCTGGGTCATATGGCAGTTCTACTTCCAGATTTTTTAAGGAATCTCCACACTGTTCTCCATAGTGGCTGTACTAGTTTGCATTCCCACCAACAGTGTAAGAGGATTCCCTTTTCTCCACGCTCTTTCCAGCATTTATTGTTTGTAGACTGTTGGAGAGCAGCCATTCTGACTGGCGTGAAATGGTACCTCATTGTGGTTTTGATTTGCATTTCTCATAATGAGTGATGTTGAACATCTTTTCATGTGTCTGTTAACCATCAGTATGTCTTCTTTGGAGAAATGTCTGTTTAGTTCTTTGGCCCACTTTTTGATTGGGTTGTATGTTTTTCTGGAATTGACCTGCAGGAGTTGCTTCTATTTTTTGAGATTAATCCTTTGTCCGTTGCTTCATTTGCTATTATTTTCTCCCATTCTGAGGGCTGTATTTCACCTTGCTTATAGTTTCCTTTGTTGTGCAAAAGTTTTTAAGTTCAATTAGGTCCCATTTGTTTGTTTTTGCTTTTATTTCCATTACTCTGAGAGGTGGGTCATAGATGATCCTGCTGTGGTTTATGCTAGAGAGTGTTTTGCCTATGTTTTCCTCTAGGAGTTTAATGGTTTCTGGTCTTACATTTATATCTTTAACCCCTTTTGAATTTATTTTTGTGTATGGTATTAGAAAGTGTTCTAGTTTCATTCTTTTACAAGTGGTTGACCAGTTTTCCTAGTGCCACTTGTTAAAGAGATTGTCTTTTCTCCATTGTATATTCTTGCCTCCTTTGTCAAATTGTCAAACATAAGGTGTCCACAGGTGCATGGATTTATCTCTGGGCTTTCTATTTTGTTCCATTGATCTATATTTCTGTCTTTGTGCCAGTACCATACTGTTTTGATGACTGTGGCTTTGTAGTAAAGACTGAAGTCAGGCAGGTTGATTCCTCCAGCTCGATTCTTCTTTCTCAAGATTGCTTTGGCTATTCGAGGTTTTTTGTATTTCCATATGAATCATGAAATTATTTGTTCTAGTTCTGTGAAAAATACTGTTGGTAGCTTGATGGGGATTGCATTGAATCTATAGATTGCTTTGGGAAGTATACTCATTTTCACTACATTGATTCTCCCAATCCATGAACATGGTATATTTCTCCATCTATTTGTGTCCTCTTTGATTTCTTTCACCAGTGTTTTATAGTTTTCTAATATAGGTCTTTTGTTTCTTCAGGTAGATATATTCCTAAGTATTTTATTATTTTTGTTGCAATGGTGAATGGAATTGTTTCCTTAATTTCTCCTTCTGTTTTCTCATTGTTAATGTATAGGAATGCAAGGGATCTATGTGTGTTAATTTTATATCCTGCAACTTTACTATATTCATTGATTAGCTCTAGTACTTTTCTGGTAGAGTCTTTAGGATTTTCAATGTAGAGGATCATGTCATCTGAAAACAGTGAGAGTTTTACTTCTTCCTTTCCAATCTGGATTCCTTTTATTTCTTTTTCTGCCCTGATTGCTGTGGCCAACACTTCCAAAACTGTGTTGAATAGTAGTGGTGAGAGTGGGCACCCTTGTCTTGTCCCTGACTTTAGGGGAAATGCTTTCAATTTTTCACCTTTGGGGATAATGTTTGCTGAGGGTTTGTCATATATAGCTTTTATTATGTTGAGGTATGTTCCTTCTATTCCTGCTTTCTGCAGGTTTTTTTTATCATAAATGGATGTTGAATTTTGTGAAAAGCTTTCTCTGCATCTGTTGAGATAATCATATGGTTTTTATTTTTCAATTTGTTAACGTGGTGTATTACCTTGATTGATTGCAGATATTGAAGAATCCTTGCATCCCTGGGATAAAGCCCACTTGGTCATGATGTATGATCTTCTTAATATGCTGTTGGATTCTGTTTGCCAGAATTTTGTTAAGGATTTTTGCATCTATGTTCATCAGTGATATTGGCCTGTAGTTTTATTTTTTGTGGCATGTTGTCTGGTTTTGGTATTAGGGTGATGGTGGCCTCATAGAATGAGTTTGGCAGTTTACCTTCCTCTGCAATTTTCTGGGAGAGTTTGAATAGGATAGGAGTTAGTTCTTCTCTAAATTTTTGGTAGAATTCAGCTGTGAAGCCATCTGGTCCTGGGATTTTGTTTGCTGGAAGATTTCTGATTACAGTTTCAATTTCTATGCTTGTGATGGGTCTGTTAGTATTTTCCATTTCTTCCTGGTTCAGTTTTGGAAAGTTGTACTTTTCTAAGAATTTTTCCTTTTCTTCCACGTTGTCTTTTTTATTGGCATATAGTTGCTGATAATCTCTTTTTTGTGTTGTCTGTTGTGATTTCTCCATTTTCATTTCTAATTTTGTTGATTTGATTCTTCTCCCTTTGTTTCTTGATGAGTCTGGCTAATGGATTGTCTATTTTATTTATCTTCTCAAGGAACCAGCTTTTAGCTTTGTTGGTTTTTGCCATGGTCTCTTTGTTTCTTTTGCATTTATTTCTGCCCTAATTTTTAATATTTCTTTCCTTCTACTAACCCTGGGGTTCTTCATTATTTCCTTTTCTAGTTATGTTAGTTGTAGAGTTAGGTTATTTATTTGACTTTTTTCTTGTTTCTTGAGGTAAGCCTGTATTTCTATGAACCTTCCCCTTAGCACTGCTTTTACAGTGTCCCATAGATTTTGGGTTGTTGTGTTTCATTTTCATTTGTTTCTATGCATATTTTGATTTCTTTTTTTATTTCTTCTGTTATTTATTGGTTATTCAGTAGTGTGTTTTTTAAGCTCCATAAGTTGGAATTTTTAAGTTTTTCACCTGTAATTGACATCTAATCTTACTGCCTTGTGGTCAGAATAGATGACTGGAATGATTTCAATTTTTGTAAATTTACCAAGGCTAGATTTATGGCCCAGGATGTGATGTATCCTGGGGAAGGTGCCATGTGCAATGGAGAAAAAGGTGAAATTCATTGTTTTAGGGTGAAATGTCCTATAGATATCAATTAGGTCTAACTGGTCTATTGTATCATTTAAAGTCTGTGTTTCCTTGTTAATTTTCTGTTTAGTTGATCTATCCATAGTTGTGAGTGGAGTATTAAAGTCTTCTACTATCATTGTGTTATTATTAATTTCCCCTTTCGTACTAGTTAACATTTGCCTTACATATTGCAGTGCTACTATGTTGGTTGCATATATATTTATACTTGTTATATCTTCTTCTTGTATTGATCTTTTCATCATTATGTAGTGTCCATCTTTGTCTCTTTTCACAGCCTTTGTTTTAAAGTCTATTTTATCTGATATGAGTATTGCTACTCCTGCTTTCTTTTGGTCACTATTTGCATGGAATATCTTTTTCCAGCCCTTCACTTTCAGTCTGTATGTGTCCCTTGTTTTGAGGTGGGTCTCTTGTAGACAGCATATATAGGGGTCTTGTTTTTGTATCCATTCAGCCAATCTTTGTCTTTTGGTTGGGGCATTCAACCCATTTACATTTAAGGTAATTATTGATAGGTGTGGTCCCGTTGTCATTTACTTTGTTGTTTTGGGTTCACGTTTATACAACCTTTCTGCATTTCCTGTCTAGAGAAGATCCTTTAGCATTTGTTGAAGAGCTGGTTTGGTGGTGCTGAATTCTCTCAGCTTTTGCTTGTCTGTAAAGCTTTTGAATTCTCCTTCATATCTGAATGAGATCCTTGCTGGGTACAGTAATCTAGGTTGTAGGTTATTCTCTTTCATTACTTTCAGTATGTCCTGCCATTCCCTTCTGGCCTGGAGGGTTTCTATTGATAGATCAGCTGTTATCCTTATAGGAATCCCTTTGTGTGTTATTTGTTGTTTCTCCCTTGCTGCTTTTAGTATTTGTTCTTTGTGTTTGATCTTTGTTAATTTGATTAATATGTGTCTTGGGGTGTTTCGCCTTGGGTTTATCCTGTTTGGGACTCTCTGGGTTTCTTGGACTTGGGTGGCTATTTCCTTCCCCATTTTAGGGAAGTTCTCAGCTATTATCTCCTCGAGTATTTTCTCATGGCCTTTCTTTTTGTCTTCTTCTTCTGGGACTCCTATGATTCGAATGTTGGGGCGTTTCACATTGTCCCAGAGGTCCCTGAGGTTGTCCTCATTTCTTTTGATCCTTTTTTCTTTTTTCCTCTCTGCTTCATTTATTTCCACCATTTTATCTTCTACCTCACTTATCCTATCTTCTGTCTCCGTTATTCTACTCTTGGTTCCCTCCAGAGTGTTTTTGATCTCATTCATTGCATTATTCATTTTTAATTGACTCTTTTTTATTTCTTCTAGATCTTTATTAAACATTTCTTGCATCTTTTCGATCTTTGTCTCCAGGCTATTTATCTGTACCTCCATTTTGCTTTCAAGATTTTGGATCATTTTTATTATCATTATTCTAAATTCTTTTTCAGGTAGATTCCCTATCTCCTCCTCTTTTGTTTGACTTGGTGGGCTTTTTTCATGTTCCTTTACCTGTTGGGTATTTCTCTGCCTTTTCATCTTGTTTAGATTGCTGTGTCTGGAGTGGGCTTTCTGTATTCTGCAGGTCTGTGGTTCCTTTTTATTGTGGAGGTTTTACCCAGTGGGTGGGGTTAGACGATTGGCTTGTCAAGGTTTCCTGATTAGCGAAGCTTGCGTCAGTGTTCTGGTATGCGGATCTTGATTTCTTCTCTTTGGATAGCAATGAAGTGCCCAGTAATGAGTTTTGAGATGGGTCTATGTGTTAGGCGTGACCTTGGGCTGTCTGTATGTTGACGTTCAGGGCAATGTTCCTGCGTTGCTGGAGAATTTGCGTGGTATGTCGTGCTCTAAAACTTATTGGCTCTTGGGTGGTGGTTGGTTTCAGTGCAGGTATGGAGGCTTTTGTACGGTCACTTATTACTTAAAGATCCATGTAGTCAGGAGTTTTCTGGTGTTCTCAGGTTTTGGGCTTAAGTCTCCTGCTTCTGGATTTCAGTTTTATTCTTCCTGTAGTCTCAGGACTTCTCCAATTATACAGCACTGATAATAAAACTTCTATGTTAATGGTGGAAAGTTTCTCCCCCGTTAGGGATACCCAGAGAGGTTCACCGAGTTACATGGAGAAGAGGAGAGGGAGGAGGGAGATAGAGATGGGCAGGAGGAGAAAGAGGGGGTCTCAAGAGGAGAGAGACAGATCTACGAAGTTGTCTGATCCCAGAGTGTTCTCCGTAGCCCAGACACCCACAAAGATTCACAGAATTGGATTGGGAAGAGAAGGGGAAAGGAGGAAATAGAGGTGTTCTGAGGTAGAAAACAGAGTCAAGATTGGGAGAGAATAATCAACACACTCGTGAATAAAAATGGGAGCTGAATATTGGATTCTTAAATGTTCACAATTTATATCATATACTGAAAAACAAAAATTAAAAATCTAGAGTAGAGGTTAGACTCTTAAAAATACTATATTAAAAACAAAAACCAAAACACACAAAAGAAATTTTAGAAATATATATGAAGTTTGGTATAAAAATAGGGCTTCTCTTCTTCTTTTTTTTTTTTTTTTTTCCCTTTCTTCTGTAAGGTTATAGTGGATTGAAAATGAAAATTAAGGCGTAGTAAAAGGAGTGCTAGAGGGCTTTAAAAGAAATAAGAGAAAAAGAAAAAGAAAATAGAAGAGAAGAAGAAAAAAGAACAGAAAAAAAGAAGAAAAAGAAGAAAAAGAAAAAAAAGAAAAAAGAAAGAGAAAAAAAATTGTTTTGCCTAATTAAAAAAAATCGTAAAAATCTATGAAAGTTAAGGAGTAATGGGGGAGTAATAAGGAATTTTTAAAGGAAAATAAAAGAGAACCAAGAAAAAAGAAAAAAAAATTTTTTTTTTCCTTACTTAAAAAAAAAAAAAAAAAAGAAAAGAAAAAGAAAAAATATATCTAGGAATTTCTCTGGAGCTGTTGCAGTCAGTGTGGGTTCGGCTCAGCTTCAGATAGCTCCTCGTTCCAGCTTACACTTCTCGATATCTACAGGCCCTTCCGGTGTAGTCAGTCGGTGGTTTCTTCAGGGATTTTAATCTGTTGCACCGGTCCCTTCTGAAGCGGTTCCCTTTGTTTATTTGGGTTCTGTTGCCGGTCTCTTCCGCGCCTAATTTCCGCCCTGACACAGGGGGCGGAGGTGGATTCTTATTCAGGTAGCTAGTTCCGTCGCGCTGCGGGGAGGGGCTGTGCGGGGAGGGACTGTGCCGGGAGGGGCCGGCGCTCCAGGGAGGGGCTTGCGCTCTTTTCTCGGTCTGCGCTGCTCAGGCTCCGGGCTGTTCTGTCTGAAGCGCGCGCCAGGATGCGCGCGGCTCCAGCCCTCGGGCAATTCACAAAAGCGCGGCACACAAAGCTCGGCCCGCGCTCCGGCCCCACGCCGCCCGAGCGGCCCAGGCAGCCAGGCGCTTGACGGGCGCTCTCTCCCCGGGTGCGGCGCGTCTTCTGCCCTGCGCGGTCCGAGTCTCAGTCCCCGCCGGCGCCAGTCGGGCGTGCGCGCCCTCTGCCCTCCGTGTCCCCAGCCCCAGTTCCCGCCCGCGCTGGTCGGGCGCCCGCGCCCTCCGTCTCGCCGCGACCCTCCCGGCGGACTTCGGCCGCCCAGAATCTCGGTCCCTTTGTTCTGCGAACGGCCGGCAGTGTGTTCGGGCCGGTTAATTTTCTCTCTCTCTTGCTGTCCCACAGTTCAAGCTGGCAACTCACAAAAGCTCCCTCTGATTGTCCTCAGGGCGCTCAGGCCCGGATCCAGCCCCAAGTAATGCCGCCCGCTCCTCTCCGTTCCACCCCCACTTGCTGGTTGCGGATGCGGGCGTCTGGGGTACTTTTCTGCTGGGAGTTGCTTTTAGGCTCGTAATCTGTGGGTTTTATTTATTCTATCCCTCCCAGTCAGATTCAAACTCTTGAGATTCCAACACTTCCCCCAGGCCCGCCAGTGCGAGGGTTTCCCGGTGTCTGGGAACGTCCTCTATTAAGTCCCTTCCCGGGACGGATCTCCGTCCTTAGCTCTTTTGTTTTGCTTTTTATCTTTTATATTTTGTCCTACCTCCTTTCGAAGACAATGGGCTGCTTTTCTGGGTGCCTGATGACCTCAGCTAGCGATCAGAAGTTGTTTTGTGAAGTTTGCTCTGCGTTCAGTTATTTTTTTGATGAATTTCTAGGAGAGAAAGTGGTCTCTCCGTCCTACTCCTCCGCCATCTTGGCTCCTCCCCCAAAACTGCTTATTCTTCAAGCAAATTCGTAGGCAGGCCTTTTAAACAAACATAGGTCAGATATATCACTGAATTAGGTTAAGAAATTTTCATCAAACTGGTAGGAGAAGCAAATCTTCCCTCTTGCTGGCAGCCACAATGGACCCTAAGGCTGTCTGCAGCAGAATCAGCAGAGTGACAAGACAGTCTTACAGTGACACTCACCCTTGAAGGGAGAGGGGATTTTGACTGTGCGATATGCTGGTATTTAGGAATGAACAGTGAAAGAGGAACTGTTAGCTGCTTAATTAAGTGAGTTATGAAGTACTGGCTTTGGAAAAACCTGGTTTTCATAAAATACAATGAAAGCCTAAAACCAAGGGTTGCTTACGTTGCCCCTTGAAATAACACAGTTCCGTTGAGAACAATCCCTTGGGTGCATGAAGGTCAAATAAGAAAAAGTAAGCAACTCAGGGCAAACGGTGAGGCCTTTAGAGCAAAAAGAGGACGGCCCTCCATCACCAAATACCATTTTACCAGGGTCTTTGAGACATGTGTTGTTCTTACCCGGTTCTGGCACCTTATCTCTTTGATGAGAATAACAGAAGAATTGGTTCCTGAGTCAACTGGTGTATATAGTTATAATGGTTAGGGTCTCTGTCTGGAATATTACTGATTTTGATCTATGTTCTCCAGATATTCAGAAGCCATGCCCCTCAAGTTACTCATGACCTAAAATAATTTGGTATATTATACTTCTGCAAGTCTGGCTACCAGACAACACGCCTCCCCAGACTGGTTTTCAGGCTTATTCTCCTGCATTCAGATCCAGGCTGGTTTTCAGGCTCATTGTCCTGAATTCTTTATACAAAATCTTTCTTATATAAAACTCGAATTGAGGACTTGGAACTTGGGAGTATTTATAACTTGGTATCAATTCCCCAATCAAGGTATGACTATGCCCCACTTCAACAGGAAACAGCTAGACAGGTTGTTGCCACATTCGCTGAAAGACTTGGGGAAGGATGAACTAGAATTGGAGGCTGAAACCCAGACACCCTAAACACAAGTTCCTCTGCCAAGTCTAGACATACTCGTGTGTTATCTTCAAGACTGAGGGGAATCAAAGAAAAGGGGAGAATTGTAACAGAACACAGTGAGTTCAGCCCCTAGCATAGCAGCCGTTGCTCTGCATTATTACTCCACACCCTGTTACCAGGCAATGGGTCCTGCTGAGCCATTGGTTGGTTCACAGTGGGCCCTGCCCACTGGCAACCAACTGTCAATGAACGACAGTTAGTGTTCCTGCTCAGCCATTGGTCAGGGTCATAGTGGGTGGAGCCCACTGGCAACCAATTATCAATGAACGACAGTTAGTGGTCCTGCTCAGCCATTGGACAATGCAGCAGTGGGCACCGCCCACAAGCTACCAACTGTTAAGAAAGGACGCTTAGCGACGGGTCAGACAGCAGTGGAGTGGTGGTCGGTGAAGTGGCGAGTGAGGTAAAAGGCAGATCTGGGCCTTCTCCCTGAGGCCCTCTGGCTCACCTGGCCTTAGCTGGCACCCCAGAGAACAGGCTGGGGGCTGTGTCCTGTACGGCTCCAGAGCCCTCACCAAGGCCCCCCACTAGTCTTTGAGGCAAGCAGTGAACCTCTCCCCTGTCCCTATCTCTTTGACCCTATAGCAGTGGCAGTCAGCCTGGGTTGCTGTCTGTGGGGCCTGCTCTCTCCCCCTTGGGGAGTCCTGAGGAGTCTGAGGGGCCACTTGGGCTGGGCACCTGGCTCCTTCAGTGATGACAGGTGAGGAGGGTCTGGGGACTTGGCCCTGAGGGAGTTACCAGCTGAGCTCTGCCTCCTCTTAGCCAGGCCCGGGACCTTGGAGGGTGAACGTTGCTCCTTGGGACATTGCCTTTTCTTATCAGGACAGAGAATAACATTTATTTGGTAGAGATTTATAGGAATACCTCATCTGACCATGACCTGACCTCAAGAACAGAGGCTCTGACAACAAGAAGTTCATAACAACTAACCATGTCCCTCCCTCAACTAGTGCTTTTAAAAGGGCTTTGATGAAAGCTTTCAGTAACATTGGGGTTTATAGGGCATGAGCCACCCATCTCCGTGCATGGCCTTGTAATAAACCTTTCTCTGTTCCAAACTCCAATGTTTTGAGTATTGTTTGGCCTTGCTGTGTGTTGGGCACACGGATTTGGTGATGTTCAGTGACAATCTACCCTTGCCTCTTTTGTCATACATGAATTGACCATATGCATGGGGCTGTATTTCTGGGCTCTGTCTTTTGTTCCACTGGTCTGTGTGTCTGTTTTCATGCTAGTACCATACCTGTTTGATGACCATAGCTTTGTAGTGTCATCTGAAATCAGGGAGCCTGATTCCTGAGGCCCCTTTCTCAAGGTTGCTTTGGTGATTCAGGATCTTTTGTGGCTGCTCCTACTAAAACTATGTGTTCAGGGCAGATGAACTACTAAGGCTATCTGTTCAGGGCTCTGTCTTCTGTTCCACTGATCTGTGTTTCCATTTTCATGCCAGTACCATACTTGTTTGATGACCATAGCTTTGTAGTGTCGTCTGAAATCAGGAAGCCTGATTCTGAGGCTCCTTTCTCAAGGTTTCTTTGGCTATTCAACCCGTCTTTCTCAAGCTTGCTTTGGCAATTCAGGGTCTTTTGTGGCTGTTCCTACTAAACCTATGTATTCAGGGGAGATGAAGGCTCTAGCTGGTCATCCCCACTCCTCTGAGACAGGAGGGGTGGCAGAAAGTCAGTAGCTTACCATGGAAGTATTTCAAAATGCAACAGAAGGGAGAAATGTGACTCCCACATTGTAAGTGAGATTTAACTAACATTTCTGTTTCAGAGTGGCATGCATTCCAGACTTGGGGAAGGAAGCATGATGAACTAATCCTTGGTTCAGTGGCTTAAATTTCCTATGTGCTTTTGCATTTTCTAGATACACTTTGGAGGTGCTTATATCCTGGGTCTGTACAGTTGATGCTGTTTGACCCCTGAGAGAACTCTGTGCACTTCAGAAGCACCAAGCAGGGCAAAGTGTCTGCCAGACGTGCAGTTCGAGTCTGGGAATCAACAGATCCAGTTCCAGAACCACACCTGCCAAGATCCACATGCCCAGGGTAAGCCCTCCCCGTTTTCCTAAGCATTTCATCTGGCATCAGTTCTCTATGCACCTCTGGATTCCAAGCTAATGCTATTTAAAATAGCAATGTGCTGACACCCAATATATCTGTGTGCTGATGATCACCTCTGGCTCCCCTGGGTGCACAGGCAGTGGGGCACTGGCTCCCTAGGAAAGAAAAAGTGAAACATTCTCCTGGAATTGACCCCAAGGAGCACACAAGTTACAGGATGTCCAGTGACACAAACAAGGTCCCAGTCATGATATGCACGCCTCCCCACACAATTGCCCTTTCATGCACAGTAGTAACAAATAGGGCTTTCCTGGTAGCTCAGATGGCAAAGAATCTGCCTGCAGTGCAGAAGATAATGGTTTTATCCCTGGGTCAGGAAGATCCCCTGAAGATGGGAATGGCAACCCACTCCAGTATTCTTGCCTGGAGAATTCCATGGATTGAAGAGCCTGGTGGGCTACAGTCTTTGGGGTCACAAATAGTCGGATGGGACTGAGCGACTAACACACACACAGTAACAAATAAGGCAAGGTGTTGGGTTTGGAGGACTTATAAAACTCCTCCAGTACATTTGGTATTTTCTCCCCACGTAACTGCCATGTCTCTAACCTCTAGGTGCATGGATAAACAGTCTTAATACTTCCTTGCTTTCTCTCTCATTAATGGTCTTTGGCCAAGCCTCCCTCTTTCACAAAATGCTTATCCCCCTCCCCTCAACCTGTCCTGACTCTTTTCTTCTTTTCCATATTCCAGTATTCTCCATTATAGGCCATTGAAAGCACAACCTCAGGCATCTTTTGAAGACTGGGGCAGGAAAGCACAGGCTGCACAAGCTGTAAACTCTTTGTAGACCTAGGCAAAGGGTGTGGGCAAGCACACCATTTAAGGGAGACCTGCCGTAGCTGTGGGTATGACGGCCAGACTCCTCAGCCTCAGCTAACTAATCCTTGGTGCCCTAGTTGAATCATGATGGATGCCAAGTATGTCCTATGCGTTTGGAAAGGCCGCTTTTGGCCTGCCAAGGTCTTGTCCAGACCCAGAGCCTCAGCACAACAGAAGAGAAAAAGGGTCCTTTCTCTGGAAGTTCAAATACTCTCAGTAGATGAAAAAATCAGAGTGAAAAGAACAAAGATAAAGACCCTAAAACTGTCCATGATTGAATCTATCGCCACCTCACTAGCAGCCCAGCCAGAGCCCAGTACCCCAGAAGAAGAGGAAATGACCTACATATGCGCTATTACAATGGCCTGGGACCTTCTGAGTAAGAATGGAAATTACACTCCAGCAAGAGTCGTGGGTGATCCAGAGTCCAAGACGCAGTCTCCAAGGAGACTGCAAAAGCAACATCGTAGAAGTCGTCAGGAGCCCAATCAGGGCCTAAGGAGGAGTGTGAGGAAAAGGAAAAGCTCCAAATCACCCGTGGTACCTTCAGAGAGGGAGGATGCCCCATATGGCGACAAGTCACAGGTGTGCACACTCGTTGCCCTGATCCCAAGCAACATGCAAACAGAGTCATCTCAGAGCCCCAGGGTGCACCCAAACTTCCCATCACTTTCAGAAGATGGCCATGAGAAAGAGGGCAAGGAAAAGGGGGACGCCTCAAAAGTTATGTCCTTGCCCTGTACAGTGAAGGAGGTGGGTGTAGATGTTAGAGGTGGATGCGTGCTTCCATCACTTACACCGGGTTTCATCCCCACTGTGCCCAAGGCTCTGGAAGAGGGAGCGCACAACACCTGCCAAAAGTCCCTGGCCGTGTATCCTGAACATGCTACCTCCTCGGGGAATGTTGACCCTGGAGAGGGCACCTGCAACTCCAGCTCGGAAGGCTCAGCAGCATCCTGCAGTGCCCCTAACCTGAGCCTGCGTTATTCACTCCACCTAACAAACAGAAAAAGGAAGCTGCAGGCCCCAGGGTGTGAGGAAGAGTGGCAAGAATTTCAACCCTCAGCTGGCTCAAAGGCTATTAAGCCCACCAGTGCCATCAAGAAGGGCGGGGGCAAGGAAGCAGGAGAGCTGACAAGCATGGTGTTCCCAGGGGAGCCATGTCCCATTGAGAGAGGAATGCTGGTCTGGTTTAAGTTTCAGAATCACCCATTTTGGCCAGCCGTGGTCAAGAGTGTCAGCCCAACCCAACAGACTGCAAGGGTGCTTTTGATTGAGGCCAAGATGAACTGTGAGAAGAGTGGCATTCAAGTTCCTCTTCGAAGGTTGAAGCATCTGGATTATACTGGCAAAGAAAAGCTAATGAAGAGAGCCAACAAAGTATACGGGGAAAGTGTCAACTGGTGTTTCTCACTGATTTCCAGCTACAGAGAAGGGCTTGCTTGCGGGTCTTTTGTGGGCTCTTTCCTGGACTATTATGCTGCTGACATCAGTTACCCCATGAGGAAAGCCATCCAAGAAGGGGATCTGCAGATGGATTTCCCCAAGTTGAATTATTCTGACCTGGAAGATTCTGAGGAGGAGACCTCTGTGGCTGCAAAGAGGCACTGCAAGAGAATCCTCCCTGACCGGATGAGGGCTGCTCGGGACCGAGCCAACCAGAAGCTGGTGGACTTCATTGTGAAAAGAAAGGGGGCCGATTCTCATCTTCTGGACATCGTCAAAGGCAGGAAAGAATCCAAGTGGCTGGAATCATTTCGGAATTCAGAGAGGTATGTGATCTGTGTTGAAACATACCTGGAGGATGACGATCAGCTGGATGTGGTGGTAAGCCATTTACGAGAAATCTACAAACACGTAGACAAGAAAGCGCTGGCTCTGACGAGAGATGACCCAGTGAGCTTCCTTCTGGAAGTTCTTCTGCCAGAAGCAATGATTTGTTCAATTGCTACAGTGGATGGATTGGACAACAAGGAGGCAGAAGCAAAGTACCTGCAAGGGCCACCTGTGTATTACCGGGAAAAAGAGCTGTTTGATAAGAAAATCTTGAAGAAAGTAACAAAGAGATCAACCAAGAGGTACAAGGCTAAATTCTCCCCGTGAGCCCAACAGGGCATCAGGCTGACTTCTCAGCCACGCCATTAGCAACAATCCCCGTCTGTATGAACTGCATGATCCTCCCACTCCACATGGCATGTAAACACCTTCTAGAAATCCAAGGCCTCAGGAACACACTTGAATTCACTCTGGATCCATCTCCAGCACCTGCGAGTGGCATGGTCATCGTCAGTTTCTTCTTCCCAAAACCCTCACACCAATAACTTTTTAAAATATTTTAAACATCTATACTTCCCTCTACTTGCCCAGATGTCTAGTTTTCCAGATATTTTCTCAACATGGCTTTTGACTCTACTTAATATTCTAAAGGTAGACGTGCATTCTTTTCTTACACGAAAAACCCCTGTATCGGATACAAAGCAGCAATCGTGTTTAAGATCTAAGGCATGTTTCTTACAGAAAAGCCACATGGGTTTCCCATTCCTCCTGTGGCACATCGGTATCCACAATTGATCGGATTCCTCCTTAAGATAAGCCCTGACTTTTCCCTGCCATGCTTATCCATTTGGAAAAAAAGCCCTGAGAGATGAAGCCAGTGACAGAGATGTTTCCTGTATACTAGCACTACCTTCCAATAGTTCTTGGAAAAGTAGTCTGAAATCCAAACAAAGTTAACAGCTGATCTGCATGTGGTCACTGTGAGGTTGAATGAAACCTCGACGTGCAGTAAGTTTTGTCAACCCCTGCAAGAATGCTCACCCTTGGCTTCCCTGAGATTCCATTTGTGGGAGGAGCTCTTCTTCAGTGACTGAATAGTTTTCCGAAATGAACAGAGTCCTGGCTGTCTTCCTATATGACAGTGACTGGATCCCCTACATGCCATTCTCTGTCCCCTTGTGGAAGATGACTACATCCATCGTAGACTCCGGTTGGCTTGTCTAGACCTGGAGTCCAGGCTGACTGCTCAGAACCCATCCAGTTGGCATAGATTGTAGCAAAGTAGGTGCTTTGCCCTCATCGACCCATATCCTCCCAAAAAAGGCAGTCATTTGTCCCAAACCAAGCAAGCTTGATCCTTTAACTTATTCATCAATTAGCTCCGACAGGTCTCCAGCAGTGTACATGCAGACGAGTAAGTCATCCCAGGCTGCCTGAGCAGTAGGTGGACCAGGAGGGTCTGGGAAGTGGGTCACAGAAAAGTCTCCATTCAGCTAAACATGGTTGCTGTCAGAATACAGTGAAAGGTAGTTTAACAGGTAAATTCTAAAGCCCATGGATTGTTATCCTAACTCGAAACAAGATTTCATTTTTACTATTAATTTTTTGGAGAGGAAGAAAAGTATTAGAAAAGCCAGTTTATTTTGTAAAACCCAATGAGAAAATAAACGTTAAAGATTTAACATGAACCTGAGTGTGGTTTTGTTCTTAGAAAGAATCAACTGTCACTGTCCCAGGTTCAACTCAGTTCAGTTCAGTCGCTCAGTCATATCCGACTCTTTGCAACCCCATAGACTGCAGTTCGCCAGGCTTCCCTATCCATCACCAACTCCCAGAGGTTGCTCAAACTCATGTCCTTTGAGTCAGTGATGCCATACAACCATCTCATCCTCTGTCATCCCCTTCTCCTCCTGCCTTCAATCTTTCCCAGTATCAGGGTCTTTTCCAATGAGTCAGGAAAAAATTTTAGCCCCAGGTTATGGGGATAAAATTACATGGCCATGTGACTTTTTTTTTAATTTGCAAAGGTGAGCTGTTTTGATTCACAATAAAACCACTGTGTCTTTCACCTCAAACTTCTGCTTCATCACATTTCAGATAGTCCATAGTTGGAATGTCTAAATAATACTCCTCCTCCTCTAGGAGGAGTGCAGCCTCCTCCTGGCCCACATCTCCAGCATGTGCCCTTATCCGTTAGTAGCAAAGTGTCTATTATCCAATGACTTTCACCTGTGTTTCTCCTTAGCACAAACAAATACATATTTACTTATTCTTTCTCAGCCCAGGTCATTCAATTCAATACTAAACCACACACAATCCACAGCCGGGGTCCTGCACACCTGGTTACCAATGGCTTGTGGTTATCTGCTACTGACCATGTCACTTATGTATGCTTAGTCGCCCAGTTGTGTCCTACTGTTTGTGACCCCATGGACTCAAGCACACCAGACTCCTCTGTCCATCAGGATTTTCCAGGCAAGAATGCTGGAGTAGGTTGCCATGCCCTCCTCCAGGGGATCTTCCCAACCTAGGGATGGAACCCAGGTCTCCCAAATTGCACACAGATTCTTTACTGTCTGAGCCACCTGGGAATTTCTAATTCCAAAGAATTTGAAAATGATGAAACACTAAAATTGTGCTGTAAAATCATATGTGGAAGCTTGGAGTCTTTGTCAATTCCAAAGCTACCTGAAGCTTTCAAAAGCCATCTTTCCAGACCTTACCCTTGTGTTTGCCCCTCCATGACTTTGGAATGGCAGGTTTGCTGGAAATTGCAGCCAGTGCTGACCTGCCAAAGTTTCAGATGTATTCCTCAGTATCATTCTTCCACTGAGACTGAAATGTAGCTTCCAGGGTCCCACCCTTGTGAGTCTGATTTGGGGATCTGGGCCGAAACACTTGCACCTGCATTTTCATATGCCACCTGAAGATCTGGATGCTGGCGGTGCTGGCAAGATATGTTTCATCTGAGATCAGCTCTTGCATCAGTCAGTGTGTAGACTCCAAGGTGCACCGAGCTCACTGAGCCTCCAACTTCCAGGGTTGCACTGCTCAGAGCCTCCAGATTAGCCTTTCTGACTGAGTGGTGACTGGCAGCCCTTCCCATCACACCCCCAGGCCTCCCAACTTCTGGACCCACTCCCCACACCAAATGAGACAGAGCCCAGGCACTCAGAGACTGAGGCGAGATCAAGATGGGGTGGGAGCAGAGCAGGACTTTCCATAGCTCATCTGAGAAAACTGTAAGGCTTCTTCCTACAAGAACGCTGCAGGAGTGCTCCCTCTAGGAGGTGATGTTGGGCGCGTGTGGAAGGACAATCACAGCAGTGTGGAAAAGGAGCGAGAGAAGTGTGCCCACTAGGGTGTGGGAGAGATTGTTTCCCGGTAATCTCATGTCCTAGCTCCAACCCAAGAGCACAACTCATGATCTCCATTCTACTGATGAGGAACCAAAAAGGGAAGGGAATGTTGTTTCTTGGGGCGAAATGGGTAATTACCAAAGCAAGTCAACTGAGCAAGAGAATATATTTGAGTGAGCCCAGGTCCATATTGAGGGTAGTGACATGGAGAAGGGTGGGCAAGGGAGGGTATCCCTTCCCCTCAGCTGAGGGCTGCATGAGACCCTGCCTGAATGTTATACACACACTGTCCTAGCCAAGCCTGCCTGCACACCTATCATGGAGATATCTTTACTGTGGCCACTTCAGAGTTGCAGGAAATGGGATTCCAAAAGGTGAAGAGTATTGCTGGGAGTCACAAAACTGATAAGCGGTGGGATTGGACTTAGGCCTCTGTAACTCAGCTTGCTCCTTGCAACTCAGCTTGCTCCTTCCAAAGTCACACAAGTTACACAGTTTTGGGAAAATGGAAACTTAAAACAATGCTAGGAGCTTCCTGCTTAATCAAGTTTGTTTAAAGGTCAGGCACCCCCTCCCCCGCCATGTCCTAACAGCTCTTCCCATCTGCAAAATACCCCTGGTTTAAACTAGCCTATTAACAGTCAGCACTGCCACTATAGTCTGATGTCATGCACTGTCTTTAAAACCTTTGTAACCCCATTGTTCAGTGCTCAGAGCTGGAAGTGTCACCTCCTTGGGTCCGCTGGTGTAATAAACCTGAGTTCTCCAACTCTGAGTGTGGTGCTTGGTTTCTCGACCATCCAACTTCTTCAACAGTATCTAGTAGAGTGGGGCCTGAGGATTTGCATTTCTGAAACTTTCCAGAGGATGCTGATGTTTTGGTTTCTAGACCTCTACCTCCTCTCACAGCGCACCCTCAGCACTGGAGCAGCAGTGCCTTCAATACTGGAGATCTAGTCCTGCTTCCATGCCTTCAGACACTCCCTTCACCCCATCTAGAATGTTTCCATCCATGGTCACCTTTGAAAAATTCTCCAGGTCCACCCATAGAAGACGGGTTTCTCTGATCCGTTCTCTGCAACAATCCACGCCCACATTCTGTTGCTACTCTTTGTAACAATAACTTCATTGTGGGTTTTGTGGATTATACTTATGTTTGTCTTTATCTGTCCTCCATGCTGAGTTCTTAATTTTCCAAGGGAATGGCCTTGTCCTGTTTTATCTTTTTATGCCCAGCTGCAAGTAGAGGCTTAAAGAAATGCTTATTCACAAAGGCATGCCTCCACGCTGCTAACTTTCAGGTCCCTCCATAGCCCTGGTCTAACCACTGTTTCATTCTGATCTTTTGCCATTCCTTTGACTCCCTGGTGCTGCTCCAGATTGCTTTCCACCCAGTAACAGCATCAGACAGGACAGGAAGAATGACTGCATCCACAAATATGAAGTATGATTAATTATAACAATGACCAGTTTCAGGATAATTAATAAATACATTTTCAGGACTCAAGAAGTATGAAGTAACACTGCAGTTCTCAGGCAGAGTCCAGGGAACCTGGGAGTCCTTGAGACCCTTTCAGCTGGAATCTACAGGATCAAATCTCTTTTCATAATGCTGCTAAGATGTTTTTACTCTTTGCACTTTTTCCCAAGGGTAAGGTGGAATTTTCCAGAGGCAACCAAAGTGTGATATTGTGGCAGACTAAAGTCAGAAACAGACATGATTTCCCAGCTCTCTCACATTAAGCCATACATCAAAGAGGGTTACAAAAATGTAAAACAATACCGTTCTTTCCACTAACTTTCATTGTTTGGTATAGATTTTCTTCACAAAATATGTTATTCATGTTAACATGCAGTGGTTTTATTACTGTCATCTTTAAATGAATAAATAATATTTTTATTTTCTCATTTTCAATTTTAAAACAGAAAATATTGATATGTATAAGCCACATATACAAGAGCTCTTTGAGGTTCTCAATAAAATTTAAGAATGCAAAGGGGTCCTGAGAACAAAAAGTTTAAAGACTGGTTTAATTTGATGCTCCACAATGGAATGAAGTAAAAAATTTTTCAATGTATCTTAGGTTATTGGGGTGGCAGTCTTCACTCTTTAAACAATGATTTTATGTTTTTTCCTTCTTAATGATAGGACAGGTACCAAAGAATTCAAATTTAGGCAGGCAAGCACAGAAGAGTTTTGTAATCCATGCAGAACATCAGATATTTGCACTAACAATTTCTATGCTTCACCGTTTAAATTTTTCTTTTTTTGTTTATATGCGGGAAAGATATACATTAATAAATGGAATATGTGTGTGTGTGTGTGTGTGTGTGTGTGTGTGTGTGTGTGTGTGTGTGTGAGTCCCTCAGTCATGTCCAACTCGTTGCAACCCCATGGACTTTAGCCCACCAGGCTCCTCTGTCTATGGGACTTCCCATGCAAAAAAAATGGAGTGGGTTGTCATCGCCTTCTCCAGGGGATATTCCCCACCCGGAGGTCAAACCCAGATCTCCCACATTGGCAGGCTGGTTCTTTACCACTAAGCCACCAGGGACAATGCTAACATATCCTTCAGGGGGAACTCAATTCAACCTAGTACAATAGACAATGGCACAAGTTAGAGAAATTATACAGAAAAGAAGTATGACTTAAAATCATCGAGCTCAAATCAAAGAAGCTAATTCCATATTTCAGTCTATGATAAGAAAGAGCTAAGGAAGTTATCAAGCCAAAACCTTAACTTCCTTTATTGCATCGTTGCTCTTTGTCACCACGTGCTTGGAAATGTGACTTAAGAAACTGGGTCTTCTGCTCTTAAGTTTCCTGCTGGACCTCACAGGGTCCAGGAGTGCCCGCTGGGCTGGGGGAGCCAGTTCACATTCTTTTAAGTCAGTCCAGTCCTGCTTATATGATGCAGGTGGGGAGAATGATCTGGAGCTACAAGTTTTAAAATACAGTCGTGCCAAAACTCTTGGATAGGAGGAGGGATACAGAGGAGGAGAAAGAAGAAGAAAAGTAGAGTCTTCTGAAATTCTGAAACCTTCTAACCTTGGGACCTCGAGGCCATTTAAAAATGCATCTTGCAGTGATGAAAAGCATTGTTAGGAATGAAATTAGTTTGGCCAGTGAATTTAAGGAAGGAGATCTTATAAAGAAAGACAAATGAGGGCAAAAACCCTGCCTAATTGTTGTGGTGAGTTGAGCCATGAAAACTGTTGGAAGTTGACCAAAGGGAGCCCAAAGACTGAGGACCACTGAGCCCCATATCCACCACTGCATGCGGCCTCACTGACAAGAAAACCACACCCATGGGCAAGAGCTGCATTTACCTAATCCAGTCTCATGTACCCTCTAGGTACATAGAACTTCAATTGTGGCTCAGCTGGTAAAGAATCCACCTATAATGGGGGAAACCTGGGGTTGATTCCTGCGTTGGGAAGACCCCCTGGAGAAGGAACAACTACCCACTCCAGTATTCTGGCCTGGAGAATTCCATGAACTCTATAGTCAATGGGGTCAAAAGAGTCAAACACAGTTGAGTGACTTTCACTGTCACCCCATAGATACACATTTAGAAGCTTAAAATAGTGCTCATTTATTATGCACAGCTGTCCAGAGCTGGCCTAGCTTCCAAGGCTTCATGAAGAGTGTCAACTGCTAGGGTCTTCCAAATTGCTTTGTTGCCAGCCTTGACATGTAATCTCAGCAGTTCCCTTTGCAAAACGTGCAGTCAGTGACCTCACTCTTGGTGCAGATCACCTTATGCATTTTTCATGGAATGCACCTCCATTGCAGATATCAAAAGAGCTGTCTGACAATTAAGTAAGATTTCATTGCCAGCCCCTGTTTGCCTCTCCAGCCTCTTTTGGTGTGCCAGGAACTCCCAGCACACATACATCATGGCCCACATGGATTTCCTCTCTGACAGACTGGCAACACTTTCTCCCCTAGTATTCCACCCTTTAACCCTGGCTGGGCTTTTAAGACCAAGCTCAGAACACTTCTTGTCCAGAGAGTCTCTGTGGATTCTCCCCAGACTGAGTCCCATGTCATCAAAGTTGATCTTCCTCGGGCCTACACACACACTCCATGGCAAGCACCCTCAGGCCCAGGTGCTCTGTGCTGCTTGAACATAGGACACCAAGGCCTGCAGAGTCCTAAGGAGGTGCCCAGCACTTAGTGCTCAACAAGGGCAGCTGTGTCCCTGCCACCACCACCTATATCAGGATGCCTCTCCTCCAGCACTGACCCTTTCTCTCTGTGTGCCCAGATGGTAGCACTGGTGCCGGCCCTGCCAAACAGAGCAGCTACCCCAAGCTGTGAGTAAACAGGCCAGCAACAAACAGCCCTCTATCTCTCAGAAGGAATACACTGAGTGTGGTGCCCCTTGCTGGTAAACAAGGGAAGAAAAGGACCCCTGAGATGTGTCCTTGACCTCTCCTCTGAGCAGGCATGTCATAAGGTTTCCATCACTAGATCTACTGGGGACCACCTGCAGGGCAGGCAGGATAATGCCTCCCTATCTCTATCCAGGTCATTCTGGCCCTCCAAGAATTACTTCTGGGAGGATTGAGGGATGCCTGGAGACAAGCATCAGCAGGAACTTGCCCACAGTCAAAGCCCAGGGCCCTGAGGTCTGAGAGGCCTGCCCTGCATCCCCAGGTACCAGTGATATTTGCCTCTTCCCCAGTGTGGCTCAATTGTTCCCCAACATGCTCCCGGTCATGCCCCTTCCAGGACCTCCCAAAATCCACTTGGGCCATTCTACCTGTCAGCCATCAGTCACCCTCTGGTCCCTCTAAATCAATGGATTGGCCGGGCATGGTTTGCAGAGAGACAACCAAAGTACGGGGAGGGAGAGAAATGCACACCTTCTGCCCCTCTCAGGGGCCCTTTCCCACATGGCCAGGCTACTTCTTCATCCGTTCCCAGAGAAACTTCTTTGGGAGGAGTCAGGACCCAACCCTGGGCCAAATCCTTGTCAATCAGACCCCAGGGGTGAAGAAACACAAATGGATACACATGTGACCCAGGCCGTGGCCACCAGGGCAAGTGTCTGGTGAGAGAATGGATTGACTGGACAATCCTGCCCTTCCTCCAGTGCCATCTTAACTCCAGGGCAACTCTCCATCTGGGAACATGCCATCCAAATTGCCTGGAACATTTGCACAATGGTCCTCAGAGTCGGGTGGTGGAAGGCAAAAGCAGGAGGGCTGAACCAGCCAAGGCAACAAGGGACTTCTGGGAGTTAGCTCCAGCTGCTGTTGTCATATGGTAATGTGCAATGGTCAGGTGGGAATGTGGTCCAGAGAGACCTTACTGTGCTTGTCTTTGTTAGTGGAGGGGACGGGGGTGCTGCATGCAGCCTTTCCCCTGTGACCTCGAGAACTGGCCCTGGGCGGTGCTCCTAAGTGCTGCAGAGATGTGACAAGAGGATGCACACAAGGAAGGGCTCTTTGGCACGGGAGTAAGGTGAGTACAGAGAAGCGGTGACCACCACTGCGGCTCACATCTGCTTCTGTGTACACTGCTGCATGTTGACGCAGGAGCTGTGGTGGCCTCCAGCATAAAGAAATCACCTGTTTTTAAATCGAGATAGAATTCTCATTCCATACATGTAACTCTTTTGAAGTGGACAACTCAGTGGCATTTAGCACATTCACACTGTTGTGTAGCCTCCCTTCTGTCCAACTACAGCATATTTTTCTCCCCCCAAACAAGAACTCATCAGCATTAGTCAGTTCCCGTACAATTCCTGCCAGGCCCTGCTAACCACTAATCTTTCAAATTCTGGACATTTCAAATTAATGGAATCAAACAATATGCTGCATTTTTCACCTGACATCTTTCACAGTGTTTTCAAGGTTCATCCATATTGTAGCATGTATTGATACTTTTTATTTATTTTTTATATATATCTCTATTCGTATTTTACTTTATTATTTTAATTGGAGGCTAATTACTTTACAATAGTGTAGTGGTTTTGCCATACATTGACATGAATCACCCATGGATGTACATGTGTTCCCCACCCTGATCTCCCCTCCCACCTCTCTCCCCATCCCATCCCTCTGGGTGGCACCAGCCCTGAGCACCCTGTCTCATGCATCAAACCTGGACTAGCGATCTTTTTCACATATGATAATTTACATGTTTCAATGCTATTCTCTCAAATCATCCCACTCTTGCCTTCTCCCACAGAGTCTGTTCTATACTGTTCTATAGACTGTTCTATACATCTGTGTCTCTTTTGCTATATTGCATATAGGGTTATCATTTTCATCTTTCTAAATTCCATATATATGTGTTAGTATACTGTATTGGTGGTTTCCTTTCTGGCCTATTTCACTCTGTATAATAGGCTCCAGTTTCATCCACCTCATTAGAACTGATTCAAACGTATTCTTTTTAATGGGTGAGTAACATTCCATTGTGTATATGTACCACAGCTTTCTTATCCATTCGTCTCCCTATGGACATCTAGGTTGCTTCCCTGTCCTGCTGTGATGAATGTTGGGCTACACGTGTCTCTTTCAAAGCTGGTTTCCTCGATGTGTATGCCCAGCAGTGGGATTGCTGGGTCAGATGACAGTTCTATTTCCGGTTTTTAATGAGTCTCCACAATGTCCTCCATAGTGGCTGTACTAGTTTGCTTTCAACCAACAGTGTAAGAGGGTTCCCTTTTCTCCACACCCTCTCCAGCATTTATTGCTTGTAGACTTTTGGAGAGCAACCATTCTGACTGGTGTGTAATGGTACCTCATTTTGTCTTTCAGTTGCATTTATCTGATTATGAGTGATGTTGAGCATCTTTTCATGTGTTTGTTAGTCATCTGTATGTCTTCTTTGGAGAAATGTCTGTTTAGTTCTTTGGCTCATTTTTTTTTCATTTATTTTTATTATTTGGAGCCTAATTAGTTTATAATATTGTAGTGGTTTCTGCCATATATTGACATGAATCAGCCATGGATTTACATGTGTTCCCCATCCTGATCCACCCTCCCACCTCCCTCCCCAGCCCATCCCTTTGGGTCTTCCCAATGCACCAGCCCTGAGTACTTGTCTCATACACCCAACCTGGGCTGGTGATCTGTTTCACACTTAATAATATACATGGCACATTTTTTTTTTATTGAGTCATTTATTTTTCTGGAAATGAGCTGCAGGAGTTGCTTGTATATTTTTAAGATTAATTCTTTATCAGTTGGTTAGTTTGCTTTTATTTTCCCTCATTCTGAAGGCTGTCTTTTCACCTTGCTTATAGTTTCCTTTGTTGGGCAAAAGCTTTTAAGTTTAATTAGGTCCCAATTGTTTATTTTTGCTTTTACTTCCAATATTCTGGGAGGTGGGTCATAGAGGATCCTGCTGTGATTTATGTTGGAGAGTGTTTTGCCTATGTTTTCCTCTAGGAGTTTTATAGTTTCTAGTCTTACATTTAGATCTTTAATCCATTTTGAGTTTATTTTTGTGTATGGTGTTAGAAAGTGTTTTGTTTCATTCTTTTACAAGTGGTTGATCAGTTTTCCAAGCGCCACTTGTTAAAGAGATTGTCTTTTCTCCTTTGTATATTCGTGCCTCCTTTGCCAAAGATAAGGTGTCCATAGGTGACTGCATTTATCTCTTGGCTTTCTATTTTGTTCCGCTAATCTATATTTCTGTCTTTGTGCCAGTTCCATACTGTCTTGGTAACTGTAGTTTTGTAGTATAGTCTGAAGTCAGGCAGGTTGATTCCTCCAGTTCCATTCTTCTTTCTCAAGATTGTTTTGGCTACTCATGGTGTTTTGTATGTCCATACAAATTGTGAAATTATTTGTTCTAGTTCTGTGAAAAATACCATTGGTAGCTTGATAGGGATTGCATTGAATCTATAGATTACTTTGGATAGTATACTTATTTTCACTGCATTGATTCTTCCAATCCATGAACATGGTATATTTCTCCATCTATTTGTGTCCTCTTTGATTTCTTTCATTAGTGTTTTATAATTTTCTATATGGGTCTTTGGTTTCTTTAGGTAGATATATTCCTAAGTATTTTATTCTTTTCATTGCAATGAAGAATGGAATTGTTTCCTTAATTTCTCTTTCTCTTTTCTCATTGTTAATGTATAGGAATGCAAGGGATTTCTGCGTGTTAATTTTATATCCTGCAACTTTACTATATTCATTGATTAGCTCTAGTACTTTTCTGGTGAAGTCTTTAAGGTTTTCTATATATAGGATCATGTCATATGCACAGAGTGGAGTTTTATTTCTTCTATCCCTATCTGGATACTTTTTTTGTTTTTTCCTGCTCTGATTGCTGTGGCCAACACTTCCAAAACTATGTTGAATAGTAGTGGTGATAGTGGGCACCCTTGTCTTGTTCGTGACTTTAGGGGAAACGCCTTCAGTTTTTCACCACTGAGGATAATGTTTGCTGTGATTTTGTCATATATAGCTTTCATTATGTTGAGGTATGCTTCTTCTATTCCTGCGTCTGGATGATTTTTATCATAAATGATGCTGAATTTTGTCAAAGGCTTTCTCTACATCTATTGAGATAATCATATGGTTTTTAACTTTCAATTTATTAATGTGGTGTATTACCTTGTTTGAATTGCAAGTATTGAAGAATTCTTGCATCCCTGGGATAAAGCCCTCTTGGTTAGGATGTATGATGTTTTTAATATGTTGTTGGATTCCGTTTGCTAGAATTTTGTTAAGGATTTTTGCATCTATGTTCATCAGTGATATTGGCCTGTGGCAATTTTGTGGCATCTTTGTCTTGTTTTTGGTATTAGGGTGATGGTGGTCTCATAGAATGAGTTTGGAAGTTTACCTTCCTCTGCAATTGTCTGGGAGTGTTTGAGTAGGTTAAGTATTAGCTCTTCTCTCACTTTTTGGTAGAATTCAGCTGGGAAGCTGTCTGGTCCTGGGCTTTTGTTTGCTGGAAGATTTCTGATTACAGTTTCAATTTCTGTGCTTGTGGTCTGTTAAGATTTTCTATTTCTTCCTGATTCGGTTTCTTCCAAGCTGTCCATTTTATTGGCATAGAGTTGCTGATAGTATTCTCTTATGATCTTTGTATTTCTGTGTTGTCTGTTTTGATTTCTCCATTTTCATTTTTAATATTATAGATTTGATTCTTCTTCCTTTGTTTCTTGATGATTCTTCTCCCTTTCTTTCTTGATGAGTCTGGCTAATGGTTTTTCAATTTTGTTTATCTTCTGAAAGAACCAGCTTTTAGCTTTGTTTATTTTTGCTGTGGTCTCCTTTGTTTCTTTTGCACGTACTTCTGCCCTAATTTTTAAGATTACTTTCCCTCTACTAACGCTGGGGTTCTTCATTTCTCCCTTTTTTAGTTGCTTTAGGTGTAGAGTTAGGTTATATATTTGACTTTTTTCTTGTTTTTTTGAGGTAAGCCTGTATTGCTATGAACCTTCCCCTTAGCACTGCTTTTACAGTGTCCCATCGGTTTTGGGTTGTTGTGTTTTCATTTTCGTTTGTTTCTATGCATATTTTTATTTCTTTTTTGATTTCTTCTGTGATTTGTTGGTTATTCAGCAGCGTGTTGTTCAGCCTCCATGTGTTGGAATTTTTAATAGTTTTCCCCCTGTAATTGGCATCTAATCTTCCTGCCTTATGGTCAGAAAAGATGTTTGGAATGTTTCAATTTTTTTGAATTTACCAAGGCTAGATTTATGGCCCAGGATATGATGTATCCTGGAGAAAGTTCCATGTGCAGTGAAGAAAAAGGTGAAATTCATTGTTTTGAGTGAAATGTCCTATAGATATCTATTAGGTCCAACTGGTCCATTTTGTCATTTAAAGTTTGTGCACCTTGTTAATTTTCTGTTTAGTTGATCTGTCCATAGGTGTGAGTGAGGTATTGATGTCTCCCACTATTATTGTGTTATTTTTAGTTTTCCTTTTCATTCTTGTTAGCATTTGCCTTACATATTGTGGTACTCCTATGTTTGGTGCATATATATTTATAATTGTTATATCTTCTTCTTGGATTGATCTTTTGATCATTATGTAGTGTCCTGCTTTGTCTCTTTTCACAGACATTATTTTAAAGTCTATTTTATCTGATAAGAGTACTAATACTCCTGCTTTCTTTTGGTCTCTATTTGCATGAAATATCTTTTTCTAGCCCTTCACTTTCAGTCTGTATGTGTCCCTTGTTTTGAGGTAGGTCTTTTGTGGACAACATATATAGGGGTCTTATTTTTGTATCCATTCAGCCAGTCGTTGTCTTTTGGTTCTGGCATTCAACTCATTTGCATTTAAGGTAATTATTGATAAGTATGATCCCGTTGCCATTTACTTTGTTGTTTTGGGTTCAAGTTAATACACTCTTTCTGTGTTTTCTGTCTAGAAAAGATCCTTTAGCATTTGTTGGAGAGCTGGTTTGGTGGTGCTGGATTCTCTCAGCTTTTGCTTGTCTGTAAAGCTTTTGATTTGTCCTTCATTTTTGAATGAGATCCTTGATGGGTACAGTAACCTGGATTGTATGTTTTTCTCTTTCATCACTTTAAATATATCCTGCCATATATTGAAATATATTTGTGTCAAGATATATTTTCGTAAGTATCCTTGCGTAGGTACCTAGAAGTAGAATTGCTGGGTCCTACTGAACTCTATGTTTAATTTTTTGAAGAACTACCAGACTGTTTTCCAAAATGACTGCACCATTTTATGCTCCTACCATTTTATGTATGAAGGGTCCAACTTCATCGCATCCTCACCAGTACATTTATTGTCCATCTTTTTGATTCTAGACATCCTGGAGAGCTAAATCACTGTGGTTTTAATTTTTATCTCCCTAAAAAAATGATGTTGAGCATCTTTAATCTTTAATCAATTTAGTTGGACATGACATAGCAACTGAACAGCAACATTTAATGTAATTCCTGATAACACAGGATTATATCTGCCTTTCTTTTCTATATGTCATAGTGAAAGTTGCTCAGTCTTATCCGACTCTTTGTGACTCCATGGACTATACAGCCCATGGAATTCCCTAGGCCAGAATATTGGAGTGGCTAGCCATTTCCTTCTCCAGGGGATCTTTTTAGCCCAGGGATTGAACCCAGTGTCTCCCACATTGCATGTGGATTTTTTACCAGCTGAGCTACAAGGGGAGCCCTGCTATATGTCTTATGTCATTTTTATTCCACTGTTCCTCCGTTATGCCTTCTTTTATGTTAAATAGATCATTTCTAACGTACTATGTCAAACTTTCTCATTTCTTTTACTATGTTTTTGAGTTATTTTCTTAGTGGTTGTGCTGGGGAATACAATTCAAGTCCTCTGCTTTCCCTAAGGAGTGCCTCCCTTCCCTTGCCCCACCCCAGCCCCAGGTCATGAGTCATGGGTGGGAGTCACTGGATCTGAGACTACAGGAAAGGCAGAGAGTGTGGGTGAAAGGACAGGACTGGGTCCTGCTTGCAGAGCAAGAATCCTGGAGGAAGGGGTGAGTCCCATAGGGTGGAGAGAAAGAAGTGGAGAAGGAGGAGTGTGGTCTATATGGGGAAGAAATGATGGCCCTTCCAAGGAGTGACAGGGGCTGCCTGGAGGATGCCCCTGAGCCTATCTCTCTTCTCTGTGACCTTAGGAATAGACCCTGCCCTCTTGCACCCCTGAGCCCTGTGCGCATCTTAGAGTTGCATCCCTTGGAGACCCAGAAGATGGAAGAATTGTCCTGAGTCATCAGAGATACACACGAGAAGCTTGGGTGGGGGTCAGGGAAGTGCCCTGGAGGCTGTGCCCAACAGTGCTGAGGGTCTCCGGGGACAGGGCATGTGCTTGGCTCTGGGTCAAGGAAGCACGGTTCTAGGAACATCAAGTACAGCTGAGGGGGACGGGAGCAACTTGTTTCAAACCACACGGGTGCTGCAGCTGAGGGCAGCTGCCCATAGCCTGGCAGGGGCATGGGGTCTGGAGGGCATGTGTGGGCAGTGGTTTGGCCCTGTTCAACCCGAGGCCCTGCTGCCAGTCGGAGCTTTCCCCAGGCCTCCCCCTGGGACCAATCCTGCCCCAGGAAGGGCCCCACAGGCCCCAGGATGCTGTGGTCAGAAGTATCCCCTCAGTCAAGCTCACCCCAGAAGGGGGAACTCCCCCCTCAGCTGTCGCTTTCTTGCACAGCCTCTCCTTACCCCATCCCCACTCGTCCCAGGCCCCTCTAACTACAAGACTATGCCAGGCCCCTTCTTGGCCCCTTCCTTGGCCTTGACTGTGGAGCATGACTCCCGAGATGGGTGGGGTGCTGGTGGGGGCCTGAATCTTCCCTGTCTGTTGTGCAGGGCACACCTGCACCACCTCATCCTGGGCCCCCACAGAGCCCAGTCACTGGTTGCTACATCCTGTGGCCTGAGGGCAGCTTCAGCCTGAGATAGCAAGTCAGGGAGAGCACGGGACCCTCAATGTCAGAATTGGGGGTCACAGCCCATATCTACAGGCCCCCAGCTGACATGTGGTGTGCTGTCTGGAGCAGGGGCTCAGGTAGGTGAACTGAATGCCTCTTGGTTCTAGCTGAGCCCTCTGCTGCTCTCTTCCTTCCCATTTTCCATTTTCTCCAGGACCTAGACTCCCTCGCTTGTCCTGACACTTGGATGGGACAGTCTTGTATGAAACAAGCTCACCCTGCCTGAGAGCCATCTGGGCCATGTGCACAGAGTACAGAGCACAAGGAGACACACAACAGGGTTCTGAGGATGGGAGGGGTGAGAGCCCAGGGGATGCTGGATAGACACCCCAACACCTGCCCCAGAAGAGGCAGTGGCAAGACTGGCTCGGGGCATGTGGCTGGTCACAACAGGGCCTTGCCCGGGAGCAGACAGGAGCAGAAGGCCAGGAGCCACGCCCCACCCCCCACTCCCCCCACTTGTCACCACTAACAATGTGCTCCGCAGACCTCAACTGCATTTCTGGATTGTCACTATTAGCCACGTGCCTCCAGCGAGTCCTGTGGCTTTGTTTCCAGGGCCTCCGAGGAGGAGCTGGGGGCACTTTGGACCCAGCTTTAAATCCTCCTGGGCCCACTGTCCTCAACAGGAGCAGAATGGTCTAACAGTGTCCACCTCCCCCCAGGGCTCCTCTGAGGACTCAAACAGTGACTGCAGGCCCAAGGGGTCAGCCCATGGCCTGATGCAGAGTCAGTGCTCAGAGATGCAAGCTCTTGGGGGTGGGGCTGACTCTTCTCCCAGACTCTAAATCCTCAGCACCTAAGTAGTGGTGCAGGGCCATTAGTACCAAGTTTCTGCCATCCCTTATTTGACCAGGTGGGATCGTGGCTCTCAGGCTGCCTTGTGGGAGTGCCAAGGAAGGCACTGTGATGAGCAGCATACAGAACCACAGTGTGGTGGGCATACAGCAAGGGGATCACCCTGTTACAAGGCCCAGGTGGGCATGCACTAGGACACCTGGATCTGGCTCAGGGACAGGGTCAGGGTCCAGGCCTCAGCAGCACAATGTGTCCTGGGACAGAGCCCCGGGTCATAGGGTTCTCAGTGGTAATCTGGTCTGGCTGGCAGCTCTGATGGAGAGAAATTGGCCCCAGTCATACTCTGGCATAGGGAAGCAATCTGCTTAAGGGGTAATCTTCCATTTTTGTGATGGGGACTAGGTGCTGGGGGGTAAGGGGATATGGCTTTCCACTGTGAGAATGGGAGCCATGAGTTTGAGCCCAGGTGGGTAGCTGGGGAAGAAGCAGGGCACCCGAGGTGCTATTGGGCCAAGTGTTCATGGGAAGGACTTCCGACCAAGCCCAGGGACAGCACGCTCAGTATCTGGAGGAAGGGCCTGTTCCAGCTCAAGGAGGAGGATGGGCTGTGGAGCAGGATGGTGGCCTTGAGAAGGGCTACACTCCAAAGTGGGGAAAATCTGACAGCAGAACCAGCTCCTGGTGTAGGATCACAGCCTGACCAGGGAGGAATGTCAGGTGCACAACTGTGGGGGCCCCTAGCAGCCAGGAGGTGTGGGTCCTCCGCCAGGCCTGGGGTAGTGTCTCCAGACTGTTTGCTTTTGAACCTTGCCTACTGGCTCTAGGTGAAGGAACTAGTGGGTATAGGGGTGAGGGGGAGGGTGGGTCATTGGGTAAGGAGGGGGTGCTCCCACTGAACAGACAAAGGAAGAAGAAGAGCCAATGGGGGGAAAGTGCACGTTTCTCTTTTCAAATTCTCCCCCAACCAGGGAAAGGCTGGGAGGGAGTGGCCCCCACAGAACTGCCAGGGATCTTAGAGCATGGCATCCTACCTGCTGACCCTGCACTCTCCCCACATCTAACCCACTTATTCCTGGGGTCTCCACAAGTTTCCTGGGGACCCAACCAACCACAGTTTCTGCCCACAAGTCCCTGCTGCCCAGCTCCATCCAGTCCAGGGGGCCACACAGACCGTCTTGAACCCTGCTGGGACTGCACCACAGTGCCGACTTGGGGTACCAGCCACTGCACTGCCACCCCTGGCTGCCCCTCCCCTCAAGTGTCCAGAGCAGAGATGAGACTCAACTGAAACTTTCAGGAAAATTTATTGAAGAGCTGCACTGACTGAAACCATTGAAGACAGGGAATGACAACACAGAGAACTTCTAAGGGCCACTGGAGATCACGGTCCAAGCCCCCCTCCTCCTGGGGTCCCTAATGAGGTGCCCTCCATCCCCCCACACTCTCCCTTCCTGAGAGCCTTGTGGGTGGTGTCTTGCCAGGATGGTGGTAGCTGGCAATGCCCGACCCCCCCAGGGCAGCCCTTCCCACTTGGGCCCACATGGCCTATGGTGGGCACAGGACAGTCATACAGCAGGGCACACTGCACCAGGCCGAGGACTTCAAGTCCTGAGGAAGCACGGGGTGGCCCAGCAGAGGACAGGTCCTGGGGTTCTCCCAAAGCCCCACTGGGAAGCTCCGACGCAGATCTTCCTTCCTGAGGTCCCGGGGTGGGCGCTGGCCAAGCCCTCGTCCGTCCCCTCATTCCCACCAGTTACTGCGAGTGGGCTGGGGTGTCTCTGCGCCATGGTGAGGGGAAGTGCTCAGAGAAAAACACACGCACATCTCCAGGAGACCAAGCAGAACTGGGACTGAATCTGCAACAGGGAAGCACACGCTGAGCTGAGGACACGGGACCACATTGGGCAGGGCCTTGGCTGATGCTGAAGCTCAGGACACGTGGCAGGGCCCAGGGGTGGCTGACCGGGTAGGTGGGGACATTCGGCCCGGCTTCACAGGCACATCAGGGCTCTCTGGGGGGTTGGGGGAGAGTGGATGACTGCTCAGGGGTGTGTGTTGACGGGGAGGGGAGAGGGGACTCGGGCAGAGAGGTGTTCCTTGAGACCTGGGTCATTAGGGGGCCTACAGGGACACATCTGGACTTTCCAGGACAGGGAGCAGCCTGTCCCAGGGGATTCTGAAGAGGGGTCCCCTCTCAAGGGGGTGGGGTGGGGAGGCTCAGGCTCCAAGACATGGTCCCTAATGTGGGGCCAAGAGGCTGCCTGACCTGGCCTTTCCCTGCTTCTAGGCCGGGGGCATGGGATCTGCTGAGCCTATTGACCAGAGGAGAACCGTGGGGGGCTCATCTCCACAGCCCCTTCCTCATTTCCTGGCTCCTCTGGGATGGGCTTGAGCCCCTCCTTGGGAGACTCCTCAGCCTCATGGTCTCCTGCCTGGGTGAGACCCTCTGGTTCCCAGCCAGGACTTCCTGGGACCACCGGGGAAGCCCCACCCATCCAGGCAGTGGCGGGGCTCCCAGGGGCTCTGTACATCCTGCCTCACCTCTACCTCCTGCCTCATCTGTACCTCCTGCCTCACCTGCAGCTCCTTCCTCTTCAGCTTTTACTTCATGCGCACCTTCTTCCTCACCTGGGGCTCCTGTATCACTTGACTGCCACTCTAAGCCACTGCTCATCTCTGGGGCTATGCAGAGAAATTGGGCCTATCCTGTGACTAAGCATCAGGGTCCTGGGGCAGGCAGACAACATCCCAGGGGCCCCTCTTTCCTGGTATTTTTCAGGGGCTCAAGCTTCGGTTTAGAAACCAGCAAACTTGACCAAAGCAATCTTTCACCCCAGCTCCTTTCTGAAGACCTTGCCCAGCACTCAGTACCTACCCAGAGGCCCCAAGGCAGCCTGCACGGCCTCCTTGAATTCCTGGTCCTCGCAGTTGTCTGGGATGCCCAGGAGGAGCAGAGTGCTCAGCATTCACTCCCATCCACCTGCAACAGTTTCCCCAGTGTCATGGCCTGGGCCTGGGGGGAGGGCACACAATGTGACAGAGGAGCAAAGACTTGCAGTTTGCACACTATGGCCTGTGAATACAGATGGCAAGGGGGGAATTGGCCCCAGACAGCCCACCCCACCACCCTGGAAACAAACTGGCAGCCTGGAGCTCCTCTTTAGCCAGTCCATGCTCCTCACCTCCCACCCCTCACTACAGCGGCTTAGAGTGCTCCCCTTGCATTCCTTACCTCTGCGATGAGGAGACCCCCTTTTGCCTAGGCTGACACACCTGACCCCACCATAGTACCGGAACCCCTGTCACCATAATCTGCAACCCAGCAGCTGAGAGCCCTCTCCTCCAGGATGCCCCAGCCAGGAGCCCACCCAGCCTCCCTTTCCCAGCACTGAATGTTGAGCGTCCCTGATGCTATGTTGTTCCCAGAAAACTGGAGACCCCTCCCACGCCCACCAGCCTAGTTGGGAACCCCTCCCCCTCCCACCAGCACCTGACCTTCTGGGGCTGGAGCTGCCCTCCCCTTCCCCCACCACCCACAGGTAGGTGCCCTACCCCCACAGAACCCCCCCACCTTGTACCCAGGAGCCCCAAGCCCCTTCTCACCAGCATCCTGCCAGGACCTGTGTCTCACCTTCACTTTCAGCCTCCACTGCCTGTTGAGGAAGAGATCCAGCCCCTGCCCAGGGTGCCTGTGGTAATTTTGAGGTCGGGTCACCCGCCCACTTTCTCAAACTCTGGGGTGCTGCCTGTGTGCTGTGGAGCACACTCCAGTGGCCTCCTTGGAGCCCTGGACAGAGCTTCCGGGCCGCACAGTCCCTGGGTGTCCCAGGCCCTCTGTGCTAAGGCCACTGTGGGCTTCCCAGTGCCCCAGGAGAGCTCAGGCAGATGAAGGATAAAGGCTTGGGGCCTTTGTGCAGGGCCAATGGCTGGGTAGGGAGAGCATTTGAGGCGTCAGTCAGCGTTGCCACCAGGGGATGTGTTTAGGGAGGGCTTGAGGTGGCAGGGCTTGGAACCTCCAAAAGCAACAGGCACACTCATTGGCCCTCCAGCAACAAAGTGGCTTCCATCAGCAACTGTCCCAAATGTGAGGTACGGGATGCTGGAAAGAGGACCTTAATAACAGGCCCCACCCTGCACTCATATTCTGCCCTCAAGAAGCCTGGAGTCTCTTAAACATACACAAGTTGACTGTTTCCAAGCCATGAGCCCCACTACACCTCTCTGCATTTGAAAGCTTTCGCTCAGTCAACCAGGAAGCCACTGCATTAGAAATGTGTGGGCTTTGGTTTACATGAACATAAAGTCTCCTGAAACCTGGGTGGCCTAAACAAGTCACTGAATATCTGGGGCTCACATGTGTATGACATCATATGCAGTATATATGACATCACATCCACTCTTTATGACATCACACCACTGTATTTATGACATCACATGCACTGTATTCATGACATCACACCCAATATATATGACATCACATCCACTGTATATGACATCACATCCAGTATACATGTGACATCACAGGCACTGTACCTATGACATCACACCCACTATGTTAATGACATCATATCCACTATATATGACATCACACACACTGTGTTTATGACAACACAATCACTATATCTGACATCACATCCACTGTATCTGTGTCATCAAACCCACATGATTCGACGATATCATACCCATTGTATGTATGACATCACACCCACTTATATGTATGACATCATATGCACTATATATTACATCACATCGACTCTTTATGACATAACACAACTGAGTATATGGCATCACATCTACTGTATTCATGACATCACACCCACTATATAAGACATCACATCCACTGTATATGGCATCACATCCACTATGCACATGACATCATAGGCACTGTATCTATGACATCACACCAACTATGTTTATGGCATCATATCTACTATATATGACATCACACACACTGTGTTTATGACAACACAATCACTATATCTGACATCAAACACACTATATCTGACATCACATCCACAGTATCTGTGTAATCACACCCACTCTATGTATGGCATTATACCAACTATATCTATGACATCATATGCACTACATATGACATCATATCCACTCTTTATTACAGCACTCCACTGTATTTATGACATCACACAAGCTGCATTCATGACATCACACCCAGTATGTATGACATCACATCCACTGTATTTGACATCACATCCACTATACATGGGACCTCACAGTCACTGTAGCTGTGTCACCTCACACACACTGTATTGATGACATCACACCCACTCTATGTATGGAATCAAACTTGGCATATGTATGACATCATATGCACTAGACATGACATCACTTCCACTCTTTATGACATCAAACCACAGTATTCATGACATCACACCCACTGTGTTTATGACATCACACCCACAATATATGACACCACACCCATTGTATATGACACCACAACCACTATACATGTGACACGAGAGCCACTATATCTGTGTGATCACACCCATTGTATTGATGACATCACAACCACTCTATGTATGACATCATCCTCAGCGTATGTATGACATCATATGCACTATACATGACATCACTTCCACTATATTTATGACATCATGTCCATTATATGTGACATCACTTACAATGTATATGATATTACAGCAACTGTATCTATGACATAATAGAGGCACCCCTCCCTCATGACTGAACCGCCAGCCTGAGCGCCATGTCCACCAGGCTCAGCATGGCCTTAGAAGTCTAACTACCCACAAATTGGAAGCAGTATATATTGTGATGACAGTCACACAGGTCACAGGCTTAAAAGCCTAGCTCTACAACTCGGTAACCAGGGCAATCCTCTCAGTTCTCTTCCACTCATTTTCTACCACTGAAAAAGGAAAGGCTCCACTGCTCTGCAGATTGAACCACCCAACCGGTCTATCTCCCTCCTCTACCTCTTGATAACGACACCCCCTCCCAACGGAGCCCCAGTGCCAAGAGCAAGCAGGTCCGCCCAGGGACCCTCGGGGTTGAAGGTTCGAGTCGCCCGACCCTTGTGTCCATGGGTGCTGGCCATGGCCAGCTCTGAAGACCAGCGTCCAGCATCCAGAGACCACCAGGGCAGCTCACCAAACAGTCCCTTTGGATCTTTGTGGGCACCCAGCTCCCTTCCTCTCTCCCGCCTCTGGCTGCACTGTGGTGATGGTGCACTTGAGTTCAGGAGACCTGCGTCAGCTCCAGGCTCGTGGGACTACCCAGATCCTCCAGGCCATTGGGGGATGGGCAGTGAGAGCCAGGGCGCCCAAGATGGGCGGCCAGGAGCAACTGTGATCCTCGCGTGCCATCTGGCGGCCGTCACGGGAACCGCCGCCGAGGCTTCTTGTGTCCAGGTTAGCCATTTCGAAGCGTGGAAGGTCGCATTTCCCGATAAGCACCATGAGGCAATCTCGCAGCTGCAGGAAATCGTGGCGAGGGCAGGCGCACAGGCGCCAGACATAAACGTGCAACTTCATGGGGCATGCACATGCAGGCGCACGCAGGACGTCCTCACGTTTCAGAATGTGTCCCCCCAATCAGTAGCGGCTTCCACCCTGGCGAATGCACTGTTCATCAAAGTCTCTGGGGGAGCTGTGGACCCAGAGTCAGCCACTGGACAGAAAAGGGCCATCGTCGGGCCCCTGTCTGCAGCCTCCTACTCACAGCCCTGCTCCCTGCCTCCTGCCTGCTCCCAGAACACAGGACTAGTGCGGGGTAGTGGGACAGGGAGAGGGGTGCCCGTGCCTCTCAGCAGGCCACCCTGCCCTGGACTCAAGGTGGAGGACAGCGCTGCCAGCCATTCCCAGCCTCTGGGGAAAGGGGGCTGTGGAACTCTTACTGGCCCAACCTCCTTTCCTCGGACATCACACCACCGCCCCCACCACTCCCGGGTGCACGGACCAGGGCTGGCCACCATTGGCCAGCAGGGGTAGACTGATCTCAGGAAGGTGGGCAAACACCCCAGCCCTGAAATCCTGCACCACAATCCTGACAGTGGCCATGATCTCACACCAGGACCTTTCAGTGGATGGCTGGTTCTTGGGATGGCACACATGATCTCTGAACCATCTGGGTGCTTGGAGCCCACACAGAGCAGCCAGGGATCCTACAGCCTGGTGTCCTACCTGCTGACCCTGCTCTCCCTACACATCCAATCCACTTATTCCTGGGGGCTCCCTGAGGTTCCTAGGGACCCAAAACAGCCACAGTCCCTGCCCTCAAGTCTCTGTCTCCCAGCTCCATCCAGCCCAGGGTGCCACACAGACCATCTTGGACACTGCTGGGACCACACGGCAGCACCAATTCAGGGTACAAGCCCACTGTCACTCCCCCTACCCCCGTCACCCCTCCCCTCCACTGTCCAGAGCAGAGATGATACTCAGCTCAAACTTTCAGGAAGTTTTATTGAAAAGCAATTATATCCACTATATATGACATCACACCCACTGTGTTAATGACAACACAACCACTATATCTGACATCACATCCACTGAATCTGTGTCATCACATCCACTGTATCGATGATATCACACCCACTGTATGTATGGCATCACACTCACTATATGTATGACATCATATGCACTATATGTGACATTACCTCCACTCTTTATGACATTACACCACTGTATTTATGACATCACACTCACTGTAGTCATGACATCACACCCACTATATATGACATCACATCCACTGTATATGACATCACATCCACTATACATGTGAATCATAGCCACTATCTCTATGAATTCACACCCACTACTATGTTTATGACATCATATCCACTATGTATAACATCACACCCACTGTGCTTATGACAACACAACCACTATATCTGACATCACATCCACTGTATCTGTGTCACCACACCCACTGCATGTATGGCATCACACCCACTATATGTATGACATCATATGCTCTATATATGATATCACACCCACTATGTTTATGACATTATATCCACTGTGTTTATGAAAACACAGCCACTATGTCTGGCATCACATCCACTCTATGTGACTTCACACCCACCAACACTGACTGAAACCATTGAAGACAGGGAATGACAACACAGAGAAGAACTTCTAACATCCACTGGAGATCACGGTCCTGGCCCCCCTCCTCCCGGGATCCCTAACGAGGTGCCTTCCCTCCCCCAACACTCTCCCTTCCCAAGGGCCTCCTGTGTGGTGTCTTGCCAGGACGGTGGGTGCTGGCAATGCCTGATCCCCCCACGGCAGCCCCTCCCGCTCGGGCCCATGTGACCTATGACGGGCACAGGATTGTCACACACCAGGGCACGCTGTACCAAGCACAGGACACAGAGTCCCGAGGAAGCATGGGGTGGCCCAGCAGAGCACAGGTCCTGAGGGGCCTCCCGAAGCCCCGCTGGGAAGCCCCAATGCAGATATTCCTTCCTGAGGTCCTTGGGTGGGTGCCAGTCAAGTCCTCATCCGTCCCCTCCTTCCCACCGGTTCCTGGAAGTGGACTGGGGTGTCTCTGCCCCACGGTTGGTAGAACTGCTCAGGGAAGAGCACACTCATATCTCCAGGAGAGCAAGCAGAACTGGGCTTGAATCTCCACCAGGAAAGCACACACGGCTGAGGACCCGGGACCACAGCAGGTAGAACCTTGGCTGGTGCTGAAGCTCAGGACACTTGGCAGGGCCCAGAGTTGGCTGACCAGGTAGATGGGGACATCTGGCCCAGGTTCATGGGCGCCTCAGGATTCTGTGAGGGGTGTGGGGGAAGTGGATGATGGCTTGGAGGTGTGTGCTGATGGGAAGGGGAGAGGGGCTGGGACAGGGAGGGTTTCCTAGAGACCTGGGACACTAGGGAGCCTACAGGGGGCACATCTGGACTTCCCAGGACAGGGAGCAGTCTGCCCCAGGGGATGCTGAATAGGGGTCCCTCTGGAGGGGTGGGGGAGGCCCAGGCACCATGACATGGCCCTTAACATCTCTCAGGTCAGTGTGGGCAGCAGCTGTTTGCAGGCATCCCTCACCTAGGCTGGGGCTGGCCACTCAGGGCTGTTTCCAGTTGGCAAGCATTGGGGACAACCTTGGCATTGGCAGCTGGTGAGTGCTACTTCTCCAGGCAAGTCCCAGGTCTCCAGTGACCAAACTCAAACCTAAGCAGAAAGAAACAACCCTCTGTCCCGCCAAAGAATTCTCCTCCTCCTCTTCCTCCCTCTCCTCTGTGCTCCTCCTCTTCTTCTTGCATATCCCTCCTCCTCTTCCTCCTCCTCCTTTTCCTCCTTTGGAACAAAAGTTTATACCACACACACCCACTCACAGCAAAGCCAGTTGTGGGGTACTGGCCCACCAGGTACCCAGGGCCTTATCATCTCTTCACAGTTTTTGCTTTCCTTGTCCCTATAGTCCTTTCAGGCTGCAGGGGCTGGGTTGGGGGAAGACTGCTTGTAGGCTGGTGCTGGGTGCCGTGGCCCTCTGGGTCCTCTGCCTTCAATTGCAGAAAGGCTCCAGGGTGCTGCCTTCCTGGGGACTCCCTAGGGCAGTGTAGATGATCCTGAAGACAGGCTGGATCCTGCGGTCTCCCCGCCGGAGCATCTTCCGTGTGCCCCACAGCTCTTCCTTGTCAGAGCTGGCTCCTTGTGGCAGAGATGGCCTCCAGAGAGGCTCCTCTAGGCCCCAAGTGGCCTGGGGTCCCATCAGCATCGGTAGCTCAGAGCCCACAGGGTGGGTGTTTGCAGGTGGCCAGAAGCCAGGGCCAATGCCAGAGCCCTTGACTACACCTTCTTCAGCCTCTGCTATGTTGGGGTCTGTCTGAGGCATAGGCACCCCTTTTGCTACACATGATGGTCTTCCGCTTGGGCCTCCCACGCCTCGCTGAACTGATTTTGGCTTGGTTGGTGGAGCACCTTCCAGTTGGTAGACGCTGAGGGGGCTGAGCCTGGCTTCCCTGCCCCTCTGCCCCACTTAAGGTTCCCCACTGTTTGTGTGGACTGCCTCTTCCCCCCGTTGCACGTTTTCTGTTGCCTGCTAGCAGAGGGTGTGCCTGGATATGTTGAGCTTATGCTTCCTAGGCCTTGGGGTGGTTCAATGGCTCCAGCCCCTCTCTCGTTCCCTGACTCTTCTGCTGCCAGCTGAGGCCTGGGCTTTGCTGGAGGCTGATTCTCGGCCCTAGAAAATAGTGCCTGGCTGTGGCCTTCCTCTCCAGTGTCACAGCTAGAGGATAGCTGCCGGCACTTCAGAAATGGGATGATTCCTTCCTGGATGGTCTGAGTGCTGCTCTCAGCAAATGACCCTGCCTGCACCATGACCTGAGGGATCATGACACTGTCTTCTGATGCCCTGAAGACCCTTTCTGCTCGACTCTGGATCTCCTCAGTCACTGCCATGGTGGCCTTACACTCCTCTTCATCTCGAATGAGCTTCATTATCTGCAGGAAAGTGGGCGCACACTCTCGCTGATCCAGTAGCTCGAGTTTGCCATGGAGGGCAGTGGTCATGGAGGCTCGAGCTAGGATGTGTTTCAGGCGAATCGTGTCTGCACTTCTCACTGGCATGGGGCTGTGCTGCATGACTTTCTGAAACAGGGGCTCTAATCGTACCAAAAAACCAGAGATGGTCTCTCCAGACTTCTGAAAGGTCTGGACTAAATTAAACTGTGAGGTTCTATGGTCCTCTTTATCCCCAAAGATCTGTTTCAGGGCCTCCAGGCACTCCTCCACTGTCATGGAGTCATTGCTGGCCCTCAGCAGCCACATGATGGACTGGGCAGGGCCACATAGCTCTCCAGCAAACACCACCACTTCTCAGTCTCAGACACCTGCCATAGCTGCATCATCTCAGTCACCTGCTCTAGCCAGGTTTCAAAGCTCTCTTCACCTGGGCCTGGGAGAGTGTTTCCTGAAAATGTCTTGAGTTTTTGGTACCACAGGCTTTCTTTCAGAGGCTGCAAGACTGGTTGCCTGACTTGAGCCACACCCTTCAGCTCTGTGCCCTCAGAGTGAGTGCTGTGCCCCAGGGTTTTGGCCACATCAAACATTCTTCGGCCCTCATCTTTTAGGAAGTCCTTCAGTCTGTTGATAAATTCCTCATCTGGGCTACGGGGCTTCACCACCACTTCCCAGGTACCTCCCTTTCCTAGGATCCGGCTGGGCACGGTAGCATAGTTGATGGTGTCAGTCAATTCAAGGAAAACTGCCTTAGCCTGGTCTTCCCTTCTGAACATTGTGCCCAGCACCCTGTAGGTGCAGAGGGACCCTAAGCCCCTCCTCAGGGTCTCTTTGATTTCCGCCTCACTACACTCCACGGGGATCCCCACGGTTAGCAAGACCTTCCTAGAGTCCAGGTCCATTCCCCTGCACCAATCCTCCAACAGAGTCACAGCCATTGCTCCCACTTTCTATGGACTGGTCTAATACTAAGAGCAGTAATCAGCTCACAAAGTGTGAGCTCACAAGGAGTTTTGGGTCAATGCCAAGTACGAAGGTAGAATCATCTCCGTTTTCCACAGCCTATAAATGGAAATGGAATGAGAACATCATTAATGCCCACCCTCCCAAACTGACCAAAACCCCTCCAACTATCTCCCTCCCCTTTCTGGTCACATGGATTCAGCCCCTGCTTCCCAGGACTTCCCTAGTGATTTGATGGAGGGATTTATTTAGGTCCAGCTTCCCCCAATTTATCCCTTCCCTGCTGACCTCCACTTGCTGTGGGCTCCTCCTCAAAGTCCCAGGACTCTGCTGTGTGTCCTGGAGGTGCCTGTGGTGAAAAGGCAAGAGGTAGGAGGCGGGGCCTGCCAAAGTCCTCCAAGCAGGAGGGGTGGTGTGTGTGTGTGTGTGTGTGTGTGTGTGTGTGTGTGTGTGTGTGTGTGTGTGTGCACGTGCATGCCCATGCCCTGGCTCAGGGCTGTGCAGTCCCAGGGCACCTGGTACCCACTTCTCTGGGGCAAAGATTAGAGGATGAAGAGGTCCAGTTCCCTCCTTCCTCAGAAAATGCCTGACAGATGAGAAAGATGACTGGAGCTCTGCACAAGGCGATGAAATTGGTGGGTGAAGAGAATGTGTGACAAGCTGTGGTGTTGCCATGGGTATTGAGAACAGCATGGACTGTGGGTTTCCATCACAGAGGGGTGTCATGTGGTAGGTAAGGTTAAGGAGCAACAGGTGATGTCACTGGCCTCTAACCAAAGAAGTATCTTTTGTTGGGGGGAGGGAAGATGGGGGCTGGGCAGCAAGGACCAAGAGCTGAATACATGAACCTATTTTTCCAGCTGTCTGGAAGCTAGAATCAGAGGCAGAAAAGGGACCCAAAAAGGGTCTCCAGTGCCACACTGCAGGAACAGATGACTCTGACCCTAGGTGTGACCCTACCCTGCAGACCCTGTAAACCTTGGCAGACAACCCTGCCCCTCCTGCTTTTTGCCAGGGCGTCTCCCACCTCACAGCTGTTCACCACACTGGTTAGGGATGTGCTGGCAGTGCAGATACTAAAATTCCACCCAAAGGCAGCACCAGACCTGCCCTCCAGTGCTGGGCACAGGCAGTCCCTGGTGCTGGGGTAGTGGACACTGCTTCATTGGACCTGTTCCAGGCAAGGCCGAGGTTCTGCTTCACAAGCCCCTGCTCAGGCTGTGCCAATTCTGATTCTACAGAAGTGTTCACAAGCACTCTGCTACAGGGGTATGTGAAACTGCTCAACTGGTATTCAGCGCTAGTGAAGTTAAGATTATTGCTGCAGTGTGCATGCTTAGTCTTGTCCGACTCTTGCGACGTCATGGACCATAGCCACCAGGCTCCTCTGCCTATGGGATTTTTCAGGCAAGGATCCTGGAGTGGATTGCCCTTTCCTCTTTCAGGGGGTCTTCTCGACCCAGGGATTGAACCCACGTCTGCCTGCATCTCTTGCAGATTCTTTACTGGTTAAGTCATGAGGAAGCCCTCAATTATTATTACTCTGTCCTCAATTCCACCCCCTCTCTTAGAGCTTAAAGTGAAAGAAAGAAAGTGAAGTCGCTCAGTTGTATCTGACTCTTTGCGACCTCATGGACTGTAGCCCACCAGGCGCCTTGCATCCATGGAAATTTCTACACAAGAGTACTGGAGTGGGTTGTCATTTCCTTCTCCAGGGGATCGTCCCAATCCAGGGATCGAGCCCGGGTCTCCTGCACTGCACACAGACCCTTTACCGTCTGAGCCACCAAGGAATCCCAACTTTAAACCTTAATCTGCCTGCAATGCGGGAGACCTAGATTCCATTCCTGGGTTGGGAAGATCCCCTGGAGAAGGGAACGGCTACTCACTCCAGTATCTGGCCTGGAGAATTCCATGGACTGTATAGTCCGCGGAGTCACAAAGAGTCGTCGTGACTGAGCAACTCACACTCCGTTACTCGCTCTTAAACCTTGCTCGGGCTGCCAAGTCCCACCTCCACTGAAGCGCAACCGACGCCTTAAGCCCCACCACTGACGCCGAGCCTCCAGGCATGTTTGACCCACATCCCCACCAAGCCCCACCCCGTCCAAGTCCCGCCTCCACGAGGCCCCACCCCCAACTGAGCTCAGTCCCTGACGCCAAGCCCCACCCTGATGGAAGTTCAATCCCTGCACCCACGAAGTCCCACCCCTTCCCGTGACCCAACCCCCCACTCAAGTCACATCCCTAAGGAAGCCTTGCCTCTACCTACCCGGATCCCCGCCCCCACTCAAGCCATGTGCCACCTCGTCCCAAGCAGAATGCATGTCCTAAGCCCTGACCTCACTCAAATCTAACTACTGTCCCCAAGCCTCCGCCTTCATTTCCCTGTGGTCCCCACTCTCACCTAGGCCCGCCTTCCTAAATCCATCCACCCCTTCACACACTGTCTACCTCAAACAACCCTCATTCCAGAGCGAGAATATGTCTGGTCAGTGAAAGTTGGTAGAGGCCGCGAGAGGAAGGGCTGAAGCCACTTTCCCTCCAGGGTAAGGCCCAGAGCTACCAGTAATGACCACAATGGCTATGAGCAGGGTTAAGTGTGAAAGCGAGGCTGGTCACAATGTTTGGAAATGGCATGGTACTGGTGCACACCAGGCCTAATAAATGGCACGGTCTTCGTGCACTCAAGTCCTGATATAGTGGGATCCCACTTCCAGGGGAAACATGTAGCCACCAGCCCCTGGGATGCCAAGAAAGATGGCAAGGGTCATTGTGGGGGAATTCCATGCAGTTTGGGTTGTGCTCTGGGTCCCAGGCCCTGACCAGTACCTGTTGGAGATGCCTCCAGGTCAGAGTGCCCGAGCAACACAACCACCATGCATCTGTCGCTGCTGCTGCTCTTGCTGCTGCTGCGGTGCACACGGTCTGGGAGCTGGTGGCGGGAAGAGGTTGTAGAGTGATAGACCCTGCCACCTTCCCCGTACAACCCTTCCCTGCCCCCGCACAGCTGCACACGGCCCACTTGCAGCTGCACCACAGCAGCACGGCACCCACAGCCCCGCCTCAACAGGGGGGGAGCCCTCACCCCGCCCCACCCCAAGCACGCTCCTGGCCCTGCTGCATCTGGGCCGACAGAGTTGGAGTTCAACTAGGGGCACCTTGCACTGCAGAGCTGGACAGAGTCCAGCCTCGGATTTGCTGGAAGGTTACCTGCCCCTGGCACACCAGACCCAGCCATAAGCCCAGCAGTCACCGTGGCTCTCTTCTCTTCCGCATTGGACAGGAGCTGCGGTGTGACAGTTGCCAGTCGTGCTCTCCATTTGCACATTCCAAGGGCTCAGTTCAGCGCTGGGTGCAAAAGCAGAGCCCCAGGGGTGCTTGCTATAGGAAATCCTGATCCTTTCCTTTCAATTGTTCTGTTCTCTAGGGGAGGATGGCAAAACTACAACTGCTTTCTGTAAAAATCTCACATTCATGAAAATGTTTACAGTTCATCCATTCTCCTAGTCTCTTGACTTCACCATCTAGTACTACCCACCTAGTGGCCAAACTGCTTTCCACCCTTTTCCAGTGATTTCTTCCACCGAAGGAAAACTTGGCAGGGGCGGGCGGGACCCCCACCTGCCGGTCCAGAAAAGGGCATGGGCGGAGCTAAGGGTTGCTGCTGCGACACGAGAGCGACTTCTCATGTCAGACCCTTGTGACCACATGGACTGTAACCCACCAGGCTCCTCTGTCCATGGGATTCTTCAGGCAAGAACACTGACGTGTGTTGGCTGCTTACTCCTCCAGGGGATCTTCCTGAACCAGGGCTCCAACCCACATCTGACTGCATCTCCAGCAGATTCTTTACCTGCTAAGCCATTGGGGAAGCCGGCAGCTCAGGGTTACCAAACCAAAAGGTATGCACAAATCCGGCGTATGCTAAGTCGCTTCAGTCGTCTCTGACTTTTTGCGACCCCATGGACTGTAGCCCGCCAGGTTCCTCTCTCCATGGGGTTCTCCAGGCAAGACTACTGGAGTGGGTTGCCATACTCTCCTCCAGGGAATCTTCCCGACCCAAGAATCGAACCCACAACTGCCTGCATCTCCTGCTTTGCCGGCCGATTCTTTTTTATTTAATTGAAGGATAATTGTTTTACAGAGTTGTTTTGGTGTCTGCTGAACACCAATATGAATCATCCATAGGTAAACATATGCCCCCTCCCACCTCCCTGCCCATCACACCCCTCTAGGTTGTTACAGAGACCCAGTTTGAGTTCTCTGATCCATACAACAAATTCCCACTGGCTATATATTTTACATATGTTAATGGAAGTTTCCATGTTACTCTCTCCATACATCCCACCCTCTCCTTCCTCCCGATCCCCTCCCCCCCCATGTCCATAAGTCTGTTGTCTATGTCTGTGTGTCCATTGCTGCCCTGCAAATAATTTCATCAGTACCATCTTTCCAGATTCCATATATATGCATTAGTATATGATATTTGTTTTTCTCTTTCTTACTTCACTCTGTATAATAGACTCTAGGTTCATCCTCCTCATGAGAACTGACTCAGACACATTTATTTTTATGGCTCAATAACATCCTGTTGTATATATGTACCACAGCTTCTTTATCCATTCATCTGCCGATGGACACCTAGGTGGCTTCCATGTTCTAGGTATTGTAATAGTGCTGCAATGAACAATGGGGTACATGTGTCTTTTTGAATTTTGGTTTCCTTAGGATATATGCCTAGGAGTGGGAATGGTGGGTCATATGGTGGTTTTATTCCTAGTTTTTTAAGGAATCTCCATACTGCCTTCCATTGTGGCTGTATCAATTTACATCCCCACCAAGAGTGCAAGGGGGTACCCTTTTCTCCACACTGTCTCCAGCATTCATTGTTTGTGGACATGATGATGATGGCCATTCTGACCAGTGTGAGGTGATATCTCATTGTTGTTTTTATTTGCATTTCTCTCACTTGATTTTATTTCTTTCATTTGTATAATGAGTGATGTCATGCATCTTTTCATGTGTTTGTTAGCCATCTGTATGTCTTCTTTGGAGAAATGTCTGTTTAGGTCTTTCCCCCACTTTTTGATTGGGTCATTTGTTTCTGTGGCTATTGACTTGTATGAGTTGCTTGTATATTTTTTTTTTAATTTTATTTTATTAGTTGGAGGCCAATTACTTCACAACATTTCAGTGGGTTTTGCCATACATTGACACGAATCAGCCATAGAGTTATACGTATTCCCCATCCCGATCCCCCCTCCCACCTCCCTCTCCACCCGACTCCTGTGGGTCCTCCCAGTGCACCAGGCCTGAGCACTTGTCTCATGCATCTCACCTGGGCTAGTGAGCTGTTTCACCATAGATAATATACATGCTGTTCTTTTGAAACATCCCACCCTCGCCTTCTCCCACAGAGTCCAAAATTCTGTTCTGTACATCTGTGTCTCTTTTTTCTGTTTTGCATATAGTGTTATCGTTACCATCTTTTTAAATTCCATACATATGCGTTAGTATACTGTATTGGTCTTCACCTTTCTGGTTTACTTCACTCTGTATAATGGGCTCCAGTTTAATCCATCTCATTAGAACTGATTCAAATGAATTCTTTTTAATGGCTGAGTAATATTCCATGGTGTATATGTACCACAGCTTCCTTATCCATTCGTCTGCTGATGGACATCTAGGTTGCTTCCACGTCCTGGCTATTATAAACAGTGTTGTGATGAACATTGGGGTGCACGTGTCTCTTTCAGATCTGGTTTCCTCAGAGTGTATGCCCAGAAGTGGGATTGCTGGGTCATATGGCAGTTCTATTTCCAGGTTTTTAAGGAATCTCCATACTGTTCTCCATAGTTTCATTCTTTTTTTTAAATTTTTATTTATTTATTTTTTAAAAAAATTTTATTTAGTTATTTTTTTTTCAGTGGGTTTTGTCATACATTGATATGAATTCTTTTAGAAGTGGTTGACCAGTTTTTCCAGCACGACTTGTTAAGGATATTCTCTTTTCTCCATTGTATATTCTTGCCTCCTGTGTCAAAGAAAAGTTGTCCATAGGTGTTTGAATTTATCTCTGGGCTTTCTATTTTGTCCCATTGATCTCTTTTTCTGTATTTGTGCCAGGAGCATACTGTCTCAATGACGGTAGCTTCGTAGTGTAGTCTGAAGTCAGGTAGGTTGACTCCTCCAGTTCCATTCTTCTTTCTCAAGATTGCTTTGGCTATTCGAGGTTTTTTGTATTTCCATACAAATTGGGAAATTATCTTTTTCTAGTTTTCTGAAAAATTCCATTGGTAGCTAGATAGGGATTGCGTTGAATCTACAGATTGCTTTGGGAGGTATACTTATTTTCACTATATTAATTCTTCCACTCCATAAACATGGTATATTTCTCCATCAATTTGTGTCATCTTTGATTTCTTTCATCAGTGTTTTACAGTTTTATATATATAGGTCTTTTGTTTCATTAGGTAGATTTATTCCTAAATATTTAATATTTTCTTTGCAATGTTGAATGGGATTATTTCCTTAATTTCTTTTTCTGTTTTCTCATTGTTAGTGTATAGGAATGCAAGGGATTTCTCTGTGTTAATTTTATATCCTACAACTTTACTATGTTCATTGATTTGTTCTAGTAATTTGCTGGTGGTGTCTTTAGGGTTTTCTATGTAGAGGATCATGTCATCTGCACACAGTGAGAGTTTTACTTCTTCTTTTCCAATCTGGATTCCTTTTTATTTCTTTAACTTCTTTGATTTCCGTGGCTAAAACTTCCAAAACTATGTTGAGTAGTAGTGGTGAGAGTGGACACTCTTGCCTTGTTCCTGACTTTAGGGGAAACACTTTCAAGTTTTCACCATTGAGGATAATGTTTTCTGTGGGTTTATCATACATAGCTTTTATTAGGTTGAGGTATGTTCCTTCTATGCCTGCTTTCTGAAGGGTTTATATTATCAATCGATGTTGAAATTTTTTTGAAGACTTTCTCTGCGTCTATTGAGATAATCATATGTTTTATCTTTCAGTTTGTTAATGTGGTGTATAACGTTGATTGATCTGCAAATATTGAAGAATACTTGTATCCCACTTGATCATGATGTATGATCTTTTTAATATGATGTTGGATTCTGTTTGGTAGAATTTTATTGAGTATTTTTGCATCTATGGTCATCAGTGATATTGGCCTGCAGTTTTCTTTTTTTTTGTTGTTGTTGCATCTTTGTCTGGTTTGGTATTAGGGTGATGGTGGCCTCATAGAATGAGTTTGGCAGTTTACCTTCCTTTACAATTTTCTGGAAGAATTTGAGTAGGATCGGTAGTAGCTCTTCTCTCACTTTTTGGTAGAATTCATCTCTGAAGCCATCTGGTTCTGGGCTTTTGTTTGTTGGAAGATTTTTAATTACAGTTTCAATTTCCATGCCTGTGGTGGATCTGTTTTTTCCTGGTTCACTTTTAGAGCATTATGCTTTTCTAAGAGTTTGTCCATTTCTTCCACATTGTCCACTTTATTGTCATATAGTTGCTGATATTAGTCTCTTATGATATTTTGTATTTCTGTGTTGTCTGCTGTGATTTATCCATTTTCATTTCTAGATTTGTTTATTTGATTCTTCTCCCTTTTTTCTTGATGAGTCTGGCTAATGTTTGGTCTATTTTATGTATGTTCTCAAGGAACCAGCTTTTAGTTTTGTTGATTTTTGCTATCATCTCTTTGTTTCTTTTTCATTTATTTCTGCCCTAATTTGTATGATTTCTTTCCTTCTACTAACGCTGGGATTCTTCATTTCTTCTTTTTCTAGTTGCTTTGGGTGTAAATCTAGGTTCTTTGCTTGATTTTTCTCCTTTCCCAAAGTAAGCTTGTATTGCTATGAACCTTCCCCTTAGCATTGCTTTTACATAATCCCATAGGTTTTGGGTTGTCATGTTTTTATTTTCATTTGTTTCCATGCATATTTTGATTTATATTTTGATTTCTTCTGTGATTAGTTGGTTATTCAGAAGCATGTTTTTTAACCTCAATATGTTTGTATTTTTAATAGTTGACATCTACTCTTACCACATTGTGATCAGAAAGGTTGCTTGAAATGATTTCCATTTTTTTGAATTTTCTAAGGCTAGATTTATGGCCCAGGTTGTGTTCTATCCTGGAGAACGTTCCATGTGCAATTGAAAAAAAGGTGAAATTCATTGTTTTGGGGTGAAATGTCCTGTAGATATCAATTAAGTCTAACTGTTCCATTGTATCATTTAAAGTTTGTGTTTCCTTGCTAATTTTCTGTGTGCTTGATCTATCTATAGGAATGAGAGGGGTATTAGAGTCTTCCACTATCATCGCGTTACTGTTAATTTCCCCTTTCATACTTGTTAGCATTTTCCTTACATATTGCAGTGGTCCTATGTTGGGTGCATATATATTTATAATTGTTATATCTTCTTCTTGGATCGATCCTTTGATCATTATGTAGTGTCCTTCTTTGTCTCTTTTCACAGCCTTTATTTCAAAGTCTATTTTATCTGATATGAGTATTGCTACTCCTGCTTTCTTTTGGTCTCCATTTGTGTGAAATAGCTTTTTCCAGCCCTTCACCTTCACTCTGTATGTGTCCCTTGTTTTCAGGTGGATTTCTTGTAGACAGTATATATAGGGGTCTTATTTTTGCATCCAATCAGCCAGTCTTTGTCTTTTGGTTGGGGCATTCAACCCGTTTACATTTAAGGTAATTATTGACGAGTATGGATGGCCCCGTTGCCAATTACTTTGCTGCTTTAGGTTTGAGTTTATACATCTTTTCTGTGTTTCCTGTCTAGAGAAGATCCTTTAGCATTTGTTGAAGAGCTGGTTTGGTGGTGCTGAATTCTCTCAGCTTTTGCTTGTCTGTAAAGCTTTTGATTTCTCCTTCATATTTGAATGATATCCTCGCTGGATGTAGTAATCTGGGTTGTAGGTTTTTCTCTTTGATCACTTAAAGTATGTCCTGTCATTCCTCTCTGGCTTGCAAAATTTCTCTGGAAAGATCAGCTGTTATCCTTATGAGAATCCCCTTGTGTCTTAATTTTTGCTCTTCCCTTGCTGCTTTTAATATTTGCTATTTGTGTTTGATCTTTGTTAATTTGATTAATATGTGTCTTGGGGGGTTTTGCCTTGGCTTTATCCTGTTTGCGACTCTCTGGGTTTCTTGGAGTTGAGTGACTATTTCCTTCCCCATTTTGGGGAAGTTTTCAACTATTATGTTCTCAAGTATCTTCTCATGCCCTTTCTTTTTGTCTTCTTCTTCTGAGACTCCTATGATTCTAATGTTGGGGCATTTAATGTTGTCCTAGAGGTCTCTGAGAGTGTCCTCATTTCTTTTAATTCTTTCTTTTCTTTTCTGCTCTCCGTTTCATTTATTTCCACCATTCTATCTTCCACCTCACTTATCCTATCTTATGCCTCAGTTATTCTAATATTGGTTCCCTCCAGAGTACTTTTGATTTCAGTTATTGCATTATTCCTTACTGGTTGACACTTTTTTATTTCTTCTAGGACTTTGTTAAACACTTCTTGCATCTTCTCAATCCTTGTCTCTAGTCTATTTCTCTGTAACTCCATTTTATTTTCAAGACTTTGGATTATCTTTACTATCATTATTCTGAATTCTTTTTCAGGTAGACTCCCTATCTCCTCCTCTTTTGTTTGGTTTGGTGGGCATTTATCATGTTGCTTTACCTGCTGAATATTCCTCTGCCTTTTCCTTTTGTTTAGATTGCTGTGTTTGGGGTTGCCTTTCTGTAGGCTGGAAGCTTGTGTTTTCACTTTATTGTGGAGGTTGCACCCTGTTGGTGGGTTGGACGAGTGGCTTGTCAAGGTTTCCTTGTTAGGGAAGCTTGGGTCTGTGTTCTGGTGGGTGGAGCTGGAACTCTTCTCTCTGGAGTGCAATGAAGTGTTCAGTGGTGAGTTTTGGGGTGTCTATGGGCTTGGTGTGACTTGGGCAGCCTGTATTTTAATGCTCATGGCTGTATTCCTCCATTCGTTGAGAATGTGTGTGGTTTGTCTTCCTCTGGAACTTGTTGGTTCTTGGGTGGGGTTTGGTTTCCATGTAGGTATGGAGGCTTTTGGAAAAGCTCTTGTCGGTTAATGTTCCCCGAAGTCAGGAGATTTCTGGTGTTCTCAAGATTCAGATTTAAGCCTCCTGCCTCTGGCTTTCAGTCTTTTTTATTTTTATTTTTCATCTTTTCCATTTATTTTTATTAGTTGGAGGCTAATTACTTCACCACATTGCAGCGGGTTTTGTCATACATTGACATGAATCTGGCTTTGAGTCTTATTTTTACAGTAGCCTGAAGACTTCTCCATCCATACAGCACAGATGATAAAACATTTAGTTTGATGGTGAAGAAATTCTCCACAATGATGGACATCCAGAGAGATTCACAGAGTTACATGGAGAAGAGAACAGGGAGGAGGGGGATAGAGGTGACCAGGGAGAGAAGAGGGGAATCCAAAGGGAAGAGAGCTGTCTAGCCAGTAATCAATTCCGTATGCACGCTCCATAGTCTGGAACACCCAGAGACGTTCACAGAGTTACACAGAGGAGAAGACAGAGGCGGGAAATAGAGGTATGCAGGAGAAGAAGAGAGGGAGTCTAAATGGGAGAGATCAATATAGCCAGTAATCAGTTCCCTAAGTATTCTCCAGAGTCAAGAACACCCAGAGATTGACAGAGTTAAGCAGAGAAGAGAAGGAGGAGGGAGGAGATAGAGGTGACCTGGGGGAGAAAAGGGAGAGTCAAAAGGGGAGAGAGCAATCAAGTCAGTAATCATACCCCTAAGTAGAAAATGGGTGCTGAAGATTATATTCTTAAAGGTAAAAAATTTATAACAATACCAGAAAGCAAAGATTAAAAATCTACAATAGAGTTTAGGCTCTCAAAAATACAATATTAAAAATACAAAACAAAATCAATCATGAAATTATAAATATATATATATATATATATGTTTATGAAATTTGCTTTAAAAATAGGGTCTCTTTTTTATTGCAATGTAACAGTAGGTTATAAAAATGAAAATTAAAGGAGTAATAAAGAACTTTCTAAATTCCATATATATGTGTTAGTATACTGTATTAGTGTTTATCTTTTTGGCTTGCTTCACTCTGTATAATGGGCTCCAGTTTTATCCATCTCATTAGAGCTGATTCAAATGTATTGTTTTTAATGGCTGAGTAATATCCACTGTGTATATGTACCATGGCTTTCTTATCCATTCGTCTGCTGATGGGCATCTAGGTTGCTTCTATGTCCTGGCTATTATAAACAGTGCTGCGATGAACATTGGGGTATAAGTTTCTCTTTCAGTTTTGGTTTCCTCGGAGTGTATGCCCAGAAGTGGGATTGCTGGGTCATATGGCAGTTCTATTTCAAGTTTTATAAGGAATCTCCACACTGTTCTCCTTAGTAGTACTACTAGTTTGCATTCCCACCATCAGTGTAAGAGGGTTCTCTTTTCTCCACACCCACTACAACATTTATTGCTTGTAGACTGTTGGATAGCAGCCATTTTACTGGCGTGTAATGGTACCACACTGTGGTTTTGATTTGCATTTCTCTGATAATGAGTGATGTTGAGCATCTTTACATGTGTTTGTTAGCTATCTGGATGTCTTCTTTGGAGAAATGTCTGTTTAGAACGTTGGCCCATTTTTTGATTGGGTCATTTATTTATCTGGAATTGAGCTGCAGGAGTTGCTTGTATATTTTTGAGATTAATCCTTTGTCTGTTGCTTCATTTGCTATTATTTTCTTCTATTCTGAAGGCTGCCTTTCCACCTTGCTTATAGTTTCCTTTGTAGTGCAAAAGCTTTTAAGTTTAACTAGGTCCCATTTGTTTATTTTTGCTTTTATTTCTAATATACTGGGAGGTGGGTCATAGAGGATCCTGCTGTGATTTACGTCGGAGAGTGTTTTGCTTATGTTCTCCTCTAGGAGTTTAATAGTTTCTCGTCTTATGTTTAGATCTTTAATCCATTTTGAGTTTATTTTTGTGTATGGTGTTAGAAAGTGCTCTAGTTTCATTCTTTTACAAGTGGTTGACCAGTTTTCCTAGCACCACTTTTTAAAGAGGTTGTCTTTTTTCCATTATATATTCTTGCATCCTTTGTTGAAGATAAGGTGTCCATAGGTATGTGGATGTATCTTAGGGCTTTGTATTTAGTTCCATTGATCTATATTTCTGTCTTTGTGCCAGTACCATACTCTCTTGATGACTGTGGCTTTGTAGTAGAGCTTGAAGTCAGGCAGGCTGATTCCTCCAGTTCCATTCTTCTTTCTCATGATTGCTTTGGCTATTCGAGTTTTTTGTATTTCCATACAAATTGTGAAATTATTTATTCTAGCTCTGTGAAGAATACCATTGGTAGCTTGATTGGGGTTGCATTGAATCTATAGTTTACCTTGGGTAGTATGGTCATTTTCACAATATTGATTCTTCCAATCCATGAACACTGTATATTTCTTCATCTATTTGTGTCTTCTTTGATTTCTTTCATCAGTGATTTATAGTTTTCTATGTATAGGTCTTTTGTTTCTTTAGGTAGATATACTCCTAAGCATTTTATTCTTTTTGTTGCAATGGTGAATGGCACTGTTTCCTTAATTTCTCTTTCTGTTTTCTCATTTTTAGTGTATAGGAATGCAAGGGATTTCTTTGTGTTAATTTGATATCCTGCCAATTTACTATATTCATTGATTAGCTCTAGTAATTTTCTGGTAGAGTCTTTAGGGTTTTCTATGTAGAGGATCATGTCATCTGCAAACAGTGATACTTTTACTTCTTCCTTTCCAATCTGGATTCTTTTATTTATTGTTCTGCTCTGATTGCTGTGGCCAAGACTTCCAAAACTAGGTTGAATAGAAGTTGTGAGAGTGGGCACCCTTGTCTCGTTCTTGACTTTAGGGGAAATGCTTTCAATTTTTCACCATTGAGGATAATGTTTGCTGTGGGTTTGTCATATATAGCTTTTATTATGTTGAAGTATGTTCCTTCTTTTCCTGCTTTCTGGAGAGTTTTTATCATAAATGGATGTTGAATTTTGTCAAAGGCTTTTTCTGCATCTATTGAGATAATCATATGGTTTTTATCTTTCAATTTGTTAATGTGGTGTATTACATTGATTGATCTGCAGATATTAAAGAATCCTTGCATTCCTGGGGTAAAGCCCACTTGGTCATGATGTATGATCTTTTTAATATGTTGTTGGATTCTGTTTGCTGGAATTTTGTTAAGGATTTTTGCATCTATGTTCATCAGTGATATTGGCCTGTAGTTTTCTTTTTTTGTGGCCTCTTTGTCCTGTTTTGGTATTAGGGTGATGGTGGCCTCATAGAATGAGTTTGGAAGTTTACATTCTTCTGCAATTTTCTGGAAGAGTTTGAATAATATAGGTGTTAGCTATTCTCTCAATTTTTGGTAGAATTCAGCTGTGAAGCCATCTATTCCTGGGCTTTTGTTTGCTGGAAGATTTCTGATTAGAGTTTCGATTTCCATGCTTGTGATGGGTCTGTTAAGATCTTCTATTTCTTCCTGGTTTAGTTTTGGAATGTTATACTTTTCTAAGAATTTGTTCATTTCTTCCAAGTTGTTCATTTTATTGGCATATAGCTGCTGGTAGTAGTCTCTTATGATCCTTTGTATTTCAGTGTTGTCTGTTGTGATATCTCCATTTTCATTTCTAATTTTGTTGACTTCGCGCTTCTCCTTTTTTTTCTTAATGAGTCTAACTAATGGTTTGTCAATTTTATTTACCTTTTCAAAAAACCAACTTTTAGGTTTGTTGATTTTTGCTATGGTCTCTTTTGTTTCTTTTGCATTTATTTCTGCCTTAATTTTTAAGATTTCGTTCCTTCTACTAACCCTGGGTTATTCATTTCTTCCTTCTCTAGTTGCTTTAGTTGTAAAATTAGGTTATTTAGTTGACTTATTTTCTTGTTTCTTGAGGTAAGCCTGTATTGCTATGAACCTTCCCCTTAGCACTGCTTTTACAGTGTCCCATAGATTTGGGGTTGTTGTGTTTTCCTTTTCATTCGTTTCTATGCATATTTTGATTTCTTTTTTGATTTCTTCTATGATTTGTTGGTTATTCAGCAGCGTGTTGATCAGCCTCCATGTGTTCGAATTTTTAATAGTTATTTTCCCTGTAATTGAGTTCTAATCTTACTGCATTGTGGTCAGAAAAGATGGCTGGAATGATTTCAAATTTTTTTTTTTTAATTTTCCAAGACAGATTTATGGCCCAGGATGTGATCTATTCTGGAGAGGGTTCCGTGTGCACTTGAGAAAAAGGTGAAATTGATTGCTTTGGGTGAAATGTCGTATAGATATCAATTAGGTCTACTTTGTCCATTGTGTCATTTAAAGTTTGTGTTTCCTTGTTAATTTTATGTTTAGTTGATATATCCATAGGTGTGAGTGGGGTATTAAAGTCTCCCACTATTATTGTGTTATTGTTAATTTCCCCTTTCATATTTATTTGCATTTGCCTTACATATTGCAGTGCTCTTATGTTGGGTGCATATATATTTATAATTGTTATATCTTCTTGGATTGTTCCTTCGATCATTATATAGTGTCCTTCTTTGTCTCTTTTCACAGCCTTTATTTTAAAGTCTATTTTATATGCTATGAGTATTGCAACTCCTGCTTTCTTTTGGTCTCCGTTTGCCTGAAATATTTTTTTCCAGCTGTTCACTTTCAGCATGTATGTGTCCCTTGTTTTGAGGTGGGTCTCTTGTAGACAGCATATATAGGGGTCTTGCTTTTGTATCCATTCAGCCAGTCTTTGTCTTTTGGTTGGGGCATTCACTCCATTTACATTTAAGGTAATTATTGATAAGAATGGTCCCGTTTCCATTTGCTTTGTTGTTGTGGGTTCGCATTCATACAACCTTTGTGTGTTTCTTGTCTCGGGAAGATCCTTTAGCATTTGTAGAAGAACTGGTTTGGTGGTGCTGAATTCTCTCAGCTTTTGCTTGTCTGTAAAGCTTTTGAATTCTCCTTCATATCTGAATGAGATCCTTGCTGGGTACCGTAATCTGGGTTGTACGTTATTCTCTTTCATTACTTTAAGTATGTCCTGCCATTTGCTTCTGGCCTGAAGAGTTTCTATTGAAAGATCAGCTGTTGTCCTTATGGGAATCCCCTTGTGTGTTATTTGTTGTTTCTCCCTTGCTGCTTTTAATATTTGTTCTTTGTGTTTGATCTTTGTTAATTAGATTAATATGTGTCTTGGGGAGTTTTGCCTTGGGTTTATCCTGTTTGGGACTCTCTGGGTTTCTTGAACTTGTGTGACTATTTCCTTCCCCATTTAGGGAAGTTTTCAGCTATTATTGTCTCATGGCCTTTCTTTTTGGCTTCTTCTTCTGGGACTCCTATGATTGAAATGTTGGGCATTTCTTGTTTTCCCAGAGGTCCCTGAGGTTGTCCTCATTTCTTTTGATTCTTTTTTCTTTTTTCCTCTCTGCTTCATTTATTTCCACCATTTTATCTTCTCCCTCACTTATCCTATTTTCTGCCTCCGTTATTCTACTGTTGGTTCCCTCCAGAGTGTTTTTGATCTCATTTATTGCATTATTCATTTTTAATTGGCTCTTTTTTATTTCTTCTAGGTCCTTGTTAAACATTTCTTGCATCTTCTCAATCCTTGTCTCCAGGTTATTTATCTGTAACTCTATTTGTTTTCAAGATTTTGGATCATTTTATTATCATTATTCCAAATTCTTTTTCAGGTAGATTCCCTATCTCCTCCTCTTTCGTTTGGCTTTGTGGGCATTTTACCTTTACCTGCTGGGTATTTCTCTGCCTTTACATCTTATTTAGATTACTGTGTTTGGGATGGCCTTTCTCTATTCTGGTAGTCTGTGGTTCCTTTTTATTGTGGAGGTTTCTCCCAGTGGGTGGGGTTGGACGATTGGCTTTTCGAGATTTCCTGGTTAGGGAAACTTGCCTCAGTGTTCTGGTGGGTGGAGCTGGATTTCTTCTCTCTGGAGTGCAATGGAGTGTCCAGTGTTGTGAGTTTTGAGATGGGTCTATGGGTTTGGTGTGACTTTGGTCATCCTGTATATTGACGCTCAGGGCTATGTTCCTGCATTGCTGGAGAATTTGTTTGGTATATCTTACTCTGGAACTTATTGACTCTTGGGTGGTGTTGGTTTCAGTGTAGGTATGGATGTTTTTGCATGATCTCTTATTAATTAATGTTCCCTGTAGTCAGGAGTTCTCTGGTGTTCTTAGGTTTTGGGCTTAAGCCTCTTGTCTCTGGATTTCAGTCTTATTCTTCCAGTAGCCTCAAGACTTCTCCATGCATACAGTATTGATAATAAAACTTCTCAGTTAATGGTGAAAAGATTCTCCACAGTGAGGGACACTGAGAGAGGGTCACAGAGTTACATGAAGAAGAGGAGAGGGAGGAAGGAGATAGAGGTGAGCAGGAGGAGAAAAAGGGGGATTCAAGAGGAGACAGACAGATCTAGGCAGTACTCTGTTCCTTAAGAGTTCTCCACAGCCCAGAACACCCACAGAGATTCACAGAATTGGATAGAGAAGAAAAGGGGGAGGCAGGAAATAGAGGTAATCTGGGGGAGAAAAAGAGAGTCAAAAGGGGGAGTGAGTAGTCAAAGCAGTAATCACACTCCTGAGTACAAATGGGTCCTGAAGTTTGGATTCTTAGATGTCCAAAGTTGATATCAAATACTGAAAAACAAAGATTAAAATTCTAGAGTAGAGGTTAGACTCTTAAAAATACAATATTCAAAAAAAATTAAGAAAAACGTATGAAGTTCGATTTAAAAATAGGGTCCTTTTTTTTCAAGGTTATAGTTGTTATAAAATGAAAATTAAGGAGTAATAGAGGAATAATAGAAGACTTTAAAAAAAGAAAAGAGAAAAAAATTTTTTTATTAAAAAAATAGTAATAGTAAAAATATCTAGGAATTTCTCTGGAGCTGTTGTGGGCAGTGTATGTTCGGTTCAGTTTCAGATAGTTCCTTTTTCTAGCTTATACTTCTCAATATCTCTAGGCTCCTTCCAGTGCAGTCGTTGTTAACTACAGGGATTTTAATCTGTTGCACCTGTCACTTCTAAACTGGTTCCCTTTGTTTACTTGGCTTCTGTTTGCAGGTCTCTACAGTGTCTAATTTATGCCCTGACACAAGGGGGCGGAGGTGGTCTCTTGTTTAGTTTTGCTTGTTCAGTCGCGCTGTGGGGAGGGAGGGGCAGTGTAGACAAATATCTCTGGCGTGTGTGGGGAGCACTCGCAGTGTTTCGGCCACACTGGGTTTGCCCCCACTCACAGCGTGTGTGCTTTTCCCGTCTACACTGCTCAGGCTCCAGGCTGCTCTACATGAGCGGGCCCTGAGTTGTGTGCACTTCCCAGGTCTAAGCCGCTCAGGTTCAGGTTTTCAGGTATTCCACAAAGGCACAGGCTCGGTTGGGTCTGCGTTTTGTGCCTTCCCCGGCCAGAGCAGCTCAGGCAACCAGCAGCTTGATGAACACCCTCTCTCCAGGTGCAGTGCGCCTTATCCCCTCCGTGTTCACAGCCTCCGTTTCCGGTGCGCTGGTCCGGTGTATGTTGTGTCTCTTCTGGGGAGCTGATCTCTGACTGTGACTCTCCTGGCAGATGTCAACCATCCAGATTCTCAGGAAGTCTTTGGTTAGAGACTGGAGGCCTGTTTGCAGTTTGGTAGGGGATGCCGTCTCTGGGGCCGAGTTTGCACCTTTCCCCTCCCCACTGCCTCCTGCCTCCAGTGGGGGATGGGCCGGTCCTCAGCTGTCTAGCACTTCTCTGGTATTTGCTCTGTCATTTGCTCTGGGAACTGGCGGGTAGTGCCTTAGTTTAGGGCTCTTTGCAGGTTAGTTCTCTCTCTCTCTTGCTATCCCACAGTTTAAGTTGCTATCTCACGTTAACTCCCTCCGATTGCCTTCAGGGCTTTCAGGCCCGGTCCTTACCCTAAGCAATGCTGCCTCCTCCTCTCCATTCAGCCCCCACTTGCTGGTGGCAGATGTGAGCACCTGGGGTACTTTTCTGCTGGGAGTTGCTTTCAGGCATGCAATCTGTGGGTTTTATTTATTTTTCCTCCCGGTTAGGTTGCCCTCTGAGATTCGAAAACTTCCCCCAGACCTGCCAATGAGAGGGTTTCTTGGTGTTTGGAAACTTCTTCTATTAAGACTCCCTTCCCGGGAGAGATCTCCATCCCTAACTCTTTTGTCTCTCTTTTTATCTTTTTTTTTTTTTTTTTGCAAGTAAATTTTTAAAAAATTTTAAAATTTATTTATTTTTTTCATTTATTTTTATTAGTTGGAGGCTAATTACTTTACAATACTGTAGTGGTTTTTGTCTCTCTTTTTATCTTTTATATTTTGTCCTACGTCCTTTTAAAGACAATGGACTGCTTTTCTGGGTGCCTGATGCCCTCTGCTGGTGATTAAAAATTGTTTTGTGGAGTTTGCTCAGCGTTCAAATGATCTTTTGATGAATTTGTGGGGGAGAAAGTGGTTCCCCGTCCTATTCCTCCGCCCTCTTAGCTCCTCCCCCCAACTTGTCTCTTTTTTAAGACTGCCTTCAGGGGATGGATCTCCTTCCCTATCTCTTTTGTCTCTCTTTTATCTTTTATATTTTTGTCCTATCTCCTTTCGAAGACAATCGGCTGCCTTTCTGGGTGCCTGATGTGCTCTGCCAGCAATCAAAAGTTGTTCTGTTGAACTTGCTTGGCATTCAAATGTTCTTTCGATGAATTTGTGGTGGAGAAAGTGGTCTCCACATCCTATTTCTCTGCCATCTAAGACCGCCCCCTACTTTATAGTTTTCAATGTATATGTCTTTCATCTCCTTATGTTTACTCCCAATTATTGGACTCTCTTTGATCCTATTATAAATAAGAGTATTGGAACTTCTCTGGTGGTCCACTTGCTAAGACTCCACACTCCCAATGTGGAGATCTTGGGGTCAATTCCATGTCAGGGAACAAGATCCCACATGCCACAACAAAGACCTGGCACAAATAAATATATAAAAATAATTTTTTAAAAATTCACACTTAGCTCTTGACTACAACTTTAAAAAATAAATAGGATTGTTTTCTTATTATCCTTTCTGGAATATTCATTGTTCATGCATGGAAAGGTATTTGAATATTGATTCTGTACTGTGCAACTTTCTGTGCAGGTTTTTTTTTTTGCCTGTGGAATCTTAAAGATTTTCTGCATGTAAAATCATGTCCTCTGTGAACAGACATAGTTTTACTTCTTTCTTTCCAAATGGAAGTCCTTGGTTTCCTTTAATTATTACGCTGAATAGAAGTGTTGAGAATGGGCATCCTTGCCTTCTTTTCCTTGATCTTAGAAGTTTTCAGATTTTCACTGATTACTGTGATGTTAGAGATTGACGTTTCGTATGACTTTTTTATACTGCAGTCACTTCCTTCTATTTCTGCTTTGTGGAATATATTTATCATGAAAGGCTAGTAAATTTATTAGATACTTTATGGACCTCAGATGAAGCACAAATGGAGTTTCTTTTTTTTTAATTTTAAGAAAATTTTGTAATGCTCCCAGTGGAAGCATAGGAGTTGATGATACAGAAATCAGTTTCCATTTCTCCTTTGCTAAATCCTTGTCCTTGTCACTCTCTGGCTCAGAATTCTGTGTCCTTAATTAGAATGCCCAGAGGTTGGAAACATTTACCAACCAAAACACTGTTTCTCACCATTTTATAGGTAAATCTTCTAGGATGGCCTTCAGAGTGCGGCACAATAAACGCCAGAAAGTGAGTATTTCCCAAATCCTGTTGACAAAAAAATCCTTCTCATGGATCCAATCACAGGTGAGAACAGCAGAAAACAGAGATCCTGGAGACTACTGCCTTCCTGTCCTGAATCTTTAGCACAATGTCTGATATCATCACCATCTTTATAGTTAGTAAGAATAGCAACAACAGTAGGCTGTTCTATTTGTTACATTATTTTCACAATATTTCAGACTTTAAGCATTCTATGTGAATAAACTTACTGAAACCTTAAAACAATCCTACAGTACCTATAAGTAGGTACATAGCTATCACCATTATAGATCAAAAAACTGAGGTAAAAAAATATGTTTGATTATGTATCATTGGTAGTGCAATCTAGTCCAGAGGACCTTCTCTAAAACACTTATAATCTGGTTAAAACTTTCATAGCTTAATAAAGTTTCTTCATACATCTTTATATAATTCATCTGAAAGATGTTTTCAACCTCAGTTTTTTGTTCTGTGCTAGTGAGGGTGGACTCTGGCAGTTGGTGATGGACAGGGAGGCCTGGTGTGCTGCGGTTCATGAGGGTTGCAAAGAGTCAGACACGACTGAGCGACTGAACTGAGTGAGGGATATGCTAAGACATCTGACTAAGGGAAGCCTTAGGACATGTTGGGCAGTTTGTAGAGTATACGGTCCAAGATGAAGAAACTTAAGGACATGTTGGGCAGTTTGTAGAGTAGATGGTCCAAGATGAAGAAGGTCAGACATGATCCCTATCTCAGAGCCTCCCACTCCAATAAGAGGAAGCAACTCGCAGACATAACAAACCTCAGATTTATGACTCAAGAACAATAAATAAGAAAATAACTGAGGGACTTCTCAAAGGTTACCTGATTTTGAGTAGAAACTCATCATCTGGACATGATTTCAAACGCTCATTCTTGTAGGAGGAAGTAACAAGGCATTCCTCTGAGCTTTGATTGGGCAACTCTTTCATTTGGAATCATTTGTTTAGCTTGCCCCTGTGTTGTGAGCTTTGAGAGTCTAGCCCATACCCATTAATTCTCAGAAGTCGAGGCTCAGCTCAAAGCCCCTGAGGGCCCCGTGAATGTTTTGTGAATGACTGACTCCACATTTAAACATTCTTCTAGGAATAAGAAGGTCAAGGAATGCTGAAGATAGTATTTGTGAACTAGACTTCAATTATAGAGGCAGTTGAGGGGATATATTGATGGCAAGGGTGTACGCTCAAATTCATACTCTATTAAATAGCACACACAATGATTTGTTGAAAGTTATTAAATTTCATGTCCACTGTAACATTGAGAATTAGAATGTATACCTATTTATGGATCAGGAAACTGAGGAGAACCAGCTCGTGTACAGCCTTCTTCAAGCAGGATTGATGAAGCCAGGTGCTTTAATTCAAACATTGTTTCTAAGACATGGCAACCTGCAACATTCAGCTCATTTTCTTTATTGTCTAAATGTGCTTCTGCCGATTGTCTTTTCGCTTCTCAATCTCACTGCTTTGTTACCTTACTTTCCAGATGTCTTTTGTCCCCTCTGTAATTTTTCATACTTCTTTGACCATCAAAGATCCACTAATTAATAGAAAAAACCCAGGATTTCTCTATGAGCCCTTACCCTCTTCTTTCCCTGACCTCCAGCTATGCTCCCTGCCTTGCTCTTACTTTTACACAAAATGTTGAAGGGGAAGAACCTTAAGATATAAATTCTAGTTTTGATTCATTACCCACTTAGGTCCTTGTTTTACACTCCAGTGTTCAGACCTCCCCTCCACCAGGTATTTCCAAGAATTGTCAAAGTATTAACTAAAGTCATGCATGTGAAAACACTTCATACAGTCCTAAAGAACTAAAGAAATACATGTTGTCTTTTACTCACATGGAAGGGAATGTCCTGGGGACCATTAAGTAAGGTGTCCAGTTTGAAGAAATTGCCGGGAGTGGCAAAATTGTTGAAGAAAAGTGGCTCCAAGTGGGCTCAGAAACCAGTGTACACTCTCCGAGAAACAAGGACCCCTGGACAGCACTCCAGACAAAAAGTCAGTAAGAGAAAATTTGGGAAGTTGCTCTAATTAGTTCCTCTAATCCCTGTAGAAACGGTAACAAGTATAGCCTAGGTGTGTGGTGTGGACTTTGGGTAGGCATGGATTTAAGGTGGATTGATCTGAGACATTGTTAGCAGTGGGGCCTGAGGAAAATCTTATACATTTTCTGAGGTCCTGATTGTCCATCTGTAAAGTGAAGATAAGGGTACATAACTCATACAGTGTTTGAAAGCATTACATTAAATGCAAAACTGCTGACACATACAAGTGGTTCAATAAATCCAGCTGTGATAATAGGTACCATGCTTTGTTAGTGTTTATGCCCAGACCTCTGCTCAATGCCTCATGTGTCATGTGCCCTTACCATTTATTTTCTGAGTAGATGTGCCAGTGAGCTGTTTCCTAAGTAAGAAGTTTGGGAATTAAATGCTACTAACAGGAAGTACAGGAAGCTAACATTGAACTGGGCATCTGTGTAGCCTCAGCCTCCTGAACCAGTATTTAAAGACAGAACAAACAAAGTATAGAGAAGGGATTTCCTGGTGGTTAAGTGGTTAAGACTCCATGCTTCCACTGCAGGAGGTGTGGGTTCCATTCCTCGTCAGGGAACAAAGGTCCCACAAGTCATGCAGTGTGGCCAATAAATAAATAATGTAACATCAAACAAAAAATTACAAAAGTAAAAGTTTGAAAAGTAAATGGAAAAAAAAGGTTTTGACAAAGTGTATAAATGGACAAGTATGAGACCTCACAGTTTCTGATAAAACCGTGACTAACTCTCCATACCACACCAGCCTTGCTTAGCTTCTGTTCTCCATCTTAGAACTCAGAAAAAAGGAGACTGGAGTGAAGAGGTACAGTCTACGGGAAAGAAAGGACCATGTGTACCAAGAGGTCAGCGAGCCTGAGGATGATGACTACCTCTGTGAGTGACCCCGCTGGCCCCTCACGTAGAAGGGGTTATGAGGCCTTGATCCAATAAACTTACTTCACCATTTGGTTCCCCAATCATCCCCTTCTTCTATGACTTGGGGTACAGGATCGAGGCCAAATTCCGTGAGTGCCCCCATTCTTTCTGAAGGTCTTTACGACCACCAACATCACTATACCTCCCCTCATCCCTGTTGCTCTTATCTCCAGATTGTCAGGAATGTGAGGACTTCTTCATTGACAGCTATGCTGCCCATGGCCCCCCAACCTTTGTAAAAGATTCTGCAGTGGAAAAGGGGCATGCCAACCGCTCAGCCCTTACTTTGCCCCCTGGGTTAAGTATCAGACTGTCAGGCATCCCTGAGGCTGGGCTTGGAGTATGGGATGAGGCATCCAGTCTGCCTCTGGGCCTGCACTTTGGTCCCTACGAAGGCCAGATCACAGATAATGAAGAGGCCGCCCACAGTGGATATTCCTGGATGGTGAGAAATAACCCTCTTTCCCTGTCCTCTGGACGCTAATTGCTTGTGTGTGGTGGGGGGTACTTCATATCTACATGCAAGGACGTGGATGGTGATGACATTGTCGGCAGTGACACATTCAGCCCTGTGTACTGTGTGCACTGGGCATGAACACAGATTCAGTTCAGTTTAGTTGCTAGTCATGTCTGACTGCAACTCCATGAACCACAGCACGCCAGGCCTCCTTGTCCATCACCAACTGCCGGAGTCTATCCAAACCCATGTCCATTGAGTCGGTGATGCAATCCAACAATCTCATCCTCTGTTGTCTCTTCTCCTCCTGCCCTCAATCTTTTCCAGCATCAGGGTCTTTCTAAAAGAGTCAGCTCTTCGCATCAGGTGGTCAAAATATTGGAGTTTCAGCTGCAGCATCAGTCTTTCCAATGAACACCCAGGACTGATCTTCTTTAGGATGGACTGGTTGGATCTCCTTGCAGTCCAATGGATTCTCAAGAGCCTTCTCCAACACCACAGTTCAACAGCATCAGTTCTTCGGCACTCAGCTTTCTGTATAGTCCAACTCTCACATCCATACATGACTACTGGACTACATGAACACAGGACTTCTATCCAAAGATCAGAGGAGAAGTGGGAGACAGTGGTACAGGCGTACAGAAGTGACTCCTCCCTTGTGGAGCCCTTGCCTTCAATGGGCCAATAGACTCAGACTTAAAATTATGATTAAGGAGCTTACCATGTGGTATGACTGGCAGCTGAATCCATGCAGGCTGAGGAACAGAATGACAGCAGAGGGAAATAGTTCTTCTATTACTTCCATCAAATAAATAAATAAATAAATAAATAAATAAATAAATAAATAAATAAATAAAAGAGAGACGAAAGCTTGTATCTCTTTTCTGACACTCAGATCACCAAAGGAAGAAACAACTATGAGTATGTGGATGGAAAGGACACGTCTTTGGCCAACTGGATGAGGTGAGTGCAGTGAGTCTGCAGTTTCTAGACATCGCTCCTCCTTCAAGCCCACATTCCCTTCCGTCTGAACCCGTCTCCTTCAATAGCTTTCACATCTTCTTTTCTCTTTTCCCTCCATATTATGCTCTTTCATTTCAAAATACATTAGAAAGAAAGAAAGAATAATATAGCATGTGCCCTCAAAATATGTCTATATGCTCAACAAAACTGAGGTGCTTGGAAACAACTTGTGGAGTCTAGATTCACCAGGGGCACTTTAACTCACTTAGTTGACACTTACCTAGCACCTTATGTCCCAGGTTAGACAGTGAACTTCATTATTGAAGCAGATCACACAACCCATGTCCTTTTGGAGAAAATACTGAAGACAGGCATGAACCAGTTGATTTTAGGGATAGTTTCCTTAATTTTTCTATTTTTGAATAACTGCACAGCACCAGGATAACCTAACATGGGAGACTTTGAGTCCATGTGGGCAACAACCTCCCTAGGCTCGGTTCCAGGTCCTGAGGCCTGGGAAGGAATGTGGGGCAGGATGGCTGTGAGCATGCTCCTTCTCTGAGGGCCTCTCCTGTCATCAGGGCAGGCAGAAAGTGAATAAACTTTTACTGTTGTGTGTCTCAAGCTATGTCAGAACAGTCTCCAAGTTTCCATGGGAGGGAGTGGGCAAGCGAATAGGACCCTGGATACACATGGGGAGATTGGAGAAAAGCCTTGGGAGAAAAAGCAGGTTGAGGTGAGTGCTGAGGGGTGCATGCTAGCCTAAGAGCACCAAGTCCTGTGGAATGAAAGAGAACATAATTCAGAGTATAGAGGAGCTGGAGGTCACCAGTCTTACAGATAGTCCAGGTGGACACAAGTCTGGAACTGGGCTCTGTACAATGGCTAATTAGGTAAAGAGAGAAAAGCATTCCAGCCAGGAAGAGGACCGGAAACAGGATCTGGACATAGGAATTCACACGCCATGGTCAAAGGTGTGAAAAGATGGTCCCCATGAGGGGCGGTAGGAGCCATGGTGGCCTCAGAGCTTGAAGGCAAGGAGCTGGCCATGGTCTGGCAGTGGAGGGGACTCATCACCTGTGGTTTGTTTCCCTTTCCCGGCCTTGACCACAGGTATGTGAACTGTGCCCGACACTATGAGGAGCAGAACCTGGTGGCCTTCCAGTATCACGGGCAGACCTTCTATAGAATCTGCCAGGTGGTCAGGCCTGGCTGTGAGCTGCTGGTCTGGTACGGGGATGAATATGGCGAGGAACTTGGCATCAAGCGTGAAAGCAGGGGGAAGAGCATGCTTGCAGCCTGGAGAGGTGAGGGCCACCCCTCTTCCAGCACCCCACCCCACCCCATCCTGGGGAGCTTACCTGGTCCAATTCTGAAGCATAGTACAAACCAGTTTAAAGTCAGTCAAGTCGCAATTAAATGCGTCAGAATTTGATTCATTTCATATGACTGTTATGAAAAGTATTTATATTAAAAATGTTCTAATTTTCAATATCTCATGCAAAAAATATGTAACATCACCTTCTGCTGGAAGGCTTAGAAGCTAAAAGCAAGTTTTCTAGCACGTACCAGCTCTCTCACCTTTACCTGTTTCTTCCTCATTTCCTCCACATTTCTAAGTGACGTGTACAGTAATTTGTAATCAGTTACTGTTTCAAGTTGATGTCATGTGAGTTCATACTCTGTGCCAGACAGGGCTTCATGCACTGAAATGGACAGAACTACTGTCTTGGGGCAGCATGGGTTCATACCAGACAGGAGCTGGTGCTCTGAGCAAAACTGGTGCAGGAAAAGTGTCTCAGATTAGCATGAGCAGAGGGTGGGGTGTGGAGGAGAATGGTGGAGCAGGATCTCTGCAGAGATAACACCTCTGGGAAAGGATTTCATGCAGGGGAGCAGCCAGTGCTGCAAGCCCAGGGCTGGGAAGAGAGCCCATGGCAGTCGTCGTAGGAGGAATACAGAGGGAGAGAAAGGAGGCTGGAGAGAACACCAAAGCCTCAGTGCCCGTGTCCATGTGCAGGCCCCAGGGGTGTTCCTGGGTGACACAGAACAACCATGTGGCTTTCAACTGCAAGCAGTATATTCTTTGTGCTAAGATGGTGATTCAGTTCATTTTTGGGAAGAGACAGCAGCGGGGAGTCCCCTCAGAGGTCAGTTCGTCACCAGACATGAGGGGAGAGTGGGCTGGCTGAAGATGTATGGGAGTGAGGTTGTGAGGAGTCTGGCTGGAGATGTATATTTAACCAGGGCTTCCTAGTGCATGTTAAATGGACTAAGACTGAATCAAATAAATGAGCCTTTACCCAGCAGTCACCCAGCACATGGACTCTAAGATGTCTATGGCAGACCAGAGTGCCCACGAGCCCACAATCACCCAGCAGACTGCCTCTGAGAGGTCTTTGACAGACCAGAGTAACCACGAGGCTGCATTCCCACAGCAGATGGCCTCTGAGAGGTCCATGATAGACCAAAGCGACCATTATTCTGCATTCACCCAGTGAATGGCCTCTGAGAGGTCTGTGAGAGGTAAGAGTGACCACAAGGCTGCAGTCACCCATCTTCTTAATATCCCAGCCTTAAGGAGAGAGTTTGCTCAGTGGTTAGTGGTACAAACAGGCATGTACAGCTTTTTAGAGCACATGGCATGCCAGGGGATAATTAAAGTAAGCAGGACACACCTCAGTGATTGGCGTCCTCAAGACAATATCCATCAAAGAAAGACCCCGTGGAAAGAGCCACCTGTTGAAGCCAAGTGGATCGAAGTCATTGAGTCTCCACCCTCAGGAGTGTGGGCCCAGGTGAGTAGGTGACAGACTACCCAGCTCATCTGGATGGTAGCCAGTGGCGTCCCTACTGCCCAGAAGAAGTTTGACCCAAGTCTAAGAAATTCACAGGGGGCTACCAAATCACTTCATGTGTGGGACCTCAGGTAATGTCCCTGATTTATGGCTGGGGAGTCTGAAGAGGGGGTGCACTCAGAGTTTCTGGCCCCCTCCGGCATTTGTCACTCAGACTCACTGTCCCTGTCTGAGAAAAGCTGAGATCTGGGTAACAGTGCTAGCAGGACCCATGCATGCAGGATCTCTGGCCCCCAACTCTTTCAAAGGGCATGTTTCACAAGGTGCTGGTAAGGCTTTCAAGAGCAGAGAATGTTACATGCTGAGAGCCTGGCCTGACTCAGGAAGAAAACTCAGAGCGACCCCTTGTCCCCAACACAGTCAAGACAAAGTGCTTGGAGCTGAGAGGAAAAGGAGAGTGAGGGCCAGGCTCCAGGAGAACTCAGGGGCTGGACCCCGGCCCTCCTCCTTCTCTTGGTTTCAGCCTTCCCAACAATCAGATGTGGGTTATGTAAGATCCCCTGAGAGCCACATGCACCCAGTTCATGGCTCTAATTCTGTGCAAGGACATATGGGGGTTCTCAGAGCACCAGCGAGTGGCCAATGGGCAGGGAATCCCAGCAGATTTAGTCACCACAGAGTGAGGGCCCATGACAGCACTGCCTTAGCCTGGGGCTCCAAGACCCAGGGCTCTTGTCTGAGTCACACTTGTGTGGTGTCTGCTGTCTGCAGGCTGCACTGCATCTATGTCCCCACAGGCCAAGCTCTGACAGAGCTGTGGGCTTGGCCGGGGAGCTGGGGATGCTCAGTACAGAACAGACGGTACCAAGGTCAGAGCACTGCACAGGAAGTCTCTGTGAGTGGTTGAGAAAGGCCAGAGCCCCACCTGCCCCTGCTTGGAAGACATGGATGTTCACCTGAGAGACCAGAGAGGACCCCACACCTCTGACAATGGCCCCAGAGGACAGGCTAGCAGCACACTGCCAGAACAAGCGTCACCCAGGACACCAGGCAGGATGTGCACTGGGCAGTGGCAGCAGAGACTCCAGCCACAGGCAGGCCTAGTGACCCTGGGCAGGCATAGATGGCTTCAGACTGTGTCAGCACCCTGACTTCAAGATCAGGGGGCTCCTGCGTGAGGGAAGGGTGGGGTCTCCCAGCACCTTGCAGACCTGGGCCAGCTTGTACTGCAGATCCTTTATGGTGCTGTTCTTCTATTCCAGAATGACTGAGAAGCGGAAGGTGTCAGGGAAGTGTGGCCTGGCTCCACCACAGGGACATCCACACAGGAGGGACTGCCGTATGAAGGCTTTGGAGCGAGACCCTGGTGTGTGTCCACCCCCAGACCCCGAGGGGACCTAGCCTCGGGGCTGGCTGCCTCAGGTCACCTAGCTGGCCAGGACCCCAGAGCCAGGCCTGACCACACCAGAGACCCCTTTCCACATCACCCAGTCTTTCTGTGACATCTCCCAGGTCAGAGGGCAGAGGGACGAGGTCCGGCTCCAGGCAGGGTCTCTGCCAAGTGTGGTCCGGCCTTCCAGCTCCTGGGCGCTGAGGCCTCGTCTGTCCCTTCCCAGCAGTGCCCAGTGACCGGGACAGCCCAGCCCAGGGGAATGCCACACACCACCACGGACACACCAGGGAACAGATGCTCAGCCTGTGACCAGAAGTGCCTCCCAAGGAAGCCTTCCCAGCACCCACCACACAGGCCACTGTGGGCCTTCCTCTCCTGCTGTGGCCTCTTCCAGGTCATCTTAGTGTCCAGGCAGACAGCGGCTGTGGCCTTGGCTAAGAGGCCAAGCTGCAGTGGGCAGTGGGCTCAGGCTAGGATGGCTGGAAGGTCAGGGAGGGGCTGGGGAGACCTTGAAGGCACTGGAGCCAGGAGACCACGGCACACACAGGTCTGGGTTCTCTGGCCAGGAAACCACCACTGCCCCTCCCCGAGGCTGACTGAAGGTCTGCACTACAGGGATGGAGCCCCAACTGCAGCCCTCAAGGCCTACCTCCAGCTTATGGGACATGAGTGTCAGGACTGACGGGTCCGGGTTGGAGGCCGCCAGCACCTTGCTGAAATGCACCTCCTCCTTCGAAAGGGTGCTGGCCCATACCTAGATCTTGAGATGCAGGACGAGATCCTTAGGCCTCCCTTCTGTTGAACCTCCAGGATGCCCACAGTGAACATCCAGGGACCCTTTCTTCCTTCCTTCTACATAAACACAGAAATCCATATCTCTAACCCAGAAATGTGTAACTCTAGGAAAGCATCCGCAGAAAAAATATTTCATTGTACACACAAAACCTGAATCTCACATACATAATTCACAAAGACCTGATACTCAGCCATCTGCTTGACTTCTAGGGCCAAAAATCCAGGAAAGGGTATAGATCTCCCATAGATTCATTATACCTGAATCAAGTGGCTGTATGCTGACAACGGTCACAGCATTGCAAATCGACTATACTGTAACAGCATAGGTGTGATATTAAAGAGAAGGAAAGAAAGCCAGTCCCTACTTTATTCCCCCTGGCTTCCTGAACTGGGGCTGCTACCCCATCCCTGGAGCGTAACCAGGCATGGATCCAACTGCTTGACTAGGGTGGATTCGGGAGAGGCTGGCAGAGTACCCAGCATTGAACCCTTTTTAAACGTTTACTTTCTGCTTTGTTCCGGCTTGGACCAGCCTGCCCAGTGGGATCCAGGCCTCCAGGGACTTGGGAACAAATACTACTAAGCCACCACGTGCCTTGGTGCTGGGCATTCCAGCTCAAGCCTCCTTCCCAGAAAACTGTCACCCCTCATTTGGTTGAAAATGAAAAATACCTTCCATGAAGTTGTGATGCTGTGTGTTGGAAATATAACTGCGAGTTCTGTGCTCAATGTGCTGATTGTGGAACACACTTAATCCAGCTTTCTATGAAGCACCAGTGACAACAATGTTTTACATTTGTTTCACACTGGAGTTTATATCAGGTTTTTGTTTGTAGTCTTTTCAGTGCTGCTTCCTAATAACCAATTTCAGAGGTTTTTCAAGAAATCCTCTGCACTCCTTCTTCAGAAGCTCTGGTCTGGCCTCTGGCCCTGGGACCGATGGCCTCAGCTCCTTGGAGCCAGATTAACCCCAGCCTTTCGGTCCACTTTCCAGAGTTGTAACCAGTCGTTAAGAGCACTCCACACGTCACACACAACTACAAGCAGACAGCTGTGTCTAGACCCCAGCAAGTACCACAGTCTAGACTCCAGCACTCCTGGAAAATGTGGAGCAGGGCAGACAGACGGCAGGGAGAAGGGGTGCTGGGCAGTGTCCACAGCCAGGCCTGGGGGCTGTGGTTCCTGCCCAGACCTCATGTAAACCTGAAGCTTTCTGACCCTCATCCCATCCCCGTGGGCCTTCCCATCCCTCTGTCCTCGGAGGTCTCGTCCATGTACTGTTTCCCCAAACCTGGCTTTTTTTTTGTGTGTGGGGGGGGGGGGGCTTGGAAATCTCATGGATAGAGGAGCCTGGTGGGCCACAGTCCATAGGTTCACAAAGAGGCTGACATGACTTAGCCACTACTCTACAACAACGAGTAGATGAGAAAGTGAAGGAAGGTTAAAAAGAGAGAGAATACAAAACAATGAAAAACCCTGTCACTATCTTTAGTAAGTAATTTAAGACCTGCCATCAACTGTAGAAACTCTCAGATGAACACACAGTTGGAAAGTGTACTGTGTTCCTACATCCTACCATACACATTCCTGCTGTAATCTTGACAGCAAAGACTTGTGAAATAAGAACAATAATCGCCATGATAACCAATCTCTGCTATTCATGACTATACTCTTCATTTTCAACATGTATTTGTTGGATATAATCAGTGTTAGGCATTCTCTAGGGGCTTCCCTGGGGGGCTCAGACAGTAAAGAATCTGCCTGCAATGCATGGGACCTGACTTCGGTCCCTTGGTGTGGAAGATCCACTGGAGAAAGAAATAGCCAAAGGTTAATGGCTCTAGGACTTCTGATCACCAGAGAACTGCCAACCCCACAGAATATTAATAGGCGAGCACCCTCCCAAAGGCCTCCATCTGAACACTAAGACTAAGCAAAACCCACAAGCCAGCAAGCTCTAGTGCCAAACACCCCTCACCTATCCTTCAGCCAAATAGGGGCACAACCTTGCGCGTCAGCAGACAGGCTGCCCAAAGCCGTACTGAACCCATAGACACCCCAAACCACACCACTGGACCCAGCCACTGCCCTGCAGAAAGATAAAATCTAGCTCTACCCACGAGAACACAAATAAAAATTCCTCCACCCAGGAAACCTTCACAAGGCATTTGTCCAACCCCACTCAGGTCAACACTAAGACCACACCAGCTTTGTCCATGCCAGGTCAGCACACCAACATCTGACCTCTATTCATACCAGGTCTTCACACAGACGACCCAATGTCCATCCGTGCCAGGTCAGTACACAGACCACCGAACCTCCATCCATGCCAGGTCACCACTAAGACCACCCCAACTCCATCCATGCCAGGTCAGCACACAGACCACCCCACGTCCATCCAGCAAGGTCAGCTTACAGACCACCCGACCTCCATCCATGCCAGGTCAACACTCGGACCACCCCACGTCCATCCAGCAAGGTCAGCTCACAGATGACAGCACCACTATCCCTCTGACTGATAATGATAAGAGGCTTATGGAAGCTTCCTCATGGGAGAGACTCACTGTAGGGGAAACAGGGTCTTGTTTTGATAGGTGGGGCTAGGCTTAGTAAATCTAATCCAAAGTGACAAAATGGCAGAGTAGAAGGACATGTGCTCAACTTCTCCTGTGGGAACTCCAAAATACAACTCACTGCTGTACAACCATCAACAGGAGAATATTGGGTCCCACCAAAAATAGATACCCCACATCCAAGTGCAAGGGAGAAGCCCCAGCAAGACGGTAGGAAGGGTGAAGCAGTGTTTAGAATCAAACCCTATACCTACCAGAGAAACTCAGAGTGCTCAAACAGAGCCTTGTGCAGTCAGGAGACCACAGAGACTGGCCAGACCTGCCTGGAGTGTCTGAGCGCCTCCTGTGGAGGCACAGGGCAGCAGTGGCCTGCTGCAGTGGCAGGGGCTCTGGTGCAGCAGCCCTGGGTGTGGCATAAGCTCTCTTGGAGGAGGTCACCGTTAACCCCACCATAGAGATGCCGAGCAGATGACCCCAAAACTGCAGAACAATTACACACACAAAAAAATCTTGCAGTGCTATGAAAGTTCTATGACCCACAGCAGATTTCCCAACCTGGGGATTGGGCAAAGGGACTGAGAATCCCCAGGGAATTTGAGTTTGGAGGTCAGTGGGATTTGATTACAGAACTTCCACAGGACTGGGGAAACAGACACTTGGAGGGTACAAACAGAACCTTGTGTGTACCAGGACCCAGGACAAAGGAGCAGTGTCCCCAAAAGAGACTGGCCCAGACTTGCCTGTGAGTGTCTAGCAGTCTCTTGCAGAGGCGTGGGTCGGCAGTGGCCTGAGGCACTGAGTGCAGCAGTGCGTGCATGGGATCTTTTGAAGGAGGTCGCCATTGTCTTCATTACCTTCACCATAGTTTGGTCTCAGGTCAAACAACAGGAAGAGTCATAGCCCCAACCATCAACAGAAAGCCATGTTGATGGGCATTCAATAATCACAAGGTCCAAGGGTTTCTAAGTAAACAACTGATCTCCTGGAGTATCCCGGGGAGTCATCAAAAAGAATTCATAACTGGGTAGACCACCACAAAGCCAATTTTAACAGGTACCTTTAACTCACACACTAAAAAAAGAAAAATCACATGAAAAGATGTCAACACTGCTAAATATTAGGGAAGGGCGTTCAGTCTCACATCACACCACCAATCAAAATGGTGACTGTCAAGCACTCTATGAAGGTTAAATCCGCCAGATGCCATGAAGAAAAGGGAACCCTCCACCTTCGTTGCTGGAAATTAAAATAGGTGAAAGCCACTATGGAGAAGAGCATGGACGTGCATCAACAATGAAAATGAGAGTGAAATTAGAATATCCCTCAAACCATACACAAAAGTAAACGTCAAAGAAGATAAAGATCTAAATGTAGGATGGATACTATGCAAATTTGAGGACAATATGGGGGGGGGGCAGGCTGTAACCCCCGTCAGGAGGGGTCAGAGTCATCACACGTCTGTTATTTCCTCTTGGGTTACTGGGTTCTTCTGCCTCCCAGACAAGCTACCACATGTCGACAGGATATTTTACTGTGTTTTAGAATTATTTTCTAAACCAAGTTTTACTTCCAAAAATAAATCAAAAGTCTCAAAGGTAGAAAGCCTTAAAGAAGAATTAACAGAAGCCCTCCTCCCACCCAGGTGCCCTATCTTTCCACATCAAAGAAAAGTGAAAGTGTTAGTTGCTCAGTCATGTGGGACTCTTTGTGACCCCATGGGCTACAGCCCACCAGGCTCCTCCATCCATGGGATTTTCCAGGGAAGAATACTGGAGTGGGTTGCCATTTCCTTCTCCAGGGGATCTTTCCAACCCAGGGATCCAACCCGTGGTCTCCTGTATTCCAGGCAGATTCTTTACTGCCTGAGCCACCAGGGAAGCCCAGATCTGCATCAAATGTCCTCACAAAATATGTACCTTTGTATTTCATCCCTCCCTTCCTTCCTCTTATGTTTCCCTCCAGAGATTTTTTTTTTTTTGAGTGCACATACAACGTTTTATAGAAATGTATTTTCTTTAGTCCCAAGATTTTGCACAAATGGTAAAAGACTCTATGTACTATTTTACACTTTTTCACTTAAGGATATGTCCTGGAGAGCTTTCCAGATCAGTAGAAAACTGCATTTTTTCCTTTTAGCCAAACATTTCATTACAGTACCATCGTTTGCTGGACATTTCAAATGGCTGCTTCCAAACTTTTGCCATTATAACGTGGCAGTGAGTCATCTTGTGTCACACAGCTGTAATGGGTATCACTTGCAGGGTGATTGCCCCACAGTGGAACTGCCAGGTCAGAGGGTATCAGGCTGGTACTGATAGGCAGTGCCAGACTGCCCTCCATAAGGGCTGTGCCAACTTTAATTTAAGTAACCTCTGCCTTTCCTATTAATTAAAACCAAATACATTGGATTTCCTTAAGAAAATTTCAACCTCACAGAAACAGAGGCAGCAGAGGGCAAAGAACCACTGTGTACGGTCTCCATAACGCCTCTGGAGGGACCTTGTTTAGGTCTGAAAGGCCTTTTCACATTATCCCCACCCACCCCTCTCTGCTTATCTGGTTCCCTCCACCTCACCCTCCAGGCTGGAGCTGCGTGTCCCCCGCCACACCGACTGACTGACATCCCCACTGGAGATGGAGGAAAGGGCGAGCCTTCATCTCAATAGCAACCCTACGCAGAAGGGCCCGTGCTCAGGACATCAGAGCAGCCAGGTGTGCAGGGCAACTGGTGCGTGGAGCTGGTGTCTACTCTCAACCTTGACACGTGAGGCCTGGCAAGGCCTCGGCCATCAAGGATGTGCAGAAGACAGAGGCAACACCAGGAGAGAGCTGAGGGTAAAGACGGTGGCCTGTGCTGGTCACGGTGAAAAGGGCAGCTGCGGCCTAGTTGCTCACACCTTCATCCCTCTCCTTCCAGCTCGGAGCACTGCCTGGCACCATATATGCATCGTGCTAGAAATATGCCCCCAACACTGGAAAACCAGGAGAGTTCAGAGAGAAATCTGGATGTTTGGTTCCTTGCAAAAACACCTGCTGACCCTGGGCCCACAGACCCAAGGCAGCCTGGGTTGCCTGGCCCCACCGCCCCCTGGCCTCACCACACAGCCACTGTACCCCAGCCTGCCTTGGAGCCATCTCAGCATGCTGCTAGGCACTGACCTAAGGCTCTGGACACTTCCTCTTCCCACACGCCCTCTGTCATCCCTGGGCTGAACCACAGCAGTTATCTGAGTGTCTCCCTGTGTCAGGTGGGGCACCATGGAAACAAACCCCATGTAACCTCTGCCTGCTCTGGTGCCACCATCCAAAAGCAAGCAGCTCAGCTCCCAGGGCTGTTGATTTACAAACCCGGGCCACAAGCCAGTGCCCCGCACGCGACACCTTGACCCACGGGAGAGGCGGCGGGTGTTTGCTGAGCGAGGACTTGTTCCATTAGCAGCTCAGTCAACCAGGGTGTGCAGGGCCAGCACTGGGGTCTCCTCCACACACCTGGGGGACTGTCTTTAGTGATAATGTTCAATGAGACCAGAGAGCTGATGTGGTCTGCAAAATCAGCACCTCCACACAGAGCAAAGGCAGTGCCTCACTCAGTGAGCAGAGCTTCAGGCTGAAGACTGCCTGGACTGAACTAAGACAGTCCAGAAAAAGTACCCATCCCTCCCACGACCTACCGCGATACCACATGCACACTTCCCAACTTCATGGCCTGCTGGCTTTCCATTCTGCTGTGCCCATGACTTTGGCCCACCTGGAGCTGAATTTGGATGCTGAAAGAAGGAAGGGAATGAGAACAGGGCCAGCCCAACAGCCTGCTGTCCACGCCCCAACCATGTCAGAGCTAGGTGCCCCAAGGCTACACTGCTGTACCCACTACCACCAGCCAGGCAGGACTCAACCACACGTGGTTGCCACATATCCTTCCACTCAGGAAGCAGCCCAGGCTCAGGAAGCACTGGCCACATGACAGATGTAGAGCAGCCCAGAGGGCAAGCAGCCAGCCCAGGGTCACACCCTGGAACAAGTGCCACCACAGAGCTCTTCTATCTTGTTCCAGGGACAGGACCAGACCCCAATTCTAGTGCATGCTTTAAAAACTGTGCTACTGCAAAGAGAACACATATATGGGGAAGCTAACATGCCTGCTGTGTCACTGGCCAGCCCGGCACCACTTCCCACGGCTACTGTCATCCTCCAAGGCCCAACTCTGCAAGCCCAGCCTTCCGCTTCCCCCTCATCTGGGCTCGCCAGCTTGGTGCACCTTTGCTGAAAGCTCCCTACATGCAGGCCAGTTTCCAGGCACCCTGGGGTCACCTGGGTGAGACACCTAGCTAGGGAGGGAGGACCAGGACTTGTCCCCACCCTGCCTGGGTCCAAAGCCCCTTCAGGTCCCTAACCACTGAGCTCAGCTGCCTTTCCCAGTAACATGCCTTAACAACTGAAGATAAAGATACACAAAACCGAGCTGATGCAGCAAGACGTCTCATCACTCACTGGATTGCATCCCAGATGAAATAATTCCCTCCTCCCATCCTCCCCCCACTGCCACCTCCACTCACACTCAGGGCAGACAGCGGTCTCTCCAGCCTTCAAGGCAGAGCTGACCAGGAGCAACAACACATTTAACATAGACTTGCCCTGAGTAGCCTGGAATGCCCACAGGCCCTGGTGGGGATGAAGAGCTGGGAGTGCAAGGGTGGGCCCCCAGACCAGGAGGCAGAGGCCCCGGGTCACTGTTATCCCACACCCACTCCTTGGGGTCTGCAGTCACAGGACCCCTGGCCCTCACCCACCAAGGGCACTAAAGTGGAAGAGAAGGCCTACGGGGCTAGCCAAGGAAGGCTTAATTACTATGCCCAGAGTCGAGCTGCCTCTGAGACGAGGTTTCAAAGCTAGAAAACAATGTGGGTCTCTTCCCGTCACCATCTCTGCAGGCCAGGAAAACCAGGAAGCACCAGTCTAGGGGCCATGGGTTGACTCCAGGACAGGGCCTGATCTGACTCCTGACAGTCCCACAGAACCCATTCTCCACAGGAGGCCAGGCCCTGCGTGATGGGGACACAGTGAACTCATCTCTAACAGACTCACAGAGCCAGCTCTGATGTAGAGTCAGGGCTACAGAAACAACCAAGGCCCCTTAACCGCACTAGGTTTCAAATCTGGGCAAGAGACACAAACTCCATGCTACCCACTAATTCACAGGCCCCAGTGAATTTAGGCCAGTGAACATGGAGTCTCACACACATGTGGATGTTTTTCTTCTTCTTTTCCTTTGATTGGAAAGCACAGTTCAGCGTTGGCTGGAAGAGGGTGTCCCTCTGGCAAAGCCATGAATGATCCCCCCAGAGTGGTTCTTTTCTAGAGAGCCAGTGAGTGTCCGGTATCTGTCCAGATTTCTAGCTACCACCTGCTGGCCTCTGTAACCCACAGATGCTAACAGACCGAGTACAATACGAGCTCTTGATTAAACCGTGCCTTTCTGTTTAGAGAGGTGTCTGAAATGCATGGAGAAGTGAAGGATTAGAGCCCAATAGTCCACAAAGCTTGTTCTGAGAAACACTAGTCCCCAGAGATAGTCTGTTAAAAGATATTTCCAATGACAAGTAAATTTGGGGACTGCAGTCCACAATGTCCTTCCCCTGGAGACCCACAGGACACACCAGCATATTGAAGACACAGAGAGAAAGTCTGACACTAAGAAAATCCAGTGAAGGTGTCTGCTTTGTTTCATTTTCCAAACTCACCAGACTGCTTAACCTCCTGTGGCCTAATGCTGGCTATCTCCTTATGGCTCTCGCTCCCAGGGAGACACTGAGGGCCCCGATTTAGCATGCAGCTGCCCAGGTTACTCACCTTGAGCTATGCCAACAGGAGTCAAACTAGACATCTACATTCTATCCTGAATTTAGGGTCTTTCTTGAAAGTCATTCTTCAGGTTGGCCTCTGGAATGGGCACCTCACATGGAGCCACCCTTCTCAGTGATGGGGTCCCCAGCACCTACCTCCTGACTGATCTACTGTGTCGGCTTCTGCAAATTGGAGACAGATTTCTGCAAACCTGCCTGTGGCAGCAACTCTAGTGGCTGAGAGGCCATCACACTGGAACTGGTCAAAGGCAGGACACACGTGAGGATCAGACAGGCCATGGCCTCAGGGTCCCTCCACATTCCAACCTCCTCTGGCGGATAAAAATGCCTCCCCCCAGCAGACTACTAGGCTGGCCAAGAGAATGAGAAACTGGACAACATGTGAGGTCTGCTCACCGACCCCTAACAGGACTGCCAGTCTTCTGCCTTCCTGCAGAGCCCTCTGCCTGCAAAGACTGAAAGCTCACTGTGAACAGCAAATGGGTGAACAACAAAGTGAAGGAGGATCTCCCATGAGGGCAGCTATAACAGTGGGTGGAAGGGCCCCAGACTCTCCCTCCTGATCAAGGGTTCACAGCTCCTCAGGGGTTGACCACTCTGAAACAGGAGAATTTTTTTTAACTTTCTTTTGGTTTATGAAAAAGAAATATATGCTCAAGGTAAAAGTAAACACATACAACACAGAACGTGTCACCATCTCATCCTCCAGAGAGAAACTCAAGTAGATTTTTTCTACACACATCAGCATAGTAACACCACACATACACCTCAGTAACTTGTGTTTTACTAAATCCCTGACATCTTTCTATGACAACACACGTGGATCCACCGCTTTCTTCTAACAACACAGGAGGATGGCCTAGAATGTGCCAGGAATGACAACAGTAACACTGACATCTGCCATCCACCAGTCCCTGGGCCAGGCCCCATGCCAACCATGTGACCGTGTCTTCTCATCCATTTACTGTAGCCGCCCCTGGAGCCAAGGGTTATTTGTACTTCACAGGAGGACACTGATGGTCAGAGTCAAATGGTTTCCCAGCCTCCACAAAGCTAATAAACAACCTGGCTAAAAATCACACAGCAGTGTGAGATTCTACAAGTCACACTATACCATGAATCATGACGATCCCTACACAGACTGTTAGGAAATGTTTACAATTTTTGGTCATTACTGATCAATCACCTGGATGAATTATCTGTTCATTCTCTACATCTTGTCTGAAGTAACTACAGGAAGCTTTGGGCCATTTTCAATTAGAGAAAAGGACCCTGGTTGGCAGGTGGTGATCTGGGCCACCTTTACTTTCTGGGTCCAGAGTATCAGCAGACGGACCTCAGGGACACAGGGCACAAAGGTGGATGAGGCCAGACTGCTCCATTTCCACAGTCTTCACATGGCCTCTCTCTAACTCTGTGTTCACATGGCTTTCTTATAAACACACCAGCCATTGGATTATAGTCACTGTAAAACAGTGTGACCTCATCTTAACTAATTATATCTGCAAAACCCTAATTCAAAATTAAGTCATATCCACAGGCTCCAGGGGTTGGGACTTCAACATCTGTTTTGGGGGGACACAATCCAACCCACAGCAACCCTCCACCACCTCCCACTTCACTCTGAGCACAAGCCCTCAGAATGTCCCGAGGCCCTACACATTCAGTACCTGTCAGCCCTCAGGCCCTGTACTGCTGCTCTCTTCTTCACCCACTCTGCTCCAGCCACACTGGTCTCCTCACACTCTCAAACCTCCTTCAAGTCTTTACTCAGTCTCTGCTTCACAATGAAGCTGACCCCAACCACCCGGTTGAAAATGGAAAACCTCTCCTCCCTGTGCTCTTTCTCTTTTCTCCTGCTGCACTTCCAACCAGATTTCTCACCACCTTCCAATAGGCTACCTAGTGTAGTTGTTTTTTTGTTTCTTGACAGTCTCTCCCAGTTGGATTGGAACCTCCATGGGAGAATGGAATGGTGTCCAGCAAAAAATGTTCCTTGAGTTACCAAATAAATAGAACTGCTATACAAAATGTAGTAAAATATCCTTGTAAGTTAGGAGCGGGGAAATACTTCCTAAATATTGTTTCAAGCCCATAACAGATTAATATCAAGAATATACCAATATTTTTAATAATCTGCTGATCATCAAGAAGATAACCACAATTCTTAGCTTTGGAAATGAAAAAAGGATACAAATAGGCTAGTTATAGAAGACAAAATCCCCAAAGGTCACAGGATATGGTAGGAGTTCAGATGGGTGCAGCGTGCCAGGGAGCAGCCAGGCACAACTGAATCCAGTAAAGCCTGCATATCCCTGAACTCCAGCAGTTCTGCTCCTGGGAAACTGACCAGTCCCCTCAGTGGGGGTGTATGAGGGTGTCCTCACGGTGTCACCTGTAAAGGCGGGAGTCAGAATCACCTAGACGTTCCACTGACTGTCCTTCTGCCCTAATATCTGATCCTCAGGTGAGTCTGCTCAATTCATGAGTTTCCGTTTATGTATGGATGACAGCAGATGTCAACATGCTAGACCCTTGCTCGGTACTTTCTTTGGGCTTTCCTCGCACATGTCTGACCAGAATGTCCGCACATACTCTATGTACCCATGTGACTGTGGTTTTGCCTTGACAAGGTGTTTCTCCAGGGATGATGGCGAAAATCTATTAATATTTGCTAAATCTACAACTAAAACCATTAACAATGTGTGCTCACGGTTCCCCCTTTGTAGCACCCACAGGAGAACCTGGGACAGAGTGCTCATTTAGTCATCTGTAAGCAACTGCAAGGCTTTACTTCCCACTTGCCTTTCGTATAGGATCCTTAGCCCAGCGCCACACTACCCTTAACATGGAGAAGCTGGCCTGCTCTCTGCTCATCATGTTGACTTTATTTATATATTTTTGTCTGTGCTTAGTGTTTGTTGATGCACATGACCTTTTTCTAGTTGTTGCCAGGGGCACCTACACTCTAGTTGCTGAGCACAGGCCTCTCATTGTGGTGCCTTGTCTTACTGCAGAACATGGGCTCTAGAGCACAGGCTCAGTAGTTGTGGGGCATGGGGGCTCAGTTGCTCCGTGGCAAGTTGGATCTTCCCAGACCAGGCATCGAACCATGTCCTTGCACTGGCAGGTGGATTCCCGTTCACTTAAACCCCAGGGAAGTCCTCCTCATGTTTTGTCTTGCTCTGTCATGAACTGTAACCACTTCTCTAACCTCTGCTTTCTCCTAAATTAAAAGTATATGTGTATATGTGTGTATGGACTCAATCGTGTCTGACCCTTTGCGACCCATGGACTGGAGCCCACCTGGCTCCTCCGTCCATGGGATTTTCCAGACAAGAATACTGGAGTGGGTTCCCATTTCCTTCTCCAGGGGATCTTGCCCACCCAGGGACTGAACCTGTGTCTGTTGCATTTCTTGTGCTGTCAGGCAGGTTCTTTACCACTAGCGCCACCTGTCTTTCGAAAGCCTGAAATAAAGTGTGTGGCTTTATAAACTGGACAACCTGAATCATTTCCTCTACAAGTTCACTGAAACCATCCACTCACACCAGCTGTAAGTCCTTTCCCACTCCTTTCAAAGCAGTCCAGCCAAGCATCTGCAGCCTTTGACACATCCCACTTGACATGTGTTTCAACCTAAATATCAGCTTTATTACTGATGAAACTGATTGGGAAGAACGTGGCTTGGACTTCTGAGCCAAGTCAAGTTTCTGACTTCCTCCAGACTGGCTGAGACCTGGGGATGGCTGCCCTCAGGGAAACATGGGCCCTGAAGATTGATCCACCTTTCCAGGCTGCTGCCTCCCATGGTCAGCTTCATTCCCTGTCACACTGACATGTATGAGAGACCCTTTTTTTTCCCATACATATTATCTCTCAGATTTGCTTTCTCATACTGAGTCAGATTATCTGTCACATGCACCCTTTCTGTCATATTCCCGTGTCACTCTATAATGCTTTTTCCATCACATTTATTCTCTCTCACACCCAGTCTCTCCTAGATTCTGACACTCTGTGTGCCACACACTCATGCTGTCATGGTATCTGTGAGAGTGTTAACTTAGGTTGCTAGGGAGACCAAGGCTCTTTAAGGAGGAGGTGAATATGAACATTCTTTGTTTTTCACATTCTTTTTCCTTAGACACGTGGTAGGCAGCAGAATCTCTTGCTCAAGGACATACTCTTTTGAGCTCTGAATGTATGTTATGGGAGAAGGTCTGGGTAAAACTTCCATGGCTTTGAGCTCTGGGTTAACCCATTTCTTCTGGTTAATATCCTGCAAATGTCATCCCAGGATGTATGTTACAGAAAAGGGTCTGGGCAAAATTTTCATATCCTTAAGACATTGTTTCATCTGTTCTCAGCAGCTAACAGAAAAGTATATAATGCTCTGCTTAAACCAGAGAATACTGGAGTGGGTTCCCTTTTCCTTCTCCCAGGGATCTTCCCCACCCAGGGCCTGAACCTGTGTCTGTTGTGTCTCTTGCATTGGCAGGCAGATTCTTTACCATCAGTGCCACCTGTCCTTTGAAAGCCTGAAAGAAAGCGTGTGACTTTTCAAATTGGACCACCTGAACCACAGGTACTATTTCTGTCCCGTTCTGATATCTATGTCAGAAGCTTTTCCTATCATTATCACTAATAAAAATTTCTACTACACAAAGCTCTGAGTGACTGAAATTATGTCTCTTTGTCTGGGGATTAAATTGTGTCTCTTGGTTCCGGAATTAAATATTCTCCTTTGGAGACCACGAATCTGGCGGCAGCGTTCACCATTCACTGTACACGATAAGTTATCATCTATCATCTTGGGGGCTCGCTACCACTATCACTATCATCTGCATCTTAGTCGCTTCCCATCATACTCTGTCCTTTGAAATTCCTGTCCCAATCATACATCCCCTGTCACACTCACTCAAAACCATTCACCTGTCACCGTGGTAAACTCTCTGAGAAAGTCATTCTATCATACACTGTCTTTCCTTCATACTTATTTCACTCTCTTGTCACACATATTATTTGTCATTGGCATTATCATTTTCCTTTGCAGATCTCACAATTCAGACACAACTTAAGTCCCATGCCTAATGGAGCACTGCAGTCATCAGTTTTGAGAAATGGAGAAGCCAAAATGCACAAGACTTTGAGCCACTGGTGTTGGTGAATGAGAGGGTGTGTGTGATTCGTGTGGAAGAGAGTTGCATACCAACATGGCAATACTGTCTGAAAATTGACTTGATGGACGAACATATGGAGAGCACATGCATGGACTGTAGCAGGTGTTAGCTATCACTATGGATGAGGAGCACAAGTACAGATGTGGAGTAGGCAGAAGGAGGACACTAGTGGGTTGTTTGTCTTGGCCTCTTGCCCTCTATCCCATTGTAGTCTAGTGAACTCCCTTCTACAGCACGACTATCCTTACAAATGTCCCCCCAGCCTGGCAGTGGGGCCCCTGAGGGAGAGATGTGTCCAGGCCCCCTGCTGGAGTCCTCGTGGCCACGGAGCAGGGGACAGACACAGGCAGTAGACCAGGTCTTCGCACATCCTAAAACTGACTGGGACTCAAAATTGACAAAAACTGGGAGGTTGGGAAGGTGGGACAGAGATGCCCCACCCACAGGGAAGGGTCAGCCACTGCTGGTGCCTCTCCCTTTCCACTGGGGGTTGGGGAAGGCTGCTGGCCTTGGATTTGGAGGGCCGAGAGGACTCTCCAGCCAGGGAGTAGGGCTCCGGGGCCAGATTGAAGTACAGCCCCTGATGCAGTCACCTCCCGTGGCACCAGTGGTCCCTTGCAGATGTCCCCCATGCCCAGGCATGCTCCCCCAGCCTCATCGTCACTCCTGGCTGCACCTTGCCTGTTGACTTGACCCCCTTCCAGACCCAGAGGCAGACCAGCACCCAGCAGGCCAAGAGAAACATGGTCACCTCCCAGTTGAGGGCCCCTGGCACCTCCAGCCCTCTGGAGAGCCTCGTCTATTCCTGGACAGGGAAAGCCCATGAGCATTGTGCAAGCAGAGGGCAAGAGCTTGGGCAGTGTTTAGGGAGACCCTTCCCTCAGCCCTGGAGTCTAACCAGTTCCTCCGGTGCTTCTGAGGGGCTCGGGGCATGCCCACAGCCTGGAGTCCTTGCAATCTGTGTGCCCAGAACCCCAGGAGGCCCTGCCCCATGCCATCCTCAGTGGGCCAAACAGCAGTCCCTGCTTCCCTCCCCAGGTGGGCAGGCACAGCCTGCTCTGCATCCCTGGTCTCAGGACTCCAGGGCCGGATCCCGGTGCACACCCACGTGCATGCACCTTTCTACTGGCTGACTGCTGAAGACGATGGCCAGCTCTGAATTTCCATCATTTCCTGTCTCAAGTAGCTTTTCCTGTTGCTTGGGATCAACCAACCAATTATGGGTTACTTTGTGCCACTGGTTATCCCTAAGCCTAGGCCAAGAAAGAACACCTAAGATTAACCTAGGCAGTGCATCCTTCCCCAGGGCATTGATTTCCATACTGGTTGCTGGTTTATTATGGGGGCCTAACTGTTTGCTTATATTGGCCTTTGGTCACTCTTGGCCCTGTTGTTTTTCTTTGGCTGGAGGAGGAGTGTGTTTCAGTATTTCTTATAGCAAAAAATAAAGCTGAACTATCATTCTGTGTCTGAATATATTTTCAAATACTGCACCTCCACAGTTAGCTGTCTTTTTCCTTGGTTTCAAGGGAAAGTTCTGGGTTTCAGATAGTCTAGTAGTACACTGTAACTGAAGACAATTTAAGAAATGGGAGGAAATTAAAATGTACTATGTCCTGTCATTCCGTATTAACTGCTGTCAGTATTTTGGAACATTTTCTTAGTTTTATAGTGGCATTTATATGTAACAATAATTAATTTTTGCAAGTTCAGGATGAACTTTTTCATGAATTATTTTTATTTAACATATAAGTTTTTTCTAAAATTTCTTCAAAAACAAGTACTTGAGTGCATAAAAGAAGTTTCATAATTTAAGAATTAAATGGTTAATGTTTCCATTTTTCCCTATTAATGATTCAGTGCAATTCTTCTGTATAATCCTCTGCCTGACTGGTTATGTCCTCAAGACAGATTGCAAAGGGTAGAATAACTTAGCTAAAAATTCACTTTTCTATTGATTTTTTAAAAGTCTATTGGTCTAGAGTAGGTGGTTGCTACTCAAAAGTGTGCCCTCCCACCAAAATTCTAGTTTGCCCACCACCATTTACCAGTAGGTCTGATTCCTCCCAAAGTAAAAATCTTAACTTGCAGAAGGTCAAACAACTCAGAAACACTAGAGCTGTAACTTTATGGCCTACTGATCTTGTTTCAGATCAATGTAGAAAAGTTTGGGGACAATTAGTTAAGTCTTTGGGGAAGGATTTAACTCCCACCAATGTTAACTGTTTCCTGCTACCTCACCAAATTTGCTGATAATTTTAGTAGTTCTGTGAGCTACATCATATTATCTACATATATGATCAGGCTATCCCCTGAAGAAGGGGGAAAGGCTACCCACTCTAGTATTCTGGCCTGGAGAATTACATGGACTGTATAGTCCACGGGGTTGTAAAGAATAGCATTAAAAGGTAAAAAGCTAGGACACTGAAAGATGAAGTCCCCAGGTGGGTAAGTACCCAATATGCTACTGGAGATCAGTGGAGAAATAGCTCCAGAAAGAATGAAGAGAAGGGGCCAAAGCAAAAACAACACCCAGTTGTGGATGTGACTGGGGATGGAAGCAAGGCCCGATGCTGTAAAGAGCAATATTACATAGGAACCTGGAACGTTAGGTCCATGAATCAAGGCAAATTGGAAGTGGTCAAAAGGAGATGGCAAGAGTGAATGCCAACATTTTAGGAATCAGCGAACTAAAATGAACTGGAATGGGTGAATTTAATGCAGATGACCATTGTATGTACTACCGTGGGCAAGGCTCCCTTAGAAGAAATGCAGTAGCCCTCATAGTCGACAAAAGAGTCCGAAATGCAGTACTTGGATGCAATCTCAAAAATGACAGAATGATCTCTGCTCGTTTCCTAGGCAAACCATTCAGTATCACAATAATCCAAGTCTATGCCCCGACCACTAATCCTGAAGAAGCTGAATTTGAACGGTTCTATGAAGACCTACAAAACCTTCTAGATCTAACGCCCAAAAAAGGTGTCTTTTCCATTATAGGGAATTGGAATGCAAAAATAGGAAGTCAAGAAACACCTGGGGTAACAGGCAAATTTGGCCTTGGAGTACAGAATGAAGCAGGGCAGAGGCTAACAGAGTTTTGCCAAGAGAACACACTTGTCATAACAAACACTCTCTTACAAGAACACAAGAGAAGACTATACACATGAACATCACCAGATGGCCAACATCAAAATCAAATTGATTATATTCTTTGCAGCCAAAGATGGAGACACTCTATACAGTGGACAAAAACAAGACCGGGAGCTGACTGTGGCTCAGATCATGAACTCCTTATTGCCAAATTCAGACTTAAACTGAAGAAAGTGGGGAAAACCACTAGACCATTCAGGTATGACCTAAATAAAATTCCTTATGATAAAACAGTGGAACTGACAAATGGATTTAAGGGATTAGATCTGATAGAGTGCCTGATGAACTATGGACAGAATTCTGTGACATTGTAGAGGAGACAGGGATCAAGACCATCCCCAAGAAAAGAAATGCAAAAAAGCAAAATGGCTGTCTGAGAGGCAGTACAAATAGCTGTGAAAAGAAGAGAAGTGAAAAGCAAAGGAGTAAAGGAAAGATATACCCATTTGAATGCAGAGTTCCAAAGAATATCAAGGAGAGATAAGAAAGCCTTCTTCAGTGATCAGTGTGAAGAAATGAGGAAAAAAACAGAATGGGAAAGACTAGAGATCTCTTCAAGAAAATTAGAGACAGCAAGGGAACATTTCATGCAAAGATGGGCTCAATAAAGGAGAGAAATTGGATAATAAGGAGAGAACATGGACCTACCAGAAGCAGATGATATTAAGAAGAGGTGGCAAGAATATATAGAATAGCTGTACAAAAAAGATCTTCAAGACTCAGATAATCACGATGGTGTTATCACTCAACTTGAGCCAGACATCCTGGAATGTGAAGTCAAGGGGACCTTAGGAAGCATCACACAGAACAAAGCTAGTGGAGGTGATGGAATTCCAGTTGAGCTATTTCAAATCCTAAAAGATGATGCTGTGCAAGTGATGCACTCAGTATGCCAGCAAATCTGGAAAACTCAACAGTGGCCACAGGACTGGAAAAAGTCAGACTTCATTCCCATCCCAAAGAGAGGCAATGCCAAAAAATGCTTAAGTTACCACACAATTGCAGTCATCTCACATACTACTAAAGTAATGCTCAAAATTCTGCAAGCCGGGCTTCAGCAATATGTGAACCGTGAACTTCCAGATGTTCAAGCTGGTTTTAGAAAAGGCAGGGGAACCAGAGATCAAATTGCCAACATCCGCTAGATCAATGTAAAAGCAATCAAATTCCAGAAAAACATCTACTTCTGCTTTATTGGCTATGCCAAAGCCTTTGACTGTGTGGATCACAATTAACTGTGGAAAATTCTGAAATAGATGGGAATGCCAGAATATTTGACCTGTCTCTTGAAAAATTTGTATGCAGGTCAGGAAGCAATAGTTAGAACTGGACATGGAACAACTGACTGGTTCCAAATCGGGAAAAGAGTACTTCAAGGCTGTATATTGTCACCCTGCTTATTTAACTTAAATGCAGATTACATCATGAGAAACATTGGGCTGGATGAAGCACAAGCTGGAATCAAGATTGCTGGGACAAATATCAATAACCTCAGATATGCAGATGACACCACCCTTATGGCAGAAAGTGAAGAAGAACTAAAGATCCTCTTGAAGAAAGTGAAAGTGGAGAGTGAAAAAGTTGACTTAAAGTTCAACGTTCAGAAAACTAAGATCTTGGCATCTGGTCCCATCACTTCATGCCAAATAAATGGGGAAACAGTGGCAGAATTTATTTCTCGCGGCTCCCAAATCACTGCAGATGGTGACTGCAGCCATGAAATTAAATGACACTTACTCCTTGGAAGGAAAGTTATGACCAACTTAGATAGCATATTAAAAAGCAGAGACATTACTTTGCTGACAAAGGTGCATCTAGTCAAAGCTATGGTTTTACCAGTAGTCACGTACCGATGTGAGAGTTGGATTATAAAGAAAGTTGAGCACCAAAGAATTGATGCTTTTGAACTGTGGTGATGGAGAAGACTCCTGAGAATCGCTTAGACTGCAAGGAGATCCAACCAGTCCATCCTAAAGGAAATCAGTCCTGAATATTCATTGGAAGGACTGATGCTGAAGCTGAAACTCCAATACTTTGGCCACCTGATGTGAAGGGCTGATTCATTTGCAAAGGCCCCGATGCTGGGAAAGAATGAGGGCAGGAGGAGAAGGGGATGGCAGAGGATGAGCTGGTTGGATGGCATCACTGATTCAATGGACATGATTTTGGGTAAACTCCAGGAGTTGGTGATGGGCAAGGAGGCCTCTTGGACAATTCTGAAGTGACTGAACTAAACCGAGATGATCAGGTTATCTGCAGATAAGGTGTGCTCACTCAGTTGTGTTAGACTCTGTATAACCCCAAGGATTATAGCCTTCCTGGCTCCTCTGTCCATGGAATTTTCCAAGTAAGAATACTCGAGTGGGTTGCCATTTTTACCTCCAGGGCATCTTCCTGACCTAAGGATAAAGCTTGTGTTCCCTGCATTGGCAGGCGGATTCTTTACCACTGTGCCACCTGGGAAGTGGTGCAGTGTTAAAATTGAAAGAAAGCAAATGTGCATCTTGACTGAGTAAAGGTTCAGTAAATCAGAGTAAGCACATCCCTTGTTGACTCAGGGGTAAAGAACCCACTTGCCGATGCAGAAAACTCGGGTTCCATCTCTGATTCTGAAAGATCCCCTGGAGTAGGTAATGGCAATCCACTCCAGTATTCTTGCCTGGGAATCCCATGGACAGGATTCTGGTGAGCTACAATCCATAGTGTTGTGGGGTAGAACACAACTGAGCAACTAAACAACAGAACAATAAAAGAAATCATACACGTTGATAATCCGTGTGAGGATATGATACATTCCTGTTCTTAAGAGTATGTTCACACCATGTGATTGTGGGTATTACTTTTGACATTTAAAAAATTTGACTGTGTGGGTCTTAGTTGCAGCATGCAAGATCTTCAGTGAAGCATGTGGGCTCGTATTTATTAGTTGCAGCATGTGGCATCTAGTTGGCTCACCAGGAATTTAACCTGGGCCCCCTGCATTGGGAGTGTGGAGTCTTAACCACTGGACCACCAGGGAAGTCCCTGACATAAGTATTTTCTTTATTTTGGAAAATAATAGTCTGCACTCTTAGATTAATGGGCTTCCCAGGTGGCACAATGGTAAAGAATCTGCCTGCTAATGCAGGAGATGAAAGATAGGCAGGTTCTGTCCCTGGGTGGAGAAGATCCCTTGGAGAAGGAAATGGCAACCTGCTCCAGTATTCATGCCTGGAAAATTCCATGGACAGAAGAGCCTGCTGGGCTATAGTCTATGGGGTCTCAAAGAGTTGAACATGACTGAGTTACTGAGTATGCATGCACTGTTAGGTTAAGAAATAATCTTTCCCAGTCTTTTTCCTTTAAGAATTGGAATTTGATTATTAATTTGATGAAAATTCTATACCAATGTCGAGGACTTGTATGGGTTTTGTAACCCAGATTCCATTTTCCTTCTCTTTGTACTGGTAAACTGTCTCTCGGGAAAATTGCCCCTTTCCTGTTCTCTAGGCCATTGTGATTCTGAGAGAGTTGACTTCACATTTGATTCCAGAGGTGTGCCTGTGGCTCAGGCCTGGTCATTGGAGGACCACTTTCCTCCAGTTGTGGTGATATCAACCAGCCGGTGACATTTTGGTTCTCTAGGGGACACAGGCTGGCAAAGGACAAAGGGGGAGTTGGAGCAAGAAGACAAATTTTAAGGACAAAATTCTGGATTCCAACCATGCCAGAAGACAGTGGTTGTCAGAAGGACAGACAGCTGAACTTCACCTCCCAGGGCTTCCAGGGCCTCATGTGGCTGTGGATACACAGAACCACAAAGGTCAGGAGCCTGACACAGCAGCCTCCAAGCTCACAGCCTGTGCCGGACCTCAGCCCCACTGGCCAAGCATCCTGCAAGCCTGCTGACACAGAATGTGGGGGGGAGGGGGTGTCAGAGAGGTCTGGCTCTTTCCATCTGTCTCCACACAGTCCACTGATAGGGGGTGGCGACCCAGAAGACCCGCCCATCACATGCAGTCTGTGGGGAGGTCAGCAAGTAGGAGGGCAGGACAGCGGGAGAGAGGCACGTGGTGAGTTCCAAGTCACAGGGCACCAAAACCCTGGAAGCACTGAGGAGGGTGGGTGGGTTCCCTGGCTTCACAGTGCAGTGACCAGACTCTGGTTCTCTCCCAGCATAGATGGGCACTCTCCTGGCCTTGGCTTCCCCCACTCCCAGCCCCCGCCCCACCCCTCAGCTCCCGTGCCCATCCCTGCCATTCCAGGCATCCCTGGAAGTGCCAGGGCTCAAGATGAGGACCTTGAGAGAGGGCACAGGGCATCCCAAGGTCCCAGAACCTGCTGTCATCCCAGGACAACTCTGGTGGTTGCATGAGCACAACGTCTCAAGGACACTGGAGACTTGATATAAGGGGCAGGGCCTCAGAGACTGGAGAGGAGATTCTTAGGTTCTGAAGCAGTTTAGGTGAGGACCCGGAGGGAGAACTTAGGGGACCCCTCAAGAGGAGACTTCTAAGCTGCCTGTGTCAAACCATCCTGGGTCTGATCTTTCTTGGCCAAAGCCCATGGTCCTGATCTGTTCCCCTGTGTCACTCCTGTCTGTGGTTTGATCCCAGGCATCATGCTTGTGGTTGAGATGAGTGACCCGAGTAAGCCAAGCAAGGCCAAGGAAGACCTTCAGGACCCAGGCGAGGCCCAGGGCCCTGTGGAGGTGTAGCTCTTGGGGTTTGAGGCAGTGGAGGCTGCATCCCCCTCAGCCTCCTCTGCCCCTGGGGAGGGCAGCCACTCTGCCTGCTGTGAGTTCCTGTGGGGTCCGCAAGCCTAGGCGGAGACCAGCAACTGGCAAGTCATGGTGTTTCTGCTCAGAGTCAAACAAAGTGCTTTGGAGGCCTTCCCACCCCTGTCTGCAGTGGTGGCAAGGGAGGAGGAAAAGGGGGCCTGAGTCAGAGCAGCAGCCAGGCGATCCTTCCCTCTGTGACTAAAGACTGAATGGATAGCCTCCTCAGAAGCGAGGGCCTGGGCCAGTTGGCAGTACCGCTGTGTAGCATCTTTGGGTTCCTGTTCTCTACGATGACATGGAGATTTGTCTCTGCTTTCGTAGAAAATTTCCAAACTTTGATAGTTTAACAGAAGGCTAAATAAATTTAATGTCCTAGTTTGTGAATGATGAGGATCAAAATGTGTTTGTGGTTACCCAGTTCGAGTACAACAGCTTTGCTCTTTTGTAAAAGAGATTGGGCATTCTTCCATTTCGATTTGTGACCCTGAAAGGGGTACATTGGAATTGCCATTAGAACTGGTTTGGAAACGTGAGCTTACTTAGCAGCAATATTGATGGGGAGAATTTAGATATCAATAAAGGTGATCATAATGATACCATAATCGGTGGTGTGATGTCATAAAGAGTGGATATTATTTCATATATAGTGCGTAAATTATCATAAATATAGTGGGTTTGATATCATCGATACAGTGGGTGTGATGACACAGATAGAGTGGGTATGATGTCAGATAAAGTGGTGTTCTCATACAGTGTGTGATGTCATGCATAATGGATATATTGTCATATATATATTGGATGTGATGTCAAACATACAGTGGATATGATGTAGCAGATACAACGGATGTGATATCATATATAGTGTGTGTGATGTCACCTACAGTGGCTGTATTCTCACACCCAGTGTGGGTGATGTCACGTACTATGGATATGATGTCATAAACATAGTGGGTGTGATGACGCATACAGTGGATGCAATGTCATGTGTACAGAAGGTGTGATATCATATACAATTGATGAGAATTTCTATATATGCGGTGTGATGTATTGAATACAGTGGGTGTGATGTCATAAATAGAGTTGTGGAATGTAATAAACGGTAGATGTGATGTCATATACACTACATATGATGCCATACAGATAGTTGGTGTGATGTCATGAATACATGGTTTTGATGACACCGCTACGGTAGATGTGTTGTCAGATATTACAGGTGGGAAGTCAGATATAGTTGCTGTGTTCTCACACACAGTGTGTGTAATGCCACGTGCAGTGGATATGATGTCACATGTAGAGTCAATATGATGTCATAAACAGAGGATGTGATGTCCTACCTACTGGGTGCAATGTAATGAACACAGTAGATGTGATGTTATAAATACAGTGGCGTGATGTCATAAAGAGTGGATGTGATGTCATATACAGTGCATATGAGGTCACACATATGTTGGGAGTGATGTCATACATATAATGGGTGGGATGACAAGGTAGAGGGGATGTGATATCATACTCTGTGTGATTTCAGATATAGTGGTTGAGTTGTCACATGTATAGTTAATGTGATGTGATAATCAGTGGATGTGATTTCAGATAAAGTGGGTGTGATGTCATAAGCATTGTGTGTTGATGTCACAAGGAGTGAATGTGATGTCATTTTCTGTGCGCCTGATGTCATACAGACCCCCAGAGTGATGTCATACATAGAGGGGGTGTGATATCATCCAGAAAATGGGTGTGATGACACAGATATAGTTTCTGTGATGTCAGATGTGTAGTCGATGTGGTGTCATAATCAGTGGATGTGAAGTCATATATAAGAGTGTCATGTCATGAGAACGGTGGATGGGATGTCATACATACAGTAGTGCGATACAATAGAGTGGATATTGCGTCTTATATAGTGCATATGGGATCAAACTTATAGTGCATGTGATATCCAGAACACAGTGTGTGTGATAACACAGATATTGTGGAAGTCACAGCAGACATAGTGGATGTGATGTCAGATATATTGGTGGTGTTCTCATACACTGTGTGTTGTCATATATACTGGGCATGATGTTACAAATACAGTGGCTGTGATGTCACATGTATAGGAAATGTGATATCATAATCGGTGGTGTGATGTCATAAAGAGTGGATATTATGTCATATATACTGCGTAAAATATCATAAGTGTAGTGGGTTTGATATCACCGATACAGTGGGTGTGATGACACATATACAGTGGGTATGATGTCAGATAAAGTTGTGTTCTCATACAGTGTGTGATGTCTTGTATAGTGGATATAGTGGCATATATATATTGGACGCGATGTCATACATACAGTGGATATGTTGTAGCAGATACAATGGATGTGATATCACATATAGTGTGTGTGATGTCACCTATACTGGCTGTATTCTCACACACAGTGTGGGTGATGTCACGTACAATGGATATGATGTCATAAACAAAGTGGGTGTGATGACTCATACAGTGGATGCATGTCACGTGTACAGAAGGTGTGATATCATACAAAATTAATGCGACTTCCTATATATTGGGTGTGATGTATTGAATACAGTGGATGTGATGTCATTAATAGTGTTGTGGAATGTAATAAATGGTTGATGTGAGGTCACATACACTGCATATGATGCCATACAGATAGTTGGTGTGATGTCATGCATACATAGGCAGTAATGACACCGATACAGTAGATCTGATGTCAGATATTGAGGGTGTGATGACACTGATACGGTAAATGTGATATCAGATATTGTGAGTGGGTTGTCAGATATAGTTGCTGTGTTCTCATAGACACAGTGTGGTTGATGTCACATAGAGTGGGCATGACGTCATAGATGCAGTGGTTGTGTTGTCACATGCATAGTCAATATGATGTCATAAACAGAGGATGTGATCTCCTACCTATTGGGTGCAAAGGAAAGAACACAGTGGTTGTGATGTCCTAATTTCAGTGGCCTGATGTCATAAAGAGCGGCTGTGATGTCATATATAGTGCATATGAGGTCAGACACATGTTGGGAGTGATGTCATACATATACTGGGTGTGATGACAAGGTAGAGTGGATGTGATATCATACTCTGTGATTTCAGATATAGTGGTTGAGTTGTCACATATATAGTTAATGTGATGTGATAATCAGTGGATGTGATGTCATAAATACACTTGTGGAATGTAATAAATGGTTGATGTGAGGTCATATACACTGAATATGATGGCTTACAGATAGTTGGTGTGATGTCTTGCATACTGAAGTAGTGATGACACTGATACATTAGTTCTGATGTCAGATATAGAAGGTGTGATGACATCGATACTGTAGATGTGTTGTCAAATATTATGGGTGTGGTGTCAGATATAGTTGCTGTGTTCTCACACACAGTGTGCATAATGTCATGTGCAGCGGATATGATGCCATCAACACAGTGGGTGAGATGACTCATAGAGTGGATGCGATGTCACATGTACAGAAGTTAATATATGATATACAGTTTCTGTGACTTCTTGTATTTTGGGTGTGATGCACTGAATACAGTGGATGTGATGTCATTAATAGAGTTGTGGAATATAATAAACTGTAGATGTGATGTCATATACACTGCATGTGATGCCATACAGATTGTTGGTATGATGTCATGTGTACAGAGGTAGTGATAATACCGATACTGTAGATCTGATGTCAGATAATGAGGGTGAGAAGACACTGATACGGTAGATACGATATCAGATATTCTGGGTGTGCTCTCAGACATAGTGGCTGTGTTCTCAAACACACAGTGTGTGCGACGTCACATATAGTGGTCATGATGTCATAAACAAAGGAGATGTGCTGTCATGGATGCAGTGGTTGTGTTGCCACATGTATAGTCAATATGATGCCATAAACAGAGGATGTGATGTCCTACATACTGGGTGAAATGTAATGAACACAGTGGATGTGATGTCGTAAATACAGTGGTGTGATGTCATAAAGAGTGGGTGTGATGTCACATTCAGTGCATATGAGGTCACACATATGTTGGGAGTGATGTCATACATATAATGGGTGGGAAGACAAGGTAGAGTGGATGTGATATCATACTCTGTGTGATTTCAGATATAGTGGTTGAATTGTCACATGGATAGTTAATATGATGTGATAATCAGTGGTTGTGATGTCAGATAAAGTGGGTGTGATGTCATAAGCATTGTGTGTTGATGTCACAAGGAGTGAATGTGATGTCATTTTCTGTGCGCCTGATGTCATACAGACACCCAGATTGATGTCATAAATAGAGTGGGTGTGATGTCATCCAGAAAATGGGTGTGATGACACAGATAAAGTTTCTGTTATGTCAGATGTGTAGTCGATGTGGTGTCATAATCAGTGGATGTGAAGTCACATATATAAGAGTGTGATGTCATGAGAAAGGTGGATGGGATGTAAAACATACAGTGGTCTGATATAATAGAGTGGATATTGCGTCTTATATACTGCATATGGTAGCAAATTTAGTGTGGGTGTGATATCATTGATACAGTGTGTGTGATAACACAGATATTGTGCATGTCAGAGCAGATATAGTGGATGTGATGTCAGATATATTGGTGGGGTTCTCATACACTGCGTGTTGTCATATATACTGGGCATGATGTTACAAATATAGTGGCTGTGATGTCACATGTATAGGAAATGTGAAATCATAATCAGTGGTGTGATGACATAAAGAGTGGATATTATGTCATGTGTAATGCGTAACATATGATAAATATAGTGGGTTTGATATCACCGATGCAGTGTGTGTGATGACACAGATACAGTGGGTATGATGTCAGACAAACTAGTGTTTTCATACACTGTGTGATATCTAGTATAGTGGATATTTTGACATATATAATGGACGCAATGTCATACATACAGTGGATATGTTGTAGCAGATACACTGGATGTGATATCACATATAGTGTGTGTGATGTCACCTATAGTGGCTGTATTCTCACACCCAGTGTAGGTGATGTCACGTACAATGGATATGATGTCATAAACAAAGTGGGTGTGATGACTCATACAGTGGATTCAATGTCATGTGTACAGAAGCTGTGATATCATATACAATTAATGCGACTTCCTATATATTGGGTGTGATGTATTGAATACAGTGTATGTGATGTCATAAATACAGTCGTGGAATGTTATAAATGGTAGATGTGATGTCATATACACTACATATGATGCCATATAGTTGGTGTGATGTCATGCATACAGTGACTGTGATGACATCTATTCGGTAGATGTGATTTCAGATATTATGGGTGTGATGTCAGATATAGTTGCTGTATTCTCACACATAGGGTGTGTAATGTCACATGCAAAAGATATGATGTCATCAACACAGAGGGTGTGATGACTCATTCAGTGGATGCGATGTCACGTGTACAGAAGATATGGTATGATATGCAGTTGATGTGACGTCCTATATATTGGGTGTGATGTATAGAATACACTGTATGTGATGTCATAAATATAGTTGTGGAATATAATAAATGGTTGATGTGAGGTAATATACACTGCATATGATGCCATACAGATAGTTGGTGTGATGTCATGCTTACAGAGGTTGTGATGACACCGATACAGTAAATCTGATGTCAGATATTGAGTGTGTGATGACACTGATATGGTAGATGTGATATCAGATATTGTGGGTGTGTTGTCAGATAGTGTTGCTATGTTCTCATACACACAGTGTGTGTGACATCACATATAGTGGTCATGACGTCATAAACATAGGAGGTGTGCTGTCATGGATGCAGTGGTTGTGTTGTCACATGGATAGTCAGTACGATGTCATAAACAGAGGATGCGATGTCCTACCTACTGGGTGCAATGTAATGAACACAGTGGATGTGATGTCAGATAAAGTGGGTGTGATGTCATAAGCATTGTGTGTTGATGTCACAAGGAGTGAATGTGATGTCATTTTCTGGCGGCTGATGTCATACAGACACCCAGAGTGATGTCATACATAGAGTGGGTGTGATGTCATCCAGAAAATGGGTGTGATGACACAGATACAGTTTCTGTGATGTCAGGTGTGTAGTCGATGTGGTGTCATAATCAGTGAATGTGGAGTCATATATAAGAGTGTGATGTCATGAGAACGGTGGATGGGATGTCATTCATAGAGTGGTGGGATTTAATAGAGTGAATATTGCATCTTATATAGTATATATGGTATCAAACTTATAATGAGTGTGATATTGATACAGTGTGTGTGACAACACAGATATTGTGGATGTCATAGCAGATATAGTGGATGTGATATCAGATATATTGGCGGTGTTCTCATATACTGTGTGATATCATATATACCGGGTATGATGTTACAAAAACTGTGGCTGTGATGTCACATGTATAGGAAATGTGATATCATAATCAGTGGTGTGATGTCATAAAGAGTTGATATTATGTCATATATATTGCATAATATATGATAAATATAGTGGGTTTCATATCACCGATACAGTGAGTGTGATGACACCGATACAATGGGTATGATGTCAGAAAAAATTGTGTTCTCATACAGTGTGTGATATCATGTATAGTGGATATATTATCATATATATATTGGATGCAATGTCATACATAGAGTGGATATGACGTAGCAGTTACACGGATGTGATATCACATATAGTGTGTCTGAGGTCACCTATAGTGGCTGTATTCTCACACACAGTGTGGGTGATGTCATGTACAATGGATATGATATCATAAACGTAGTGTGTGTGATGACTCATACAGTGGAATAATATCAAATGTACAGAAGGTGTGATATCATATACAATTGATGTGACTTCCTATATATTGGGAGTGATGTGTTGAATACAGTGGGTTTGATGTCATAAATACAAATGTGGAATGTAATAAATGGTAGATGTGATGTCATATACACTGCATATGATGCCATAAAGATAGTTGGTGTGATGTCATGCATACAGTGGTTGTGATGACACTGATACGGTAGATGTGATGTCAAATATTATGACTGTGATGTCAGATATAGTTGCTGTGTTCTCACACACAGTGTGCGTAATGTCACGTGCACTGGATATGATGTGATTGACACAGTGGGTGTGATGACTCATACAGTGGATGCGATGTCACGTGTACAGAAGATGTGATATGATATGCAGTTGATGTGACTTCCTATATATTGGGTGTGATGTATTGAATAGAGTGGATGTGATGTCACAAATATAGCTGTGGAATGCAATAAATGGTAGATGTGATGTCATATACACTGAATATAATGCCACACAGATCGGTGGTGTTATGTCATACATACAGAGGAAGTGATGACACTAATACTGTCGATTTGATGTCAGATATTGAGGGTGTGATGACACTGATACAGTAGATGTGATATCAGATATTGTGAGTGTGTTTTCAGATAGGGTTTGTGTGTTCTCATACAGAGAGTGTGTGTGACGTCACATAGAGAGGACATGACGTCATAAACATAGAAAGTGTGCTGTCATAGATGCAGTAGTTGTGTTGTCACATGTAGAGTCAATATGATGTCATAAACAGAGGATGTGATGTCGTACATACTGGGTGCAATGTAATGAACACAGTGGATGTGATGTCATAAATACAGTGGTGTGACTTCATAAAGAGGGGATTTGATGTCATACATAGTGCTTATGAGGTAAAATATATGTTGGGAGTGATATCATATATATACTGGGTGTGATGACAAGGTAGAGTGGATGTGATATCATGCTCTGTGTGATTTCAGATATAGTGGTTGAGTTGTCACATGGCTAGTTAATGTCATGTGATAATCAGTGGATGTGATAGCAGATAAAGTTGGAGTGATATCTTAAGCATTGTGTGTTGATGTCACAATGAATGTGATGTCATTTTCTGTGCGCCTGATGTCATACAGACACCCAGAGTGATGTCATACATAGAGTGGGTGTGATGTCCTCCAGAAAATGGGTGTGATGACACAGATATGGTTTCTGTGATGTCAGGTGTGTAATCGATGTGGTGTCAAAATCAGTGGATGTGAAGTCATATATAAGAGTGTGATGTCATCAGAATGGTGGATGGGATGTCATACATACAGTGGTGTGATTTAATAAAGTGAATATTGCATCTTATATAGTGCATATGGGATCAAACTTATAGTGCGTGTGATATCCAGAATATAGTGTGTGTGATAACACAGATATTGTGGATGTCAGAGTAGATATAGTGGATGTGAAGTCAGATATATTGGTGGTGTTCTCATACACTGTGTGATATCATATATACTGGGTATGATGTTACAAATACAGTGGGTATGATATCACATGTATAGGAAATGTGATATCATAATCAGTGGTGTGATGTCATAAAGAGTGGATATTATGTCATATATAGTGCGTAATATATGATAAATATAGTGGGTTTGATATCACCGATACAGTGGGTGTGATGACACAGATACAATGGGTAAGATGCCAGATAAAGCTGTGTTCTCATACAGTGTGTGATGTCATGTATAGTGGATATATTTTCATATATATATTGGATGTGATGTCATACATAGAGTGGATATGATGTAGGAGATACACGGATGTGATATCACATATAGTGTGTGTGAGGTCACCTATAGTGGCTGTATTCTCACACCCAGTGTGGGTGTTGTCACGTACAATGGATATGATGTCATAAACATAATGTGTGTGATGACTCATATAGTGAATGCAATGTCATGTGTACAGAAGGTGTGATATCATATCCAATTGATGTGACTTAATATATATTGTGTGTGATGTCTTGAATACAGTAGATGCAATGTTATAAATACAGTTGTGGAATGTTGTAAACGGTAGATGTGATGTCATATACTCTGCATATGATGCCATACAGATAGTTGGTGTGATGTCATGCATACAGTGGTTGTGATGACACCGATCCGGTAGATGTGATGTCAGATATTATGGGTGTGATGTCAGATATAGTTGCTGTGTTCTCACACACAGGGTGCGTAATGTCACGTGCAGTGAATATGATGTCATCAACACAGAGGCTGTGATCACTCTTACAGTGGATGTGATGTCACGTGTACAGAGGATATGATATGATATACAGTGGATGTGACTTCCTATATTTTGGGTGTCATATATTGAATAGAGTGGATGTGATGTCACAAATAGAGTTGTGGAAAGAAATAAATGGTAGAGGTGATGTCATATGCACTGCATATTGATGCCACACAGATCATTGGTGTGATGTCAGGCATACAGAGGTAGTGATGACACGTATACAGTTGATTTGATGTCAGATATTGAGGGAGTGATGACACTGATACAGTAGATGTGGTATCAAATGTTTTGGGTGTGTTGCCAAATAGGGTTGGTGTGTTCTCATACACAGAGTGTGTGTGACGTCACATATAGTGGGCATGACGTCATAAACAGAGGAAGTGTGCTGTCATAGATGCAGTGGTTGTGTTGTCACATGCACAGTCAATATGATGTCATAAACAGAGGATGTGATGTCCTACTTACTGGGTGCAATGTAATGAACACAGTCGATGTGATGTCATAAACACCGTGGCGTGATGTCATAAAGAGTGGATGTGATGTCATACATAGTGCATATGAGGTCAAACATATGTTGGGAGTGATGTCATACATATACTGGGTGTGATGACAAGGTAGAGTGGATGTGATATCATGCTCTGTGTGATTTCAGATATAGTGGTTGAGCTGTCACATGGATAGTTAATGTGATGTGATAATCAGTGGATGTGATATCAGATAAAGTTGGCATGATATCTTAAGCATTGTGTGTTGATGTCACAAATAGTGAATGTGATGTCATTTTCTGTGCGCCTGATGTCATACAGACACCCAGAGTGATGTCATACATAGAGTGGGTATGATGTCATCCAGAAAATGGGTGTGATGACACAGATATGGTTTCTGTGATGTCAGGTGTGTAATCGATGTGGTGTCATAATCAGTGGTTGTGAAGTCATATATAAGAGTGTGATGTCATGAGAACGCTGGATGGGATGTCATACATACAGTGGTGTGATTTAATAGAGTGGATATTGCGTCTTACATAGTGTATATGGGATCAAACTTATAGTGGGTGTGATATCATCGATACAGTATGTGTGAAAACAGAAATATTGTGGATGTCATAGCAGATATAGTGGATGTGATGTCAGATATATTGGTGGTGTTCTCATACACTGTGTGTTGTCATATATACTGGGCATGATGTTGCAAATACAGTGGCTGTGATGTCACATGTATAGGAAATGTGATATCATAATCAGTGGTGTGATGTCATAAAGAGTGGATATTATGTCATATATAGTGCGTAATATATGATAAATATAGTGGGTTTGATATCACCGATACAGTGGGTGTGATGACACGGATACAATGGGTATATCAGATAAAATTGTGTTCTCATACAGTGTGTGATGTCATGTATAGTGGATAGATTGTCATATATATATTGGATGCGATGTCATACATAGAGTGGATATGATGTAGCAGATACACGGATATGATATCACATATAGCGTGTGTGAGGTCACCTATAGTGGCTGTATTCTCACACCCAGTGTGGGTGATGTCACGTACAATGGATATGATGTCATAAACATAGTGTGTGTGATGACTCATACAGTGGATGCAATGTCACGTGTACAGAAGATGTGATATCACATACAATTGATGTGACTTCCTATATATTGGGTGTGATATATTGAATAGAGTGGGTGTGATGTCATAAATACAATTATGGAATGTAATAAATGGTGGATGAGTTGTCATATACAAAGCATATGATGCCATAGGGGTAGTTGGTGTGATGTCATGCATACAGAGGTAGTGACGACACCAATAGAGTAGAACAGATGACACATATTGAGGGTGTGATGACACTGATATGGTAGATGTGATGTCAGATATTATGGCTGTGATGTCAGATATAGTTGCTGTGTTCTCACACACAGTGTGTGTAATGTCACATGCAGTGCATATGATGTCATCAACACAGAGGCTGTGATCACTCTTACAGTGGATGTGATGTCACGTGTACAGAGGATATGATATGATATACCATGGATGTGACTTCCTATATTCTGGGTATGATGTATTGAATAGAGTGGATGTGATGTCATAAATAGAGTTGTGGAAAGAAATAAATGTTAGAGGTGATGTCATATACACTGAATATGATGCCACACAGGTCGTTGGTGTGATGTCATGCATACAGAGGTAGTGATGACATGGATACAGTTGATTTGATGTCAGATATTGAGGGAGTGATGACACTGATACAGTAGATGTGATATCAAATGTTCTGGGTGTGTTGACAAATAGGATTGGTGTGCTCTGACACACAGAGTGTGTGTGATGTCACATATAGTGGGCATGACGTCATAAACAGAGGAAGTGTGCTGTCATAGATGCAGTGGTTGTGTTGTCACATGTACAGTCAATATGATGTCATAAACAGAGGATGTGATGTCCTACCTACTGGGTGCAGTGTAATGAACACCGTGGTTGTGATGTCATAAACACAGTGGCGTGATGTCATAAAGAATGGATGTGATGTCATATACAGTGCATATGAGGTCAAACATATTTTGGGAGTGATGTCATAGATATACTGGGTGTGATGACAAGGTAGAGTGGATGTGATATCATACTCTGTGTGATTTCACATATAGTGGTTGAGTTGTCACATGGATAGTTAATGTCATGTTATAATCAGTGGATGTGATGTCAGATAAAGTTGGCGTGATGTTTTAAGCATTTTGTGTTGATGTCACAAACAGTGAATCCGATGTCATTTTCTGTGCGCCTGATATCATGCAGACACCCAGAGTGATGTCATACATAGAGTGGGTGTGATGTCATCCAGAAAATGGGTGTGATGACACAGATACAGTTTCTGAGATGTCAGGTGTATAGTCGATGTGGTGTCATAATCAGTGGATGTGAAGTCATATATAAGAGTGTGATGTCATGAGAACGGTGGATGGCATGTCATACATAAAGTGGTGCGGTTTGGCAGAGTGGATATTACGTCTTATATAGTGCATATGGGATCAAACTTATAGTGGGTGTGATATCATCGATACAGTGTGTGTGATAACACAGATATTGTGGATGTCATAGCAGATATAGTGGATGTGATGTCAGATATATTGGTGGTGTTCTCATACACTGTGTGATATCATATATACTGGGTATGAAGTTACAAATACAGTGGCTGTAATATTACATGTGTAGGATATGTGTTATCATAACTAGTGGTGTGATGTCATAAAGAGTTGATATTTTGTAATATATAGTGTGTAATATATGATAAATATAGTGGGTTTGATATCGCCAATACAGTGGGTGTGATGACACAGATACAATGGGTATGATGTCAGATAAAATTGTGTCCTCATACTGTGTGTGATGTCATGTATAGTGGATAGATTGTCATATATATATTGGATGCGATGTCATACATAGAGTGGATATGATGTAGGAGATACACGGATGTTATATCACATATAGTGTGTGTGAGGTCACCTATAGTGACTGTATTCTCACACCCAGTGTGGGTGATGTCATGTACAATGGATATGATGTCATAAGCATAGTGTGTGTGATGACTCATACAGTGGATGCAATGTCACGTGTACAGAAGGTGTGATATATCCAATTGATGTGACTTCCTATATATTGGGTGTGATGTATTGAATACAGTGAGTGTGATGTCACAAATAAAATTGCGGAATGTAATAAACGGTAGATGAGTTGTCGTATAAACTTCATATGATGACATACAGATAGTTGGTGTGATATCATGCACACAGTGGTTGTGATGACACTGATATGGTAGATGTGATGTCAGATATTATGGCTGTGATGTCAGATATAATTGCCGTGTTCTCACACACAGTGTGCGTAATGTCACGTGCAGTGGATATGATGTCACCAACACAGTGGGTGTGATCACTCATACAATGGATGTGATGTCACGTGTACAGAAGATATGATATGATATACAGTTGATGTGACTTCCTATATATTGGGTGTGATGTATTGAATACAGTGGATGTGATGTCATAAATACAGATGTGGAATGCAATAAATGGCAGAGGTGATGTCATATACACTGCATATGATGCCGCACAGATCGTAGGTGTGATGTCATGCATACAGAGGTAGTGATGACACTGATACAGTCGATTTGATGTCAGATATTGAGGGTGTGATGACACTCATACCATAGATGTGATATCAGATGTTGTGGGTGTGTTGTCAGGTAGGGTTGGTGTGTTCTCCTACACACAGTTCGTGTGATGTCATATATAGTGGGCATGACGTCATAAACACAGGAGGTGTGCTGTCATAGATGCAGTGGTTGTGCTGTCACATGTATAGACAATATGATGTCATAACAGAGGATGTGATGTCCTACCTACTGGGCGCAATGTAATGAACACAGTGGATGTGATGTCATAAATACAGTGGCGTGATGTCATATACAGTGCATATGTGGTCACACATATTTTGGGAGTGACGTCATACATATACTGGGTGTGATGACAAGGTAGAGTGGATGTGACATCATACTGTGTGTGATTTCAGATATAGTGGTTGAGTTGTCACATGTATAGTTAATGTGATGTGATAATCAGTGGATGTGATGTCAGATAAACTGGGTGTGATGTCATATGCATTGTGTGTTGATGTCACAAGAAGTGAATATGATGTCAATTTTTGTGCCCCTGATGCCATCCATTCACCCAGAGTGATGTAATACATAGAGTGGGTGTGATGTCATCCAGAAAATGGGTGTGATGACACAGATACAGTTTCTGTGATGTCAGATGTGTAGCCGATGTGTTGTCGTAATCAGTGAATGTGAAGTTATATATAAGAGTGTGATGTCATGAGAACGGTGAATGGGATGTCAAACATACAGTGGTGCGATATAATAGAGTGGATATTGCATCTTATATAGTGCATATGGGATCAAAATTATAGTGGGTGTGATATCAATGATACAGTGTGTGTGATAACACAGATATTGTGGATGTCGGAGCAGATATATTGGATGTGATGTCAGATATATTGGTGGTGTTCTCCAACAAAGGAAACTATAAGTAAGGTGAAAAGACAGCCCTCAGATTGGGAGAAAATAATAGCAAATGAGGAAACAGACAAAGGATTAATCTAAAAAATATACAAACAATTCCTGAAGCTCAATTCCAGAAAAATAAATGACCCAATCAAAAAATGGGCCAAAGAACTAAACAGACATTTCTCCAAAGAAGACATACAGATGGCTAACAAACACATGAAAAGTTGCTCAACATCACTCATTATCAGAGAAATGCAAATCAAAACCACAATGAGGTACCATTACACGCCAGTCAGGATGGCTGCTCTCCAAAAGTCTACAAGCAACAAATGCTGGAGAGGGTGTGGAGAAAAGGGAACCCTCTTACACTCTTGGTGGGAATGCAAACTAGTACAGCCACTATGGAAAACAGTGTGGAGATTTCTTAAAAAACTGGAAATAGAACTGCCATATGACCCAGCAATCCCACTTCTGGGCATACACACAGAGGAATCCAGATCTGAAAGAGACACGTGCACCCCAATGTTCATTGCAGCACTGTTTATAATAGCCAGGACATGGAAGCAACCTAGATGCCCATCAGCAGATGAATGGATAAGGAAGTTGTGGTACATATACACCATGGAATATTACTCAGCCGTTAAAAAGAATTCATTTGAATTAGTTCTAATGAGATGGATGAAACTGAAGCCCATTATACAGAGTGAAGTAAGCCAGAAAGATAAAGACCAATACAGTATACTAACACATATATACGGAATTTAGAAAGATGGTAACGATGGCCCTATATGCAGGGCAGAAGAAGAGACACAGAAGTACAGAACAGACTTTTGAACTCTGTGGGAGAAGGTGAGGGTGGGATGTTTCAAAAGAACCCCATGTATATTATCTATGGTGAAACAGATCACCAGCCCAGGTGGGGTGCATGAGACAAGTGCTCGGGCATGGTGGGCTGGGAAGACCCAGAGGAATTGGGTGGAGAGGGAGGTGGGATGGGGGACCGGGATGGGGAATACGTGTAACTCTATGGCTGATTCATATCAATGTATGAGAAAATACACTGAAAAATAAAAAAAAATAATAAAAAAAATTAATATTGGTGGTGTTCTCATACACTGTATGTGGTCATATATACTGGGCATAATGTTACAAATAAAGTGGCTGTGATGTCACATGCATAGGAAACATGATATCATAATCAGTGGTGTGATGTCATAAAGAGTGGATATTATGTCATATATAATGCGTAAAATATGATAAATATAGTGGGTTTAATATCACTGATACAGTGGCTGTGATGACACAGTTACAGTGGGTATGATATCAGATAAAGTTGTGTTCTCATACAGTGTGTGATGTCATGTATAGTGGATACATTGTCATATCTATATTGGACTCGATGTCATACAGACAGTGGATACTTTGTAGCATATACAACGGATGTGATATCACATATAGTGTGTGTAATGTCACCTATAGTGGCTGTATTCTCCCACACAGTGTGGGTGATGTCACGTACAATGGATATGATGTCATAAGCAAAGTGGGTGTGATGACTCATACAGTGGATGCAATGTCACGTGTACAGAAGGTGTGATATCATATAAAATTAATGCGACTTCCTATATACTGGGTGTGATGTATTGAATATAGTGGATGTTGTGTCATAAATGCAGTCGTGGAAAGTAATAAACGGTAGATGTGAGGTCATATACACTACATATGATGCCATACAGATAGTAGGAGTGATGTCATGCGTACAGTGGTTGTGATGACACTGATACGGTAGATGTGATGTCAGATATTATGGGTGGGATGTCAGATATAGTTGCTGTGTTCTCACACACAGGGTGTGTAATGTCACGTGCAGTGGATATGATGTCATCAACACAGTGGGTGTGATGACTCATACAGTGGATGCGATGTCACGTGTACAGAAGATATGGTAAGATATGCAGTTATGTGACTTCCTATATATTGGGTGTGATGTATTGAATACAGTGGATGTGATGTCATAAATACAGTTGTGGAATGTAATAAATGGTTGATGTGAGGTCATATACACTGCATATGATGCCATACAGATAGTTGGTGTGATGTCATGCATATAGAGGTAGTGATGACACCGATACAGTAGATCTGATTTCAGATATTGAGAGTGTGATGACACTGATAGAGTAGGTGTGATATCAGATATGGTGGGTGTGTTGTCAGATATAGTTGCTGTTTTCTCATACACAGAGTGTGTGTGACGTCACATATAGTGGTAATGATTTCATAAACAGAGGAGGAGTGCTGTCATAGATGCAGTGTTTGTGTTCTCACATGTAGAGTCAATATGTTGTCATAAACACAGGATGTGATGTCCTACCTACTTGGTGTAATGTAATGAACACAGTGGATGTGATGTCATAAATACAGTGGCGTGATGTCCTAAAGAGTGGATGTGTCGTCATGTATAGTGGATACGAGGTCACACATATGTTGGGAGTGATGTCATAAATATACTTGGTGTGTTGACAAGGTAGAGTGGATGTGACATCATACTCTGTGTGATTTCAGATATAATGGTTGAGTTGTCACATGTATAGTTAATGTGATGTGATAATCAGTGGATGTGATGTCAGATAAAGTGGGTGTGATGTCATAAACATTGTGTGTTCATGTCACAAACAGTGAATGTGATGTCATTCTGTGCGCCTGATGTCATACAGACACCCAGAGTGATGTCATACATAGAGTGGGTGTGATGTCATCCAGAAAATGGGTGTGATGACACAGATACAGTTTCTGTGATGTCAGATGTGTAGTCGATGTGGTGTCATAATTAGTGGATGGGAAGTCATATATGAGTGTGATGTCGCAAGAACTTTGGATGTGATGTCAAACATACAGTGGTGCGATATAATACAGTGGATATTGCGTCTTATATAGTGCATATGGGATCAAACTTATAGTGGGTGTGATATCATCGATACAGTGTGTGTGAAAACACAGATATTGTGGATGTCACAGCAGATAGAGTGGATGTGATGTCAGATATATTGGTGGTGTTCTCATACACTGAGTGTTGTCATATATACTGGGCATGATGTTACAAATACAGTGGCTGTGATGTCACATGTATAGGAAATGTGATATCATAATCAGTGGTGTGATGTCATAAAGAGTGGATATTATGTCATATATAATGCGTAAAACATGATAAATATAGTGGGTGTGATATCACTGATACAGTGGGTGTGATGACACAGATACAGTGGGTATGATGTCAGATAAAGTTGTGTTCTCATACAGTGTGTGATGTCATGTATAGTGGATATATTTTCATATGTATATTGGACGCGATGTCATACATACAGTGGATATGATGTAGCAGATACAACAGATGTGATATCACATATAGTGTGTGTGATGTCACCTATAGTGGCTGTATTCTCACACACAGTGTGGGTGATGTCACGTACAATGGATATGATGTCATAAACAAAGCGGGTGTGATGACTCATACAGTGGATGCAATGTCACGTGTACAGAAGATGTGATATCATATAAAATTAATGCGACTTCCTATATATTGGTTGTGATGTATTGAATAGAGTGGATGTGATGTCATAAATACAGTCATGGAATGTAATGAACGGTAGATGTGATGTCATATACACTACATATGATGCCATACAGAAAGTTAGTGTGATGTCATGCATACAGTCATTGTGATGACAGCAATACGGTAGATGTGATGTCAGATATTATGGGTGTGATGTCAGATATAGTTGCTGTGTTCTCGCACACAGGGTGCTCAATGTCACATGCAACGGATATGATGTCATCAACACAGTGGGTGTGGTGACTCATATAGTGGATGCAATGTCACGTGTACAGAAGTTATGGTATCATATGCAGTTGATGTTACTTCCTATATATTGGGTGTGATGTATTGAATACAGTGGATGAGATGTCATATACACAGTTGTGGAATGTAATAAGTGGTTGTTGTGATGTCACATACACTGCGCATGATGCCATAGGGATAGTTGGTGTGATATCATGCATATAGAGGTAGTGATGACACCGATACAGTAGATCTGGTGACAGATATTGAGGGTGTGATGACACTGATCCGGTAGATGTGATATCAGATATTGTGTGTGTGTTTTCAGATATAGTTGCTGTGTTCTCATACACACAGTGTGTGTAAGGTCACATATAGTTGTCCTGACGTCATAAACATAGGAGGTGTGCTGTCTTAGATGCAGTGGTTGTGTTGTCACATGTATAGTCAATATGATGTCAAAAACAGAGGGTGTGATATCCTACTTACTGGTTGCAGTGTAATGAACACAGTGGATGTGATATCATAAATACAGTCATGTCCTTTTCTGTGCGCCTGGTGTCATAGAGAAACCCAAAGTGATGTCATATATAGGCTGGGTGTGATGTCATCCAGAAAATGGGTGTGATGACACAGATACAGTTTCTGTGATGTCAGGTGTGTAGTCGATATAGTGTGCTGTCATAGATGCAGTGGTTGTGTTGTCACCTGTATAGTCAATATGATGTCATATCTGTTGTATCTGCTACATAATACCCATTGTATGTATGACATCACATCCAATATATATATGACAATATATCCACTATACATGACATAACACACTGTATGAGAACACAATTTTATCTCACATCATACCCACTGTATCTGTGTCATCACACCCACTGTATAGGTGATATCAAACCTGCACTGTTTGTGGTATTGTATGCACTTTATTTGACATAATATCCACTATTTATGATATTACACCACTGATTATGATATCATGTTTCCTATACATGTGACATCACAGCCACTGTATTTGTAACATCATGCCCAGTATATATGACAACACACAGTGTATGAGAACACCACCAATATATCTGACATCACATCCACTATATCTGCTGTGACATCCACAATACCTGTGTTATCACACACACTGTATCATTGATATCACACCCACTATAAGTTTGATATCATATGCACTATATAAGACGCAATATCCACTCTATTATATTGCACCACTGTATGTATGACATTCCATCCACCATTCTCATGACATCACACTCTTATATATGACTTCACATCCACTGATTATGACACCACATCGACTAAACATCTGACATCAGAGAAACTGTATCTGTGTCATCACACCCATTTTCTGGAGGACATCACACCCACTCTATGTATGACATCCATCTGGGTGTCTGGATGACATCAGGCACATAAAAAATGACATCACATTAACTCCTTGTGACATCAACACACAATGCTTATGACATTATACCCACTTTATCTGACATCACATCCACTGATTATCACATCACATTAACTATCCATGTGACAACTCAACCACTATATCTGAAATCACACAGAGTATGATATCACATCCACTGTACCTTGTCATCACACACATTATATGTATGACACCACTCCCAACATGTGTGTGACCTCATATGCACTATATACGACATCAAACCCACTCTTTATGACATCACGCCACTGTGTTTATGACATCACATCCACTGTGTTCATTACATTGCACCCAGTAGGTAGGACATCATGTCTTCTGTTTATGACATCGTATTGACTATACATGTGACAACACAACCACTGCATCTATGAGAGAGCACCTCCTATGTTTACAACGTCATGCCCATGATATGTGACGTCACAACAATGTGTGTATGAAAACACAGAAGCTATATCTGACAACACACCCACAATATCTGATATCACATCTACCATACCAGTGTCATCACACACTCAATATCTGACAACAGATCTACTGTATCGGTGTCATCACAACCTCTGTATGCATGACATCACATCAACTATCTGTATGGCGTCATATGCAGTGTATGTGACATCACATCTACGTTTATTACATTCCACAACTATATTTATGACATCACTTCCACTGTATTCAATACATCACACACAATATATAGGAAGTCACATCAACTGTATATGATATCACACCTTCTGTACACGTGACATTGCCTCCATTGTATGAGTCAACACACCCACTATGTTTATGACATCATATCCCTTGTACGTGATATCACCCACACTGTGTGTGAGAATACAGCCACTATAGGTGACATCACAAACACTAAATATGATATCACATCCGTTGTATCTGCTACATCATATCCACTCTATGTATGACATCGTATCCAATATATATATGACAATATATCCACTATACATGACATCACACACTGTATGTGAACACAACTTTATCTGACATCATACCCATTGTATCTGTGTCATCACACACACTGCATCGGTGATATCAAACCCACTATATTTATGATATTTTACGCACTATATATGACATAATATCCACTCTTTATGACATCACACCACTGATTATGATATCACATTTCCTATACATGTGACATCACAGCCACAGTTTTTGTAACATCATGCCCAGTATATATGACAACACACAGTGTATGAGAACAGCACCAATATATCTGACATCACATCCACTATATCTGCTATGACATCCACAATATGCTTGTTATCACACACACGGTATTGATGATATCACACCCACTATAAGGTTGATACCATATGCACAATATAAGACGCAATATCCACTCTACTAAATCACACCACTGTATGTGTGAAATCCCATCCACCGTTCTCATAACATCACACTCTTATATATGACTTCACATCCACTGATTATGACACCACATCGACTACACATCTGACATCACAGAAACTGTATCTGTGTCATCACACCGATTTTCTGGATGACATCACACCCACTTTATGTAAAACATCAATCTGGTTGTCTGTATGACATCATGTGCACAAAAATAGACATAACATCCACTCCTTGTGACATCAACACAATGCTTATGACATCTCACCCACTTTATATGACATCACATCCACTGATTATCACATCACATTAACTATACATGTGACAGCCCAACCACTACATCTGAAATCACACAGAGTATTATATCACGTCCAATCTACCTTGTCATCACACCTAGTATATATGACATCACTCCCAACATATGTGTGACCTCATATGCAATATATATGACATCACATCCACTCTTTATGATATCATGCCACTCTGTTTATGACATCATATCCACTGTGTTCATTACATTGCACCCAGTAAGGCAGATATCACATCCTCTATTTATGACATCATATTGACTATACATGTGACAAAACAACCACTGCATCTTTGACAGCACACCTCCTATGTTAATGACGTCATGCCGACTATAAGTTACGTCACACACTGTGTTTATGAGAACACAGCAACTATATCTGACAACACACCCACAATATCTGATATCACATCTACCGCATCAGTGTCATCACACCCTCAATATCTGTCATCAGATCTACTGTATCGGTGTCATCACTACCTCTGTATGCATGACATCACACCAAATATCTGTATGGCATCATATGCAGTGTATATGACATCACATTTAGCATTTATTATATTCCACTGCTGTATTTGTGACATCACATCCACTGAATTCAGTATATCACACCCAATGTATAATAAGTCACATCAACTGCATATCATACCATATCTTCTGTACACGTGACATCACATCCACTGTATTGATGACATCATACCCACTGCACGTGACATTACACACCCTGTGTGTGAGAACACAGCAACTATATCTGACATCACACCCTCAATATCTGACATCAGATCTACTTTATCAATGTCATCACTACCTCTATATGCATGACATCACACCAACTGTCTCTATGGCATCATATGCAGTGTATATGACATCACATCTATAGTTTATTGCATTCCACAACTGTATTTTTTACATCACATCCACTGTATTCAGTACATTACACCCAATACATAGGAAGTCACATCAAATATATATCATATCATATCTTCAATGCATGTGAAATCGCATCAACCGTATGAGTCATCACACCCACTGTGTTGATGACGTCGTATCCACTGCACGTGACAATACGCACACTGTGTGTGAGAACACAGCAGCTATATCTGACATCACACCCTTAATATCTGACATCACATCTACCATATTGGTATCATCACAACCACTGTATGCATGACATCACACCAACTATCTGTATGGCATCATATGCAATGTATATGACATCACATCTACCGTTTTTTACATTTCACGACTGTATTTATGACATCACATCCACTGTATACAATACATCACACCCAATATATAGGAATTCACACAATTGTATATGATATCACAATTTCTGTACACGTGACTTTGCATCCACTGTATGAGTCATCACACCCACTTTGTTTATGACATCATATCAATTGTACGTGACATCACCCACACTGTGTGTGATAATACAGCCACTATAGGTGACATCAGACACACTATAAGTGATATCACATCCGTTGTATCTGTTACAACATATCCACTGTTTGTATGACATCGAGTCCAATATATTTATGACAATATATTCACTATACATGACATCACACACTTTATGAGGACACAAATTTATCTGTCATCATACCCACTGTATCTGTGTCATCACAGTCACTGTATCGGGAATATCAAACCCACTATATTTATCATATTTTACACATTATATATGACATAATATCCACTCTTTATGACATCACACCACTGATTATGATATCACATTTCCTATACATGTGACATCACAGCCACTCTATTTGTAACATCATGCCCAGTATATATATGACAACACAGTGTGTGAGAACACCACCAATATATCTCACATCACATCCACTATATCTGCTGTGACATCCACAATATCTGTGTTATTACACACACTCTATCGATGATATCACACCCACTATAAGTTTGATCCCATGTACACTATATAAGACGCAATATCCACTCTATTCAATCACACAACCCTATGTATGACATCCCATCCACCGTTCTCATGACATCACACTCTTATATATGACTTTACATCCACTGATTATGACACCACATCGACTACACATCTGGCATAACAGAAACTTTATCTGTGTCATCACACCCATTTTCTGGAGGACATCACATCCACTCTATATATGACATCACTCTGGATGTCTGTATGTCATCAGGCGCACAAAAAATGACATCACATTCACTCCTTCTGACATTAACACACAATGCTTATGACATCACAGCCGCTTTATCTGATATCACACCCACTGATTATCACATCATATTAACTATACATGTGAAAACTCAACCATTATATCTGAAATCACACAGAGTATGATGTCACATCCACTCTACCTTGTCATCACACCCAGTATATTTATGACATCACTTCCAACATATGTGTGACCTCATATGCACTATATATGACATCACACCCACTCTTTATGACATCTCGCCACTGTATTTATGACATCACATCCACTGTGTTCAATACATTGCACCTAGTAAGTAGGACATCACATCCTCTCTTTATGATATCATATTGACTATACATGTGACAACACAGCCACTGCATCTATGACAGCACACCTCCTATGTTTATGACGTCATGCCCACTATATGTGACGTCACAAACACTCTGTGTATGAGAACACTGCAACTATATCTGACAACACACCCACAATATCTGATATCACATCTACCGTATCAGTGTCATCACACCCTCAGTATCTGACATCAGATCTGCTGTATCGGTCTCAAAACTACCTCTGTATGCATGACATCACACCAACTATCTGTATGGCATCATATGCAGTGTATATGACCTCACATTAACCATTTATTACATTCCACAACTGTATTTATGACATCACATTCACTTTATTCAATACATCACACCCAATATATACGAAGTCACATCAACTTCATATCATACCATATCTTCTGTACACGTAATATCGCATCCACTGTATGAGTCATCACACCCACTGTATTGATGATATCATATCCACTGCACGTGAAATCACGCACCCTGTGTGTGAGAACACCGCAATTATATTTGACATCACACCCATAATATCTGACATCACATCTACAGTATCGGTGTCATCACAACCACTGTATGCATGACATCACATCGACTGTATGGCATAATATGTAGTGTATATGACATCACATCTACCGTTTATTACATTCCACGACTGTGTTTATGACATCACATCCACTGTATTCAATACATCACACCCAATATATAGGAAGTCACATCAATTGTATATGATATCACACCTTCTGTACACGTGACATTGCATCCACTCTATGAGTCATCATACCCACTATATTTACAACATCATATCCATTGTATGTGACATCACCCACACTGTGTGTGAAAATACAGCCACTATAGGTGACATCACACACACTATATGTGATATCACATCCGTTGTATCTGTTACGTCATATCCACTGTATGTAAGACATCGCATCCAGTATATAAATGACAATATATCCACTATAGTGACATCACACACTGTATGAGAACACAACTTTATCTGACATCATACCCACTGTATATGTGTCATCACACCCACTGTATCGGTGATATCAAACCCACTACACTTATGATATTTTACGCAGTATATATGACATAATATCCACTCTTTATGACATCACACCACCGATTATGATATCACATTTCCTATACATGTGACATCACAGCCACTGTATTTGTAACATCATGCCCAGTATATATGACAACACACAGTGTATGAGAACACCACCAATATATCTGACATCACATCCACTATGTCTGCTGTGACTTCCACAATATCTGTGTTATCACACACACTGTGTTCTGGATATCACATGCACTATAAGTTTGATCCCATATGCACTATATAAGACGCAATATCCACTCTATTGTATCGCACTACTGTATGTATGACATCCCATCCACCGTTCTCATGACATGACACTCTTATATATGACTTCACATCCACTGATTATGACACCACATCGACTACACATCTGACATCACAGAAACTATATCTGTGTCATCACACCCATTTTCTGGATGATATCACACCCCCTCTATGTATGACATCACTCTGGGGGTCTGTATGACATCAGGCGCACAGAAAATGACATCACATTCACTCCTTGTGACATCAACACACAATGCTTATGACATCACACCCACTTTATCTGAAATCACATCCACTGATTATCACATCACATTAACTATACATGTGACAACTCAACCACTATATCTGAAATCACACAGAGTATGATATCACATCCCCTCTACCTTGTCATCCCACCCATTATATGTATGACATCACTCCCAACATATGTGTGACCTCATATGCACTGTATATGACATCACATCCACTCTTTATGACATCACGCCACTGTATTTATAACATCACATCTACTGTGTTCATTACATTGCACCCAGTAGGTAGGACATCACATCCTCTGTTTATGACATCATATTGACTCTACATGTGACATCATATCCACTGCACGTGGCATTACACACACTGTGTGTGAGAACACAGCAACTATATCTGACTTCCCACCTGTAATATCTGACAACACATCTACCGTAGCGGTGTCATCAAAACCATGTATTCATGACATCACACCAACTATCTGTATGGCATCATATGTAGTGTATATGACATCACATCTACCGTTTATTACATTCCACAACTCTATTTATGACATCACACCCACTGTATTCAATACATCACACCGCATATATAGAAATTCTCATCAATTGTATATGATATCACACCTTCTGTACACATGACATTGCATCCACTGTATGCGTCATCACACCCACTATGTTTATGACATCATATCCATAGTACGTGACATCACCCACACTGGGTGTGAGAATACAGCCACTGTAGGTGACATCACACACACTATATATGATATCACATCCGTTGTATCTGCTACATCATATCCACTGTATGTTTGACATCACATCCAATATATATATGACAATATATCCATTATGCATGACATCACACACTGTATGAGAACACCACTTTATCTGACATCATACCCACTCTATCTGTGTCATCACACCCACTGTATCGATGATATCAAACCCACTATATTTATGATAATTTACGCACTATATATGAAATAATATCCACTCTTTATGACATCACACCACCGATTATGGTATCATTATGATCACCTTTATTGATATCTAAATTCTCCCCATCAATATTGCTGCTAAGTAAGCTCACGTTTCCAAACCAGTTCTAATGGCAATTCCAATGTACCCCTTTCAGGGTCACAAATCGAAATGGAAGAATGCCCAATCTCTTTTACAAAAGAGCAAAGCTGTTGTACTCGAACTGGGTAACCACAAACACATTTTGATCCTCATCATTCACAAACTAGGACATTAAATTTATTTAGCCTTCTGTTAAACTATCAAAGTTTGGAAATTTTCTACGAAAGCAGAGACAAATCTCCATGTCATCGTAGAGAACAGGAACCCAAAGATGCTACACAGCGGTACTGCCAACTGGCCCAGGCCCTCGCTTCTGAGGAGGCTATCCATTCAGTCTTTAGTCACAGAGGGAAGGATTGCCTGGCTGCTGCTCTGACTCAGGCCCCCTTTTCCTCCTCCCTTGCCACCACTGCAGACAGGGGTGGGAAGGCCTCCAAAGCACTTTGTTTGACTCTGAGCAGAAACACCATGACTTGCCAGTTGCTGGTCTCCGCCTAGGCTTGCGGACCCCACAGGAACTCACAGCAGGCAGAGTGGCTGCCCTCCCCAGGGGCAGAGGAGGCTGAGGGGGATGCAGCCTCCACTGCCTCAAACCCCAAGAGCTACACCTCCACAGGGCCCTGGGCCTCGCCTGGGTCCTGAAGGTCTTCCTTGGCCTTGCTTGGCTTACTCGGGTCACTCATCTCAACCACAAGCATGATGCCTGGGATCAAACCACAGACAGGAGTGACACAGGGGAACAGATCAGGACCATGGGCTTTGGCCAAGAAAGATCAGACCCAGGATGGTTTGACACAGGCAGCTTAGAAGTCTCCTCTTGAGGGGTCCCCTAAGTTCTCCCTCCGGGTCCTCACCTAAACTGCTTCAGAACCTAAGAATCTCCTCTCCAGTCTCTGAGGCCCTGCCCCTTATATCAAGTCTCCAGTGTCCTTGAGACGTTGTGCTCATGCAACCACCAGAGTTGTCCTGGGATGACAGCAGGTTCTGGGACCTTGGGATGCCCTGTGCCCTCTCTCAAGGTCCTCATCTTGAGCCCTGGCACTTCCAGGGATGCCTGGAATGGCAGGGATGGGCACGGGAGCTGAGGGGTGGGGCGGGGGCTGGGAGTGGGGGAAGCCAAGGCCAGGAGAGTGCCCATCTATGCTGGGAGAGAACCAGAGTCTGGTCACTGCACTGTGAAGCCAGGGAACCCACCCACCCTCCTCAGTGCTTCCAGGGTTTTGGTGCCCTGTGACTTGGAACTCACCACGTGCCTCTCTCCCGCTGTCCTGCCCTCCTACTTGCTGACCTCCCCACAGACTGCATGTGATGGGCGGGTCTTCTGGGTCGCCACCCCCTATCAGTGGACTGTGTGGAGACAGATGGAAAGAGCCAGACCTCTCTGACACCCCCTCCCCCCCACATTCTGTGTCAGCAGGCTTGCAGGATGCTTGGCCAGTGGGGCTGAGGTCCGGCACAGGCTGTGAGCTTGGAGGCTGCTGTGTCAGGCTCCTGACCTTTGTGGTTCTGTGTATCCACAGCCACATGAGGCCCTGGAAGCCCTGGGAGGTGAAGTTCAGCTGTCTGTCCTTCTGACAACCACTGTCTTCTGGCATGGTTGGAATCCAGAATTTTGTCCTTAAAATTTGTCTTCTTGCTCCAACTCCCCCTTTGTCCTTTGCCAGCCTGTGTCCCCTAGAGAACCAAAATGTCACCGGCTGGTTGATATCACCACAACTGGAGGAAAGTGGTCCTCCAATGACCAGGCCTGAGCCACAGGCACACCTCTGGAATCAAATGTGAAGTCAACTCTCTCAGAATCACAATGGCCTAGAGAACAGGAAAGGGGCAATTTTCCCGAGAGACAGTTTACCAGTACAAAGAGAAGGAAAATGGAATCTGGGTTACAAAACCCATACAAGTCCTCGACATTGGTATAGAATTTTCATCAAATTAATAATCAAATTCCAATTCTTAAAGGAAAAAGACTGGGAAAGATTATTTCTTAACCTAACAGTGCATGCATACTCAGTAACTCAGTCATGTTCAACTCTTTGAGACCCCATAGACTATAGCCCAGCAGGCTCTTCTGTCCATGGAATTTTCCAGGCATGAATACTGGAGCAGGTTGCCATTTCCTTCTCCAAGGGATCTTCTCCACCCAGGGACAGAACCTGCCTATCTTTCATCTCCTGCATTAGCAGGCAGATTCTTTACCATTGTGCCACCTGGGAAGCCCATTAATCTAAGAGTGCAGACTATTATTTTCCAAAATAAAGAAAATACTTATGTCAGGGACTTCCCTGGTGGTCCAGTGGTTAAGACTCCACACTCCCAATGCAGGGGGCCCAGGTTAAATTCCTGGTGAGCCAACTAGATGCCACATGCTGCAACTAATAAATACGAGCCCACATGCTTCACTGAAGATCTTGCATGCTGCAACTAAGACCCACACAGTCAAATTTTTTAAATGTCAAAAGTAATACCCACAATCACATGGTGTGAACATACTCTTAAGAACAGGAATGTATCATATCCTCACACGGATTATCAACGTGTATGATTTCTTTTATTGTTCTGTTGTTTAGTTGCTCAGTTGTGTTCTACCCCACAACACTATGGATTGTAGCTCACCAGAATCCTGTCCATGGGATTCCCAGGCAAGAATACTGGAGTGGATTGCCATTACCTACTCCAGGGGATCTTTCAGAATCAGAGATGGAACCCGAGTTTTCTGCATCGGCAAGTGGGTTCTTTACCCCTGAGTCAACAAGGGATGTGCTTACTCTGATTTACTGAACCTTTACTCAGTCAAGATGCACATTTGCTTTCTTTCAATTTTAACACTGCACCACTTCCCAGGTGGCACAGTGGTAAAGAATCCGCCTGCCAATGCAGGGAACACAAGCTTTATCCTTAGGTCAGGAAGATGCCCTGGAGGTAAAAATGGCAACCCACTCGAGTATTCTTACTTGGAAAATTCCATGGACAGAGGAGCCAGGAAGGCTATAATCCTTGGGGTTATACAGAGTCTAACACAACTGAGTGAGCACACCTTATCTGCAGATAACCTGATCATCTCGGTTTAGTTCAGTCACTTCAGAATTGTCCAAGAGGCCTCCTTGCCCATCACCAACTCCTGGAGTTTACCCAAAATCATGTCCATTGAATCAGTGATGCCATCCAACCAGCTCATCCTCTGCCATCCCCTTCTCCTCCTGCCCTCATTCTTTCCCAGCATCGGGGCCTTTGCAAATGAATCAGCCCTTCACATCAGGTGGCCAAAGTATTGGAGTTTCAGCTTCAGCATCAGTCCTTCCAATGAATATTCAGGACTGATTTCCTTTAGGATGGACTGGTTGGATCTCCTTGCAGTCTAAGCGATTCTCAGGAGTCTTCTCCATCACCACAGTTCAAAAGCATCAATTCTTTGGTGCTCAACTTTCTTTATAATCCAACTCTCACATCGGTACGTGACTACTGGTAAAACCATAGCTTTGACTAGATGCACCTTTGTCAGCAAAGTAATGTCTCTGCTTTTTAATATGCTATCTAAGTTGGTCATAACTTTCCTTCCAAGGAGTAAGTGTCATTTAATTTCATGGCTGCAGTCACCATCTGCAGTGATTTGGGAGCCGCGAGAAATAAATTCTGCCACTGTTTCCCCATTTATTTGGCATGAAGTGATGGGACCAGATGCCAAGATCTTAGTTTTCTGAACGTTGAACTTTAAGTCAACTTTTTCACTCTCCACTTTCACTTTCTTCAAGAGGATCTTTAGTTCTTCTTCACTTTCTGCCATAAGGGTGGTGTCATCTGCATATCTGAGGTTATTGATATTTGTCCCAGCAATCTTGATTCCAGCTTGTGCTTCATCCAGCCCAATGTTTCTCATGATGTAATCTGCATTTAAGTTAAATAAGCAGGGTGACAATATACAGCCTTGAAGTACTCTTTTCCCGATTTGGAACCAGTCAGTTGTTCCATGTCCAGTTCTAACTATTGCTTCCTGACCTGCATACAAATTTTTCAAGAGACAGGTCAAATATTCTGGCATTCCCATCTATTTCAGAATTTTCCACAGTTAATTGTGATCCACACAGTCAAAGGCTTTGGCATAGCCAATAAAGCAGAAGTAGATGTTTTTCTGGAATTTGATTGCTTTTACATTGATCTAGCGGATGTTGGCAATTTGATCTCTGGTTCCCCTGCCTTTTCTAAAACCAGCTTGAACATCTGGAAGTTCACGGTTCACATATTGCTGAAGCCCGGCTTGCAGAATTTTGAGCATTACTTTAGTAGTATGTGAGATGACTGCAATTGTGTGGTAACTTAAGCATTTTTTGGCATTGCCTCTCTTTGGGATGGGAATGAAGTCTGACTTTTTCCAGTCCTGTGGCCACTGTTGAGTTTTCCAGATTTGCTGGCATACTGAGTGCATCACTTGCACAGCATCATCTTTTAGGATTTGAAATAGCTCAACTGGAATTCCATCACCTCCACTAGCTTTGTTCTGTGTGATGCTTCCTAAGGTCCCCTTGACTTCACATTCCAGGATGTCTGGCTCAAGTTGAGTGATAACACCATCGTGATTATCTGAGTCTTGAAGATCTTTTTTGTACAGCTATTCTATATATTCTTGCCACCTCTTCTTAATATCATCTGCTTCTGGTAGGTCCATGTTCTCTCCTTATTATCCAATTTCTCTCCTTTATTGAGCCCATCTTTGCATGAAATGTTCCCTTGCTGTCTCTAATTTTCTTGAAGAGATCTCTAGTCTTTCCCATTCTGTTTTTTTCCTCATTTCTTCACACTGATCACTGAAGAAGGCTTTCTTATCTCTCCTTGATATTCTTTGGAACTCTGCATTCAAATGGGTATATCTTTCCTTTACTCCTTTGCTTTTCACTTCTCTTCTTTTCACAGCTATTTGTACTGCCTCTCAGACAGCCATTTTGCTTTTTTGCATTTCTTTTCTTGGGGATGGTCTTGATCCCTGTCTCCTCTACAATGTCACAGAATTCTGTCCATAGTTCATCAGGCACTCTATCAGATCTAATCCCTTAAATCCATTTGTCAGTTCCACTGTTTTATCATAAGGAATTTTATTTAGGTCATACCTGAATGGTCTAGTGGTTTTCCCCACTTTCTTCAGTTTAAGTCTGAATTTGGCAATAAGGAGTTCATGATCTGAGCCACAGTCAGCTCCCGGTCTTGTTTTTGTCCACTGTATAGAGTGTCTCCATCTTTGGCTGCAAAGAATATAATCAATTTGATTTTGATGTTGGCCATCTGGTGATGTTCATGTGTATAGTCTTCTCTTGTGTTCTTGTAAGAGAGTGTTTGTTATGACAAGTGTGTTCTCTTGGCAAAACTCTGTTAGCCTCTGCCCTGCTTCATTCTGTACTCCAAGGCCAAATTTGCCTGTTACCCCAGGTGTTTCTTGACTTCCTATTTTTGCATTCCAATTCCCTATAATGGAAAAGACACCTTTTTTGGGCGTTAGATCTAGAAGGTTTTGTAGGTCTTCATAGAACCGTTCAAATTCAGCTTCTTCAGGATTAGTGGTCGGGGCATAGACTTGGATTATTGTGATACTGAATGGTTTGCCTAGGAAACGAGCAGAGATCATTCTGTCATTTTTGAGATTGCATCCAAGTACTGCATTTCGGACTCTTTTGTCGACTATGAGGGCTACTGCATTTCTTCTAAGGGAGCCTTGCCCACGGTAGTACATACAATGGTCATCTGCATTAAATTCACCCATTCCAGTTCATTTTAGTTCGCTGATTCCTAAAATGTTGGCATTCACTCTTGCCATCTCCTTTTGACCACTTCCAATTTGCCTTGATTCATGGACCTAACGTTCCAGGTTCCTATGTAATATTGCTCTTTACAGCATCGGGCCTTGCTTCCATCCCCAGTCACATCCACAACTGGGTGTTGTTTTTGCTTTGGCCCCTTCTCTTCATTCTTTCTGGAGCTATTTCTCCACTGATCTCCAGTAGCATATTGGGTACTTACCCACCTGGGGACTTCATCTTTCAGTGTCCTAGCTTTTTACCTTTTAATGCTATTCTTTACAACCCCGTGGACTATACAGTCCATGTAATTCTCCAGGCCAGAATACTAGAGTGGGTAGCCTTTCCCCCTTCTTCAGGGGATAGCCTGATCATATATGTAGATAATATGATGTAGCTCACAGAACTACTAAAATTATCAGCAAATTTGGTGAGGTAGCAGGAAACAGTTAACATTGGTGGGAGTTAAATCCTTCCCCAAAGACTTAACTAATTGTCCCCAAACTTTTCTACATTGATCTGAAACAAGATCAGTAGGCCATAAAGTTACAGCTCTAGTGTTTCTGAGTTGTTTGACCTTCTGCAAGTTAAGATTTTTACTTTGGGAGGAATCAGACCTACTGGTAAATGGTGGTGGGCAAACTAGAATTTTGGTGGGAGGGCACACTTTTGAGTAGCAACCACCTACTCTAGACCAATAGACTTTTAAAAAATCAATAGAAAAGTGAATTTTTAGCTAAGTTATTCTACCCTTTGCAATCTGTCTTGAGGACATAACCAGTCAGGCAGAGGATTATACAGAAGAATTGCACTGAATCATTAATAGGGAAAAATGGAAACATTAACCATTTAATTCTTAAATTATGAAACTTCTTTTATGCACTCAAGTACTTGTTTTTGAAGAAATTTTAGAAAAAACTTATATGTTAAATAAAAATAATTCATGAAAAAGTTCATCCTGAACTTGCAAAAATTAATTATTGTTACATATAAATGCCACTATAAAACTAAGAAAATGTTCCAAAATACTGACAGCAGTTAATACGGAATGACAGGACATAGTACATTTTAATTTCCTCCCATTTCTTAAATTGTCTTCAGTTACAGTGTACTACTAGACTATCTGAAACCCAGAACTTTCCCTTGAAACCAAGGAAAAAGACAGCTAACTGTGGAGGTGCAGTATTTGAAAATATATTCAGACACAGAATGATAGTTCAGCTTTATTTTTTGCTATAAGAAATACTGAAACACACTCCTCCTCCAGCCAAAGAAAAACAACAGGGCCAAGAGTGACCAAAGGCCAATATAAGCAAACAGTTAGGCCCCCATAATAAACCAGCAACCAGTATGGAAATCAATGCCCTGGGGAAGGATGCACTGCCTAGGTTAATCTTAGGTGTTCTTTCTTGGCCTAGGCTTAGGGATAACCAGTGGCACAAAGTAACCCATAATTGGTTGGTTGATCCCAAGCAACAGGAAAAGCTACTTGAGACAGGAAATGATGGAAATTCAGAGCTGGCCATCGTCTTCAGCAGTCAGCCAGTAGAAAGGTGCATGCACGTGGGTGTGCACCGGGATCCGGCCCTGGAGTCCTGAGACCAGGGATGCAGAGCAGGCTGTGCCTGCCCACCTGGGGAGGGAAGCAGGGACTGCTGTTTGGCCCACTGAGGATGGCATGGGGCAGGGCCTCCTGGGGTTCTGGGCACACAGATTGCAAGGACTCCAGGCTGTGGGCATGCCCCGAGCCCCTCAGAAGCACCGGAGGAACTGGTTAGACTCCAGGGCTGAGGGAAGGGTCTCCCTAAACACTGCCCAAGCTCTTGCCCTCTGCTTGCACAATGCTCATGGGCTTTCCCTGTCCAGGAATAGACGAGGCTCTCCAGAGGGCTGGAGGTGCCAGGGGCCCTCAACTGGGAGGTGACCATGTTTCTCTTGGCCTGCTGGGTGCTGGTCTGCCTCTGGGTCTGGAAGGGGGTCAAGTCAACAGGCAAGGTGCAGCCAGGAGTGACGATGAGGCTGGGGGAGCATGCCTGGGCATGGGGGACATCTGCAAGGGACCACTGGTGCCACGGGAGGTGACTGCATCAGGGGCTGTACTTCAATCTGGCCCCGGAGCCCTACTCCCTGGCTGGAGAGTCCTCTCGGCCCTCCAAATCCAAGGCCAGCAGCCTTCCCCAACCCCCAGTGGAAAGGGAGAGGCACCAGCAGTGGCTGACCCTTCCCTGTGGGTGGGGCATCTCTGTCCCACCTTCCCAACCTCCCAGTTTTTGTCAATTTTGAGTCCCAGTCAGTTTTAGGATGTGCGAAGACCTGGTCTACTGCCTGTGTCTGTCCCCTGCTCCGTGGCCACGAGGACTCCAGCAGGGGGCCTGGACACATCTCTCCCTCAGGGGCCCCACTGCCAGGCTGGGGGGACATTTGTAAGGATAGTCGTGCTGTAGAAGGGAGTTCACTAGACTACAATGGGATAGAGGGCAAGAGGCCAAGACAAACAACCCACTAGTGTCCTCCTTCTGCCTACTCCACATCTGTACTTGTGCTCCTCATCCATAGTGATAGCTAACACCTGCTACAGTCCATGCATGTGCTCTCCATATGTTCGTCCATCAAGTCAATTTTCAGACAGTATTGCCATGTTGGTATGCAACTCTCTTCCACACGAATCACACACACCCTCTCATTCACCAACACCAGTGGCTCAAAGTCTTGTGCATTTTGGCTTCTCCATTTCTCAAAACTGATGACTGCAGTGCTCCATTAGGCATGGGACTTAAGTTGTGTCTGAATTGTGAGATCTGCAAAGGAAAATGATAATGCCAATGACAAATAATATGTGTGACAAGAGAGTGAAATAAGTATGAAGGAAAGACAGTGTATGATAGAATGACTTTCTCAGAGAGTTTACCACGGTGACAGGTGAATGGTTTTGAGTGAGTGTGACAGGGGATGTATGATTGGGACAGGAATTTCAAAGGACAGAGTATGATGGGAAGCGACTAAGATGCAGATGATAGTGATAGTGGTAGCGAGCCCCCAAGATGATAGATGATAACTTATCGTGTACAGTGAATGGTGAACGCTGCCGCCAGATTCGTGGTCTCCAAAGGAGAATATTTAATTCCGGAACCAAGAGACACAATTTAATCCCCAGACAAAGAGACATAATTTCAGTCACTCAGAGCTTTGTGTAGTAGAAATTTTTATTAGTGATAATGATAGGAAAAGCTTCTGACATAGATATCAGAACGGGACAGAAATAGTACCTGTGGTTCAGGTGGTCCAATTTGAAAAGTCACACGCTTTCTTTCAGGCTTTCAAAGGACAGGTGGCACTGATGGTAAAGAATCTGCCTGCCAATGCAAGAGACACAACAGACACAGGTTCAGGCCCTGGGTGGGGAAGATCCCTGGGAGAAGGAAAAGGGAACCCACTCCAGTATTCTCTGGTTTAAGCAGAGCATTATATACTTTTCTGTTAGCTGCTGAGAACAGATGAAACAATGTCTTAAGGATATGAAAATTTTGCCCAGACCCTTTTCTGTAACATACATCCTGGGATGACATTTGCAGGATATTAACCAGAAGAAATGGGTTAACCCAGAGCTCAAAGCCATGGAAGTTTTACCCAGACCTTCTCCCATAACATACATTCAGAGCTCAAAAGAGTATGTCCTTGAGCAAGAGATTCTGCTGCCTACCACGTGTCTAAGGAAAAAGAATGTGAAAAACAAAGAATGTTCATATTCACCTCCTCCTTAAAGAGCCTTGGTCTCCCTAGCAACCTAAGTTAACACTCTCACAGATACCATGACAGCATGAGTGTGTGGCACACAGAGTGTCAGAATCTAGGAGAGACTGGGTGTGAGAGAGAATAAATGTGATGGAAAAAGCATTATAGAGTGACACGGGAATATGACAGAAAGGGTGCATGTGACAGATAATCTGACTCAGTATGAGAAAGCAAATCTGAGAGATAATATGTATGGGAAAAAAAAGGGTCTCTCATACATGTCAGTGTGACAGGGAATGAAGCTGACCATGGGAGGCAGCAGCCTGGAAAGGTGGATCAATCTTCAGGGCCCATGTTTCCCTGAGGGCAGCCATCCCCAGGTCTCAGCCAGTCTGGAGGAAGTCAGAAACTTGACTTGGCTCAGAAGTCCAAGCCACGTTCTTCCCAATCAGTTTCATCAGTAATAAAGCTGATATTTAGGTTGAAACACATGTCAAGTGGGATGTGTCAAAGGCTGCAGATGCTTGGCTGGACTGCTTTGAAAGGAGTGGGAAAGGACTTACAGCTGGTGTGAGTGGATGGTTTCAGTGAACTTGTAGAGGAAATGATTCAGGTTGTCCAGTTTATAAAGCCACACACTTTATTTCAGGCTTTCGAAAGACAGGTGGCGCTAGTGGTAAAGAACCTGCCTGACAGCACAAGAAATGCAACAGACACAGGTTCAGTCCCTGGGTGGGCAAGATCCCCTGGAGAAGGAAATGGGAACCCACTCCAGTATTCTTGTCTGGAAAATCCCATGGACGGAGGAGCCAGGTGGGCTCCAGTCCATGGGTCGCAAAGGGTCAGACACGATTGAGTCCATACACACATATACACATATACTTTTAATTTAGGAGAAAGCAGAGGTTAGAGAAGTGGTTACAGTTCATGACAGAGCAAGACAAAACATGAGGAGGACTTCCCTGGGGTTTAAGTGAACGGGAATCCACCTGCCAGTGCAAGGACATGGTTCGATGCCTGGTCTGGGAAGATCCAACTTGCCACGGAGCAACTGAGCCCCCATGCCCCACAACTACTGAGCCTGTGCTCTAGAGCCCATGTTCTGCAGTAAGACAAGGCACCACAATGAGAGGCCTGTGCTCAGCAACTAGAGTGTAGGTGCCCCTGGCAACAACTAGAAAAAGGTCATGTGCATCAACAAACACTAAGCACAGACAAAAATATATAAATAAAGTCAACATGATGAGCAGAGAGCAGGCCAGCTTCTCCATGTTAAGGGTAGTGTGGCGCTGGGCTAAGGATCCTATACGAAAGGCAAGTGGGAAGTAAAGCCTTGCAGTTGCTTACAGATGACTAAATGAGCACTCTGTCCCAGGTTCTCCTGTGGGTGCTACAAAGGGGGAACCGTGAGCACACATTGTTAATGGTTTTAGTTGTAGATTTAGCAAATATTAATAGATTTTCGCCATCATCCCTGGAGAAACACCTTGTCAAGGCAAAACCACAGTCACATGGGTACATAGAGTATGTGCGGACATTCTGGTCAGACATGTGCGAGGAAAGCCCAAAGAAAGTACCGAGCAAGGGTCTAGCATGTTGACATCTGCTGTCATCCATACATAAACGGAAACTCATGAATTGAGCAGACTCACCTGAGGATCAGATATTAGGGCAGAAGGACAGTCAGTGGAACGTCTAGGTGATTCTGACTCCCGCCTTTACAGGTGACACCGTGAGGACACCCTCATACACCCCCACTGAGGGGACTGGTCAGTTTCCCAGGAGCAGAACTGCTGGAGTTCAGGGATATGCAGGCTTTACTGGATTCAGTTGTGCCTGGCTGCTCCCTGGCACGCTGCACCCATCTGAACTCCTACCATATCCTGTGACCTTTGGGGATTTTGTCTTCTATAACTAGCCTATTTGTATCCTTTTTTCATTTCCAAAGCTAAGAATTGTGGTTATCTTCTTGATGATCAGCAGATTATTAAAAATATTGGTATATTCTTGATATTAATCTGTTATGGGCTTGAAACAATATTTAGGAAGTATTTCCCCGCTCCTAACTTACAAGGATATTTTACTACATTTTGTATAGCAGTTCTATTTATTTGGTAACTCAAGGAACATTTTTTGCTGGACACCATTCCATTCTCCCATGGAGGTTCCAATCCAACTGGGAGAGACTGTCAAGAAACAAAAAAACAACTACACTAGGTAGCCTATTGGAAGGTGGTGAGAAATCTGGTTGGAAGTGCAGCAGGAGAAAAGAGAAAGAGCACAGGGAGGAGAGGTTTTCCATTTTCAACCGGGTGGTTGGGGTCAGCTTCATTGTGAAGCAGAGACTGAGTAAAGACTTGAAGGAGGTTTGAGAGTGTGAGGAGACCAGTGTGGCTGGAGCAGAGTGGGTGAAGAAGAGAGCAGCAGTACAGGGCCTGAGGGCTGACAGGTACTGAATGTGTAGGGCCTCGGGACATTCTGAGGGCTTGTGCTCAGAGTGAAGTGGGAGGTGGTGGAGGGTTGCTGTGGGTTGGATTGTGTCCCCCCAAAACAGATGTTGAAGTCCCAACCCCTGGAGCCTGTGGATATGACTTAATTTTGAATTAGGGTTTTGCAGATATAATTAGTTAAGATGAGGTCACACTGTTTTACAGTGACTATAATCCAATGGCTGGTGTGTTTATAAGAAAGCCATGTGAACACAGAGTTAGAGAGAGGCCATGTGAAGACTGTGGAAATGGAGCAGTCTGGCCTCATCCACCTTTGTGCCCTGTGTCCCTGAGGTCCGTCTGCTGATACTCTGGACCCAGAAAGTAAAGGTGGCCCAGATCACCACCTGCCAACCAGGGTCCTTTTCTCTAATTGAAAATGGCCCAAAGCTTCCTGTAGTTACTTCAGACAAGATGTAGAGAATGAACAGATAATTCATCCAGGTGATTGATCAGTAATGACCAAAAATTGTAAACATTTCCTAACAGTCTGTGTAGGGATCGTCATGATTCATGGTATAGTGTGACTTGTAGAATCTCACACTGCTGTGTGATTTTTAGCCAGGTTGTTTATTAGCTTTGTGGAGGCTGGGAAACCATTTGACTCTGACCATCAGTGTCCTCCTGTGAAGTACAAATAACCCTTGGCTCCAGGGGCGGCTACAGTAAATGGATGAGAAGACACGGTCACATGGTTGGCATGGGGCCTGGCCCAGGGACTGGTGGATGGCAGATGTCAGTGTTACTGTTGTCATTCCTGGCACATTCTAGGCCATCCTCCTGTGTTGTTAGAAGAAAGCGGTGGATCCACGTGTGTTGTCATAGAAAGATGTCAGGGATTTAGTAAAACACAAGTTACTGAGGTGTATGTGTGGTGTTACTATGCTGATGTGTGTAGAAAAAATCTACTTGAGTTTCTCTCTGGAGGATGAGATGGTGACACGTTCTGTGTTGTATGTGTTTACTTTTACCTTGAGCATATATTTCTTTTTCATAAACCAAAAGAAAGTTAAAAAAAATTCTCCTGTTTCAGAGTGGTCAACCCCTGAGGAGCTGTGAACCCTTGATCAGGAGGGAGAGTCTGGGGCCCTTCCACCCACTGTTATAGCTGCCCTCATGGGAGATCCTCCTTCACTTTGTTGTTCACCCATTTGCTGTTCACAGTGAGCTTTCAGTCTTTGCAGGCAGAGGGCTCTGCAGGAAGGCAGAAGACTGGCAGTCCTGTTAGGGGTCGGTGAGCAGACCTCACATGTTGTCCAGTTTCTCATTCTCTTGGCCAGCCTAGTAGTCTGCTGGGGGGAGGCATTTTTATCCGCCAGAGGAGGTTGGAATGTGGAGGGACCCTGAGGCCATGGCCTGTCTGATCCTCACGTGTGTCCTGCCTTTGACCAGTTCCAGTGTGATGGCCTCTCAGCCACTAGAGTTGCTGCCACAGGCAGGTTTGCAGAAATCTGTCTCCAATTTGCAGAAGCCGACACAGTAGATCAGTCAGGAGGTAGGTGCTGGGGACCCCATCACTGAGAAGGGTGGCTCCATGTGAGGTGCCCATTCCAGAGGCCAACCTGAAGAATGACTTTCAAGAAAGACCCTAAATTCAGGATAGAATGTAGATGTCTAGTTTGACTCCTGTTGGCATAGCTCAAGGTGAGTAACCTGGGCAGCTGCATGCTAAATCGGGGCCCTCAGTGTCTCCCTGGGAGCGAGAGCCATAAGGAGATAGCCAGCATTAGGCCACAGGAGGTTAAGCAGTCTGGTGAGTTTGGAAAATGAAACAAAGCAGACACCTTCACTGGATTTTCTTAGTGTCAGACTTTCTCTCTGTGTCTTCAATATGCTGGTGTGTCCTGTGGGTCTCCAGGGGAAGGACATTGTGGACTGCAGTCCCCAAATTTACTTGTCATTGGAAATATCTTTTAACAGACTATCTCTGGGGACTAGTGTTTCTCAGAACAAGCTTTGTGGACTATTGGGCTCTAATCCTTCACTTCTCCATGCATTTCAGACACCTCTCTAAACAGAAAGGCACGGTTTAATCAAGAGCTCGTATTGTACTCGGTCTGTTAGCATCTGTGGGTTACAGAGGCCAGCAGGTGGTAGCTAGAAATCTGGACAGATACCGGACACTCACTGGCTCTCTAGAAAAGAACCACTCTGGGGGGATCATTCATGGCTTTGCCAGAGGGACACCCTCTTCCAGCCAACGCTGAACTGTGCTTTCCAATCAAAGGAAAAGAAGAAGAAAAACATCCACATGTGTGTGAGACTCCATGTTCACTGGCCTAAATTCACTGGGGCCTGTGAATTAGTGGGTAGCATGGAGTTTGTGTCTCTTGCCCAGATTTGAAACCTAGTGCGGTTAAGGGGCCTTGGTTGTTTCTGTAGCCCTGACTCTACATCAGAGCTGGCTCTGTGAGTCTGTTAGAGATGAGTTCACTGTGTCCCCATCACGCAGGGCCTGGCCTCCTGTGGAGAATGGGTTCTGTGGGACTGTCAGGAGTCAGATCAGGCCCTGTCCTGGAGTCAACCCATGGCCCCTAGACTGGTGCTTCCTGGTTTTCCTGGCCTGCAGAGATGGTGACGGGAAGAGACCCACATTGTTTTCTAGCTTTGAAACCTCGTCTCAGAGGCAGCTCGACTCTGGGCATAGTAATTAAGCCTTCCTTGGCTAGCCCCGTAGGCCTTCTCTTCCACTTTAGTGCCCTTGGTGGGTGAGGGCCAGGGGTCCTGTGACTGCAGACCCCAAGGAGTGGGTGTGGGATAACAGTGACCCGGGGCCTCTGCCTCCTGGTCTGGGGGCCCACCCTTGCACTCCCAGCTCTTCATCCCCACCAGGGCCTGTGGGCATTCCAGGCTACTCAGGGCAAGTCTATGTTAAATGTGTTGTTGCTCCTGGTCAGCTCTGCCTTGAAGGCTGGAGAGACCGCTGTCTGCCCTGAGTGTGAGTGGAGGTGGCAGTGGGGGGAGGATGGGAGGAGGGAATTATTTCATCTGGGATGCAATCCAGTGAGTGATGAGACGTCTTGCTGCATCAGCTCGGTTTTGTGTATCTTTATCTTCAGTTGTTAAGGCATGTTACTGGGAAAGGCAGCTGAGCTCAGTGGTTAGGGACCTGAAGGGGCTTTGGACCCAGGCAGGGTGGGGACAAGTCCTGGTCCTCCCTCCCTAGCTAGGTGTCTCACCCAGGTGACCCCAGGGTGCCTGGAAACTGGCCTGCATGTAGGGAGCTTTCAGCAAAGGTGCACCAAGCTGGCGAGCCCAGATGAGGGGGAAGCGGAAGGCTGGGCTTGCAGAGTTGGGCCTTGGAGGATGACAGTAGCCGTGGGAAGTGGTGCCGGGCTGGCCAGTGACACAGCAGGCATGTTAGCTTCCCCATATATGTGTTCTCTTTGCAGTAGCACAGTTTTTAAAGCATGCACTAGAATTGGGGTCTGGTCCTGTCCCTGGAACAAGATAGAAGAGCTCTGTGGTGGCACTTGTTCCAGGGTGTGACCCTGGGCTGGCTGCTTGCCCTCTGGGCTGCTCTACATCTGTCATGTGGCCAGTGCTTCCTGAGCCTGGGCTGCTTCCTGAGTGGAAGGATATGTGGCAACCACGTGTGGTTGAGTCCTGCCTGGCTGGTGGTAGTGGGTACAGCAGTGTAGCCTTGGGGCACCTAGCTCTGACATGGTTGGGGCGTGGACAGCAGGCTGTTGGGCTGGCCCTGTTCTCATTCCCTTCCTTCTTTCAGCATCCAAATTCAGCTCCAGGTGGGCCAAAGTCATGGGCACAGCAGAATGGAAAGCCAGCAGGCCATGAAGTTGGGAAGTGTGCATGTGGTATCGCGGTAGGTCGTGGGAGGGATGGGTACTTTTTCTGGACTGTCTTAGTTCAGTCCAGGCAGTCTTCAGCCTGAAGCTCTGCTCACTGAGTGAGGCACTGCCTTTGCTCTGTGTGGAGGTGCTGATTTTGCAGACCACATCAGCTCTCTGGTCTCATTGAACATTATCACTAAAGACAGTCCCCCAGGTGTGTGGAGGAGACCCCAGTGCTGGCCCTGCACACCCTGGTTGACTGAGCTGCTAATGGAACAAGTCCTCGCTCAGCAAACACCCGCCGCCTCTCCCGTGGGTCAAGGTGTCGCGTGCGGGGCACTGGCTTGTGGCCCGGGTTTGTAAATCAACAGCCCTGGGAGCTGAGCTGCTTGCTTTTGGATGGTGGCACCAGAGCAGGCAGAGGTTACATGGGGTTTGTTTCCATGGTGCCCCACCTGACACAGGGAGACACTCAGATAACTGCTGTGGTTCAGCCCAGGGATGACAGAGGGCGTGTGGGAAGAGGAAGTGTCCAGAGCCTTAGGTCAGTGCCTAGCAGCATGCTGAGATGGCTCCAAGGCAGGCTGGGGTACAGTGGCTGTGTGGTGAGGCCAGGGGGCGGTGGGGCCAGGCAACCCAGGCTGCCTTGGGTCTGTGGGCCCAGGGTCAGCAGGTGTTTTTGCAAGGAACCAAACATCCAGATTTCTCTCTGAACTCTCCTGGTTTTCCAGTGTTGGGGGCATATTTCTAGCACGATGCATATATGGTGCCAGGCAGTGCTCCGAGCTGGAAGGAGAGGGATGAAGGTGTGAGCAACTAGGCCGCAGCTGCCCTTTTCACCGTGACCAGCACAGGCCACCGTCTTTACCCTCAGCTCTCTCCTGGTGTTGCCTCTGTCTTCTGCACATCCTTGATGGCCGAGGCCTTGCCAGGCCTCACGTGTCAAGGTTGAGAGTAGACACCAGCTCCACGCACCAGTTGCCCTGCACACCTGGCTGCTCTGATGTCCTGAGCACGGGCCCTTCTGCGTAGGGTTGCTATTGAGATGAAGGCTCGCCCTTTCCTCCATCTCCAGTGGGGATGTCAGTCAGTCGGTGTGGCGGGGGACACGCAGCTCCAGCCTGGAGGGTGAGGTGGAGGGAACCAGATAAGCAGAGAGGGGTGGGTGGGGATAATGTGAAAAGGCCTTTCAGACCTAAACAAGGTCCCTCCAGAGGCGTTATGGAGACCGTACACAGTGGTTCTTTGCCCTCTGCTGCCTCTGTTTCTGTGAGGTTGAAATTTTCTTAAGGAAATCCAATGTATTTGGTTTTAATTAATAGGAAAGGCAGAGGTTACTTAAATTAAAGTTGGCACAGCCCTTATGGAGGGCAGTCTGGCACTGCCTATCAGTACCAGCCTGATACCCTCTGACCTGGCAGTTCCACTGTGGGGCAATCACCCTGCAAGTGATACCCATTACAGCTGTGTGACACAAGATGACTCACTGCCACGTTATAATGGCAAAAGTTTGGAAGCAGCCATTTGAAATGTCCAGCAAACGATGGTACTGTAATGAAATGTTTGGCTAAAAGGAAAAAATGCAGTTTTCTACTGATCTGGAAAGCTCTCCAGGACATATCCTTAAGTGAAAAAGTGTAAAATAGTACATAGAGTCTTTTACCATTTGTGCAAAATCTTGGGACTAAAGAAAATACATTTCTATAAAACGTTGTATGTGCACTCAAAAAAAAAAAAATCTCTGGAGGGAAACATAAGAGGAAGGAAGGGAGGGATGAAATACAAAGGTACATATTTTGTGAGGACATTTGATGCAGATCTGGGCTTCCCTGGTGGCTCAGGCAGTAAAGAATCTGCCTGGAATACAGGAGACCACGGGTTGGATCCCTGGGTTGGAAAGATCCCCTGGAGAAGGAAATGGCAACCCACTCCAGTATTCTTCCCTGGAAAATCCCATGGATGGAGGAGCCTGGTGGGCTGTAGCCCATGGGGTCACAAAGAGTCCCACATGACTGAGCAACTAACACTTTCACTTTTCTTTGATGTGGAAAGATAGGGCACCTGGGTGGGAGGAGGGCTTCTGTTAATTCTTCTTTAAGGCTTTCTACCTTTGAGACTTTTGATTTATTTTTGGAAGTAAAACTTGGTTTAGAAAATAATTCTAAAACACAGTAAAATATCCTGTCGACATGTGGTAGCTTGTCTGGGAGGCAGAAGAACCCAGTAACCCAAGAGGAAATAACAGACGTGTGATGACTCTGACCCCTCCTGACGGGGGTTACAGCCTGCCCCCCCCCCATATTGTCCTCAAATTTGCATAGTATCCATCCTACATTTAGATCTTTATCTTCTTTGACGTTTACTTTTGTGTATGGTTTGAGGGATATTCTAATTTCACTCTCATTTTCATTGTTGATGCACGTCCATGCTCTTCTCCATAGTGGCTTTCACCTATTTTAATTTCCAGCAACGAAGGTGGAGGGTTCCCTTTTCTTCATGGCATCTGGCGGATTTAACCTTCATAGAGTGCTTGACAGTCACCATTTTGATTGGTGGTGTGATGTGAGACTGAACGCCCTTCCCTAATATTTAGCAGTGTTGACATCTTTTCATGTGATTTTTCTTTTTTTAGTGTGTGAGTTAAAGGTACCTGTTAAAATTGGCTTTGTGGTGGTCTACCCAGTTATGAATTCTTTTTGATGACTCCCCGGGATACTCCAGGAGATCAGTTGTTTACTTAGAAACCCTTGGACCTTGTGATTATTGAATGCCCATCAACATGGCTTTCTGTTGATGGTTGGGGCTATGACTCTTCCTGTTGTTTGACCTGAGACCAAACTATGGTGAAGGTAATGAAGACAATGGCGACCTCCTTCAAAAGATCCCATGCACGCACTGCTGCACTCAGTGCCTCAGGCCACTGCCGACCCACGCCTCTGCAAGAGACTGCTAGACACTCACAGGCAAGTCTGGGCCAGTCTCTTTTGGGGACACTGCTCCTTTGTCCTGGGTCCTGGTACACACAAGGTTCTGTTTGTACCCTCCAAGTGTCTGTTTCCCCAGTCCTGTGGAAGTTCTGTAATCAAATCCCACTGACCTCCAAACTCAAATTCCCTGGGGATTCTCAGTCCCTTTGCCCAATCCCCAGGTTGGGAAATCTGCTGTGGGTCATAGAACTTTCATAGCACTGCAAGATTTTTTTGTGTGTGTAATTGTTCTGCAGTTTTGGGGTCATCTGCTCGGCATCTCTATGGTGGGGTTAACGGTGACCTCCTCCAAGAGAGCTTATGCCACACCCAGGGCTGCTGCACCAGAGCCCCTGCCACTGCAGCAGGCCACTGCTGCCCTGTGCCTCCACAGGAGGCGCTCAGACACTCCAGGCAGGTCTGGCCAGTCTCTGTGGTCTCCTGACTGCACAAGGCTCTGTTTGAGCACTCTGAGTTTCTCTGGTAGGTATAGGGTTTGATTCTAAACACTGCTTCACCCTTCCTACCGTCTTGCTGGGGCTTCTCCCTTGCACTTGGATGTGGGGTATCTATTTTTGGTGGGACCCAATATTCTCCTGTTGATGGTTGTACAGCAGTGAGTTGTATTTTGGAGTTCCCACAGGAGAAGTTGAGCACATGTCCTTCTACTCTGCCATTTTGTCACTTTGGATTAGATTTACTAAGCCTAGCCCCACCTATCAAAACAAGACCCTGTTTCCCCTACAGTGAGTCTCTCCCATGAGGAAGCTTCCATAAGCCTCTTATCATTATCAGTCAGAGGGATAGTGGTGCTGTCATCTGTGAGCTGACCTTGCTGGATGGACGTGGGGTGGTCCGAGTGTTGACCTGGCATGGATGGAGGTCGGGTGGTCTGTAAGCTGACCTTGCTGGATGGACGTGGGGTGGTCTGTGTGCTGACCTGGCATGGATGGAGTTGGGGTGGTCTTAGTGGTGACCTGGCATGGATGGAGGTTCGGTGGTCTGTGTACTGACCTGGCACGGATGGACATTGGGTCGTCTGTGTGAAGACCTGGTATGAATAGAGGTCAGATGTTGGTGTGCTGACCTGGCATGGACAAAGCTGGTGTGGTCTTAGTGTTGACCTGAGTGGGGTTGGACAAATGCCTTGTGAAGGTTTCCTGGGTGGAGGAATTTTTATTTGTGTTCTCGTGGGTAGAGCTAGATTTTATCTTTCTGCAGGGCAGTGGCTGGGTCCAGTGGTGTGGTTTGGGGTGTCTATGGGTTCAGTACGGCTTTGGGCAGCCTGTCTGCTGACGCGCAAGGTTGTGCCCCTATTTGGCTGAAGGATAGGTGAGGGGTGTTTGGCACTAGAGCTTGCTGGCTTGTGGGTTTTGCTTAGTCTTAGTGTTCAGATGGAGGCCTTTGGGAGGGTGCTCGCCTATTAATATTCTGTGGGGTTGGCAGTTCTCTGGTGATCAGAAGTCCTAGAGCCATTAACCTTTGGCTATTTCTTTCTCCAGTGGATCTTCCACACCAAGGGACCGAAGTCAGGTCCCATGCATTGCAGGCAGATTCTTTACTGTCTGAGCCCCCCAGGGAAGCCCCTAGAGAATGCCTAACACTGATTATATCCAACAAATACATGTTGAAAATGAAGAGTATAGTCATGAATAGCAGAGATTGGTTATCATGGCGATTATTGTTCTTATTTCACAAGTCTTTGCTGTCAAGATTACAGCAGGAATGTGTATGGTAGGATGTAGGAACACAGTACACTTTCCAACTGTGTGTTCATCTGAGAGTTTCTACAGTTGATGGCAGGTCTTAAATTACTTACTAAAGATAGTGACAGGGTTTTTCATTGTTTTGTATTCTCTCTCTTTTTAACCTTCCTTCACTTTCTCATCTACTCGTTGTTGTAGAGTAGTGGCTAAGTCATGTCAGCCTCTTTGTGAACCTATGGACTGTGGCCCACCAGGCTCCTCTATCCATGAGATTTCCAAGCCCCCCCCCCCCACACACACACAAAAAAAGCCAGGTTTGGGGAAACAGTACATGGACGAGACCTCCGAGGACAGAGGGATGGGAAGGCCCACGGGGATGGGATGAGGGTCAGAAAGCTTCAGGTTTACATGAGGTCTGGGCAGGAACCACAGCCCCCAGGCCTGGCTGTGGACACTGCCCAGCACCCCTTCTCCCTGCCGTCTGTCTGCCCTGCTCCACATTTTCCAGGAGTGCTGGAGTCTAGACTGTGGTACTTGCTGGGGTCTAGACACAGCTGTCTGCTTGTAGTTGTGTGTGACGTGTGGAGTGCTCTTAACGACTGGTTACAACTCTGGAAAGTGGACCGAAAGGCTGGGGTTAATCTGGCTCCAAGGAGCTGAGGCCATCGGTCCCAGGGCCAGAGGCCAGACCAGAGCTTCTGAAGAAGGAGTGCAGAGGATTTCTTGAAAAACCTCTGAAATTGGTTATTAGGAAGCAGCACTGAAAAGACTACAAACAAAAACCTGATATAAACTCCAGTGTGAAACAAATGTAAAACATTGTTGTCACTGGTGCTTCATAGAAAGCTGGATTAAGTGTGTTCCACAATCAGCACATTGAGCACAGAACTCGCAGTTATATTTCCAACACACAGCATCACAACTTCATGGAAGGTATTTTTCATTTTCAACCAAATGAGGGGTGACAGTTTTCTGGGAAGGAGGCTTGAGCTGGAATGCCCAGCACCAAGGCACGTGGTGGCTTAGTAGTATTTGTTCCCAAGTCCCTGGAGGCCTGGATCCCACTGGGCAGGCTGGTCCAAGCCGGAACAAAGCAGAAAGTAAACGTTTAAAAAGGGTTCAATGCTGGGTACTCTGCCAGCCTCTCCCGAATCCACCCTAGTCAAGCAGTTGGATCCATGCCTGGTTACGCTCCAGGGATGGGGTAGCAGCCCCAGTTCAGGAAGCCAGGGGGAATAAAGTAGGGACTGGCTTTCTTTCCTTCTCTTTAATATCACACCTATGCTGTTACAGTATAGTCGATTTGCAATGCTGTGACCGTTGTCAGCATACAGCCACTTGATTCAGGTATAATGAATCTATGGGAGATCTATACCCTTTCCTGGATTTTTGGCCCTAGAAGTCAAGCAGATGGCTGAGTATCAGGTCTTTGTGAATTATGTATGTGAGATTCAGGTTTTGTGTGTACAATGAAATATTTTTTCTGCGGATGCTTTCCTAGAGTTACACATTTCTGGGTTAGAGATATGGATTTCTGTGTTTATGTAGAAGGAAGGAAGAAAGGGTCCCTGGATGTTCACTGTGGGCATCCTGGAGGTTCAACAGAAGGGAGGCCTAAGGATCTCGTCCTGCATCTCAAGATCTAGGTATGGGCCAGCACCCTTTCGAAGGAGGAGGTGCATTTCAGCAAGGTGCTGGCGGCCTCCAACCCGGACCCGTCAGTCCTGACACTCATGTCCCATAAGCTGGAGGTAGGCCTTGAGGGCTGCAGTTGGGGCTCCATCCCTGTAGTGCAGACCTTCAGTCAGCCTCGGGGAGGGGCAGTGGTGGTTTCCTGGCCAGAGAACCCAGACCTGTGTGTGCCGTGGTCTCCTGGCTCCAGTGCCTTCAAGGTCTCCCCAGCCCCTCCCTGACCTTCCAGCCATCCTAGCCTGAGCCCACTGCCCACTGCAGCTTGGCCTCTTAGCCAAGGCCACAGCCGCTGTCTGCCTGGACACTAAGATGACCTGGAAGAGGCCACAGCAGGAGAGGAAGGCCCACAGTGGCCTGTGTGGTGGGTGCTGGGAAGGCTTCCTTGGGAGGCACTTCTGGTCACAGGCTGAGCATCTGTTCCCTGGTGTGTCCGTGGTGGTGTGTGGCATTCCCCTGGGCTGGGCTGTCCCGGTCACTGGGCACTGCTGGGAAGGGACAGACGAGGCCTCAGCGCCCAGGAGCTGGAAGGCCGGACCACACTTGGCAGAGACCCTGCCTGGAGCCGGACCTCGTCCCTCTGCCCTCTGACCTGGGAGATGTCACAGAAAGACTGGGTGATGTGGAAAGGGGTCTCTGGTGTGGTCAGGCCTGGCTCTGGGGTCCTGGCCAGCTAGGTGACCTGAGGCAGCCAGCCCCGAGGCTAGGTCCCCTCGGGGTCTGGGGGTGGACACACACCAGGGTCTCGCTCCAAAGCCTTCATACGGCAGTCCCTCCTGTGTGGATGTCCCTGTGGTGGAGCCAGGCCACACTTCCCTGACACCTTCCTCTTCTCAGTCATTCTGGAATAGAAGAACAGCACCATAAAGGATCTGCAGTACAAGCTGGCCCAGGTCTGCAAGGTGCTGGGAGACCCCACCCTTCCCTCACGCAGGAGCCCCCTGATCTTGAAGTCAGGGTGCTGACACAGTCTGAAGCCATCTATGCCTGCCCAGGGTCACTAGGCCTGCCTGTGGCTGGAGTCTCTGCTGCCACTGCCCAGTGCACATCCTGCCTGGTGTCCTGGGTGACGCTTGTTCTGGCAGTGTGCTGCTAGCCTGTCCTCTGGGGCCATTGTCAGAGGTGTGGGGTCCTCTCTGGTCTCTCAGGTGAACATCCATGTCTTCCAAGCAGGGGCAGGTGGGGCTCTGGCCTTTCTCAACCACTCACAGAGACTTCCTGTGCAGTGCTCTGACCTTGGTACCGTCTGTTCTGTACTGAGCATCCCCAGCTCCCCGGCCAAGCCCACAGCTCTGTCAGAGCTTGGCCTGTGGGGACATAGATGCAGTGCAGCCTGCAGACAGCAGACACCACACAAGTGTGACTCAGACAAGAGCCCTGGGTCTTGGAGCCCCAGGCTAAGGCAGTGCTGTCATGGGCCCTCACTCTGTGGTGACTAAATCTGCTGGGATTCCCTGCCCATTGGCCACTCGCTGGTGCTCTGAGAACCCCCATATGTCCTTGCACAGAATTAGAGCCATGAACTGGGTGCATGTGGCTCTCAGGGGATCTTACATAACCCACATCTGATTGTTGGGAAGGCTGAAACCAAGAGAAGGAGGAGGGCCGGGGTCCAGCCCCTGAGTTCTCCTGGAGCCTGGCCCTCACTCTCCTTTTCCTCTCAGCTCCAAGCACTTTGTCTTGACTGTGTTGGGGACAAGGGGTCGCTCTGAGTTTTCTTCCTGAGTCAGGCCAGGCTCTCAGCATGTAACATTCTCTGCTCTTGAAAGCCTTACCAGCACCTTGTGAAACATGCCCTTTGAAAGAGTTGGGGGCCAGAGATCCTGCATGCATGGGTCCTGCTAGCACTGTTACCCAGATCTCAGCTTTTCTCAGACAGGGACAGTGAGTCTGAGTGACAAATGCCGGAGGGGGCCAGAAACTCTGAGTGCACCCCCTCTTCAGACTCCCCAGCCATAAATCAGGGACATTACCTGAGGTCCCACACATGAAGTGATTTGGTAGCCCCCTGTGAATTTCTTAGACTTGGGTCAAACTTCTTCTGGGCAGTAGGGACGCCACTGGCTACCATCCAGATGAGCTGGGTAGTCTGTCACCTACTCACCTGGGCCCACACTCCTGAGGGTGGAGACTCAATGACTTCGATCCACTTGGCTTCAACAGGTGGCTCTTTCCACGGGGTCTTTCTTTGATGGATATTGTCTTGAGGACGCCAATCACTGAGGTGTGTCCTGCTTACTTTAATTATCCCCTGGCATGCCATGTGCTCTAAAAAGCTGTACATGCCTGTTTGTACCACTAACCACTGAGCAAACTCTCTCCTTAAGGCTGGGATATTAAGAAGATGGGTGACTGCAGCCTTGTGGTCACTCTTACCTCTCACAGACCTCTCAGAGGCCATTCACTGGGTGAATGCAGAATAATGGTCGCTTTGGTCTATCATGGACCTCTCAGAGGCCATCTGCTGTGGGAATGCAGCCTCGTGGTTACTCTGGTCTGTCAAAGACCTCTCAGAGGCAGTCTGCTGGGTGATTGTGGGCTCGTGGGCACTCTGGTCTGCCATAGACATCTTAGAGTCCATGTGCTGGGTGACTGCTGGGTAAAGGCTCATTTATTTGATTCAGTCTTAGTCCATTTAACATGCACTAGGAAGCCCTGGTTAAATATACATCTCCAGCCAGACTCCTCACAACCTCACTCCCATACATCTTCAGCCAGCCCACTCTCCCCTCATGTCTGGTGACGAACTGACCTCTGAGGGGACTCCCCGCTGCTGTCTCTTCCCAAAAATGAACTGAATCACCATCTTAGCACAAAGAATATACTGCTTGCAGTTGAAAGCCACATGGTTGTTCTGTGTCACCCAGGAACACCCCTGGGGCCTGCACATGGACACGGGCACTGAGGCTTTGGTGTTCTCTCCAGCCTCCTTTCTCTCCCTCTGTATTCCTCCTACGACGACTGCCATGGGCTCTCTTCCCAGCCCTGGGCTTGCAGCACTGGCTGCTCCCCTGCATGAAATCCTTTCCCAGAGGTGTTATCTCTGCAGAGATCCTGCTCCACCATTCTCCTCCACACCCCACCCTCTGCTCATGCTAATCTGAGACACTTTTCCTGCACCAGTTTTGCTCAGAGCACCAGCTCCTGTCTGGTATGAACCCATGCTGCCCCAAGACAGTAGTTCTGTCCATTTCAGTGCATGAAGCCCTGTCTGGCACAGAGTATGAACTCACATGACATCAACTTGAAACAGTAACTGATTACAAATTACTGTACACGTCACTTAGAAATGTGGAGGAAATGAGGAAGAAACAGGTAAAGGTGAGAGAGCTGGTACGTGCTAGAAAACTTGCTTTTAGCTTCTAAGCCTTCCAGCAGAAGGTGATGTTACATATTTTTTGCATGAGATATTGAAAATTAGAACATTTTTAATATAAATACTTTTCATAACAGTCATATGAAATGAATCAAATTCTGACGCATTTAATTGCGACTTGACTGACTTTAAACTGGTTTGTACTATGCTTCAGAATTGGACCAGGTAAGCTCCCCAGGATGGGGTGGGGTGGGGTGCTGGAAGAGGGGTGGCCCTCACCTCTCCAGGCTGCAAGCATGCTCTTCCCCCTGCTTTCACGCTTGATGCCAAGTTCCTCGCCATATTCATCCCCGTACCAGACCAGCAGCTCACAGCCAGGCCTGACCACCTGGCAGATTCTATAGAAGGTCTGCCCGTGATACTGGAAGGCCACCAGGTTCTGCTCCTCATAGTGTCGGGCACAGTTCACATACCTGTGGTCAAGGCCGGGAAAGGGAAACAAACCACAGGTGATGAGTCCCCTCCACTGCCAGACCATGGCCAGCTCCTTGCCTTCAAGCTCTGAGGCCACCATGGCTCCTACCGCCCCTCATGGGGACCATCTTTTCACACCTTTGACCATGGCGTGTGAATTCCTATGTCCAGATCCTGTTTCCGGTCCTCTTCCTGGCTGGAATGCTTTTCTCTCTTTACCTAATTAGCCATTGTACAGAGCCCAGTTCCAGACTTGTGTCCACCTGGACTATCTGTAAGACTGGTGACCTCCAGCTCCTCTATACTCTGAATTATGTTCTCTTTCATTCCACAGGACTTGGTGCTCTTAGGCTAGCATGCACCCCTCAGCACTCACCTCAACCTGCTTTTTCTCCCAAGGCTTTTCTCCAATCTCCCCATGTGTATCCAGGGTCCTATTCGCTTGCCCACTCCCTCCCATGGAAACTTGGAGACTGTTCTGACATAGCTTGAGACACACAACAGTAAAAGTTTATTCACTTTCTGCCTGCCCTGATGACAGGAGAGGCCCTCAGAGAAGGAGCATGCTCACAGCCATCCTGCCCCACATTCCTTCCCAGGCCTCAGGACCTGGAACCGAGCCTAGGGAGGTTGTTGCCCACATGGACTCAAAGTCTCCCATGTTAGGTTATCCTGGTGCTGTGCAGTTATTCAAAAATAGAAAAATTAAGGAAACTATCCCTAAAATCAACTGGTTCATGCCTGTCTTCAGTATTTTCTCCAAAAGGACATGGGTTGTGTGATCTGCTTCAATAATGAAGTTCACTGTCTAACCTGGGACATAAGGTGCTAGGTAAGTGTCAACTAAGTGAGTTAAAGTGCCCCTGGTGAATCTAGACTCCACAAGTTGTTTCCAAGCACCTCAGTTTTGTTGAGCATATAGACATATTTTGAGGGCACATGCTATATTATTCTTTCTTTCTTTCTAATGTATTTTGAAATGAAAGAGCATAATATGGAGGGAAAAGAGAAAAGAAGATGTGAAAGCTATTGAAGGAGACGGGTTCAGACGGAAGGGAATGTGGGCTTGAAGGAGGAGCGATGTCTAGAAACTGCAGACTCACTGCACTCACCTCATCCAGTTGGCCAAAGACGTGTCCTTTCCATCCACATACTCATAGTTGTTTCTTCCTTTGGTGATCTGAGTGTCAGAAAAGAGATACAAGCTTTCGTCTCTCTTTTATTTATTTATTTATTTATTTATTTATTTATTTATTTGATGGAAGTAATAGAAGAACTATTTCCCTCTGCTGTCATTCTGTTCCTCAGCCTGCATGGATTCAGCTGCCAGTCATACCACATGGTAAGCTCCTTAATCATAATTTTAAGTCTGAGTCTATTGGCCCATTGAAGGCAAGGGCTCCACAAGGGAGGAGTCACTTCTGTACGCCTGTACCACTGTCTCCCACTTCTCCTCTGATCTTTGGATAGAAGTCCTGTGTTCATGTAGTCCAGTAGTCATGTATGGATGTGAGAGTTGGACTATACAGAAAGCTGAGTGCCGAAGAACTGATGCTGTTGAACTGTGGTGTTGGAGAAGGCTCTTGAGAATCCATTGGACTGCAAGGAGATCCAACCAGTCCATCCTAAAGAAGATCAGTCCTGGGTGTTCATTGGAAAGACTGATGCTGCAGCTGAAACTCCAATATTTTGACCACCTGATGCGAAGAGCTGACTCTTTTAGAAAGACCCTGATGCTGGAAAAGATTGAGGGCAGGAGGAGAAGAGACAACAGAGGATGAGATTGTTGGATTGCATCACCGACTCAATGGACATGGGTTTGGATAGACTCCGGCAGTTGGTGATGGACAAGGAGGCCTGGCGTGCTGTGGTTCATGGGGTTGCAGTCAGACATGACTAGCAACTAAACTGAACTGAATCTGTGTTCATGCCCAGTGCACACAGTACACAGGGCTGAATGTGTCACTGCCGACCATGTCATCACCATCCACGTCCTTGCATGTAGATATGAAGTACCCCCCACCACACACAAGCAATTAGCGGCCAGAGGACAGGGAAAGAGGGTTATTTCTCACCATCCAGGAATATCCACTGTGGGCGGCCTCTTCATTATCTGTGATCTGGCCTTCGTAGGGACCAAAGTGCAGGCCCAGAGGCAGACTGGATGCCTCATCCCATACTCCAAGCCCAGCCTCAGGGATGCCTGACAGTCTGATACTTAACCCAGGGGGCAAAGTAAGGGCTGAGCGGTTGGCATGCCCCTTTTCCACTGCAGAATCTTTTACAAAGGTTGGGGGGCCGTGGGCAGCATAGCTGTCAATGAAGAAGTCCTCACATTCCTGACAATCTGGAGATAAGAGCAACAGGGATGAGGGGAGGTATAGTGATGTTGGTGGTCGTAAAGACCTTCAGAAAGAATGGGGGCACTCACGGAATTTGGCCTCGATCCTGTACCCCAAGTCATAGAAGAAGGGGATGATTGGGGAACCAAATGGTGAAGTAAGTTTATTGGATCAAGGCCTCATAACCCCTTCTACGTGAGGGGCCAGCGGGGTCACTCACAGAGGTAGTCATCATCCTCAGGCTCGCTGACCTCTTGGTACACATGGTCCTTTCTTTCCCGTAGACTGTACCTCTTCACTCCAGTCTCCTTTTTTCTGAGTTCTAAGATGGAGAACAGAAGCTAAGCAAGGCTGGTGTGGTATGGAGAGTTAGTCACGGTTTTATCAGAAACTGTGAGGTCTCATACTTGTCCATTTATACACTTTGTCAAAACCTTTTTTTTCCATTTACTTTTCAAACTTTTACTTTTGTAATTTTTTGTTTGATGTTACATTATTTATTTATTGGCCACACTGCATGACTTGTGGGACCTTTGTTCCCTGACGAGGAATGGAACCCACACCTCCTGCAGTGGAAGCATGGAGTCTTAACCACTTAACCACCAGGAAATCCCTTCTCTATACTTTGTTCTGTCTTTAAATACTGGTTCAGGAGGCTGAGGCTACACAGATGCCCAGTTCAATGTTAGCTTCCTGTACTTCCTGTTAGTAGCATTTAATTCCCAAACTTCTTACTTAGGAAACAGCTCACTGGCACATCTACTCAGAAAATAAATGGTAAGGGCACATGACACATGAGGCATTGAGCAGAGGTCTGGGCATAAACACTAACAAAGCATGGTACCTATTATCACAGCTGGATTTATTGAACCACTTGTATGTGTCAGCAGTTTTGCATTTAATGTAATGCTTTCAAACACTGTATGAGTTATGTACCCTTATCTTCACTTTACAGATGGACAATCAGGACCTCAGAAAATGTATAAGATTTTCCTCAGGCCCCACTGCTAACAATGTCTCAGATCAATCCACCTTAAATCCATGCCTACCCAAAGTCCACACCACACACCTAGGCTATACTTGTTACCGTTTCTACAGGGATTAGAGGAACTAATTAGAGCAACTTCCCAAATTTTCTCTTACTGACTTTTTGTCTGGAGTGCTGTCCAGGGGTCCTTGTTTCTCGGAGAGTGTACACTGGTTTCTGAGCCCACTTGGAGCCACTTTTCTTCAACAATTTTGCCACTCCCGGCAATTTCTTCAAACTGGACACCTTACTTAATGGTCCCCAGGACATTCCCTTCCATGTGAGTAAAAGACAACATGTATTTCTTTAGTTCTTTAGGACTGTATGAAGTGTTTTCACATGCATGACTTTAGTTAATACTTTGACAATTCTTGGAAATACCTGGTGGAGGGGAGGTCTGAACACTGGAGTGTAAAACAAGGACCTAAGTGGGTAATGAATCAAAACTAGAATTTATATCTTAAGGTTCTTCCCCTTCAACATTTTGTGTAAAAGTAAGAGCAAGGCAGGGAGCATAGCTGGAGGTCAGGGAAAGAAGAGGGTAAGGGCTCATAGAGAAATCCTGGGTTTTTTCTATTAATTAGTGGATCTTTGATGGTCAAAGAAGTATGAAAAATTACAGAGGGGACAAAAGACATCTGGAAAGTAAGGTAACAAAGCAGTGAGATTGAGAAGCGAAAAGACAATCGGCAGAAGCACATTTAGACAATAAAGAAAATGAGCTGAATGTTGCAGGTTGCCATGTCTTAGAAACAATGTTTGAATTAAAGCACCTGGCTTCATCAATCCTGCTTGAAGAAGGCTGTACACGAGCTGGTTCTCCTCAGTTTCCTGATCCATAAATAGGTATACATTCTAATTCTCAATGTTACAGTGGACATGAAATTTAATAACTTTCAACAAATCATTGTGTGTGCTATTTAATAGAGTATGAATTTGAGCGTACACCCTTGCCATCAATATATCCCCTCAACTGCCTCTATAATTGAAGTCTAGTTCACAAATACTATCTTCAGCATTCCTTGACCTTCTTATTCCTAGAAGAATGTTTAAATGTGGAGTCAGTCATTCACAAAACATTCACGGGGCCCTCAGGGGCTTTGAGCTGAGCCTCGACTTCTGAGAATTAATGGGTATGGGCTAGACTCTCAAAGCTCACAACACAGGGGCAAGCTAAACAAATGATTCCAAATGAAAGAGTTGCCCAATCAAAGCTCAGAGGAATGCCTTGTTACTTCCTCCTACAAGAATGAGCGTTTGAAATCATGTCCAGATGATGAGTTTCTACTCAAAATCAGGTAACCTTTGAGAAGTCCCTCAGTTATTTTCTTATTTATTGTTCTTGAGTCATAAATCTGAGGTTTGTTATGTCTGCGAGTTGCTTCCTCTTATTGGAGTGGGAGGCTCTGAGATAGGGATCATGTCTGACCTTCTTCATCTTGGACCATCTACTCTACAAACTGCCCAACATGTCCTTAAGTTTCTTCATCTTGGACCGTATACTCTACAAACTGCCCAACATGTCCTAAGGCTTCCCTTAGTCAGATGTCTTAGCATATCCCTCACTCAGTTCAGTCGCTCAGTCGTGTCTGACTCTTTGCAACCCTCATGAACCGCAGCACACCAGGCCTCCCTGTCCATCACCAACTGCCAGAGTCCACCCTCACTAGCACAGAACAAAAAACTGAGGTTGAAAACATCTTTCAGATGAATTATATAAAGATGTATGAAGAAACTTTATTAAGCTATGAAAGTTTTAACCAGATTATAAGTGTTTTAGAGAAGGTCCTCTGGACTAGATTGCACTACCAATGATACATAATCAAACATATTTTTTTACCTCAGTTTTTTGATCTATAATGGTGATAGCTATGTACCTACTTATAGGTACTGTAGGATTGTTTTAAGGTTTCAGTAAGTTTATTCACATAGAATGCTTAAAGTCTGAAATATTGTGAAAATAATGTAACAAATAGAACAGCCTACTGTTGTTGCTATTCTTACTAACTATAAAGATGGTGATGATATCAGACATTGTGCTAAAGATTCAGGACAGGAAGGCAGTAGTCTCCAGGATCTCTGTTTTCTGCTGTTCTCACCTGTGATTGGATCCATGAGAAGGATTTTTTTGTCAACAGGATTTGGGAAATACTCACTTTCTGGCGTTTATTGTGCCGCACTCTGAAGGCCATCCTAGAAGATTTACCTATAAAATGGTGAGAAACAGTGTTTTGGTTGGTAAATGTTTCCAACCTCTGGGCATTCTAATTAAGGACACAGAATTCTGAGCCAGAGAGTGACAAGGACAAGGATTTAGCAAAGGAGAAATGGAAACTGATTTCTGTATCATCAACTCCTATGCTTCCACTGGGAGCATTACAAAATTTTCTTAAAATTAAAAAAAAAGAAACTCCATTTGTGCTTCATCTGAGGTCCATAAAGTATCTAATAAATTTACTAGCCTTTCATGATAAATATATTCCACAAAGCAGAAATAGAAGGAAGTGACTGCAGTATAAAAAAGTCATACGAAACGTC